>NW_004443961.1:15750056-15778632 GCF_000243295.1 Trichechus manatus latirostris
TATTAATTTTCAGCCAACACAGAATGGATGCAGCTAGAGAGAAACTGTAATAAGAGGAAACTCCTGTGAAAAAACAATTGGGCAAAGATAAAGAGCTCAATGATTAAAGTGTTGGTCTCTTCATCCTTCCCATTTGCCAAGGAAGACTTGAGATCACCATCTTAACCAGAATTATAGTGAAGTCAAAACACTACTCTCAGGCACACTCCCCAGAACAAGAAACACTGTGGGACTAGAAGAATGTACATTTTATGAGTTTACATTTTACGTACTACCTCCTTTCACCCCCATCCCCTTTTAAGCAAATAGGCTTTATATTGGAAAATGTTATTTTCCCCTTTAGAAGGCCACCAAAACAATTGGGCACTTGAGAGCAAAAGTAGTAGCAAATAGGGGAGTTACTTAAAAGCACCAGTTGTCCAGGACTTATTGCCATTTCTCTGACAAAACACAGGTGAACATTCATGTTTCAGAGCAAGGGAAATTCTCCTTCTAGAATCGCATTACTTCTTCTGGACTTTCTCTAACTGGCTGTACACATGAGCCTGGTTTGCGGCAAGTAACAAACATATTTGTTCTAAGCCTGGTTCATTTGCTGATGTGACCTACTGACAGCTATGTAATTCACTCACTAAGGCCATTTGACCTTTTACTTGACATTAAACTAAACAGACTAAACAATGATTTTGCACGAGTTCTAAAATCTCAACCAAGAGTGTAACTTCTAAAAACTGCTGAGATAAAAACGTAATAAAACTAGGTGTAATTTATTTTGGGCTATGCACACTCCCCAAGTCAGTGTTTTCTGTAATCTTTGGTTGGGATGCTAAAAATATTTTTCCACCCTTTTTGAATCTCACCACTTAGTAATGGGGCAACAGCGCAATACAGAGAACGCTAAGAGGACCAAAATGTTTGCAAACAAACTTTCATTATTCTAGTTCAATCTTTCACAAATATACTGTACAGAGTCATATACGGTATAAAACAAAGGAAAACATCTCTGTCTATTCAATTTAACACAACACCAAAATAAAGCAATTAAGACTTTGGGGAATTCAAAGGTACAAGAAAACAAAAACGGTTATTACTAATTCCTCAGCTTTTTACCGTAAACATTTGTCATTTAACAAACATAGTGTTTGATATAGTTTCTTTTGTACTGCAAATACTTTTGGTCTTTCCTTACTGTAGAACAAATGAAGAATTAAATGAACCCCATAGCATCCTCTGAAGGAGATGAAAAGATGAAGCTCCCAGATACATCTAGCTTATCTTTAAAAATCTATTGTTTCTGAAATTCTCACAAACAAAAATACTGAATCCCCAACTAATGAATGCTTCTTTTTGGAAATAATAAATACTGTGAGGTACAATAAATCCTACAGGAATAATAATAACAACAGAAACACATTAACAGTTTCCTTTGGCTAATTTAACGGAAGTGAATGCTGATGTGAACATAGAAAAAATAATTACAAAATGTGTGAAAAATGGAATGAAAAAGTTAAAACAAAAGGGCATTTCTAACTTTTAGACCTATGAGAGAAATGTCTGAGGCCATTCAATGCAGAAAAGAAATACATTCTCTTTACTGTGTACTGTTTGACAAAATATTCCTTATCTTTTTTCTTCCCCCGCCACTTAAAAAAAGGAAAAAAAGACAGCACAACACAGTCTGCAATGCATACCCTAATGGTTTTGGCTGCAGACTGAACTAGAGTAAATATCATCATTTAGTCAGTATGTTGTGGTAGCCGAGGCTGCAGATGTGGTTTACCAGCTCAGGCAACATGTGTAAACATCGAAAACAAAACAAAACAAAAAAAGGTTTGGAGAATAGTCTCCCCCCCTTTCCCACTCTCAATTGCTTGGTTTCAGGCTTGCTTTCATTTCTCTCTGACAAATCGTGTGGGGAAACACAAGACACGAAACAGTAAGGTCCTATTTTAAGCCCCCTTCTTCTGGCTTTTCAGAGAGGAGTGTTGCTTCATTCAAGTTCAGCATGTGTTTTCAAAGCTTCCAAGTACCGCTGCTGCTAAATGTCTTTTTTGTCTATCAAACCGGACTGAATCATAGTACTGCTGCAGAACTTGCAACAAATTAAGACAGCCCTCGAAGAGACCAACTCAGTTCAATTTTTTTTTTTCTTTTCTTTTTAAAGGACAAGGGCTAGATCCTTGGAAATGAACGCTCAACTCTTTTACTATATTCAGCTCTGCTCCATAGTGAGTAATTTGGGCTTTTGTATCCAGAAATATTATCCTGCCTCTAAAGAATAAATGTCTTGGCTGTTTCACACCACATGATTTTGTTTTCCTTTTATGTAACTTAACATATAAGCAAGAAGGATGCAATGTTGATTCTAATAACATTCGGCACTTGAAAGAGTCACCAAGTGTTTTTTTTAAAGCGGTTTTCTGGTGGCCGACAAATTGGCCTGTGGTTATGTCGAGTGACTAATTGTATTTTCTTTTCTGGAAACTTGTGCAAAGTTGGCAGTTTTGTGTTAACACTAATACTTTTGTTTGGCATTCTTGCCCTATACTGACCAGACCATTTTTATACAAGTGAATTTTTTTTTAAAAAGACACTTACTGAAGTATGGCAATAGTTTAAGGATAAAAAAGAAGCATGGATATTACACATCCCCTTGTAGTGTATGAAAAAAAGTGCATGACTGGATTTACGTAATAGTACAGGACATTTTAAAAAATCAAATCTGTGCTGTAAAGCATGCCAGCACCTCTTTATCACTATATCTAGCAGGTAGTAAAAACAAGACCATGTTTTTAAAAAAATGTGCATTAACGCTAACATAAATGAATAGAGCTAGCCAGCAAACTATGTTTTTTTTTTTTTTTCCTGCATATCTAACAGCTGGATGTAACTGTAAAAATTAAACAAGAGTTAAACAACCATCAATACAATTGTTTTACATCACTGGCCTCTCAAGGCTAAATATTTACAGGTGAATCTGCCATGCTTTAATTGAAGATTCTCTCAAAACCTTCAAGTTCACAAAAGACAACTATAAGAAGTTTCTTTTTTGTTCTTTGTTTTTTCCCCCCTTTTGTTTTTCTGCAGGCAACAGTCATGGGTACAACAAACTGTCTCCTGGGAGATGACCAAGAAGTATTCTGTCAAAACTCTGTGTGTGTGTGTGTGTGTGTGTGTGTGTGAGTGTGTGTGTGTGAGTGTGTGTTTAAAGGGGTACTGTGTTTTCACCCCCCAGGTTAAAGATCCCGTCCCTTTCCCAAAACTATAAGAAAAAAAAAATTCAAAAGCACCTAGTGTTTTCCTTTTTATCTAAAGAAATGTGTGTGTGTGTGTATGTACACACAGAAGCATACATGTGTACACACAAACACACAAAAGTACACAAACACACACTGACTATAGCAGTTCAAATATGTAGGCCATCTGGTGAGAGCTGGCATTTGTAGTGTCCATTCTGAGACTAATCTACTGAAGTGAAGGGAATGTTTTTGTGGAGATTAGGGTTCTGACTGTGCCGGTTTCGGCTGCGCACAGAGGAAAACATCATATTGCAACCCGGGACTTTGCACTTGTGCATCTCCCGCAGGTGCACTGTTTTGTAGTGCACCCTCAGGGTCCCCTTGTTGCTGTACATTTTGTGGCAAAGGTTGCACATGATCCCACCATTGCTCCCGGACAAGCTGTTGAACATGAGAGATCCTGAAACGTCAGCCCCTAGGTTGCCAGGGAGGGCCAGAGCCTCAGCCTTGTGTGCCGACTCCCCACTGTCACTCGCCCCGTCAATGTCGTCGAGAAGAATGCCCTCGTCGCTGCCCACGTCGGATTCTCGGGAGGAATGGATGCTGCTGCTGGACTGGAGGCTGGAGGTGGTGCTCAGGTCAAGGACCATATAGTCCTCCGCCATGCCCCTCCCATACCCGTTCAGGTGGGAATCTTCAGTCCCTGCGGGGGAGGAGGCGTCTTCCCTGACATCGAGCCCCATGGGGTGCTGGGCACCATAGATCTTCACCAAAAATTCATCCCGGAGGTCCTTGCTAAGGGAGGGCTGCGACGAGTCCAGGCCCATGTCATCGAGTTCTTTGGTCAACAGTTTACGATGCAGATTTATGTTGGCACTGTGTCTAGGAAAATAAGAGGGAAGGGGGGGGGGTAGGTGGATAGGGAATGGGGAGGGGTGAGAAAAAGGAGAGCATTTTAAAATGGATTCAGCTTCCACTAGGCATCAAACAAGCACATTCATTGCTAATTACACCGTTATAAAAGCTAACATTTCCTTACATGCTCAGGATTTGGGAGCAAGTAGTAGTGGTGGGGACGAGGGCAATAAGGGGAGCTTTCCATTAGCATAAGTTTTATAAGAGCGTAAAATTCTTCAATGGTGGGATGAATGCACACCCACGCACCTTTTTCTCAATGACTGTTGTTAATTGTACTATGCAGCAGCATCCGCTGCAGAGGATCTCTTAGCGGAGATTTCAGAATATGTATTAAATAGGATAAAGAATGGAAACTTTCTACTTGCCTAAACATGAAGTTTGTTTTAAAGTAAATTTGCCTAAAGTAAATTGGCCAAATTCACTTTAAAACAAACAAACAACAATAACACAAAAGCAAAAAGCTATTTTTTATACAGAAACACTCTAAAGGTATAAAAGAACCCATTTTGAAAAAAGTAAATGGTCTAGATAATCTAGGTTTAACTTCAAAGAACAATGAAACCTCACCTCCTCCTTAAATGCCAAGTTTTAGGTAGAAAAAATTCAGCTTAATAGCTAAGTAACTGGAAATAGGGTTATAGAGTGTTTTTAACAACATAACCCCCTTTCCTCAGAATCATGTAAGGTCTCAGTTAAATCCAATCGTAAAATACATATACTTTCAGAAGCTGCCATATTTTAGTGTTGAAAATGTTTTCACTGAGTATTTACACTCTTAAAATTTAATTCTGCAAAACAAAAACTAAGAAACAGAAATTAATTTTTTAAATAAAGCTTACCCACCCTTTAAAAAAAAATCACATTAAGACAACGGAAGGAACCCAAAGGGACAAAATTAAAACACAGTAAGTACAAAAAAATCAAGCACAATAACATACGGTCCCTCTGTCTCAACAATTGGAACCCATACTTCTTAGACAAGCAAAACTTTTCCTCTACTTGCTGAGAGCTTTGCTTGTGTAAAAAAAGACAGGATTTGTCCCAAAGCATCCATAGGGATGTCATGATTTACAAAGCCTGATATGGTACCATCTATCTGAAAACATGGCCTTTGTATTAATATCCCCCGTGTATATTTTTAAAATGCCCTTGGGCATATACCTCTCTCCACCTGCAAAGGCTCACTTGTTTGATAAGTACCTAAATTGAAGTCTACCCATCCAAAAATATAAACAGATAAATAAATATACCAATAGACAAAAGCTTCTCAGTAACAGTGGAAGCTCTACCTCATGGAGGAGTAATTGTGATGTTGGAACAACCTAAATGACTGGTGTAAAGTTCACCAGACCTCCTGATTATAATTAAAAAGTATGGAAGACCAAAATAAGTCACTCCATTTGGTGACAAGCATGGCTAATACTTCCTAGAGATGGTTGAGAGGTATGTGCCTCAGAGACAAGAAAGGCGGGAAAGACTTCTCCTCCTTTCCACACAAGACAATATATAGCACTCTGGTTTTAAAGGGGCAGAGGGGCAGCACCCCTCTTCACACTGCACTTAGGAAGGCTGAGCTTACCTTGTGATAATAAGATCAGCTTTCTAATCTTTTGCTAAATCGATCACAAAAGAAAGCAAGAATGAGAGACAGAGAGAGAGAGAGAGAGAGAGAAAACAAATTCACATTCTAGACATCTGTTTTTTTTTTAAACTTAAACAATAAAATAGGGATTTAAAATGCTCTGATCACAAAATCATTTTCTGTCATAAGCCATCATCTCATATGCTGTCTTGATGATTTTCAGATCAGCTGCATAATCCAAAAATCATAAATCAAATTAAGACAAACCAAATTCACAGCATCATCATCATCATTCATAAATGAGTTCTGAAACAGATGCATGCAGTGTGCGGAAATGTGAATGATAAACAGAAGTTGTCCCCACGGTCCCTGCTCTGATACAGTTGTTCCCCGTTTCCTTGGTGTCAGATGGCAGATGACTCCAAGCAGGTTGCTAAGCAGAGTGCAGGAAATGCCTACTTGAAGTCTTTTTCCTGACGTGGGTACAGCACCACCAGAGTCACCATGAGAATGTGCAGGTCTAGTTACACCATGTACTACTACTCTATTGATAAGACAATCTGCTAACTACAAGCAGCTCATGAAATCCTACCCTCTGTTTATCATTTTAACACCCTCCTTCCCCCCATCTTAATTCCGCAAGCACACATGTTGCAATGACAGTAATCTAGAACTCTTGTGTTGCTTCTCATACATCTGCAGTTACCACTTCCTAGGCTCACTGCTGAAAAAGCAGCAGTCAGACACACAGCAGTCACATCAAAACTCACTGCATAAGAAAGAATAAATTAACATTGACAAAGGACACACTGATCACCCGGATGGACACATTCTCCCTAAGATGATTTGTGAAATTACACATCTCCTCTGATATGTTACCAGGAAGAGATGTTTCTCTTCAGTTCTCACTTACAGTGGAAATCTGTAATCTAATTAGATGATGTACCAGCCCTCAATATCTGTCAACCAAATGATGTGCAGAAATGTGTAGACCAGTTCTGGCACTCCGTTCAACAGTGTCCCTTTTCCGCTGTCAGCAGTACTGTTGGCCTCTCCTAATATAATTACATTGACTTTTATTCAATTAAGAGCCATGCCTCGCTTAAAAAAAAAAAGCTACTTTATCAATTGATTCAGGTGTAATGCAATAATAAAGATGAACTCATGGCAGTACATTAGCTCTGCTGTTCATAACTTCAGTACACGGGTTCATTCATGGTAGTCGATTTCCATTATGCAACCGCAGTTCAAAAAGAATTGATTCTTTTATATTCATTTCTTAATCTATTTCATTTCTGTTTAATAATCCTCCTAAATGCCATATGCAAAACACTTCAAGTGGGGATGGGAAGAACAGACTGTGGAAAATGTGGTTCACTCTCATGATTGTGGACTTGGAGATTTTCTAACAAACTCAAATAATATTACTGGGGTGGAGAAGGGGGCAACAAGAGAAGTAGGGAAAGAAGGAAGACTAAAATTCTTCAGTGAGTACTGGTCCTGTCCACAAGAGGTTAGGATACAGCCTCTACAGAATGGAAAAAAGGCAGTACTTGATTTTAACAACGACCTGTCAAGACTCTTGAGTCAGTCAACCCAAACCATTAACTTTCATTAAATACTATCCTCATGAGAGACAGAAAGACCTAGGGTTAATAGCAATTTGAGGAATATTACAAGTTTATTTAGATCAGCAAAAATGAGGAGGTGAAAACAAGAAGATGGAAGAGATACAGAAAGAACCCCTACCCACTATGAGATGGAGGGAAGAGGAGTCTAAAAGGGAAAGGAGGCCAGAAAATGGTGGAGATAGGAGTCAGGCCCACTATTAGAGAAAGCAAAACTAAGTTGTATGTAATAAATAAAAAAGGAGCCCTGGTAGTGCAACTGAAAGGTTGGTGGTTTGAACTGACTCAGTGGCTCTGCAGGAGAAAGACCTGGTGATCTGCTCCCATAAAGTTTACAGTAGAGAAAACCCTATGGGGCAGTTCTACTCTGTCACATGGTGTTGCTATGAGTTGAAATCAACTCAATGGCACCTAACAATAACAGAAGAATGAATCCACAAGGTTATGAATTTTGAGTTCTCCAGGGATAAAGATGATCACTAGGTTTTAAAGTCAAATATAGTAGTTTTTCTAGAAATACTTAATGTTCTGAATATTTATCTCCAGAAAAGAGGAAAAAATAATCAGTGACAGAAATCTAGAAGACTGTATTAGAACTTCTTATATAAGAACTTCTTATATAAACGTTATGAAAGCTGTTTGTTTATACTTGCTTTGATTAGGTTGGTAATACAGGTATGCGCAGGGGAATTTCTCTTTCAGGAAAACAATGCCTGGGGTGAAAGATAAGATGATTCCTAAGTAAAGATGTAAGGATCTGGTTTTAATAAGAATCTGGTCTTAAGTACAGTGCACTCATTAAGACATTGGCCCAAAATTTCGCCCCAGGATGGCCACTTTCAATAAGAACACAAACTAGATCTTATTCAACCCTGTGTCTCCTGCAGATCAAGTAAAATACTTTGCACACAGTAGATATTTAAACACAGGAGAAAGATGTGGCAGTCTGCTTCTGTGAAGATTACAGCCTTGGAAACCCTTCGGGGCAGTTCTACTCTGTCCGATAGGGTCACTATGAGTTGGTAGATACTTAAAAATATATTTGCCTTGGATCAATAATATGCTTACGTCTTAAAGAAGCTTTTCCCAAAATACACTGCAGGAGGGAAGACAGATTCCCAGATCAGAAGCATGTATATTTAAGAAAAGACAGTATACAGCAAAGGGTAATTCTGACCCTACTAATATTTCAGTGTGGTACAATGGAATGTCACATAGTTACGGCATGGGAAAGTTCTACGACGGACTATGCTTGGAATAAGAAGTGTATCCTGTGAGACATGCTCTTTCTACTCCTTTCATAATATGAGTTTAACAAAAAGCTTCCTGAAGGCTAAGACCACCTTTAAAAGCAAAAAGTAATGAAGCCTATGATGAGGAAGTCATAAAACCAAGTTTCTTTCTAACTTTGAAATGCTGAGCAGAAGTGCTGACTAGGCTGAAATAGACCACCAGTCTCCTTCAGTTTCTTCAGTGAAAACTTCACCATGCAGCCACAGAAGACATCAAAGTCATCAAATGCAAGCACCCTTTAGAGAGAGAAAGGAAGTAAGGAAGTCTGCCTGGGGCTTCCCCCCCACCCCCCATTTTCCTTTCCCCCTTGTCCAAATGCCCAGTTCAACTTAATGCATTGTTTAACCTAATGAAAACTAAAATTAAGAACCAAAATTTACTTGCAAGGAAAGTTGTTTTTGAGGATTTTAATTTGGCTTTGAGAAACAGAGAATTTTTTTTTTTTTTTTTAAAGAAAAAGTCTCATGACCAAATTAGAAAGTCAGATGGTGGCAATCAAAAACTGAAGAGTGAATCAAGCTACAAGTACATGAAAAGTCCAAGGTCCAACTCTTAACTCTTAATCAGTTTTGAGCCATTCTGAGCTTAGTGAATTGAAACAAAATACTTTATAATTAATTAAAATGCCTTAGGTAAAATGGAATTGAGATCCCGTTTTAGGTTAGATTTTGCCTTATCTTCCTGTTCATCTTTGTCATTCAGCACACACACACACACATGCACTCTTCCCAAACTATGTTAAGTGCCCAGACTGACCATGGTGATGCATGCATAGTAAATGCCACGTGTGTTAGTGAATCAGTGTGTGTACGAGAGAGAGAGAGAAAGATTGAGATTAATTTATATCCAATCTAGGTAAATCTAGATGTCAGATGTGACTGTATTGTGGTTTATGAAACCAACAATACTCCTGAACAGAAATGCAAACTTGCCATCCAAATTCAGAGAAATGGAAAAGTTAAGACCTCTGCCCCTTATCAGTCTTCTTACCTGGATTGCTATTGCTATAATCCTGTATGTTGCACTTAACACCTCAAAAATTTTGTATTACCATTTGTTAATGGTAGGATGCCTATAGTTCTGTGAATTAGTGGACATTTTTGACACCATACATTTCTACAAAGTAACAGTTTTCAATAGGTTATTATTTCAAGATTCTCTCTGGATGATCTGAAAACCATTCCCTTGCTTGGGAGGAAAATTCAATGTGAAATTCTAGTTAATAACGCTCAAGAAAATAAAAAAGTACAGAAGTACATATTAAATGCAAGAAATAAAGCTAAGCAAATTCTTGCAAATTAAAAATATGAAATTCAGTCACTTCAATCCCTTTCAATATAAAACAAATCATTCATACTGGTCACGCAGACAGTACCCTCTACATTCAAATTATTCACATGAAGATAAGCCCCCACCAAACTCTTTAGGGGTTTGGCTAATTTACTACACAGATACGGCACGTCTGTTGTAATAACAGGTAGAATGTATTGGGGTCGATCATTTATCAGAATTAGACTTCTTTTCTCAATTCACAGTGAATAATGCTGCCTACACAACCCCCCTCTCTCAGAGCCTGCCATCCCATCGGCCCCTAATGTGGCAGGCAAACAAAATTGACAGTCTCATCTTGTCAACAAGGGGCGATTCTCCTGAGAAGCCATTTAACTTTGCAGAGGAAGCAATGTATTAATGTGCCCGTCCCAGGAATGTTAATCATCTTCAAGCTTCCGATCTAACTTTGACGTGAACGAAATCACCAAATTGGTTTACTAAATGAATCGTAATATGCTAATAAGAAAGCATGACATATATGGAAAAGCCAAACAGATGGTTTGTTTACTCCACTTTGCAACTTTATAAATGTTGTAACTCTGAAGATGTTAGTGAGAATTATTGGTTTGTTGGCAGAAGCAAACGTGTCTTTCGCATACTAAATCTGGCGCTACAGTTAGAAAACAATTTGTCATTGCTGTGGAATGTATACAAAATGTTAATGCAGTGATGGCATTTGGGAAGGCAGACTGGGAGGTGGGAAATGTGTATGCTGGATGCTCAGGTTAAGTATAGAATCGATATCCAACAGCCCTGTTCCCTAACCATTTAACTTTTGAGTGGTACCTGACATAGTAAGTCTTCTTGAAGGGGCTGATTATTCTTCAGTAGGTACCTGTTGCATTGTAATGTGTGATGAGCGTTCCATTGTGAATAGGGTTATGTTTTCACAGCACTTGAAAATTTTCTCAATCAGGCAACTCAGGTGGTGCTCAGTTTACTACCATTGTTGGGTAAGACAAAGCAAAGACAGGAGCCCTGACATCTTTTAAGGATTTATAAAAATAAATCTAAGGTACAATTTGAGTTTCATATTTACTTTGGATGAACTAACCCTCAAGCTTTCTACCCCTTGTTTTATAGTCTTATATAAAGAAGTTTAGAAAATGTATTTACAAAATAATAGGCAAGTGTTTTTCTCTTGATAATCAACATTTTCTGCCATTTTAAACGCTTTCTTTTCCAATGTGTACAACATGGTACATCAATTTTCTTTTAGATCTTTTGCAAAGAAAATATTTCCTAACAATTAATATTCAAAGAATGTTTTATATCATTAAACAGGCTAATTTATGATCTTTTTAAAGGATGATATTAGGGATGTGTGAGTTTCCCAAGAGAGGGGACTATACTTTGCAGGACAATCAGTATTATTTATTATTTAGCCATGGCCTTATCTAGAATACTACGTTAAAAGGAAACTACTAAAGATACATAAACAAATAAGAACGAGCATGATCTAATTTGTCTTTGATTACATGATGTCAAAGCTACCAGCTGAAACAAGAAAACTTCAATTAATCAACCAGCAATGCACCTAGGCTACCAAACATTGAGATTTTTACAATCATTTAGATGATCGTTGTTGTTTTTGCTTTTTATTCACACAGCCATAGCTGGAGAAACAGATTTTTGTATTAAAGAAGTACTTATTTCTTCAAATATTATTATTAACCACTCCCCTCATTTTTCTAGTGGTATGCCTTACACATATTGAAAGGACCACTAATCTTGTGGGATTTCCCAGTGCATCACCATCAGTTGCTCAAAGTGCTGAATATTTTACCATCTGCAGGAGAGAGAGAGGCAAAGTGATCTAAAGAAACCACTGAGTTCATCTTGCTGCCCAAGGATCATTTTGGAGCAAGAAACATTACCAGTTGTCCCAGCCTGGCGCTTATATCTCATTTGAAACATCTCCTCATTCCTGACCAACACAGAAAATTTCAATAAAGTACTTTTACTGGTTTAACAACAGTGAGCTCCTGGGATTGTCAAAGTGCTCAGCCTTTTCCAAGGAGAGAAGAAATCAGCAGCTCAAATATAATTAACCTTCCATTCTCAATGCAAACTGCCACGCACAGGAGCTCTGCAGTCTATTAGCGAAGTTATAATGGCCAACAGGCAGAAGCAAAATTGGTCAAAAAGTTGGCTGCTGCTGTCATATTTTTGGAATTATGATTAATGGCACTAATAATGTGGATGATTACTGATATGTGTAGCTCCAGCAGTTTATCATATTGCTCTGGCTGCCTACGTCCACAATAAACAGGATGCTATCATTTATCTCTTTATTGAAGGCAATCCTTCTCTTGAAGGAGCATATTCTAATTACTTTGTAATGTTTTATGTCTTAAACATTTTGCAGCTCTGGACTCTCCCAACTGCTTCATGTCTACCATTGATTAATTACTGAATGCTTAATCAAAATTTAGAACCTAATGTAGTCATTTATGAGCACACTGCAGCGCCAAAGTAGTTAGGCTTTGCTCCCAAGTTTGGAGAGTACTGGGTTCAAAATCAAATCCCAGCCATGCATGAGGATCCAAGAATTTTACCTTGGGTGCTCTGAGGTTGCCAATTCTACCTCTGCTGATAAATGGAAGGTAATCTAACTACAGGGTAAACAGCATCTTTACCTATCCTCCCCCAACTGGATTTCCTTCTCTTCTCTCCCCATTTCCCTCAACAACAGAATATTGCTGTTGCCTCTTTCTGAGAACAAGAAGGTCCTCGTGAATACCCGCCACGAGAACATAGTTTTGAAGTGGTTAAACAAGTGAAAAATAATTTGCTGGGACAAACACATGAGTTTTTTTTTAATGTGGATTTTTATGGTACTGTCATACAACCATTCACCGTTGAAGTTAAAGTGTTTTTTTAATACCATTACTGAACTGCTGAAATGGATGCTAATATAGCTTGGAGTGCTAATGTCAAGTCCTGGTAATAAAAAAGACAGACTGCTGAATGAAATAATTTCAAGTAAAAAATAGAACAAAAGTGCTCTCTCTCTTGCTCTCCACTTTTATTGAATTGGGACTGACTGAGCCAATTGCTTTAGAAGTCTGTAAAACACAATTACTAGTGAGCGGACTGACCCACCAGTGCCCCCTCAGTGACAGGGCAGACTAAAAAGGCAGCAGAGTTACAGCAGCTCCCCTCAGCTGCCCATCAGATCTAAGAGGCTTCCTTCTAGAGAACTGCCGTGCTCATTGCCCAAATCTGTCTCCTTTCACTTACAAAATCTTGTCATTTTCCATCAACATGGTAAAGCAACTTCATATATCACCTTCCAAGATGAAGATGTCTATTCTGGCAATTAAAGATGGTCTGTCTTGATTTTCTTATTTATGTGGGTGTTTATGTGTAAACACCCATATACATTATGTGGATGCATTTAGATTAGAATGTTAGCATAATTTCTGAATGGCTGGCAATAATTCAGATTGATACACGCAACAGCAAAATTGAGGCATCAGTTATGTATGTTCAGTTAGAAACAGTTGCCTACTTTTTTTTTTTTCCTAAGGTAAAGTCGAAATTAGAGTAAGCAAGAAAAAGAATTAAACTGGAAGTAGGTAACATTTTTCCCCCTAGTTAATAAAAGAAGTAATAAACTCCATAAAGAACTAGAGTTAAGATCACTAACACTCCAGGCAGAACAGCTTTTTACCAGGAGTTTACAACTCCTGTTTTAATTCAGGCAGCTTGCATTAGGATATAAAATCTAGGTATTTTTTAAAAGTGTAGTTTTTATGGTAATAATGGAAGAAAAATTGTCCTTTCTTAAAAAGTATTCTCTCTTCCTCTGTCTCAGACTGCCTGCTCCGTTCTCATACGTGCGCGCATGCGCGCACACACGCATCTTGGCACTCAAAAATCCAAGTTGCTGAATCCTTTTCTTATGACACTGTAATTTTTTGGCAAATGCAGACTCCTTTCATATTCTGCCACATTCACTTATCTGAAGCTTGGCAAAAAGATTAAATTATTTCTGAGGCTTTCAAAGAAGAAATAGAAATGCTTTTAGCTCAATCTTCAGTAAGAAATTTAAACAGAGAAAGACTCCCATCTTTTTAGCACAACAACAATCACTTCCAGCAAGATAGAGAGTTGGTAGAAGTCTTTCACCTAACAGAGAACCAGCCTTAGCAGGGTTTATACAAGCAAATGATTGTGTATGTGTGCGGTCTTCCAACCCTGGTTCCTGGTGGAAAATGACATCTATTTTTTAAAAAGGAAAGAAAATGATCTCCAAAAATGAAAATGCCAAATGAATAATAATATATCTGAAAGATTCATGCCAATAAAGTCCATCAGAGAGTCAGATAGATTGGTGTGGGCCAGAAGGAAGTGAAAATCAGGAAGATGACCCTCTCAAAGTGGTGCCATTGTGAAAAACACCACATATTCGCTCAGTACGTGCATATTGCTAAGACACATTATTTTTGCCTGAGCTTACAAGAAGATGCTGAAAAGAATAGTGGCTTGTTCCTTTCTAGGGAAGGTAAGACTAAATACGGGGTATACAGAAGCATTATTATGTTTATGCAGTGGAAGGTTTGCAGCCACAAGGGATTTAACATTAACTCCCATCAACAGAAATTTGTAAAATTCTCTTTGTATCATGAAAAAGGAAGTCATTCGTCTACCATTAAGCTGTGTTGGCTATTTGGTCTGCAGTTTGGAACACAGTGGAAGTGACTGGAGTAGTTCTTGTAGTGGAGGAGTGAAAGGTCAGCAGAGGCTTAAATGAGCTTGTCTTGCATCCAGCAGGGCCAGCAGGAGGTCATTAGGAAGATCCGAGGCTCACTTTAGGCTTGACAGAGTCTCTCCCCATGATACAAGGAGACCATTTTGCTCATTGCTCTTCTCCCAGTATATAAAAAGAACCCCAGGGACAGGAATGACACTGAAGTTTATCCTACTACCAAAGTTTTGCTTGAGGAGGGTACAACTAGCAATTACTCAGGAGGGGGATTTATTTTGTTTGTTTGCTTTGATGGAAAGTAATGGAGATAAGTGCAAGAGACCTATTGATCTGCTGGTTCTATTGTGAAACCAAATAGAAGGGTAGGAAAAAAAAATCTCTTCCTTAACATTTAAAAGCCAGAAGACTTCACTATATAAAAGAATTTTAGAAAACAGGGAGCTGTAGTATGATTGGCAAAAATATACAAAACGAAACTGCTGATGTCTTAAAATGTTCTCTTGTTTGTGGAGAGTATTAACACACTGTATTTGACAGTTAATTATATTAGGGCAAATATACTAATAGTTATCTTGAACTGGTGCTAAGTGGCTCATTTCTTGGAGCTACTGTCTAGTGAAATCATGTGTAATTATTGAAAAGCTCTCTCTAAAAAAGTTCTCTATAAGTTTCCAAACATAGAGAATGATGGAAAAAATAGATGTTGCTATGCTGAGAAAGTGATAACAGGAGGCAGGTAGCATGTTTTCACATCTTCACCTCTGTTGTTAATGTATGCAGTGGCTCATCAGAGGTAGCTCATGTTAATTTATTCCAGCACACCTGTACAGGGCTGAAGTCAGGTAATAAGACAAGCAAAAACTATACCTCTCTGCTTTTTAGTTACAGCTACCCAGAGGCCTATATAGAACAAATTTAGTTCTGGAGACATCAGCAGGTTTTAATAAACCAAATACAGATGTCTTACTCCATACAAATCAAGAAGTTTACATGTTTAAATCTGGACTGATTTAACTAGCAATCTAAGAGAAGGTTCACACTTGGCACCAATGGTTGCCTCATATTTATTTATAAATCACCCTAAGCAAATATTATTTTCTTTTTAAATTTATTCATGGGGCTGAATCACCTTTCCTACACCTTGAAGATCAAACACATAATATGCTTACCTTTCTGATAAAATCTAAAACAAATCTTGGCAATTAGCAGTCACTATTTCCAGAGAAGAAAGGAACAAAGAAGGTGAAACTCATTTAGGATGAAAAACAAAGAAACAAATACTACCTTCTACGAAAATCATCTAGTTTCTGGGTATAAAATCTTCATTATGGTTGAGGAAGTTTTAACAATGTCAATTACTAAAGTAGATATAGTAGACTTTAACATATTACCAAATGATAAGGAATGTTAGGCAAGAGGAAAGAAGGGTAGTTAGTTTAGTTTTTTTTTCCTGAATGAAAAACAAATGTAATTTATGAATGGGCCCTCCTCAATTATAGGTGATCCATGGCCACTAAGCCCTCTTGGGATCAGAAACCAAGTCAGAGGATGAGAAATGTTCAAAGGCAAACTAAGCTAGTTGCTATGAGTTGACCCCGCCTTATGGTGACCCCATGTATGTCAGAGTAGTATTGTGCTCCACAGGGTTTTCAGTGGCTGGATTTTTTAGAAGTAGATTGCCAGGTTTTTTTTCTGAGGTGCCTCTGGGTGGACACAAACCTCCAATCTTTCAGTTAGCAGCTGAGCAAGTCAGCCATTTGTACCACCCAGGGACTCCCAGAGGTAAACTAAGCCCAGCTAATACTGACTATGGTACTGCCTTCAAGAAAATTTCCTTTATGAAGACTGCAGGTTCCAAGCCAGTTATTTTCAAATTCTTCTTCCCAGGGAATATTTCCTACGTATATTTCAAAACTGAGGACTGGAACAGATGTTACTAGGTGATCCAGGCCAGCCTCCTCTCTCCTGACAGATCAACATTTCAGTAGCAGAAGAATCAGGGGACAAGGAAAGAGGAAGGAAGGATGGTTAGAGACTTTCAGGTCTAACACTACACAATGTTACGGGCACACGCCTGAATACTTTAGCAACTGCCTTCCAAACCAAAAAAAATCTTTGCCGTCAAGTCAATTCCAACTCATAGCGACCCTATAGGACAGAGTAGAACTGTCCCATAAGGTTTCCAAGGAACAGCTGGTAGATTCAAACTGCCAGTCTTTTGGTTAGCAGCCCAGCTCATAACCACTGCACCACCAGGGCTCCAGCAACTGCCTTATAGAACCGTAATTCTTTAGAGATAAAATAATTTCCACTTCATTTTCATTAACTCAGAATAAGAATTATTCTACCAGATATCTAGTGAACGGGATGAACCGGACTTTGTGTATGTTAGCTTGCTCCTTGACATTAGTGTAAAATTGTCCTCTTTGCTTTTGAATTTATTAAACTCATTTACAACTATGTAGAAAAGGATACTTCTGACACTCTGCTTAGAATCCTCAGCGCTAACAAGCCCTCATTCGTGCCCACAACTTCTCTCCTCCATTTTTGTGACATTAGACAAAGAACACTCTTACCTTTCAAACAGCCTTCATCTTGATCTTATAAAAGCTAAAAGACCAGAAGCAAAGACCTGAGAGTCTTTGCTAACTAACCGCCAGATTTAAAACACAGTCTTTAACCTATTTCTACTTCCATCTTACCAATATGCCTATCTGGAGACCAAAAAATGCAAACTGTTCATGTATAACAACTCGGAAGAATTGCAGCAAGGCCTGTGTACCACTCCTGTAGGGTGTTGTAAGCACAAGGATGGGGGCTGTTTTTATAAAAAGGAAGAGGGTTATTCTGCTAGCTCTATCACAGGCATCCTAGGAAGCCTGTGGCCTTGCATACTCCAGGCCCCACTCAAAATCCCCTCTAATGCTTTCTTTGCACAAGGAAGATGCTGTGGAGTCAAGGATGGATGAACTGAGGCTCTGGGGAGAGGAGAGAAATGGGCCTGAGGACAGCAGGAGTAAAGGCAAAGGAGCATTTCTGTTTGGGAAGATCTGTTGGCTCAGAGAAAGGCAGAAAACATGTCTTAGCTTCACAGTGAATCAAAGGGGAAAAAAGCAGAGACACAAACTTCTCATGACTAATACAGATAAGTCTTCAGGGAAAATCAGAGATGTGACCCAGGAGGCTTTGTGAATATGGAGAAGATTAAATTAGAGGTCCACATTAATCGATGAAATACTGATAAAGGGCTAAAACAGAAGTACAGTTCTGTGTCAGAATCCCCTCTGAGGATATACGTGAAGAGTCTGGTACCTCAACGCATGACTGTTTCTGGCTATTTGGTGGCAGCCAAACTTGTACTATGCATTAAGTCACAGACTCAACAAGGATGAACATTTTTCTTCTTAAAAAAGAAAAATCTTAAAAAGTCACAGTTTTAAACCTGGGATCAAATTTTTAGTATTAAAAAGATATGTCTTAGAATTTGTATTTTTAAACGGCAAAATTTCAGGTGAGAGTAAAAAAATTCATTCTACAACTCTTTATTTTTCAATTTGCTTTTCTTCATTTGCCATGTGTGACAAAACTCCGAAAATAAAAAATTAGGCGTGATTTAATGTTCAGCCAAATGAAAGGTATCAACTGTCTTCTAAGGTTTGTTCTGCCTCCTGTGTGACTGAATTCACATAAAGAATACCTGCACTATTCTTCCTACTAGAATATACTAGTTATCCTAGACACTGGTGTAAAATTCTATACGGCTGGTCACTGCCAAGCTACCAATCCTTAGAATAAAAATAGAGATTGAAATACTTCCCTACTATCAATGGATTTTTCTTTCCTCCAACAAACCACCCTCTCAACAGCATCTCCTTACGTTTGAGGACATAAAAATACAAGCACTTGTATTTTCGAGTGGTTTGAAATAAATGAAAGTGCCAAGTTTCGGGTGAGTAGCATCTTGGTCCCACAGCCACTTATTCCAGTGTTATGACTTGCAATATTTTCAGCAAACCAACTAAAACTGTGATAGGAATCCATGCAAATAAGCTTAAATTTTGGCTTGTCTTCAAACACTCCATTTCCATAAATATTTTATGCAGGATTTCATGAGTCTTCTATTTTTGTTAAAAAAAAAAAAAAATCCAATGCATTAACCTCATTATCACTAGTTCACTATTTCAAATTTAAAAGAATGAATATTACTCACAAACGTTGAGGGGAGGCTGAGTACAGTATTATATTTTACTATTCAAAGTACAATTATCTTATCTGACATATTCTGGGACTCTCAGTAATAACTCTGAACTAAAAAGAACCTTATGACCACAAAACATTTTTATAGAATACGGTAAATTGTTTGGAGTTGAGAAAATCTTAAAGATAGATTTCTTTTCACAGCATGTTTTGAATTGTACCAAGAAAGCAATTTATTTTTCTTAGAAATTTTGCTTTTCATAGATTGGGCCTCTTTTATTTCACAGAAAGGAAATATACATACATACAGGCAGTCCCCAGGTTACGAAGCCTGACTTACATACAACCCGTAGTGACAAACGAACCAACTCCGTAAAGCCTATTATATTAAAAATTCAATGCACATACAATGGTTTGTAATAACAAAAGGGTGCTACTTTTCAACGCGCATCAAGACATTACTATTACTGTATTATTATGCTAAAGATGTTTTAGTGTATCTGGAAGTGTTTCTTTAATTTTTTTTGTAGAGAAAGATACATTATATACTATATGCTAAGACAAACATTTGACTAACGGGTATTAGATACAAACCGTACCTAACTGTTTCAACTTAAGGTACAAATTCAACTTAAAGACAGACAGGAACAGAACTCATTTATAATCTGGGGACTGCCTGTATATATATTTAACTTTTATTTTTAAAAGGAGTTTGATCGTTCAAACATAAAGATAAAACAGTATTCTAGAGACAGGTCACTACTTCCTAGTGGCACTTTCATTACATGTTACTTTGTCAGAAACTCTACCTAACCGATAAGCACTAGGAATTGAGTGGTAGCTATTTGGAAATTTCTAAGTTTAATTTATTTCTTATGCATATTAATATTTTACCATGTAATAAATTTTACTTTAATAATATTACTCTAAAAAAGGCAATGTAGAAACAAGAAAACCACATCTGATACAAGAGGAAGAACTAACTGGTGTATGACATTAGTTGGGATGGTATATTATGTGAACGGTCTGCTCACAGCTTATCTCAAGTGTAGGATAACTATGTTACCCCACAGCTGACCAACTTGACACATTCCATTTATATTACATTTTCTTTAGGATTAAAAAAGAACATTGTGGGTTTAGAACCAGCTGCTTCTGTTTAAGCCTGACTGTTTCCGAGCTGCAACTACATAGCTAGGGTGTGATGTCATCTGAAGGCTGGACATACTATGGTCTAACTGACACTAAAAGTATATGTACGCCTCCCCTTCGGTGCATAATTCCCAGGGCAGACTATATTTTAGAGATGTGCCCAAAGACATTGTGAAGTTAAGATAAAGAAACCCACACCACCACATACAGTTTCCCCACATCAACAATTTCTTTGGTCCCATTTTCTTCTGATATTTTCACCACTCTTAAAGAATTCAAGGACACACTAAATACTCATGTAAGGAATGATAACATTTCTGGTTATACCTACGGAGATGCAGGCTGTCTCGATGTCCTGGACCTATGGTTCTTTCCATCCGTAAATTTCTGTTTCTATATTGGATAAATATGTGTGTATGAAGATAATATATTGATTTAATTAAAAAAGCCACATGGCAAAGCAGAAATATATATATATATATATAACAGAAGCTGCGGCTTCTAAGTGAAGGTTCATGAGAAAGCAGGGAACAGTGTAATAGTTAACTTACACACACCTAGATGCATGGAAACACATACACACACATACACACATACAGAGCACACGGAGAAAAATGGCATGCATTACTGGGTAAGATGGCTTATGATTCTGCATGCTTAATCATAACAAGCACCAACTACAACAATCCTTCATGAGCATGGCAGCTTGGTTATCACGTGATCACTGTGGACAATCTCTACAGTGCATCAAAAACATTTACGTTATGTTTTTTAATGTTTAGTTCAACATGACTGACACTGTTACCCTCCATCCCCAGCAGGAGCAGCCAATGGAGATTTACTGACCTGTCTCTGCTTCGGCGAGAGGGGAAGGCAGCATTGCAGCCAGCAACCGTGCAGACATGCATCTCTTTTAAGTGAACGTTCCTGTAGTGAAGCTTCACGCTGTAGGAGCTTTTGAAACTCTTCTTGCACACATAACAGATTTTGGGGTCTGGGCTAGAACACAGGTCACCTTCTGGGGAGAACTTTTGGGGGCTGCCGTAATTCAGAGATGATGTAAAACTTTCATGCAGGGCAGCCATGCTGGCCCCACCACCATTGTACAGTCCATACTGGCTCATGTAAAACATGTCATAGGTGGGGTCTGTAAATTCTTCCTTCACCTTGATGATGTCCTGGTGAGACGGCTCACTGTGGTTCTCCTCAGGCCTCTCACTGTTCATCAAGACTTTTTCACTCACTTCACTATGAAGGTGCTCATCCCCTTCCATGGATTCCTCGCCTAATTTGGGCTCCGAAGACTCGGACTCATTCTCATAGTCCCGCTCAGGCTCTTGGTCCTCAGAAGTCATACTGTCGGCCCTTCTTATTTCAGTCCTTGAAATGCACCGGGTCCTATTATGCTTAGAAAAGTCCTTCACAGACATCCCTGGGCTCATCTCCTCTTGGGAGTGGCAATGATTGTCATGGCTCATGTCGTTGACCACAGCTCCACCATCATTGGGGTCATCATCTTCATCGTCAAACTCATCAGCGGTGTCAATAATCTCCTTCTCAATCTTAACAGGCATGCTTGATTTCCTGGGCTTCTTCTTGGGTGCCAGGTCGGCACTAGGCTCATAGGTGGCCATCATCACTGCTGGCACTGTTGGCTCAGAGGGTGGTAGAGGGTGCTGCTCCATGGTACCACTGGTTGGAATGATGGGACTGGTTGGGAGGGAGGTTGGAGGACTCACCATTTCCCCCGGAGTGAGTAAACTTCTATAAAATGGAGGAACTGGTTGGACAGTCTTTAGCCCAGAAAATACCAGCTGGCTAGGGAGAGGATTCTGTAAGACAGGGTCTAGTGGGGGAGTGGTAAAACCCATTGGGGGCCGGCCAGGGCTTGTGAGTGTGAGATTTGATTTTATACTTGCTATGACCGGGGTGGCAGCTCCTGATGTTGCCCGAATTAAATCTTTGTCTCGGTTATTTCTTAGCATAGGCATGTGAAGGCGAGGGTTGGGGTTTGCACTGTGGCGATTACGGCTTCTCAGGGAGCTAAAGACCATGTTGCAACCTTCAATGGTGCATCGATGTTTGATCTTCAGGTGAACAGCATTATAATGGATTTTGAGAGTACCTTTGTCATAGAATGTCTTGCCACATGCATTGCAGAACACCCTTCCCTTTCTAGAGGCTGACCCCATCCTTCTCATTCGGTGAATCCGGAATGAGCTTTTCGGGTGTTCAGTTTTGGTTAGATCACTGACAGGGGCAGAATTTTGAATGGGGGACACACAGGCTGGCTCGGTTTTGGGCTCCACATTAGTAATGCTGGTCAGGGCGTTTCTATTGGGTGTTTGATCATTCTTATAAGGTGTGGGAGACACTTCCGATTCACTGCTCTCATTATATTCATTCTGGGTTGAGAGGCTTGGTTCCCGCAGCCTCAGCCCTGGCTGCTCTAACAGAAGGCCGTTTGGAGGTAACCCTAGCAATGGGGCTGAGACTGGGTTTATATACTGGAATGGAAGCAGAAACGCAAGGCTATTAGGGATGTTTTCAAAGTGATGAATGCTGGAAGGGTTGCTGTTCTCTAGGTGAGCAAGGAGGCTGGGACTCCTGGTGCGATTATTGCTCTCAATGAAAGTCCTGATATCTGAGTCTGTCTTTGAAGATGGTACAGCCACAGCCTGCCCTTCTTTCTCCTGAATTGCCATCAGCTCCACAATGGATTTTGTTTCTCCAAATCGCAGAAACTGCTGAAGGGTGATAATTTCCTCTTCTCGAGACATGATGGCCCAGCGGTCCAGTACCTTGCCGGCAGCATCCTAAAGGCCACATCAAAGAAACAACAAAGACAAACACAAAAACTTATTGATTGTGCATAATTATTCAATGCAACTGAAGGTGCTTTGTCTGCTCATGGAACACCGAGCGCGAGAGCAGAAAACAACATGCAAGCACTGTTAATGAAAGTCGCCCCACAAAGCAAACTTTTCTGCCATGCAAATACAGTAATTAGAGTCACAGTTAGAGAAACAGATTGAGTTTAATAATGTCAAAGCAAACAAAACTTAGACCACTGGGGCTCTGTGATCTAAAATGCCTTCAATACTGCTATTTTAACAAAAGTGATCTATGTACTATGCAACTATTTAGCAGCATATATTAGTATAAGACGTAAACTCTTGCTGTGCAACCCACTATAAACGCAAGAAATGGTACCTTAATCCTTATTAAATAGTGACACCACGGGAAGGAATTAAGTACATTTTGCAAAATTTACTTCTTCAACACAAGCAGACATGACACTGGATTCAATGATGAAAATTCCTTTAAATAGGAGGTGTGTGAATTTCTGAATCAAAAGATGAATAAAGTAGCATTACCCCTCACACCCCCATTACTAAGCTGTAGTTTTCCGTCTGTTTTTTTAAGTGGCTGTATTTTACTATCACTTAATAGCAGGCAATTTCATAAGGTAGAACAAGGTAAAAATCACTTGAGAAAAGTAATTGTACTTTTCCTGCAGACTGATCGCAATCCTATGATTCAAAGTTTGATTTAGACTTAAAGTATTTGGCTTTTTACGATCTTGTTATAAATGACAGTTATAGATATTTAGAAAGTAAATATGTGATGGATTTAGACAGAATAATGTGTAAAAAATGTCTCTTTAACATCTGCCTCTGATAGCAAAGGGGTACCACAGGGAATACACATCAGTAATCACCAGACTATGTGTTGTGAAATATACATTAAAAAGCATTTCACACTTTCATTTTTGCTAGCAACTATGAGATTTGCCTGGAGGTAGGACTTAGAAATTCTACAATGTAATGTCAGGCAATCCATTTCAGCATGGATTGAGAGCAAACTATTCCAGCACTTAAATAACGACTCTATCATTTTCTAGGGCACCATTTCAACCAACAGGACAGGACACTTTGCAACCCTCTGTGAACTACACTTGCAGCCACCCTGATCCTCAATTTAAGAAAGCATAAAACTTTCTTAAAAACAAAATGACAAGATGTGTATTCATTATAAAGGAAAATATCATAACCTCACAGTGGAAAAACCTAGCAGATGCCACCTTAACCAAGTGATCAAAGTTAAAATCACCAGCAATAAGTCACGGTGACATCATGTACTGCCTGACAGGATGCACTGGGAAGGACACATCATCACTTCGTGGCAATCTTGAAGAAGATTTATAACCTCAATCTAATCATGAGGAAACATCAGACAAACCAAACTGAGGGCCAGTCTATAAAATAGTGGCCAGTACACTTCAAAGTGGAAAAGTCAGGAAAGATGAATTAAAAAAAAAAAAAAAAAAGAACAAAAGTAAAAACAAACCAAAAGAACTAGTAAGCATTGTTAAAGATTGGTGGGGACTAAAATAATATGACAAATAAATGTGAAATCCTGAAAATACCAGACCAGGGGCGTGAGCACGTAAGCAGGAAAAATAGTAAAATGTGAATCAAGTCTGAAGATTAGTTAGTATTGTGTCAAATCTTAACTTCTTGGTTTCATCAACTGTACTATGGTTACATAAGACGTTACACTAGGGGAAGCAGGGTAAGTGACATAAGGGAACTACGCTTTTCTTGAAATGAAAAACTCTCTCTAGTGGGAAGCTCTCCTCAGGCTTTGGATAAAAGATTCTCTCTCAACCACGACTGGATTGTATGGTCTGAATCATGACAGTTAGTTTGATTATAAGGAGATGCTTGTCTTTATTTATATTATTTTTTAAAAAGCTGACACAAGTGCTTGCTATTCCTTATAAGGCTAAGTCCTAGTACTCTATCATTTTACATACAGTATATCACTTTATTCTGGTGATCTGCTTACAAAAGGTCACAGCTTTGAAAACCCTATGGAGAGGTTCTACTCTGCACACTTGGGGTCACCATGAGTTGGAATCAGCTTGACAGCAATTAACAACAACAACAACATATCAGTATATGTGTAAGAACTTGCACGTGGATGTTCATCCCTAGTAAACTGCCAAACAGATGCCCCTCCCTCACTCCGGTAGATAAAACTGTTCTTCAGCTCAAATACTCTCACCCAGCTCTCTGCTCAAAAGCCGTATCATAATGCGGGTACATACTGACTCTAAATGATCCTGCAATGGTCATTTAAAAAAAAAATTATCACTAATAGCAACTGGTCTCCCTTACATCCCCACTACTCCCCCACTGTTTTTTGAATAACGGAAGTGGGGGGGAGGGGAGGAGAGGAAGAAGGGTATGTTGGTGTTTTGGGTAAATAGAGAAATAAACTGCAATTTTATATAATCTCCTTTGAACATCGTAATAGCTTCCAGAGGTCAGCAAACGTTTAACAGATGAGAAACCAAAGGCAAACAAAGGTAAGATGGCTCATTAAGGCTGCCAAGATGCTCACTGGGGGTCCAGGACTTGAACCCTGATATTTGACTCCAAGTCAGGATTGGGTGTCTCCATGGTACCTGCCGTGACGGACATCTCTTGATGGCATTTCCCAGGTGAGCACACTCAGTTTGTGATAGTAAGGACTTGCACAGGGCTAGTCTCTAGAGCATTGTATTTCTTGTTCTTTTCTAACACTATCTTCCTTTCACTGTCAAATCCGATTGTGGATTGCTGCTCAGGCTGCACCACTCCCCACCCTAATCTGAGCAGTCCTATCTTTCCCAGTTTCTTCCCAGGTAGCCCGTACCTGATCTGTGTGTCCATAATGTACTTACACAGCTGGAAGCCTCTGGTATTAGAATATGCCTTAGGAACCATAGCAACTGATCAAACCCACCTGAGGCATCTCATTTTCATCACCCTCCTGTCTTGCTTCTCCCCATGGTACACAGCAGACCCATATGGTCTCTCTTTTCTCCTGGCCCGCCATAACGCCAGCTGCTATTTCTAAACCACTGCCTTTCAGACCCTCTTTTACTCCTGAGTAGTTGTCTTGCTAAAACAGAGACTGCTATGATAAAGCACTTAACTTCTGGTGGAAGAGGCCCAGGTAAGCAAGATTTAGAATTTTGCTGGTAGCTTTAATCATAAAAGAGAGGCTTCGTTTATAGTGGTAACAGAAGCAGCAATTTATAATTACATGTAAGTACAATATAACATCTTTGCAAATAAATGTATCTGAGAACAAAACAAATATCTACATTATGCACTCAATATGGAGTCACCCTGACAGGGCGCCATCTGAATCCAGCTAATATTAGGTGTCACAGAAATTCTTTCCAAAGAAACCATCATTCATATTCGATCAAGGTTTTCTAAAACAATCAGACTTGCAAGTGGAGAAACTGCAGCAAGAAACAAAGTTGATTTTCTCATGCAACATAACAAGTCTGCAAGCTCCATAGTAAGAATGGTATCCAGCTTTAGTGTCTCCTTGGATAAAGTGACTGAAGTGAGTTAGAAACCAACAAAAGGGAAAAGGGAGCCCAGGTTCTTTTTTCTAAAGACCTGTGTGATCAAAATAAGCACAGCCTGGAGCACTGATGGAACCCTGGTGGCACAGTGGTTAACAGCTATGGCTGCTAACCAAAAGGTTGGCAGTTTGAATCCACTTGCCACTCCTTGGAAACCCTATGGGGCAATTCTATTCTGTTCTACAGGGTTACTATGAGTTGGAATCGACTCAACAGCAACAGGTTTTTTGGTGCAGTGATTCTCAAACAGTGGCCTAAGACTCTTCTGTTAAGGCACTAATTTCCATGAGTGGTCTATATGACTTTCACAATGGGCCAGTGTCAGTCTGGGGGCTTTTTTTTTTTTTAAACCAGTCTGCAAGTAATTGAGAGTAACTGTTTAGAAACTTCTATACCAATTTGACACTGTTGCAACAACCAAATTTTATTGTATTTAAGTATTGGCCCAAGACTGATTAAGGGGAAAAACTGGTCCCTCCCCACAGATAGCTTGAGATGTACAGATCTATAGTCTAGGCCCCCTTGCCATGGTCAAATAGACTACCAGGGTGAATGAGGGCCATAAAAAGAATTAGGTATTATCACAACATAAGCACTCATAAAATTCAGTCTATGAAGCCAGTATGGAGATCCTGTTAACCAACCCACACTGGGACACTGGTCTTGTGAGTGAATTAGTAACAGTAAGTTAACATTAGAGTATATAACTGGATTCTTGTCACTCCCATATAATTTTGCAGTTGGTAAGTCAATTCCTTAGTGACCTTTAGCCCTTCAGGTTGGGAAATGTTATTTATGAAATGAGGATAATAAGATTTGCCCTGTTAAGTGAAATGCAAAGTGTTATTATAAAAAGTATTGATTTCCTGTGAAAGTAACTGGCTATACTCTTAATTAAAAGATTAGTAACACCAAAGAATCCAAACTTAAGAGGCAGTTTTACCAGGTTCAGAAAAAGTATAGAACACTTAAAATATCTACATCTATGCATTTTAAATGAATAGATTTCCTTTTACTCTTTTGTTGGAACTGATGAGTATACTCAGGAGAAATCTGGCACCCAGTTTCTACATGGCTCTGCAGAGAGATTTTTAAAACTCTTTTTGCAGTAGCTAAACTGTCAGGGTTTAAATCAGGGCTTCGAACAACTTCCCAGGTGAGAACCACTGGTAAAAACTGGGGATCTTGTTAAAAAGCAGGTTCTGATTCAGTATTATCTGGGGTGGAAATGCAAATTCTCAGCAGGGGTCCGAACTGGTTTGAAGCCCTGGTTTAAATGGTTTCATTTGAGCCCTTTATATCAAAATACCTTATATGACTTGTAGTTTAACCATCAAAGTAAAATAAGCTCATTGGTTATCTTATTTGGTGAGAGTGATAGTACAGTAGAGGAGAAAAGGATATAAAGAGATGGAAGTCAGACCATATTAGAGACTTGGGCATAACCAGATTATCAGGTGACCCTCCAAGACCAGCGAATCAAGAAACGAGCCCACCTGTGTTAGTGGCAGGCCACTAACCAAGTCACATCATGGAGGAGAAACAATGGTTTTCCTTCTGGCTGTGAATGGAAAGGAGAAAGGAACACTGAACAGAACACAGATCTAGGGCCTGTTTGCTCCAGCAGTATTCATATTATTTATTAAGAAATAAGCAAACATTATAACTTTAGCAGACAGGAACAGAATAATTTAATTTTCTATTCCATTACATGAACTACTTGCTAGTCAAACTTAAGGCATAATGTAAATGAAAATTCTAAAACGACAAGCTAAAAACTAAGAATATTTCCCCTTTGATATCATTTTACATCTTTTAAACAACACTGAGCTATAAGGATTTTATGACCACCTCAGAACAAAATTGGAGGTTCATGAAGCATACTTTTTTTTTTTTAGCACACATATTGTTTTATGACATTGGTTAACAACCCCACAACATGTCAACCCTCTAACTTCTCAACTTTTTTTTTTTGGTGAAAATACACATAGCCGAAGATACACCATTTCAAAAATTTCTACATGCACAGTTCAGTGACATTGACTACGCTCTTCCAACTGTGCTGCTATTCTCACTTAAGATGAAGGCTTA
>NW_004443961.1:15778944-15804353 GCF_000243295.1 Trichechus manatus latirostris
GGACTAATGTTTTCCTTGTATCCTGTTCTCTTCATTCTCCCTTGCTCTCAAAGGGGTGAGACCAGTGGAGTATCTTAGATGGCCACTCACAGGCTTTTAAGACCCCAGACACTACTCACCAAGGTAGCATGTAGAACATTGTCTTTATAAACATGAAGCATACTTCTTGAATTCATATCTAGATCTGCATAGTGTGGTTTCTTACAAAATTATTTCACCATAATCACACTGGCAATTTATTTTTGTGACCATTTTCCCATTTAAATTTTCTATTCATTCTCCTTCATGATTAATTCAAATATCAAGGCAATAGAAATGAGTTGGTTAGAAGGTGTAAAAATTACCAAATTTCAAGCCTACCCAGCTTGGCACTCTATCAGGTAAAATTTAATAGTAACTGTTGAGTTAAAAATTGATGAAATATTGTTATGCAAAACTTAAATGATGAATTTTATCAGCTCTTCTAGGTGTTTAATTCTTAAACAAATTGTGGGCTACCTATAATATGGAATACTGTTATTGCTGTTGGGTGCTGTAGGATCGATTTTTGACTTATAATACTACTGGGCCATAAAAAGGAATGAACTATTGATACACACTGCAACATGGATGAACCTCAAAGTCATTATGCTAAGAATGAAAGAAATCAGCCACAAAAGACTACAAACTCTACAATTCCAATCATATGACATTCTGGAAAAGATAAAACTACAGGAACACAAAGCAGATAAGTGGTTGCCAGAGGCTATAGGTGGGGGCAAGGGATTTGCTTTAAAATAGCATTAGGGAACTTTCTCAGGTGATAGATATATTCCATATCATCATGATTATATTGATGTTTATATGACTATACAGGTTGTGCACTTAAGATGGGCAAATTTTACTGTCTGTAAAGTAACATCAAAGAAATTGATTAAAACAAACTAAATCATGCAAGTTGCAAGAAATCTCACACTCACAACTGGACATTCACAACTTTCTCTATATACACAGGCCTTCTTACTTCTTGCCTCCTGCATTCTATTGAGGCCAGAACACAATATACACATTCCCATTCTTTCCCATAAATAGGGTGTGTACAACAATCTTTTGCAATAAAAGAAGTAAACATTAGAATTTCTATTTTACTTAAAAAGACAATTTTTGTTTTGCTACTATCTTATATATGAATTGAGAGCAGTACACTATTAATTTAGAAAGAGTTTTACATTATTTCAAAGTGACAGTTCGTATATGTTTACTGCTGGGTGTATTATAAAAATCTGGAGACTGCTATTCTACAGAGCTAATACAGGTGAGTGTAGTGTAGGCATGCACCACGTGCACACACCTTTACAAAGACTTTGCGAGATGTTGATGAGGAGCAGTCAGGTTAGCCTCCGCGTGAGGTGACATATGTCAGGATGTGACCCAGAAATTAGGAAACATATCATCTAACTTCTGGGTCACCTCAGGAGCAAATGACGGGCTCAGCCTATTATCTCAGATGATACGAACAGGGGCATTCCATCAACTTAACAGATGCAACAGGAAAATGGAGAACTCATGGATACCACCTCTGGGTTAAATGGGGCTGTCTGCTGAGTGCTAAAAGTAGCAGGGTTTTGAGGGAGACCCTTTGTGAAAGAGTGCCCTTGAGCACTGTATATAGTTTTAAAGAGAAAAGTTATGTAAGTCCTAAAACTCTCGTTCCTCTAGCTGCCTGCTAAACCAGTTACCATTAAGTCAATCCCACTTGCCATCCAGTCATCTCTCACTCACAGCAACCCCATGTGTGTCAGAGCAGAACTGTGCTCCACAGGGTTTTCAGTGGCTGGTTTTTTGGAAGCAGATCACCAGGGCTTTCTTCCAAAGTGCCTCTCGGTAGATTCAAGCCACTAACCTTTCTGTTAGTAGCTGAGCACATAATTGTTTGTACCACCCAAGGAAAGCCAGGTAACAGTAACTGTTATGAAATTCAGTTGGCTCCATATGTAACAAGCAGCTATTTCAATATTAAACTGTCATTCTAAAGTCAAGCCACTTTTTACTCTTCTTCTAAAGAAAAAAGTTTACTGATCTGTGTGCTCTCCATTACTCCAGAGCCAGAGCCAAGTTTTTTTCTTTTTTGTTAGATTATATTTATCTCTCTGATTTGTACTATTTGGCATTTCTAAGTGTGTGCAGGTCAACATCTGTGTGTCTGTGCATATGTGTGTAAGCAGGCAAGAAGAGGAGATGAATAAAAATGGTAAAACAAAAAAATTCTTATTGAAAATAATAGATTCTGGGAAGTACTTAGGGAAATTTTTTCAAGCAATGTGATAATTTCTGAGAAACACTTGAAATTATGTGGGAAAGTAACTTGGCATGCTTATTTGTTTTAGCAAATTTACATTTAAACACATATCTCTTTCCAGAAATGAGAGAGAGGCACTGCTAGCATATACAATATACATTGGAGTGGTTTGGTTGTTTAAGTAAACAAAATTATACCATTCCCTGTTCACACAAAGCCCTTTTATGTGATTGTGCTTTTCCACTATTTCAGGATAATGTTTCTAGGGGGCCAGCTGAAACAACTGTAGTTATCTGTAGGCAGACTGAAACATACTCATTCACACCATGATTATACCAAATGGTTCAAATTAGACTTCACCAAAAAAAAAAAAAAAATCAAAATTTGTTTTGGGTAAAGAAAACCCTATTCAATTTCCATGATTTGGAAATTTGTATTTTGCAGAACTTCTCAAGAACATCACTTTCCCTTCTGTATATAATGCTGACCACTCATATCTTTGTTCCCTCCTCCTCTCCTCTCTAGGACAGAGGTTCTCATGAGAGAGGACTATCAGAGGGTGGCAATGAGAGACAGAAAGACTTCCAAATAAAAATCAAGACTGGATTTTACTTGTTAACATTTATTCATGTGGACACCCATTTTGGAAAACAAATATGCTTTCTTCATTGACCCCAGACTCTCTTTGTTATGAAATGAGTTTGCAAACATCAGAATTAGGTATATACCACCATACTGTGATGACAGAAGCTGATGCTAAATTCAGTATGTCCAGATTATAAAAAACCGTGCTTTGAAGTATCTTTCTGTCTTCTCCTTTATTTCTTCCCAAAGAGAAATGAATGCTACAGGAATATCCACCATTGATTAAAACGGTGGAGCTCTCAGAAAACTTTGCATTAAAGAATTTTCTGCCAAGAGTGGAAACCTTATTAATCCTTCTCAGCTGACATGCTAACATTGAAATCTTCTCTTTATATATATAGTTAGCACAGATGTATTGATGTTTTAAGAGTTACTTAGTACATATGTGTATGCATACAAACACATACACAGAGTCTTTCACCTTTCTTGGCTCCTCTTACTGTACATTAACCCCATTACAAATCAGCCTTACTATAGCGCTCAAAATGCTTGACCTTGGAGAATGGCAGTATAAGGAGGTGAAGCATATAAAATTACTGGTGGAAAAAAGTGCAAAGTTAAAGCATGCCTTTCCTTGGATAAAAATGCAAATTTGGGGAACCTGGCCCTTGAATGGAGCCTTGGTAGCACAGCAGTTAAGAGCTACGGCTGTTAACCAAAAGGTTGGCAGTTCAAATCCACCAGCCGCTGCTTGGAAACCCTATGGGGCAGTTCTATTTAGAAGTAACATGATTAATTGTATGTGACTTCTAGGTACTGGCTTTGATATATTTTTCAATATATAAATTGCTACAATTTCTTTTTCTGACCAATAATTGAAAATTTTTTTCCTAGTGAAAAACATACCTTTTAAAAGAAGAAAACCTGCTGATAAATTGAACAATACACCCTCCAAAATGGTCACCTCTCTAACCAAGATAACATTAGCAGGATGCTGGGGCACTAGCTTTAAATGGTTCTTGTGATTTTTAAAACATATTGTTTGACTTTTGATAAAAAATTCACTTTGTTTTAGAATGTTCTTAATTATGGACCAGATAGGAATCTATCATTCATAGAGTACTATCACTTTTTTTTCCTCAGTAAAAGTCTGTACAGCATTTTTATTTTAATAACTGTGATTATGATAGATCACTCTGGGGTTACAACATATTTAATCACAGAAGCCCCAGCTAAGCTTTATTAAACGTCTGTCAGGATTTCTTCTTGGCACCCACAAATTTTAGCTTGTCTAGCTTAAAACCAGCCATACATATTTCCTCAATGGGCATATGTTTGCAAATAAATAAAGCAGGTGTTCTGGTTTGCCATATGAAAAAAATTCAGAGAAGTAAATTACTTTTTGCAGTGTCTAGGACTGTACTTCAAAGATTCAAAAGTATTTTTCAAATTACCTAACTCCATTGTAAATCAAACCTGAGAAACTTTTAAAGACAAGATATATTTTAATACTCAATAGCATCTGAGAAATCATTTAAGTTTCAAAATGGAAAACTCTAAATCTAGCTGATATTCCCAGCATATCAACTTTTAATATAAAATTACCCACTTAGTATAAATTTAAGCACAGAATACCTAAATTTCCATATCTGTGGGCTAAAACATAAATTGCATCTTAAAGTTTGAAATTTTGATTACACAATATAACTTACACTCAACTTTAGAAGAAAGTAAGATTAAGAACAGGTGAAGGACACTTATATTCTATCCTGGTTCTGCCAACGACCAGCTGAGTGACTGTCAGATCACCAATACCCAGCTTCTGTTTTCTCATGCATAAACAGAGTATCTTACTAAATCTTGTAAGCCTTACTAAACCAACTATGATGTTCTGTTTTTCTATAATTTATGGCTAGGATCTGGACATAAAAACCATTTAATTAAAATGTTTTAAACCCTAGTCTGGTATTTTTATTTTTGATCAATTAGTGTAACCATCTTAATTTCAGAATATGTATACTCAAATATAACTGAAACCATGCCCTTATCTGAGAGTTCCTGTATTATCCTTTTTTTCCAAATGCTTCCCTTGATGTATATGTCTGGGGCTGCTTAAAAGTGGCATGATTAAAGGTACTAATTCTTCTGGATGAATTTTGACTCCTGGTCAATTCAATGACCATTTCAAGTGAAAACTTTGCTTGAAAACTAGGGCCACTGCCCAAGAAGTCCCTGAAAGGCCTTGGAAACCCCCTAAATGACACTAGTAGAGTTTGTGAAAATTCTGCAACTTGAGGATTCAATCACTGCAAAATAAATACAGTAAAACCTCTGAAAGCCAGAACCTGTGTAAGGCATATAACCTGTCAGAGAAGGAAAACTCAAATATTTTCCACTAAAACAAGCAATAGGAAAGTGGTGAGATTGTACCTCCTGTCAAAAGCAGAAAACTTGTGAGACCTGGAAAAACAAGGCAATCCCACTGAGTTCCAGCTCTCACAGGTTTCACTACACCTAACACCTCAACAAAGCTATGTAAATAAATGTATATAGTATTCCAGAGATCTTTCAGGTTCTAAAAAACAGCAGCATTTGTATGCAAGACCTTCCGCTTAACAGAACCCTTTCAATAGACACAAGTTTTTCAGTTGGAGATGATCACTGAGATGCTGTTGTTGTTGCTGGGGGCCAGAGTTGGTTCCAACTTACAGCGACCCTGTCTATAACAGAATGAAACACTGCCCAGTCCTGAGCCATCATCATAATTGTTGCTATGTTTGAGCCCATTGTTGCAACCACTGTGTCAATCCACCTCACTGAGGGTCGTCCACTTTTTCACTGACCCTCTACCAAGCACGATATCCTTCTCCAGGGACTGGTCCCTCCTGATAACCTGTCCAAAGTAAGCAAGGTGAAGTCTCGCCATTCTCATTTCTAAGGAGCATTCTGGCTGTATACTTCTTCCAAGACAGATTTGTTTGTCTGAGATGCTAGAGGTAAATTATTCTATGGTTCAGGACAGCAAAAGTAGAGTTTGAAATTGTCAGAGAAAGCTTTAGAAACAGGAGGGAGATGACAGTCCCTGCCAGTGGTCTTGTTATCATCTCCACTAAAGACGTGAAGACAAGGCCCCAGTCCTGGGAGGGCTATAGATCTGCTTACTTTGCGATAAACAAAATTCACCAGAGCCCTTTCTGACATTTTTGCTTTGAGGTCTACGTTTTCTAACGTACCTCTCCCTCCATAACCAAAGTTGTGCCACTGAATTTGTAGAAAGCCTTGATTTACCTCTGAGTCTGTGTTGGGGTTTTACGTTTTTAAATGTAAATACCAGAAACCCTGGCTTTTCCTGATGTGCTTTCCCACAATGTCTGATAAACAGCAACAATGGGTGCAAAAAGAAAAAAAAAAAATCAAGGCAAGGGCAATATCACATATCAGGTAAGGGCCAAAACCCTGGAACAATTCAAGGCCACAACTCCCAATCTTTGAACTTTTAGTTGTGCAAAGAAGATTCTCAATACTGGTATGTTATTGGAGTTTCCAAAGCTTGAATGCATGATTCTATTTCACGTATTATACTTTGAATTACTCTACAACTGGAGATGAATGAACAACCCTAAGGAACTTTAACATATTCATTAGGATGTGAGGGAGCAGGGGGAGAAATGGACGAAACACTAAGCAGTATTCCATAAAACACACTGAGGACTAAGCGTGTGATTGAACAGAAAGATGTATGGGAGATTTAACTTTGCTCTTCTCTGGATATAAGAATAGCAGTAGAACACAAAGATTAATTTCCTGCTTTAGCATTCATCAGGGAACAACCCATTATTACTTGTAACACATACACAAGGCTGTTGATGGATATACTTTCCTTTGATTGCTCAGATTAAATGTGTTCCTATAACAAGCACCCACACATACACATGTGTGAATAATTATAAATCCACGTATGCATTAACAGTTTGCATTTCGGTATATTTATAAGCAGCTATCAGTGTAGATATTGCACATTTTATTTGGCCACAAAATAGAGGTGGTTTGGGGTTGGTGGCTGACTGAACAAACAGAGAAGATCAAAAACAGAATAACCAGAGTAAATGATCAATATATGTTACTATAACACAAATTTCAGAAATTCAAAATAAAGAAGGGTTAAGAGGAGGAGGATGCATGCATTACGGAGCACAAGGTAATAACCGTGTCTGCATGCCTTAATACCCTCTTGTCCCAGCAGTCCTGACTTTCTAAGCAGCCCACTTCTCCACATTAACGGCAGTCATTTGGAGAGCAGCAAACGTGCCATTAGAAGCACTTTTACAAGTGTATATTCATCCACCAATTAGCTTAATGTGTCCGCTTTCTGCATATTTTCTATCCAGGCTTGCACAAATCTTATTAATATTTCCCCCTAGTGCTTTGACAGATTACCTTGTCATTACGCATCCTGGAGCCTTTTAAACAATATGGGTAAACTACTGTTTGTGAGGTTAATGACAATTATCCCCTAATTACTGCATAAGTCACTCAGTCCACTTTATCTCCTAGGCAGGTTCTGCTCAGTGTATCTGCCATTGTGTCACCGTAAATGAATCTTGTGTTGCTATGTTTATCTGCCATTGCCTTGTAAATTATACTGACAGAAGAATGAACAAATTACTGCATGTCATCACTTAAATACTGCTTCTGAAATTTAAAAAAAAAAAAATGCAGAGACACAGAGCTTGAATTTTAGCAGATCACAATTAGTAAAAACATATTTAATATTTTACGTTACATTTTAGGGCGGATAGCTTGGAATTTAGTAGTGGATCCACAACAGTGCGATTGGGGTGAAAAGCAATGTAAAATTAAAAAACAAAACAAAAACAGGGCAACTGAAATAGTAATGCCAGTCCGACCTCCAGACTAGATTTCCTATTATTTTAATAGCTGATATGGCATTCTGGACTTATTTTCCAAGGTTTATCAATTTTAAATCAAATTAAATGGGTTAGGGATAAGCCACCCTCTTCAGCTGGGATCATTTTTTTCGGTTACTTATAACCAGTCCAGACATAAAACACAGAACCTATGTAATTGAGAACAGATAATGTAATAAGGGCCACAGGCTAAGCCAATTTCATTGATGCATTTTTAAACATTATTAAACAGGTTCAGAAACACTGTTTCCAAAGTTGCATTTGAAATTATTTAACAATGTTTACATCAATGAAATTAGCTTAGCCCACTGCTGCATCATGGTGACTATATCTGCTCTGATACAATTTACAGGGAAAATTAGAAAAATGTAAGCATCTTTCAAAAAATAATAAACAACAGATTGAGTCAACTGCAGATAATCTGGAGGAATTTGCTTTTGGTCTGAAATCTATGATCCTGCAGATTATCAGGTAGATAAATGTTTGTGTGAGAACATGCAGAAGCATCTGGCTTCCCAGAGATGACTGCCATTTGATGAGTATCGTAAAACATTTTGAAATGTAAAGCATTCAAAATGCCTCCATTTAAATGACACCAAGGTGGCTAATAACTAGCAAGTGTAAGTCAAGGGGCCACACCAATCTGAAGGATGGCTTTCAACTCTCAATTAGTTGGGCGTGTAGAAAGCTCATATCAAACTGCCTTATGACAGCCACAGGTTTGAAGGGAGGGGCTTGCAGCACTGATGATAAAGCAGTCTGGCAGAAGCATGCAGGTGCACACATACAGTACCTCTTGGTGCACTCGCTGAACAGGCTGGAAGAAAAAGCTGTAGCAAAAGGAAAGGAAAACATGAAAGCCAGGGTTGACAAGCCTAGCCCAGGGGCCTGATGGATTCTAAGCACAACCCCCAGGGCTCAGATCCCCCAGGACTGATCTTATGTCTGTCCTGCCTTCAGTCATGCAGCGGCAACAGAGCAGATGCTGCAGGCAAAAATGAAGGTACCATACAGTGACTGCTCTTTTCTTAGTCTCTTAAACTGAAGGGAAAGAGATCCCCAGTTAAGACCGACATCACTGACAATCACTAAGGAGATAAAATTTCTTCCTGACTTTCCAGCTACTTAGGCTATCATGGATATAGAACTAAGGAAAGTTAATTTCCAAATCATTAAAAATTTTTTTCTTTTAATGTTGGATTTCATTGCCTTAGATGCTTATAGGAGATAAACGCTCTGTATCACCTCACAGAAGATGAACATACACAGTATTTGATTGAGTTTGGGAGGTCACTGATGATTACAGAAAGAAGAACGATGCTGGAAGGATCAATAAAAATGTCAAAAGATACCTGGTGTAAGCTGACAGATGAGGACAGCCATTAAGGAAACAACAGCAGAATCTCCCTACTAACTTTAATCTACTCTTTACACACTCTTTCCAAAAAAATAGGGCTGGGAATACTTCACTCTCCTTCCTAAAAAAGCCCTCAGTAGCTCCAATTTAACAAATAATAAATTCCCTTGCCTGGTATCCAAAGTTCCCCTCAATATGGAGTCTACCTACCTTTCCAACATTATCCCTGCCCAAGACCTTTGATGCTCCAGCTACAAAGAGCTACTTGCCATAATCTTACCTTGCAAAATCTTACTTGCAAAATCTTACCTGCTTTGAACCCCTCTGCCTTTCTGACAAAATCATTCTTATCCTTAAAGGACCAACTCAAAGGAAACCTCTTTATGAAACCTTTACTTCCCTCACCCAACTCCCAGCAAGAATCAGCTGTCCCTTCAATTACTTATGTTACTACGTCATGGATACCTCTTTACCACAAGCTTATTGGACTTTATAACCCCACTGCCAAGATCAATCAGTGCAGACTAAAGTCATTAATACTACGAATTGTAGATTGTAAGAAATTGAAAGCATCTTGGAGATCTTCTAGTGCTATCTCTTTACTTTGCAGATGAGGAAATTCTTGCCCAGGATTATGAGGCTAAATTTTGAGTAGGAGACTTCATTCCACCACCCAGTTTTCCTGACCTGCTCTAATGTTTTTTCCCACAATACCATCCTTTTCTCCTGGCACAGTGGAAAGAATATCCACTCCATTCCACACCCTGGGTTTTAGTAGATTAGTATCAGCTGGGACTCCCTCCACCCCTACACTTGCCCATACCTGGAAGACATTTTTCCCCAAGCTGTGCTCTACTCTGACCACCACAAATGGGTCTAACATAAATGTACAGTCATTCCCCAAGACCGATGGTACAGGGAGGCAGCACATTACTACTAAACGATATATATATGTTGTTTCTTGGAAACAATTCCCCAGTGCTTTGGGGAATGACATTACATTTATGTCGGACGCTTTCTTGATCAAAGTCAAATCCTAGTGTACAAAGAACTGGAGAGCAAAATACAAGTGTCTCTTACATAGCAGGCAATCTGTAATGCCTGTGAAGTGAATATATGAATCAAACAGCCAGTTTAATATCAGACACAGAAATTACAAGTATGTATGAACACTTATTTCATTTTATGTTTTGCAAATAAATTTATATGCTTATCAATTCCTGAATTATCACGTGCTCTTCTCATCAATTCTGCCATTACTCATTTCTGTCCTGCATCTGCTCAATCTGTTTTATGAGGAAAATGTCAACACTGAGGATTTCTTTAGGGATTCTACCTGTAGGTCAAAGTAACTACCCAGTTGTTCAAAAAGAACTGCCATCTCAATTCTGTAAACAAATAAACAAATAAACGAAAACACACAAAGGCACAGAGGCCTCTTATTTGCTGAAATGCTATTTTCATGTTAAGGGACTGCTTTAAATAATGTCGTTTCTGTGCCTTGGTTTCCTTATACATACGATGGAGATAAAAATAGCTATAGGCTAGATAAATGAGGATTGAAGAAAAATAATGATATCTACACCTTGCTGAGCCCTTTGATTAGCCAGGCAGTGCTCTAGGTGCCATATATGTATTGTGTTCATCTACCCCTCGAATCAGGCTTGAAGTAGTATTATCAAACCCACTTTACAGATGGGGAAAATCGAGGTATATCAAAATTGAGTTAACTTGTCTAAAGTCATAAAGCCAGTTACTTTTAAAGCCAAGATTCAAACCAGCAGGCTGACTCCAGCACTATACTGAAATGTCTTACACAGATGGGACTTCTGCCTCCCCCTACTTGTCACTAGCACCCTCTCCTGCATTCTCTATTTCTCTTAACGGAATCATTATTCTCCCTGAATCCAGGCCTGAACACATACGAGTTACCTTTGACCCATCCCTATGTTAAGTCAGTTGTCCAGTCACATAACATACCTGTCTCCTGCATCTGCCTCTTTAAGCCTATTCTTATTGTCACAGCTCAGTAACAGCCTACATTACTTCCTAACTGGATTATTTTAATGTTGCTCTTTCTTCCTTCCCACTAATCCCTTTCACCCCACTCATATTTTGACTATATTCTAATGCCAAGTTACTTTTCCTAAAGTGCATCTCTGGTCACATTATGATCCCTCCCTCCAAAGTAAACATCAATGGCTTTGCCAAATGACTTAAGCATAAATTCCTCACCCTGGCATTCAAAGACTGCTCCCAATCTAGCTTTTTAAGTCTTCCTATTTGTACATGCACTCTTAAATTTTAGCTAATCTGTACAGCTAAACTTTCAGTGAACATACTATACTTAACCATCACCACATTTTTTATTATCCTGTCCCTTCCACTTGGAATGCCATCATCAAACTGTTGGGAGCCCATCAACGTTCAACACCCCTCTCTCAAATGTTACCTTTGTCACAAGTCCTGTGAATTGTTCAGAATTCCCGTTTTATTTTTCTTGCAGTTTTCACCTTATTCTATTTTATATTTAAGTGTCACATACAGTCCAGGTTAACCCCTTGCAGGGTAACAAGCCCCTTGAGTATAGACGCTCCAGAACACTAATCTGTCTATCCCTACAACAAACTGTGTTATTATAAATACCTAATTCATTTCTGTTAAACTGACTACTTGTCCTTTCTGAGTCCAACTCTACTCTCTAGAGAGATGCACACTAAATTTAAAAAAATAAGACACTGTAAGCTCAAAACATAAGTTTTCCAATGTCTGCTTAGGTGGTCCCATTTGCAAAACCAGATATCTAACAATTTTACCTTATGAACCTAAAAAACAAACACATGAATATTTTATGATGCAAGTAAAAATCCATTTTTTGGGAAATACTTTAAGATCTTGGTCGGGCCTCAGAGTTCAGATTGTCACAGAATTGTCTACAGGTTTGGAGACAAAAATTTAAATTGCTAAAATTTAAAAACAAATGACAATACAGAAGAAAGTGACTGTCAAGGGAAAATATGCTAGGAGAAAAAATGAATTTAAAGATGAGCAACTGAGCATTAGAAGCAGAGCCCCAAAATGCAAATGTGGGAAATGAGCACACATTTAAAAGGTAACAAACTATTTAAAAAAAAACTCCACTTTTGGACTAAATTGAATCACTCAATGTTGAGAATGAATACTAGAACATTAAAAAAATTCTAACTGAAACAATGAGTTCAAAGTTATCGCAGGACCATCAGAGGGAGTAGAAGTGCACGGGGGTAGAAAAATCGCTTTTATAGGAGATTTGGTAAAACTAAAATGGAAAAGCGAAAATAAATATATAGGTGTATGGAAGTAGAGAACAGATGAGTCAACTCTGAATATATCTTAACATGGAGCTCTTAATATGAAGCTCTGATTGTGTACCAGAAAGAAAATGTACAGAATGGAAGCCAAAAAAATCATAGAAAATGGAAGAGAATTAATGAATCAATATGAAATGTACTGAAAAGGAAATATTACAGAAGGCTTTTCAGCTAGTATGGGTTAAAAAATATAATGGGCTTTTACTTTAGTTTTCATACCCCTTATCATTTGTTACTTCTAAAACAGTGGCTGCAACGGTTCCATGGAATATAAGGTAATAGACTTGGTTTTCTTAGAAACATACTGACTTTTACAATTAGTGAACTGCCTCTCTAAAGGAATTACAGAGTAATAAAACAGCTTAAGCCACCTTTTAAGAAAGTCAACTATTTGTTGATTTTCTGAGTCATCAGGAGTACCTTTTTTTCTTTACTCATTATGTGTATTTGAGGAAGACAGTACAGTATTAAATAAAAACTATCAAGGGCTTGAGTTATTTTAATAAAAGATTAAAATTTCATTACAGGAAGGAATGTGAATAATGTTTCATTTTCTACTTTTTTTTTGGAAGTACCTATCAAGGCAGGATACAAATTTTTTGCCATCCAACTGGTCTTCTCTTCTGGAGTCTGTTTTCATGGAGTCTAAAATAGACACTGCCTAGAAATCTGCATGCTCTGTTGTCTCTATTTTCAATTTTCTCAGAAGTAAGGGATGGAGAACCTTGCTAAGGTTACCCTCCTAGGCCACAAGGCAGAGCGTACGTGAACTTTTGCAGACAGATGAAGAGGGCACTATCAGCTCAGCAGCCGGCAAGTTAAAGGTGCCCACTGGTAGCCATTCTCAAAACCAGTTTGTCATCTACTTTCCCCTAAATGTTCTCTTAGATGACATTTCTCAGCAGTACTTCTGCTTTACTTTCTTTTCCCAATGAGGAAGCAAGTACAGTGTTCTTCTAAATGGAGATAGATGCAGATACTAAAAACTCTGGCAAATTCTCTGTTGGTATGGTAAGTAAGACATATTCCACATAAACATCCAAGAAGTAAATGGAATAAGATAAACAACTCTAATTTAAGGTAATATTTTGTTATAATTTTCTAATTCATAAAGCATTTTCAAGTGTTATGCTATCTCACATCCATCATTATGAGAATCAATTACCACTGTACTCATTAAGTGGGAGGAATTCTAGTTAGTAGTAATGGGAAAAGAGAGGTGTGAATGTGAGTCTGTGTGTGTGTGAGTTTGTGTGTGTGTCTACATGCACGCTCGTGTGCATGCACATGCACGCATGTCTCTGCAAAGAGTGGGATAGAGAGAGAACACTGTGCTAAGTCTCTAAATCCTTTACTTCTTAGTTCCAAAGACAGCAGAAAACATGAAATGACTATCGATATCTCAATGTGCCAGAAGCGCTCCCCCACCCACTTATGTTCTGCTCTGTACATATTTACCAGACATAATATAAAAAATGAAGTAGTGCTTAGGGTGAAGATGTTAGAGAATGGGAGTGTCCATTAGGTAAATCTTCAGGCATATCTTTCAGACTTTCTGGCTTTCCTCCTCATGCTATGCAGGTTAGGTTTTATCTACTGTATGTGGGGTCAGCAGATGAGCCCCAGGTTCAGTGATTCTCTAGGAGGACCCACAGAATTCAGCATATAGTCACACTCATGGCTAGGAATTATTATAGCTAAAGGACACAAAGCAAAACCAGCAAAGGAAAAGGCATGGGGCAGGGTTCAGAGGAAATCAGGACTATACCTCCTAGAGTCTTTTCCCCAAGGAGTCACATATCATCGAATTGCGACAACATATATGGAGTGTTGTCTACAAGGGAAGCTCATCAGAGACTCAGGCCCAAGGTTTTTACTGGGGGCTGGTTGCACAGGTACCCTCTGCTTAGCATACCAAAATATTAGACACTGAGACGGAAAGCATATGTTCAGCATGTACCATACTGTTTACACAGTTTGGCACAGTGAACCACTCCTATCAGTTACAGAATGGTGGGAACACTCCCAAAATCCAAGTTCCCAGATGCCAGGCAAAAGCCAACCTTGCAAGCAGGTCTTTCGAAGGATAGCAGTCTCATGCCTGTTACGTTAACTCTTTTTCTGCATATCTATCCATCATTGTCCCCCATCTCCTCTGTCATCCTACACAAACGTTGATTCTGTAACTGAGGTTCTAGATGGGCACAAGCTCAGCTCTGATACTCAATCCAGGAATGGGTGGGTCAGTGGGTGATCTTGTTATTGTTGTTAGGTGCCAACGAGTCAGTTCCGACTCATGCCAACCCTATGCACAACAGAATGAAACACTGCCTGGTCCCGCGCCATCCTCACAATCATTACGCTTCAGCCCACTGTTGCAGCCACTGTGTCAAGCCATCTCACTGAGGGTCTTTCTCTTTTCCACTGAGCCTCTACTTTACCAAGCATGATGTCCTTTTCCAGGGACTGATTCCTCCTGATAACATGTTCAAAGTATGTGAGATGAAGTCTTGCCATCCTTGCTTCTAAGGAGCATTCTGGTTGTATTTCTCCTCACACAGATTTGTTCATTCTTTTGGCAGTCCATGGTACATTCAATTTTCTTTGCCAACACCATAATTCGGAGGCATCAATTCTTCGGTCTTCCTTATTCACTGCCCAGCTTTCGCATGCATATGAGGCAACTGAAAACACTATGGCATGGGCCAGGTGTAGGTTAGTTTTCAAGGTGACATCTTTGCTTTTTAAAACTTTAAAGAGGTCTTTTGCAGCAGATTTGCCCAATACAATGCATCTTTTGATTTCTTAATTGCGACCTCTACTGGTGATGATTGTATATCCAAGTAAAATGAAGTCCTTGACAACTTCAATTTTTTCTTCATTTATCATGATGTTGTTTACTGGTCCAGTTTTGAGGATTTTGTTTTCTTTATGTTGAGGTGTAATACATACTGGAGGCTGCAGTCTTTGATTTTCATCAGTGAAGTGCTTCAACTCCTCTTCATCTTCAACAAGTAAGGTTGTGTCATCTGCATATGACAGGTTGTTAACGAGTCTTTCCTCCAATGCTGATGTTGCATTTTTCTTCATATAGTCTAGCTTCTTGGTTTATTTGCTTAGCATACACACTGAATAAGTATAGTGAAAGCATACAACCCTGAGGCACACCTTTCCTGACTTTAAACCACACAGTATCCCCTTGTTCTGTTTGAATGACTGCCTCTTGATCTATGTACAAGTTCCTCATGAGCACAATTAAGTGTTCTGGAATTCCCATTCTTCTCATTGTTATCCATAACTTGTTATGATCCACACAGTTGAAAGCCTTTGCATAGTCAATAAAATACAGGAAAATGTCTTTCTGGTATTCTCTGCATTCAGCCAAGAGCCATCTGACATTAGCAATGATATCCCTGGTTCTATGTCCTCTTCTGAAACCGGCTTTAATTTGTGGCAGTTCCATGTTGATGTACTGCTGCAATGGCTTTTGAAAGACAGTAACAATATTGTTTGATAATTTCTGCATTCAGTTGGATCACCCTTCTTTGGAATTGGCATAAATATGGATCTCTTCCAGCCGGTTGGCCAGGTAGCTGTCTTCCAAATTTCTAAACATAGATGAGTGAGTGCTTCCAGTGCTGCATCAATTTGTTGAAACATCTCAATTGGTATTCCATCAACTCCTGCAGCCTTGTTGTTTGCCAGTGTCTTCAGTGCAGCTACAACTTCTTCCTTCAGTACCATAGGTTCTGATCATATGCTACCTCCTGAAATGGCTGAATGTTGACTGATTCTTTTTGGTACAGTGACTCTGTATATTACTTCCATCTTTGATGCTTCCTGCATCGTTTGGTATTTTGCCCATTGAATCCTTCAGTATTGCAACTTCAGGATTGAATTTTTTCTTCAGTTCCTTCAGGTTGAGAAATCCTTTTTGGTTTTCTAACTCCAGGTCTTTGCACATGTCATTATAATTCTCTGTGTTCTTGAGCCGCATTTTGAAATCTCCCGTTCAGCTCTTTTACTTTATCATTTCTTCTGTTTGCTTTAGCTACCTGATGTTCAAGAACAAGTTTCAGAGTCTCTTCTGTCATCCATTTTGGTCTTTTCTTTCTTTCCTGTCTTTTTAATGACCTCTCACTTTATTCATGTATGATGTCCTTGATGTCATTCCACAACTTATCTAGTTTTCAGTCATTAGTGTTCAATGTGTCAAATCTATTCTTGAGGTGGTCTCTAAATTCAGGTGAGATATACTCAAGGTTACACTGTGGCTCTCGTGGACTTGTTCTAATTTTCTTCAGCTTCAACTTGAACTTGCATAGGAGCAATTGATGGTCTATTCTGCAGTAGGCCCCTGGCCCTGCTCTGACTGATGATACTGAGCTTTTCCATAGTCTCATTCCACAGATGTAGTCGATTTGATTCCTGTGTATTCCATCTGGCGAGGTCCACATGTATAGTTGCCATTTATGTTGTTGAAAAAAGGTATTTGCAATGAAGAAGTCATTGGTCTTGCAAAATTATATCATGTGATCCCTGGCATCATTTCTATCATCAAGGCCGTATTTTCCAACTACCAATCCTTCGTCTTTGCTTCCAACTTTCGCATTCCAATTACCAGTAATTATCAATGCATCTTGATTGCATGCTCCATCAGTTTCAGACTGCAGAAGCTGGTAAAAATCTTCAATTTCTTCATCTTTGGCCTTAATGGTTGATGTGTAAATCTGAATAATAGTCGTATTAACTGGTCTTCCTTGCAGGTATATGGATATTATCCTACTACTGACAGCATTTACTTCAGTATAGATCTTGAAACGTTCTTTTTGATGATGAATGCAGTGTCATTTCTCTTCAATTTGTCATTCCCAGCATAGCAGACCATATGACTGTCTGATTCAAAATGGCCAATACCAGTCCATTTCAGCTCACTATTGCCTAGGATATCAATCTTCAAGCATTCCATTTCATTTTTGACAATTTCCAATTTTTCTGGATTCATAATTGGTACATTCCACGTTCTGATTATTAATGGATGTTTGCAGCTGTTTCTTCTCATTTTCGGTCATGCCACATCAGTAAATGAAGGTCCTGAAAGCTTGATTCCATCCATGTCACTAAGGTCGACTCTACTTTGAGGAGGCAGCTCTTCTCCAGTCGTCTTTTGAGTACCTTCCAACCTGAGGGACTCATCTTCCGGCACTATATCAGACAATGTTCCACTGCCATTCATAAGGTTTTCACTGGCTAATTTTTTCCAGAAGTAGATCGCCAGGTCCTTCTTCCTAGTCTGTCTTAATCTGGAAGCTCAGCTGAAACCTGTCCACCATGGGTGACCATGCTGGTATTTGAATATCGGTGGCATAGCTTCCAGCATCACAGCAACACGCAAATGCCCCCCGTACGACAAACTGACAGATGCACTGGGACAGCGGATGATAGAAGGGGATATCTGTCTTTATTTGAGCTTTGGGAGGTATGATTTACTAGTGTCCTCTACTAGGTCAAGTTCCGTTAAGTTCAACAAACATTACTAAAAACTTAGCCCAGAGAGTAAAAATCCTACCATTACAAACTGCACAATAATAGATATACAAGATATCAAGACTCACAGATGCTAGCTTCACTTCCTTCACAGAGCATCCATTCAAATGTGTTTAATATATCAGATGACATATGCAACTACTGGCTTCCCAAAGAGTCCTCTTGTCCAGTATTTGCTGGAAAAGCAGCTTTTAGAGTCCCTTTCAGCAATCACTTCTAATAATAAAAATCAATATGGGGATGTTTACAAATCTCTTGGTTTTGATTTTGTATTTAGATAAGAGTAAAAATCTTCATTGTCTGAAACTGGCTTGTCAGTTTTTGTCCTACAAATATTACACATTCTCCTTATTTATGGCACTCTGCTAGAAACATAAGATAATTTAAGAAGAGGAAATCAAAGTAGCATTTTGTTTTCAAACCAATCCACCAAGCAAATCTAAAGGCACACAAAATAAAATTCTTATTTTAAGTCAACATTCCCTAAAGCCCTTTGGCAAACTAGAAACTGACCTTCAGCCCTAACTGAAGGAGCTCTCGTAAATCTACATTAAAGAGAGGTGCAATGTGAATTTGGCGCCAGTGAAAAGCAACCACTACAGCTCACCAAGCACTCACTCTGTGCCAGGCACTAAGGGGAAAAGTGCTTCACGTGCATTACCTCATTCAATTATTCCATCATTCAGTGCATATATGAAGGCTAGAAACTGCATTTCCGCTCAAGTCCCGAGTGAGTGAAGAACAGGGAGCAATCGCCTGTACTGTCCTTCGGTTTAGCTTCCTGGTTTTACAAGAGCAGCCCTGTTGAGTAGGGGATAGGGCAAAAGAAAACAAATTCCTTCCACTTCACCCCAGTGAGGCAAGTACAGAAACCCCAGGGGCTCCTGTGAATAACACCACTAATCAAGACAGAGATTCTTATTTAAATTTAAAAAAAAAAAAGAAAGAAAAGAGTTAAATATGCACCCATATGCACGTGCCCCACCCCCCACCCCCTTAGGATATGAATCAGAATTCATTAGTGTGTGTTCTGACATTTGCGATCACGTCCTCCCATACTGTGACCTTCCTCCCTCCTTCTCTGTGAAAGGGTCTGAGATGCTCATATGCAGCCAGAAAACAGGAGACACAGCAACACCTATGGATCCGAGTGATAATTTTCTAGAAGGTGTACTTCATAAACATCCTGGGAGTTTCCAGACCTTTGTAAGTAACTCTCGAAGGTCACAGGTGTCTGATTTGTTTTCTGTGTCTTTAGGGTAAAACTCACTGCAATGGATTTTACTGAGAGTTGGGGGGAGGAGGGGTTGAAAGCTCTGGGCAAAATGAAACCTGGTAGTCTTTGATCACCTCAAGCTAACCAGGAAGAACACGCCTATTTGTAAAAGTCCCTGATCCAAGAACATTACAATTCTCCAAAGAAACTCGGGCAATGCATGGCAAGAGTATGGGGACTGAGGACCTGGGCCTGAGGCACCCAGATGCATAGCAACAAAGAAAACAGCATACAAACAGCAGGTGCACTGTTATACAGGGAGGGCTAAGCTAGTTTTCAGATCTTACATTGGAGAACAGAGACATCCCAATTAATCACAAGTAACTCAAGTGGAAAGTTGGGGCTTATGCACCCATCAACGAATAAAAGCAAAAAAATTGTGGCAAATACATATATTTTTCATGTATGTAAATTCTAGACTGCACAGACTTCCTATGGCCACAGCTCCCTTATCCTCCTAAACAAGAGCTTTGAGAAAGAAAATGAAAGGAAATGGGGTAAAAATGTTTCCACTATATTATATGCAGCAGACTGTTTTCAGATAAATATTTTTTACCCTTAAAGAATATTTAATATGAATTACTGGCAAATTCATAAGACATCTAATAAATACTTTACTGAAGCTGATAGCATGTATCAAGAACCCAACTCCAAGTGATATCATAGAAAATTTATAGCAGAAAAAAAGGCAGCAACATAACATAAGAAACTGACGGGAAATTGTGTAGAATGACCAATGTGATTACTAAGCACTGACCATCGGCGGGGAGGGGGAGTAGTACAAGCTCTGGTACTAAAAATCCTAAAATACTTTCTTCCTAGAAATAAGGGGATGCAGATAGACTGGGAAATGAAATCAAAACAAAATACAACACAACACAGCACGAGTCATGAACTCACAGACCTGCCTCTCAACCCAAAGTCTTTTACTGACTAGCTAGCTGTGTTATTTCTGAGTCTCAGTTTCCCAGCTGTGAAGCAAGGATAGTAATACCTGACTTTTATGGTTATTACTAGGATTGAATTAAATGAAGTAATAATACACATGAGAAGCCTCACAGAGTTCTTGGTGCATACCAGGCACTCAGCAAATAGTTGAGCATAAATCCAAAGATTAACCAAAACCTCCACCTTGAATCTTGAATTCTGACTGTACAATATATGATCTACCAGGACAGCATAAAAAATAGTAAAGCAGTAAGTGACGTAATAGACTTTTAAGGACACAAGGTTAATAATTTTTTAAAAATTCTATTAAGTCTTCTTTAGTTACCAAAAAACTACAAAGTTCTTTGATCAGCTTAAAATACCTTTGGTTATACGTGCTATGTAAACATGCAGAGATACAGTTCTTTACCCTAATTAATGAGACGTTTTCTGAATGTTTTACATGCAAATGTCACTCACTTGGATCAGTGATAAGTCTTTCAAAAAATGATCATTTTATCCTTCTGTTTATCTGTTTGTTTAGTCTGTGTATAAGAAAAGAGTGTGCACAGGCAGAGGCAGAGAAACCAGGAGCTTCTATGTTCTTAAGAAAAGTATGGCAGGAATCCATTTCTGCTTCTCCAGAAGTGCAGAACATCCTTCATAGAACAGAGAAGCCACTTGAATGAGGATTTATGATGTGATTAGAGCCAAATACCTCAAAAATGAAGCAATCATATAGGTTATTTTGTAAATATTTTATTAATCCTCTAAGAGCCCTCTAAGTGAGGCCTCCCAGATACTTATATTCTTAATCTGCTATGAATAAATGTTTCTATGCAGCGCCTGCATTCCAATGACCCAGGACTAAACAGGGGAGTAGAAGAAGGTTTCGGTTATCACAGGCCCAACTCCCTGTCAAGACCCTGAACCCAGTGACATGCTCCCTCACCAGGGACGGCTCGCTCCAGCGAGTCAAGGAGGTTACAAAAGTACAACAGGACTTGATGTCAGATACATGGTTTTACATACCTACTATGTCAGGGGCTCTCAACCTTCTTGGGAATTTATATTCCTTTACTAACAATATCTTCTACCTGACACTGAGTTGGAGGTCCACTCACTTCTCTTGTTTTTGCAGTTCACAAATGCTGGCAGTGCTCTCCTCAAGGTATGTAGGTAAACAGAATCTTGCTTGTCCTTCCTAACAAATAATTTCTTTAAAACCTGTCCTTGATTTCACCGCATACCTCCAGTAGTAGACACAGAGTTACAAGATAAATTCAGAGCCACATGCTTTTCATCACATGCAGCTCCTATTAACATTTAATGAGTGTCCGTCGGCAAATCTACGGATTGCTTTTCCACTCCCACTCTCTCCAAATTCCTCCTGCTGTCTCTGATCTAACCTGGATCTCTTCACTCACATTATTTTTTTAAACTCAAATCATCTCCATTCACCAGCCAAGAAAAAAAAATAATTCATGCTAGTTGGACTACATCATGCCACTGTAAATTAAATGTGACTTTACTATAAGAATTAATAAAGTGATCTATCTAAGAAAAATCTCAGGAGCAACCCCACGAGACTTTTGCCCCCAACTTTTATCCTGGGATAGAGGCACTTACACCTATACATTCCCTGCCTTCTCCAAGGAGCACCTTCTCCAAACTTTGAACAATGTTTGCCTTAAAGCACAAACTAATATAAACTGGAAACCAAGGCCAAACCTTATACTTCATGTTGGCAAAATGATTAACACAAAGAGTAAAAGACTAAGTTTGGAGAAAAATAAGAAGGAAAAATAAACAAATAGAATGAAAACGCCTAACACCAAAGTTGCTGGAATCCAAACTCACAGACAAAGGGCTTTAGCTGTATAACAGTTAAGAATCAATCTGTCTTCCAGCTATGTTCCTCCCTCTTTCACAATGGAAATGGGAAAGAAAGAACACATCATCAATCTGCAAGGGGGATCCAAAGAAAAGGTCATTTGCTCCATTACTGCTTGTTTTTGGTCTTTACATCCTCCTCCTTTGCCCGCTCAGAAATGCCCCTCCCACTCTCTGTTCTTTGTTTTCATCCGTGTTGTTCAAGTTATTTAAGGTTATCTCTCTTGTGCTTCAGGTCCCAATGGCTCTGTCTGAAGTTTCATCCCCTCCACTCTTCTCGTTTGATGTCCTGACTTTACTCCCAAATATCTAGATACGTCCTCCTCCTTCTCCAGAACTGACCTTTGCCCCAATCAGAGCTCACCCTTTTTTTCTTTCTTTCAACACCCTACTCCACCTGACTCTCTTGTTCCATTTTCACTTCCATTTAAGCAACTTTCCCTTCTTACTTTCTTTACCGTTATCATTTGTTCCATTTTTGTTTGGAGAAAGGAAGGTTACTATGAAAGGTGTGCAGCTAGACTGGTAGAAGCTGAGTGTGTGCACACTGTGTGTAGCCTAGGAAATATTGAAAAGCTCACGGAGAATAAAATAAAGCTAACTTTCAGAAGGTTTAGCCAGGGTGAATAAGATGTTCTGTGGTCATTTTGGAAAACAAAGAAAAATGACTACACATTGAAAATTTGTTCTCTGTGACCATACAAGTATCTACTAAACCCCTTGATTCATCTATCCAAATGGAAGGTGTACTCAATACAATTTCACTGCACTGACAAAATTAGAATTAAATTCCCATTTGTCGCAAATGAGGGTTACATATCAACACTGACAGGAGATTATTTCCTAATTCTTCCTCTGAGTACAAAATTCATAACTCAAGAAGACAAACGGTTTAAAAATGGGGAGAGGAATACAGTACAGGCTAACTATACAGCTAGCAACTTCTTTTTAAAAGATTAGATAGACAGACAGACAGACACATACATACAATTGCTACTAGATGCCATCACATCAATTCTGACTCATAGTGACCCTACAGGACAGAGTAGAACTCCTTTTTCTGACAACAAGGTCCTTCAAGACTTACCTACCAGACTTAACTCCTGTGAATCTCACCTTTCCTCTGTCCATGCTTTAGCAATATTGAGTCACAAAATTCTAGAACATGCCATCACTCCTCACAATTCTATGCTTTAATAGATGCTGTTCTGTTAGCCTAGACAAAAAAACTCTTGTCCTCAGAAAAGTCCTACGTTCATCTTTTAAGCGTCATCTCAAATGCTACCTGTCTTCTTTTGGAAGCCATCCTGATTGTCCAAGATACATTTAGAGGCTCCCTTCCCTATTTACTGTTATACTAACAATAGTTAACGACGGTTAGGGTGTACTGAACATTTGCTTTACACTATGTATTCTGCTAGGCACTTTACCTGCACCATCTTGACAAATTTCCTCAACAACAACCAAAAGGTTATTGCTAGGGTAAGTACTATAACTATTGTTAAACTGACCTTAGAAAAGTTAAAAATCTCGTCCAAGGTGACACAGCAAATACAAAGTAGGAGAGGTATTTGGGCCCAAGTATGGCACCAAAGTGCATACTCTTGTACCTCCATTTGTCCATATCTCCGATAGCACAGTATCAAAGAACACTGTAACTGCCGTCTTCCATGACAACAGAGACTTTTAACCTCTATAACAAAGCACTTAGCACACAGCACGCTCATGATAAATGCCTGCTGAATGTATATATATAGTTTAAAATCTTGGATTTTTAAATTAGTTACGAACTATTCTGCTTATGTGCTATGGAATATGACATTTTACATCTGCATGTGCTTTGTACATTTTAAACACTTTTAGCAAAATAGGTAGAAAATATGACCAAATGTTAGCTTATAAGGAGTATATCTTGCTTTCACAGTACAGCAACAGGAGGCTCAAAAAGAGAAGATGTTCAAATCACATTAATAGTTCTCTCAGGATCTGTTGGGATAAATTCTAAAGCCCAAGGAAACTATATTGCCCTGCACTGACATGAAAGAAAAGAGGATACTAGCACGGTACAGATAAAACCTCACTTTTCCATCTTGTTCCCCTTCCCAGTGGGAGGGAGAGAGGGAATCAAACTGAGATAGACAGATTACATAGACAGACAGACAGATATAGCTATAGATACGGAGAGTGAGTGAGTGTGTGTGTTATGGATGGAGATAGGTAAGATGGTAATAGGCTCTATAAGAGATGCTGGTCTGCATTTGTCTAACAAGAGAGAATGATGAGTCTTAGAAAAAAGCTGAACGGTAACCTTTCTAAATACGTCCTGATAGCTTTATCATCTTCCAGGTTCTTGCCCATGTATCTACTCTCCTTTACTAGACTGTAAGCTTTTTGAGGACAAAAATTCAGAAGAGCTCACTTGCCTCAGTCAGCCTCCTTGAAGACTGGATCCCCCATTCCCTCAGCCCCAAACCAGTCTCCAGCCTTCAAACACAACGAGTCTTCTAAAATACAACTATGATCCACATCTTATATTTACTTCTCCTTTTTAAGTCTCTTGGAGGCAAAGACTATGTTTTATCAAATATAAACACTGGCAGGGGATACACCATAGAATCTAGCCTTTGGAGGCCCTAATTCATATTAAATGAAAGGATAATGTGGGAAGTTATGAGAAACAGCAAGTTGGGGTGGGGGTTCGGAGAGGTGAAATATAAAGCATTTGCTTTTAGTTATGTTGATTTGGGTTTACTGATAGTGCTGCAAGGCATCAAAACTCAGTGGACATTTAAAAATGTGAAATGTGGTACAAGGTGGAGGCATGAGATCAGATGTGAGTCATCTACACAGAGGTGGCTGCTGTAACCTCAGGCAGATTTTCAAGGCAAGATCTAGAGAGAGAGAAGATGCCAACGGTGTAGCACAGACGTGTAGGAGACCACACTGGAGCCGGGCAAGCAAGCAGGATGGACGAATCAGATGGCTCCTTCCTCTTTCCCTCTGAAGTGTTCCCAGTGTGCAACCAGACAGAATGAATGGCACTTGTCACCATGGGCCATTACTGGCTGCAAAAGAGAGAACCTATTCTGGCAGCATGATGTTATAGAAAGCTGTGTACCAAGAGTCAGAAGAATTTAGATTCTGTTACTACAGATCATGCTTTAGTTTTCCCATCTTCAGAAGGGGATCCTACCCTTTTCCCTTATGGGGTTCTAATAGGAAAAAAAAAAGAAAGAAAGTGCTTTAAAAAGATAGAACTGCCCCCACC
>NW_004443961.1:15804453-15810906 GCF_000243295.1 Trichechus manatus latirostris
CACACACCCACACACACGCACGCTTTACCACCAGTTGCTGTTGAGTTGATTCTGATTCATGGCAACCCTCTCTGTGTCAGAGGAGAACTGTGCTTCATAGGGTTTCAATGATTTTTTAAAGTATATCACCAGGCCTTTCTTCCAAGGTTCCAATGGGTGGACATGAACTTCCACCTTTCAGTTAGCAGCCAGGTACATTAACTATTTGTACCACCTAGGGACTCTGTAGAACTTATGAATTCCTTTAAGGAACTAAAGTGAATGCTTCTGAATGAAAAGGCTAAGTGGAAGTATGTTTTAAAATATAAAAATGAAAGGGCAACAATTTCTAGAGTTGATCCTAGCTTAACCACTGTCAAAGCAAACTTGGGCAGTCACTTCACCTCTCCGTGCCCCAATTTAAATTCCATTCCTGACTATCTCATTAAGGTATTATGATGATTAAGTACTTAAAATGTTTTAAGATCTACTGGGTAATGTCTTGCCATTTTGGGAGCAGTCATGTGATATTATAGCTTGTCTGAATAATTTTAAAAGTTGTGTGATGTTTCTCCAAATTCTCTGGGTCTTTGATACCAAAGACAAACAACCAAGACACCCAAGTCTTGACTGAACAAGTTCCTAAGAGAACTGAATCTTTGTAACTACACTTCCAGAATGCACAGTGATGAGCTGTGAAAACTGACGGTCACTTCCCTTAATTATACATCTTGAATAAAAGTTAGGATTATTCATCTTTTCTTAAAAGAACACTTCTTAGGAAGAAAAATTACCTTCATATATGTACCATTATATATTGCTTTTTAAAAATCATCCAAAATAGAGCAGAAAGGGGAATATTTGGAACACTAGGAATGAAAGAGTTCCCTTTGTGGTGCATATCCTTAAGCACTCAGCTACTAGTAGAAAGGATGGTGGTTCAAAACCACTCATAGGCACCATGAAGAATGACTGGAGATCTGCTTCCAAAAGTCATAGCCATGAAAACCTTATGGAGCACAGTTTTACTCTGCACTGGTGGGGTCCCCTTAAGTTGGAATTAACTTGACTGCAACTGGTAGGAATGAAAACAGACATGAGACTATGAGGTACCACATGGAAAAGAAGGGATGGCTCGAAGCCTATTTAGAAGGCTGAAGAAACAGCATTTATTAAAAGGTGAGGCATCTTTTTTTTTTTTTTTGCAATTGGATAGAAGGGTGAGAAAGAAGAAAGCATCAAAGACAGACTTTCAATATTGAGGCCTGGTTGACTGGGTGTATGTTGATGTAGTGAAAGTTGGGGAAAAAGAGTCAAGTCATACATATTGAGAATAAAGTACCTTTCTGATACTATTTTGCATGTTTCTGCACTGACTACCTACTTGGTCTTCATACTGTTTGACAACAGGAAAACTCACAGTTTTGGTTACAACTGAAGCTTTTCCGAAAATTTTTAAACCGGTAGAAAAGTTTTAAAATAGTCAATACGTTCTCCCAAGATCAAGTTGCTCAAAGAAGAAATATTCCCATACTGTACTAATTCCGTTCTACTTACTAAGAAAACCCACGAGGAACAACACAAGGTAAGCTCATGCTGAGAATACAAAGGACTCTACCAAAATGAACCCAAAATGACATTAAAGCAACTCAACCAGACTTCCCTGTTCCAGATTCAACACAGAAACAGAACTACATCAAGCTGGAGAGTTAGAAAATGCCAAGCCATTTGAAAACAGGGCAAAGAAAGGAAATAGTAAAAAGACTTACATCCATCTAGGTATAATACTATACAAGTAGATTTGATTTTATACCATGGCAAATTCCAGAAAAGCCAAAGTCTAGTGAAAATAGCAGAGAATCTGCTAAATTTATGAAGATAAGGGCACTGAGTTGCATTTTCCAAGTTAAAATGTTAGGTAGGGCTAATCTGCCTATACTTATAAAAGAACATCATTGTCCATGTAAGCAGTGTGAACACATTGTATTCACATGTGAGCATGTTGTATACTTGCCTCTTAGCCTGGGCATGGCAATGCTTTAAAAAAATGTCAAAGTTATTTCAGGACTCACAGTATGTTGCTATAGTGCATGCTGCTGCAAAGAAAAAGCTAATGGGCTCTCTACTTAATGTGATTAGAGCCATTATTGACATAATGCCAGGAAGACGCAAAACCATTAGCATTATACTACAGCTCACTTTAGCATCCACTCAGATTTAGTATTTGATCCACAATTTTAATTTTGTTCTGCTCTATTCAGAGCTGCATTACACAAAATGCATAATTAAAAGCTGCTGTGATTCTCTCTACTTCTCAAATTAAAAACATAGCAAACATTTGTACTTCTAATCCACTAGAAATTAATAAATCAAATAGTGTCTTTTATCCTCTTTCCTCCATGCAATTCAGATCGCAGGTTGGGAATACTTTTGCCTGCAACAGAGTATGCTACAGATAGAGCGGCTGCTCAAAGGAAAGAAAAGTCCCCAAACTGCCTACTGTAAAGGCAAGTGAGAACCTGGAGGGCCTTGCAGCACCGATAGCCTTATAATTCCAAGCATTAAGCCGGAAGGACTTTCTGCAAAGAAACATTTTAATCAATTCACCATAAATCCTTTTGATGCATTTTCCTTCATTAGCTCACTTTGTCAAGCATACACATGCTCCTAATTTAATTTAATCAAATGCACCATGTCTTTCTGTCAACAGTGAAGCAATATCCATGTCCAAAGATCTCCTATCAACTCCCTATCCAAGGCAGCCTGGAGGGGAAGCAGACAAGCAATAGGAGTTTTGCTTTATTCACTATTAAAAACTGAAATAGCTTCCCCCTAAAGATCTGCCACCAAGGGCCAAGACACTGACACCATTCCTAGTTGTACTGCTACTAGAAGCATTCATCACCTGAACTAATAGATAATTATGGTTCATTACAATAACAGCATTTCTTCCCCTTGTGGTGATAATCCTGGGAAAGTTCTGGAAGCACCATAAAAAACAGCAGCAGAGCAGAGAAGACAAAACCAAAAAAACCAAACTAGTTGCCATGGAGTTGATTCCGACTCATAGCGACGCTAGGACAGAGTAGAACTGCCCCGTAGGGTTTCCAAGGAGGGGCAAAGGTGTACCTAAATGTAGACCCACCCCTACGTTGCCCTTGAGCTTCTTTGTATACCTGAGATTACTCAGTTAGGTCTCTGTTGTCCATTCTTCCAGTAGGGCTCCCTTCCTTCTGTCTGTAAATCCCCCATCATCACCCATTTCCCCTTTAACTCCAATTCATACTTCAGATCTCTGCTCAAAGCTCACTTTATCCATGAAGCAATCTCAAAGTCCCCTTACTAACTTATTTTTTTAAGCCCTGTGTTGCTGTTGCTGTTTTTAAGAATTGTTGCTGTTGTTGTTGTTAGGTGCCGTTGAGTCAGTTCCAACTCATAGTGACCCCATGCAGATAACAGAATGAAACACTGCTTGGTCCTGTGCTATCCTCACAATAGTAGGTATGTTTGAGCCCACTGTTGCAGCCACTGTATGAATCTATGTCACTGAGGGTCTTCTTCTCTTTCGCTGACCCTCTATACTTTCCCAAGCACAATGTCCTTCTCCAGGGATTGGTCCCTCCTGGTAGCATGTGCAAAGTAAGCGAGACAAAGTCTCGTCATCCTGGCTTCTAAGGAGCATTCTGGCTGTACTTCTTCCAAGACATATTTATTCGTTCTTCTGGCAGTCCATGGTATATTCAATATCCTTCCCCAATACCATAACTCAAAGGCATCAATTCTTCTTCGGTCTTCCTTATTCATTGTCCAACTTTCACACGCATATGAGGTGACCGAAAAGACCAAGGCTTGGGTCAGGTGCACCTTAGGCAACAAACTGACATCTTAGCGCAGCAATATGTCCAATATGTCCAATGCAATATGTCATCTGACTTCTTGACTGCTGCTTCCATGCGTGTTGTTAAAGAATTTGTTGCTTCCATAGGTGTTAAAGAATTTATACCAGTTTATAATTAGATATGTAAGTGATCAGTTCCCACTGTTTTCTCCCAATATTCTGTAAACTTCATGAGGGCAGGAACCATGTCTATCTTGTTGACCATTTTAACTCTTTGGATCTACTATCCAGGGCACTCTCTGGCACATAGTAAAAAAGTTTGTTAAATGACTGAATGCTGAATTAATCTACCACTGTTTCCTGATTCTGCTTCAATCTGCCAAGTTTGTAATTTTCTATAGCTAAATACATCAAAAGCATTTATGGTGAATTGTACACCTAAGTGTGACGAGGTGATCATTCCTGAAATCATATTTAAAAAACAAAAAAAAAAAAAGAAAATACAGTGAAGCAAAGGTTTTACAAATCTATAAAACTTTTCCAACTTATGGAGTTTTACAAGTTTCTGCAGTGGGAATAGAACGGAGTGGGGACTGTTGGAAGTAATGTAGGATTCAGAAGAGAAAGCAGCAGAAGCCCTCAAGAGTGACCTCAATATTCAACTGAGCATATAAAACAAGAGTATCCCAAACCACCATATTGCTCCACTGGGATAGAACAGGAAAGGCAGGGGCAAGGAGAAAGACTTCTCCCTGAAGAATGGTCCATGTTCAGAATGCTCTTTGATTAACTTTGGTTTCTAGTATTTGCTTTTTTTGAGTTGTACAACCATTCTCACCCTCCTTTTCTGAGCTGGCCACTCTCCATTAAAATAAATTCACTGCCCCCTAAGGTTCCTATGTAATCTTTCGAGTTGCTCTTGTCAATCTGATCCCATACAGATACTTCTTAAAAGAGCATAATGCTCAAGGTAGACATTTTTTTACTAGTAAAGCTAAACTGTTGTTTGGTTTTAAGAACACTTCAGGGGGTACTTTTGGCTTAAGGTTTAAAGACTATTTCAGGACAGTAGTTTCAGGGGTCCAGCCAACCTTCATGGTTCCAGGAAGTCTGGAGTCTGTGAGCATTTGAAATTCTGTTCTGTATTTTCCCCCTTTTTTTCAGGATTCTGCTATAGAATTGTTGATCAAAATGCTGAGTCATGGTAGCTGGGCATCATCTACTTCATCTGGTCTCATGGCAAAGGAGGCAGTTGTTCATGTAGGCAATTAGCTACACATTTGACATCCTCCTCCTATTCCTGACTCTCCTTCTTCCTCTGTTACTCCAGACAAATAGAGACCAACTGTCGTGCCTTGGATGGCTGCTTGCAAGCTTTTAATATCCCCAGCACTGTGCAATAAACTAGCAGGTAGAACAGATGTATTAAATACATTATTTGGATAATTAACTGTGATGTCCCATGATATCATGACCCTAAACTTCCTAATCAAGAAACCAAATCCCATGAGGTTTTCAGTGTACATTAGCAGCCTCAGTAGCTACTCTTTTTCTTTTTTTTTTTGGTCATTTGTGGCAAAAGTTGTGTGATAGATATATTTTGTATTTGCTTTTAAAGACAAACATTCCTCAATAAAAAGGAAATTAAAAAAAAAAAAAAAACTCTTCATTTTCTTAACAAACCAAGCCTTTTAAACTTATAAGAAGCTGTCAACACCATCTCTCTAAGACAGTCACTCATAAAAAAAAGTCATTTTACCAGAAAGGGACTCTTCTTAAATTATTCTCTTGACCCATTATCTAAGCCTCTTTTCTTTAATTTTTAGCTATTTGGGATTATCTTCCCAACACAGTGAAACAAAAATTTTGCATGATTTGCTTGTAGTTCCACATAGACAGAAAAATTAAGCCATTGATTAGGAGACATCTGACATATCTAGACTATATACTGTAGTCTTTGATCTTCATCAGTAAGTGCTTCAAGTCTTGATGAAGATCAAAGACTGCAACCTTCAGTATGGATTACACCTCAAGTTTTAAAAAAAAAAAAATCCTCACAACTGGACCAATAAGCAACATCATGATAAACAGAGAAAAATACTAAAGTTGTCAGGATTTCATTTTATTTGGATCCACAATCAATGCCCATGGAAGCAGCAGTCAAGAAATCAAATGATGAATTCCACTGGGCAATCTGCTGCAAAAGACCTCTTTAAAGTGTTAAAGAGCAAAGACATCACTTTGAGGACTAAGCTATCCCTGACTCAAGCCATGATATTTTCAATCACCTTATATGCATTTGAAAGCTGGACAATGAATAAGGAAGATAAAAGAAGAATCAATGTCTTTGAATTATGGTGTTGGTGAAGAACACTGAGTATACCACAGACTGCCAGAAGAACGAACAAATCTGTCTTAGAAGAAGTAAAGCCAGAATGCTCCTTAGAAGCGAGGGTGGTGAAACTTTGTCTTGCTTACTTTGGACATATTACCAGGAAGGAGCAATCCCTGGAGAAGGACGACGTCATGCTTGGTAAAGTAGAGGGACAGTGAAAGAGAGGAAGACTCTCAACGAGATGGACTGACACAATGGCTGCAACGATGGGCTCAAGCATAGCAATGATTGTGAGGATGGC
>NW_004443961.1:15811503-15812957 GCF_000243295.1 Trichechus manatus latirostris
TGTCTGTTTGTAGCTACTCAGGAATTCCCACGTCTCCTTGGAAAAAAGTTTGGGTGGGCCCCCATATCCCTCCACATCCTGCAAACAGATGACAGGAGTACTTGGGCAGGAAACCCTCCAAGATGCATCTAGCTCATTCCATTATGTGATTGTTCATTTCATGGCTTTAACTGCTGTACCTTTTTCCTTCCACTGAGCAGAAATCTGCCTTCCTGTAAATTGTGGGTCTCTGAGCATTCACAGAATCTATCTGCTTCCGGTCTACTTGGAAGCCCTTACAGATGGGGTATAGGTCCCACTCTGGAAGGTTTTTCTCCAGACCAAACACTGTCAATGTCTTCAACTGATTCCCAAATGGTCTGTCTGCAGACGCTTCACCACCATGGTCTCTCTTGTTAGGAGCACTATCATTCTTCAATGCCCTTCACACACTCTGAAACCCAGAATTAACTGCAAGATTCTAGATGTGATCTAACCAGCACTAAGAAGGGGATACTTTTTATCTTTACCGTAAGTCTGTGGTTTATGAGCAAATGGACTTTTTCTTAAGAAAATATGTGACATAAATCACACGGAATACAAAGCATTTTCAATGTAACACTTATTCCATAAAATGCTCCCTTTTTCTTAGACAGCCACCTATAACCTAATTTCTGATCTTATTCTTCAATGAACAGTACTAATGTAACACAGAATATTCAGCTTAATAACATCTTTTAACACAAATTGTAAGATGAAAGGACTCTGAGATGTAATAAGTATAGATCATCTAATGTACAGATGCTTATTAGCTTCAGAAACGTGGGCTCGTCATTAACCATATAGCTCCTGGCAAACTCCTCTAGGTCACAAAGGAATGTCATTGTGTAACAGTGTCATTAAATGGAAATAACCACTTTGTGGTTCCCTGCATTCTCAGCTCTCTCAAAGATCTTCCATTCTCTTGAGTAAAGAAAGGAAGCATGACACTGATATTAAACAGATGACCAATACGGAAATGAGAATTCAATTCACAAAATACAAACTGACATAAAAAGAAAAACCAACTTGGTGGTTGGAAATATATTCCCAAGTTAGATGGAAATGGGATTTCAGAGAGTGTGTTTGTGTGTGTATTCCACAGCATTTCAATTGCCATCTAACACGCCAAAGAATACAAAGCATAGGAAATGTTGTCAAGCTTCAGAGAGGTTTATTTTCCCTTCAATCATATACAGGCAATGTTGGAAGGATCGCCCCACCCATAATATTTTACTACTAAAACTTTCAAACGTACAGAAAAGTTGAAAGAAGTGTACAGTGAACACCTATATATCAACCATGTAGATTTTACAATGAACATTTTACTGAGCTTGCTTGTAAGGCTTTTTTATGTAACATTGATCAGGATTAGACAACACTCATAAAATTTATAATTTTAGGGGAGAAATTTCTGATATAACTGGGTCAGCACA
>NW_004443961.1:15821478-15863601 GCF_000243295.1 Trichechus manatus latirostris
TCTCCGTTCTCTGTCAGGTTTTTCACTCCATTTGGTGCTTGGCTGAGTTCTTTATCTCTTCATTTGATGTTTTAGGGTTTCAGGATTGTTGTTTTCTCTGTTCAGCTTAGTTTTTCGGATCTTTGCTGTGGAGGGACAGCATGGTGCTTCTGCCTAGAGCGCCATTTTGCAAATAGCTCTCTGTTTATTTTAACACCTCAGCACAAAAATAGTAAAATGTTATCTGCAATAACTTAAAATTTGGAGGAATACTCACCACCTCTGACAGTCTCCAAATGTTTCTAAAAATCTGAAAATTATTTGCAAGCTGCTTGTGATCTGTGTCAGCTTAAGTTATTATAACAGTAACAACCACAAAATAATGACAGCCATTAATACTCATGTAGTACTCACTATCAGCAAGTACCATTCTAAGTACTTTGAATATTTTAACTTATTTAATATGGATAATATCTTTATTAAACAGGTACTATTAATATTACCACCTCCATTTGAAGGATAAGAAACATGAGGCACAAAGAGTCAAAGAGCTAGTAGTGGCAGAACAGGGATTCGAACTCCAGCAACCCAGCACCACAGACTACACGGCTGACCAGTAACACAGCACGGTTTCTCTAGCAAACAGATGTTACTGCAAACTTACCAACCGATTATTTTTATTTTGGAAACAAAGTTCAATTGAATGCATCCTTAAAATACAAAAACAAGAAAAAAACCTGTTTATTAGTTTGTCTTCGAGTAAAAAACAATTCATAGAACCCATTGCCATCAAGTTGATTCCAACGCATAGCGACCTTATAGGACAGTAGGGTTTCCAAGGCTGTAATCTTTACAAAGGAAGTCTACTGACATATCTTTCTCCTGAGGAGCAGCTGCCATCTTTATGATTACCACCCAAGCATTTAACCATTGTGCCACCAGGGCTCCTTAAAAATATATGTACAAGGTACATTATCGTTACAACGTATTTGGAGTAGAAAGTACTTATGTTGAAAATGAAATCAATGCTTACACAAATACATACAACACACAGTCCAAAGTGCAAAGAAGATGTGTGATCTTGGACAAATTAATTAACTTCTCTGAACCTGGGTCCTCACTGACAAAATGGGGGTAATAAGATAACAGTAGTTCCCGCTTCACTGGATCATTGTGAGAATTACAAGGATTATATAGGATAATCTAAGATCCAAAGTGCTGGTAATATAATAAGCACTGAATACACGTTATCTGCAAATACATTTAAAACACATAGCAGAATACCTGGCATGTGGTAGACACTAAAAAATGTTATCAGTAATAGTAATAGTAATGGCAATTACATAAGATAAACTAACATGTCAAAGATAATTAATACTTACTGACACCATGGGGTGAAAAGGACAGATCTGTACTTTTGTTTTAATGTTGCCAAAAGAATAATTTTAATCTTGGTCAAAAACATCTTTCCAGGAGATGGTATCATAAAGGATATTTCTAATTAAATCAAGATGACTACATACTACTACAACAATATTTAGCAGAGTTATTTAGTTTATAAAGTAATTCAAGGGAGATCAGCATGAGGTCCCTGGTACCTACTATATCCCACCGTGTCAACCCAACAACATCATAAAAAAATTTGAAAATACTCTCAGTATTCAGCTACTGAATCACAAACCAAGAGGCAAGAAAATCTCCTTATATATTGAATGATACAAGAAGAAATTGTGGTCTGTTTTAGTAGTTCAAATTGTACAGTAGCACTGATGAAGAGGACTGCAAAAGCCGATTCTAAGACTCTCAGCTCTCCTCAGTCATTTAATAAAGACAGAAAGATGGGTGATGAGATGTGAAATCGTCATGGTTGCTGAACTCCCCAGCCTGCAGATAATTTACAAAATCTGTTACCTCTTCTCTAGCTCCAATGTTAGCAGGTGTTATGGACTGAACTGGGTTCCTCCAAAATATGTGTTGTAAATCCTAAACCCCTATAACTGTCGATGTAATCCCACTTAGAGAATAGGACTTCCTTTGCTATGTTCATGAGATCATGTCAATGTAGGGTGTGTTTTAAGCCAATCATCTTTGAAATATAAACAGAACAGATTAGGCACAGAGAAGTGAGCACGAATAGAGGGAAGATATACCCAAGAAGACTGCCAAAGAACTGAGGAACAGAGGCTGTAGAGTCAAGAATCTCTCCAGAGCCAAGAGAGAAAGAAAGCCTTCCCCTAAAGCTGGAGCCCTAAATTCAGACTTCTACCCTGCTAAACTTTGAGAGAATAAATTTTTGTTTGTTAAAGCCACCCACTTGTGGTATGTCTGTTATAACAGTGCTAAGAAACTAAGGCAGTAGGCAAAAATGCAGTCACTAGAATTAAACAAAGATCCCTTACCGCTCCGCGTTTCCAACTAAAATGAATAAACTTAAAGGGGTTGACCTCTACAGCATTAAAAACTTTAGACCCTAGGACTCTAGGGGCCAGAATAGGGTCTTGCAGAATAGAGATAGTCAGTGGAACCTTCAGAAGGCTTTAAGTAAAAAGTCATGCAAAGGTCCAGAGGCTTCCCTTGGCCTGCCCATCAGTTCACTCATGTGTTACTAAAACCCTGATGGTCCATCTGACTGGGCCATTTAGTCTTTGCAAGTACAAATGGCAATTTGCTGTCCATTTTCAACTACACATATATTTTCTCCACCATGCCTAACAGCATGTAAAACAAAAAAGTGCCATTTTGTACACACAAAGGCACTTATGAAGGGCCCAGGGGCTCTCAACACCATGCACTCTGAAAGGATTGATGACGGTGTGGTGGGAATGGGATAGGAAATGGACAACTGTGTTTTCCCCAGGTTAATAGCACAGTGCAACTTTTTTGCTAAAAAAACAGAGTAGGCTTGCAACCACGTTGAGCCAAGGAAAAGGACACTTGCTGCAGAAGCAAAGAGAGACGTCTATCCTGACACAGGCAAATAACCAAATCTACACTCGTGTGGGCATATTTCATTTTCTTAGACAATGCCATTCCCTTCCCCCCATTTCTATTATTTCAGTGCTCTTAAATTATATGTATCTGATACAGACTCCAATATCATGAAGTTATGTGTTTTGGGCTACAAGTGAGCAATCCAGGCTTTAAACCGATGCTAAACAATACCATATCCAGGGTTTCTAAAACTACAGTTCAACACACTGAACAACAATTAGCAATCGGTGACATGGGAGATACAGTATATACCATGAAATACAGCCATAAATCCCCAGAGATGCAAACAGAAATTCCACAACAAGCGTAGCTAATTCTATTGCTATTGTGGTGTCAACAACTTTGAAAACTCTCTGCTTTAACCTAAATCCCAGCAACTACATACACATGCACATATGTGTGTGTCTGCACACAGGTGTATGGTATAATCATTCCTACAGTTAAAAAAAAGGTGTGATAAAAGGCAATAAAATATCTTGAAGAATGGATCCGAAGAAAAATGACGTTAACGACATCCATGAAAAGATGTCACCAACTTTCAGATTTTTAAGCACTCATCTCCAAGCACAACCCTATCTGAAAGCTTTTTTTCTGTCCCACCCACACAAACTGTCACATAGAACTCCCTGTACACAGTGGGTGCTTAATAAATTCTGCCTTATAAAGATAATGGCAAAAGAACAATACACCCAGAGCTCCAAAACATCTTCCTGACAACTCTTCTTTTCCTCCTGGCTCTTCTGGGAGAAAGAGGTTGTGATTATCACCTGAAAATGACACCAAGTCTTCTTCTGCCCTTGTGTCAAGTCCCCTTAACACTTAGGCACCTCCCACTGACTCTTAACTCTCCCTCCTGTTAAATTTTGAACAATATATGCCATTTTACACCTCAGCTTGGAAAAAAGGCAGCACAGGAGCTGGTGTACGGATGTGACAGAATGTTTTTATTCCACCTCTGAAAAAAAAGCTCCCTGTTTTTGACACACTGGAAAATGTACAGCCAGAGAGTGCTTGAGGCGAAGATGCCACCCCAGCCTTACATCTGTCTGCTTTCATTTGTCTACAACTGTGCTTATAGATAAAACAAGCTTTCCAGATGTCATCACAAGCAGGGCTCATATGCTGACTTCACTGAGACACCATTGTTGGCTGCCAGCATAACAGAGTTGTAAAACTAAAATATTTAAACTCTGAGCTACTCAACACAACTTTGAATGTCACACAGGATCTTGCTTCAAGATTAATTAAAATACACCCCAATAAAATGGGAGAAAGATGTGGCAGTCTGCTTCCATAAAGATTTACAGCCTTAGAAACCCTATGGGGCAGTTCTACTCTGTCCTACGGAGCCACTATGAGTCAGAATCGACTAGATGGCAATGGCTTTGGTTTTGGGGTACAGCCTAATAAAATAATCGTATGTTAAAAACTGAGCTGGCTGGTATGGAAGAGGATCACTTTTCCCTTTCTCCAACTGTTCAAATGGTATACATCAGCATTATGAAGAAATTTCCAAAAGAGAGCATTTATTTCTACATGTACACATTCCTCCCAGCCCCTTAAGTTTCAGATGCTACATCTCACTGTGCAAGGACCTAATGCTCTCATTGTTTAATACAGACATGATGAACCTAAGATGAACAAAAGCAGTATGCCAGGCCCAGACTATAAAGACATTTTCACTGTCTAAGGGGAAGGCCGATGACAAGTGATGGGGGAGATTACTAAGAGGCATTATGTGCATCCATATGTGAAGCTTGGCTTTAGGCAGCCTCATATCAGGGAGCTTGAACATTTGTTTGAGAACATAATATCCCTGTAGTTACAACCAACTGTACCAAAAAGGACTGCAGTGGTTTCATAATGTCCCTTAACAAAGAACTCATTGATCCTGTGTTTCCTGAAAAATTACACACACGAACAGTGTTTCTGATTTCCTGTTTCTGTGTACCTACAGAACAATTTAGTTTTCAATTGCCAAGTTCTTGGGGAGCTCAGCCCCGGTCTGAAGACCTTTGCTAATGAACAGCATCTAACAGTTGTTCTGGTTGGAAAAAGAAAGCCAAGTCACAGTAGGGTACTTGAGACCTCTATGCAACTCTCCTAAACTTGGGCTTTGCTCCTCCTCTGGCAAATTTTTTCTAGCCCATTTAGCATCTTTGTAAACTTGGATCAGATATGTTCATTAAGCATCTGTTACTAAAAAGTCCTCAAAATCCTGGTTTGGGGGTCATTCTAGTTTTGGAGGCCAAATCCATCTCAAGGCCACAAGCCTTGTGGAGTTTCTGCTTAATTTGATAAGAGATCACCTTTGCATTGGCTCAGCCAAGGCATCACAGAGGGTTTGTCAGGGCAGGTCCTCACCTCATAGGGCTCATCTCATGTTTCTGGAGATTAGATGAAGCATAGTCAGGGCAGTCCATAGCCTTACTCCCCTGCTCACCCAAGGCAGCAGAATAAAACATTTACTTGTGATGGCATTCAGGGAAGACCATTTATTGAGGGAGAAAAGGAGTCAGTTACTTTGCTTCCCCACTGTCCTGAATATTCTCACCTTCTCTTGAGCTGATCTAGTTCAAATCCTCTGAAAATAAATCACCCCCAAAGCACTCAAGAGTTCCCTAAGGACCGCAGCAGGCTTTTTGCTCTGTATGTTCCCACTCCTGTGCTGGGAAGCTAATGTGTTTCAGGGATGTTTGTTTTAATGCAAAGGGAATTTAGCAGAACCAAAACAACCTGCCACAGTCATCCATCTACCTCAGATGATGCTGACATCCCCATGCCTCCTATGTCAGCCTGAGAGGAAGAGTGGTGCAAAGGGAAGATCTGGGTGTTAAACCTGCAGTCATTCCTGAGGGCTGAGACAACAGTTAGACTGCTTGAGGTAAGAATAATAATATCATTCCTGGTTTCAAAGGACTCGATGAACCTCCTTCGCTTTCAGAGAGGGGCAAATTTGCAGCTTGGGGCATGAAGAATTACTGCTAAAGCACATCACCACATGCCAGAAGGAATCCTTACACATTTGAATGAATACACACCCATTTTATTATCCTCCCAGTACTACCACTGGACAATGTCATCTGAAAGAGTCTTGTCATAACTTATTTCAAGTGATGCTTACTTAATCTAACCCTAATGATCAGCTGTTCAGCAGATGTACATTCCCACAAACATTTAATGACACATCAGGCTCTTGCATATTTTAACTGACGTTTACATTCTGTTCTTTAAAGCTCTCCTGGGTTTCTATGGGGAGCGCAAATTATTAAACAGTAGCAATGAAGGTAGACTCACATGGCATCTTTAAAATCTTTGCCTTTAAAATCAGCGGAGAAATGGTGAAATGACACCTTCCAGACTCCCCTTTTAGACAAGAAAAGAGATGGGCCACTCAGTTACCTGTTTGCCTAAGGCAAGAAGGTGAGCCTGGGGTTGAGCTGGAGGAACCACTAGTTTACTTGAAGATCAACCAGAAGCACAGTCTTGGGTTGACTGTCCTCTGCTGGTTATGGACCAGAGGATACAATATAAGCAATAAGCCTGTGAGCCAGGAGAGAGCCAGTTCTGAGCACTGAGACCTAATGGGATGAGCCGCGCTACTCTCAGGTCCATATCTGAATACAACTGCATTAAAAAATAACCTAATTTAACAATTCAGAAATTCTGATATATGTTTTATAAAAATGTATGAGAGACCTAAAAGCCACGGAGAGTCATAACTTTGAGCTGCCTCATTTGTTTCTCTTTTATTACAGTCCTACACGGTGGGCACAAGCCCTTTACTGAGAAGAGAATATTAAATCTTTATTCTAAACTGTTTTAGCAGAACGATATTAATAGTAGGATATTATTTTGTCTGACTGATAAAACACCATTCAAATAAGACCAAAGAGAACACTGAGCCCCAAGCCCTGTGAGAAAAAAGTGACTAGCTATCTTCAGAAACAATACTTCTTGTCACTCATAAGATTCCAGTAACATCTCTACTGCTGCGTGAGCCCCAAAGCCGATTACCTGGAGTGAAGACAGCTGTTCAGAAACAGACATTTCTCTGAGTCCCCTCAATAATGAAAGCAAATGTATGAAATATTCTTTCTCTTCCTCACATGTATATTCATTCGGTCTTTCTAATGCAGGATCTGTAACAAGCCAATGTGGGCATACAAGTAAACGATGCTTTGGTGCCAAAAAGGACATGATTTAAGTGTGTAAGAGAGGGTTCAATACTGGAAAATACTCAGGTATCAGTTAGATTCAATTCAGCAAAACCCCCAATACTACTACTGTGGCCTCATCTTTGGAGCTCCGTACCCTAGTCTTTGCACTACCAAACCACATGCCCCACACAGCATGCACAAAGGCACCATTCTTCCTGTGTGTGTGTCATTACAATTTCTGTAACAGTAGCCCGAAGCCATAGCAATGGCCTTGCACTTAAAAGGTTTCTGATTTTAAATCAAATTCACAAGGGTTTTTCCCCTAACCTACTGTATCTTGATGATCCAAATTTAAACAAACAAAAATAATATGGACAACCCGTAAGTTTGGAAGCCTGTTTTCTACCCTAGATATCTCTTTTTAAATAATCAAATGAATGACAACAGTACTAAACAAGGTTTACATAACACTAGCAGGCCTACATTTAAACTAACTGAAAAATTACACTGAACCTAGTTTGAACTCACATAAATAAATTACACAACTTCGTAGGAATAGCCGCAGTGTTTCTACATGAAAGCTACTGAGTCAAATGCTCTAGTGGGAAACAAAAATTTTTTTAATTGGCAAATGAATGGTTATAGCTGGCCGTCTTTTCATACCCTGAAATATCTGACTCAGGGCTTAGCCTGCAAATACTTCAGATTAAGTACTGCTTTAGATACTGCAAGGACTATAAATTCCTGTAAAAAAATTGCTGTGCTGGAAGCATTTATGAAATATTCGAATCCTAATCCCTATCATTCAGTCAGCCATAGCCACTGGCCAATCAAGGAGCAAAGACTAAAATCTAAGGTAGATCAAAACCAAAAACTGTTTTAAAAGGTAATGGCCTGAGCCTGCATTTTTAGCATAAAAAAGAAAATACTCACCGGTAGATTTGGTCAAAATCACAAGCAAAATGTTTTAGGAATCACAAAATCATCAATACCTTGTTTTAGTCATTATTAATTACCTTATTTTGCAAAACTTTGGTAAAATCATTTAGTACAAACCTTTCAATAAGATAATGGGATTAAAAATTAACATATGGGGCTTTCTAAACTAGTGCTATCCAATCGAAACATAATGTGACCCGCAAAAGTAATTTCATGTTTTCTACTAAAAATAAAAAAGTAAAAAGAAGTAAAATTAGATTAAATTTTAAGAATATATTTTATTTAAACCCAAATGTTCAACATATTATCAGTTGAACATATAAACAATATGAAAAATTCATAGTATTTTAGATTTTGCTTGGTATTTAACCCTTGAAATCTCATATTTACTTTTACCACACATCAATTTCAGTATGGAACACTTGAAATGTGGCTAGTGCAACTAATGAAATTGATTTTTAACTTTATTTCCATTTAAATAGACACATATGGCCAGTGGCTACTTTACTCGACCTCACAAGTCTATAGTATAAAAATACTAATTCACCTTGTTTTAAGATAATAGCTTTAACATGCAGCAAAAATCCTAGGACTAGAGAAATCTTAATCAAGACAAAGCATAAAGCATCAGTTGTTACTGGTCTAAGTATAGGAGGGCCGAGCTGAAATGCTGAATATGCAAGTACGATCCACGGTTTACATAAACGTGTTTCTGACATTTTTCATTTTCAGTGCACATGTGTGGTGATATGTGATTTAGCATCCTAAGGAGAAAAACACATCACCCATCTTCAAAGGCTCTCAGCTGATATTTTATGGTACCTGCCTTTCTCCTCCCCAAAGGCTAAGACCACGACAAGGTTGAAGTACTTTCAAGAGGAAATATTCGTGAGTGATTTGAGTGTTACATAAGGGGGCCTGAAAAGTTTCTTACCCTCAAAAAACTCAGATGCCTCCATATGTTCAGATGACTCAAAAGAATGTTAACAGAACTTGAGAAGGCAGCAGAACTTACAGCTCAAAACCCCTGGAAGTGGAGTAAGAGCCCTGGAATCTCTGTCACTGACGAAGCATGTGACCTTGATAAAGTTATTAGGTGTCCTGATGTCTACTTGATGAACAATAACTGATTCTCCTTCCGGTAAAATACTGTTTTGCAAGAAAAAAATAAGCATATCCCTCTATTCTTCCAATGACACCCAAACTGAAATGCGTAACTTAATATTCAATTAAATATCACCCTCTCTAAATCAGATATCTCCTCCTCATTAGTAGAACAAATCCAACCTGTGTGTGTGTGTGTGTAAGAATGCATCTCTTTTCCATTGGACTCTGGGCACCTAGAGGGCAGAGGCTGTGTTCTACTCATCCTTGTATCTCCGAAATCAGGTGATCAGTAAAGGTGTGCTAGACTAAAGGCATCCTGTGCTCTTTGAATAAGGGAAGATCAGAAGAAAGAAAAATTTACAAGAGTGTCCCTACTCTCAAGGAGCTTACTCTCTAGTGAGGAGATAACAAATGCAAGCTAAATAACTAACAATAAAATTCGGTACAACTGGTTTAGTGTTAGAATTAGCAGTTCCATAGGGTCGCTATGAGTCAGAATTGACTCGACGGCAATGGGTTTGTTTTTTTTTAATCTCTAGGTGAAGGAATCCTGGTGGCACAGTGGTTAAATGCTCGACTGCTAACTGAAAGGTTGGCAGTTCGAACCCACCAACTACTCCACAGGACAAAGATGTGGCAGTCAGTCTGCTTCGGTAAAGATTACAGCCTTGAAACCTCTATGGGGCAGTTCTCTCTGTTCTTAAGGTTGCTATGAGTCAGAATTGACTCGATGGCAGTGGGTTTGGATTTTTTGTTTTGAACTTCTAGGTGAAGGAGCCCTGGCGGCGCAATGATTAAGTGCTTGGTGAAAGGTCAGCGATTCGAACTCACCAACTGCTCCGTGGGAGAAAGATGCAGCAGTTGGCTTCTGTAAAAGATAACAGCTTTGGAAATCCTATGGGGCAGTTCTACTCTGTCCTACAGGGTTGCTGTGAGTCAGAATCAACTTGACAGCAATGGGAACCTCCAGGTGCCCGCAGGTAGTGGAGGAGGGCTCTTTGGAATAAAGATTCAAGAGAAATCTTTTAGGACTTGAATAAGCAGCATATAAGAGCTAAGATTCTACAGGCCAGAAGGCTCAAACAGATGTGTGGTGATGGGGTACAAGTTTGAAGGCCTAAGGAGCAAAAGCTGATATTTGAAATGAGGATGAGACCATGTTAAGAATGGCACAGAGAGCTAAGGCAAATATTTATTTTATGTTGCAGTTAGTGAAAAGCAACTGAGGATGTTGGTTAGAGCAGTGAGATATGAAAGTAGGATTCATGAAAGAAGGATGTGGTCACAGTTTCAATGAGGCACACGGCTGGAGGCAAGTCTACCTCAGTAATAACCTCACCAGGTGGCCAGGGACTCATAAAGGATGGCCAATCAAATGGGAAAGGAGGATGCATTTCACAGAAATGACAGATTTGGTAACTGACTGGACATAAGAGAAACAGAGTTAAGAATCAAATTTTTTTTCCCCTACCTATACTGAGTGCCTTGAAAGCTGGGGGAATGGCAGTAATTCTGAAAACAGGGAACTGGAAGAAGGCCTAAGAAAGAAGATAGTGAATTTCACTTGGGCCATGTTAAAATCACAGTGAATCGAAGTTTATCCAATCCAAAAGTCAAGTTAACAAACTGAATATAAATGGTATAACTTGTTTATCTGCAGTGTGGGTGTATGTGTGTGTATGTGTTGGAGGCGGAAAGATTATCAGTCTCTTAGGACTATTATCACTGAGGTTTAAATCTCATTTTAAGTTATATGGAAACAAGAACAAAGAAAAATTACTACTAGAAGTGTGCTTATGCTGCCAGATTAATCAAAATCTTTATTCCTTCTATAAAATATAGTGATGTTCACAGCATACTAAATAAACAGAATGAATAAACTACACTCAAATATGTCTGTACACTTCTGCTTTTACCAACTGATTTACCAAGAGTCGGTTGTTTGTTCTTAGATCTGATTATGACAGTTTCACCTATAATTAAAATTTCCTAATTTAATGAAATATTATAAAAATCAGTGGACTATGATTGAAAAAGAAGGCGTTCAATCTACCAAAACTAAGTTGAATGCTTTGGGAAGTCTTGATAAGAGATGGGTCATTTAAAAACTAAAACCCTTCTCTCAAATTGCTGTGGGCAAGACAACTGTAAGAGAGTGAAGAATTCTGAACACCAGACAACTTCATTCGTATCAAGCCTCTTGTTGTTAGCTGACATCCAGGCAACCCCATGTACAATGGAACGAAATACTACCCAGTCCTGCGCCATCCTCATGATAAGTTGCTAGATTACAGGTGTAACTACTGTAATCAATACAGATTTCATTGGCTAATTTTTCAGAAGTAGAACGCCAGGCCTTTGTTCTTAGTTTGTCTTAGTTGGGAAGCTCTGCTGAAACCTGTTCAGCATCAGAGCAACATGCAAGCCTCTACCAACAGACTGGTAGTAGCTTCCCATGAGGTGCATGGCCAGTAATCGAACCCGGGTCTCCCTCATGGAAGGCGAGAATTCTACCACTGAACCACCAATGCCTTATTATCTAAGTGTAGGTTCCCTTAAAAGCAATCAAACGTGAAAATCTCAGTATGCATTACAAGCGTAGTTTATACAAGAAAGTCACCTTAGCGGTCCCATCAGCACAGCCACCCGTACTGAAAGTAAAGGCCTTGGTTTAAACTCAAAAATTTGGAGGATGAGTGCACATTTATATATTTTAAGTTTAAAATGCTTAAGGCATGGGGTTTGTTTATTTGATGGTAAAGATTCTCCATTTCAACTGATTTGCTGGCTAACTACTGGTTCTGGTTGCAAAAGATAAGAGAGATTTTCTATTGCATATGGTTTCCTCGGAACAACAAAAGCACAGTTTGAAAATTACTTTAGTATGTGTTTACCTGGCAGGTTGTGAAGGCGTTCCTGCTGAGATGTTATGGTCCATTGAGAAATCACATGATGGGCTTCCAGTCTTTTAGGAATACATGTCATGCACCCAATAACAAGCAAAAACTCCCCCGTTTGGGGGTGGCAAAGTCCTGACTAATTTTTTTCTCCTACAGCTATCCATAAAGTCTACTCAATTAATGACAGGTAGTAAGCATCATTACAAATCAGTTCCAGCAAACTGCAGCTAAAATCTTTATGGCTAATCTGAAAGGGTGTGACTAAGTCAACTTAACATGTAGATAAGTTTTTTACAGTCATTACGAAGATGACATTCCCTATCATTAGCATAAATAACGTCTGGAACATTACAGTGCTATCACATTTCCCAGTGATCACCTACACTACATAGTATGAAAAAGATTTAGCGCTCCCCTACTTCTATAGTATTTCATTTTTATTTAAAAATTTCATGGAAAAAATTGTAAAAGAGTGATTAAACCACTTTGTTTTCATATAAGTTCTGTTTCAAAGAAGTAAACCATGCATACAGAGAAAGGACTCACTACCAACAACACTGATAAAGCAAAACTACTGCTCTGTGTTTCTCAGAAAACAAACACACACACTGAGGCCCTATGAATACCCATTTCCCAAGCAGTGCATCCTGATAAGACTTTAGAGTCACGGAAAGGTTCTGCCTTATCTGACCATATCCAGTCTCAGTCAACACCCTCAAGTTAAAGCCATATATTCAGAAGACTTCTGCAAAGTACAATGTTAAAACAGGCATATTTTTAACTTCTAAGTAGCCTTGGGGATGTGTAAAAAAAAAAAAACCAAACAAACAAAGTTTAAGAGGGAGCAAATCACTTGCTGGTTCATTCAGAGCTTTATTCAGCACCTACCAGGAATAAGGCACCATATGCTATGGTGGTTGTTATCATTAGCCGTGTCGAGTTGGCCCTTGATTCATGGCGACCCCATGTGCTACAGAGTAGAACTGCTCCGTGGGGTTTTCTTAGATGTAGGAGCTCTGGGGGCACAATGGTTAAGTGCTTGGCTGCTAACCAAAAGGCTGGCAGTTCCAACTCACTCAACATCTCCACAGGAGAAAAGACCTAGTGATCTGACCCGTAAGGATTTCAGCCTAGGAAACCTTATAGGGCAGTTCTACTCTGTCATATAGGGTCACTATGAGTTGGAATCAACTCAATAGTATATAACAAAAACACTTTTCATAGAAGCAGTTTGCCAGGCCTTTCTTCTGTGGAGCAGCTGGGTGAGTCTGAACCACCAACCTTCAGGCTAGTAGCTGTGCTAGGTAAGACTATAAGGATGAATAAAACCCTTAAGTAATCCTCTAGATCTGTAGTGGCCTCCTTCCCTCCTTTCTTCAGTTAATAAAATTCTAGACATTTCTATACTGTGCTAGCGCTTGTGAATACAGAGTCACAAGGGTGGAGCTCAAAGGGCTTAACAGAAGAGCCAGATAACAGGGTAGAAACAAGGCAATATGGTTAGTACTGCTGGTGAAGGGTACTGGGCCTGCACAAAAGAAGGCCCAAGAGGTGACTTCTGAGCCAAGACTGACAGGATGAGCAGGTGGGGATGGAGATCTAGGGAGAGGTAGCAGCAAGTAAAAAGGTACTGAAGACGAAGGAAAGCAGGGGGTGTTTAGAGAAAGCAGGTAGACTGGAAAGAGGAGCATATGCAGACATGGTGAAGTGTGTTCAGAAATGCAGCCGCAGAGGCAGGCAGCAGCCACATTCACTCAGCTCTTCATTCAACTAATTATTATTGGCTGCACGCTGCATGTTACATGCTGGACTGTTCTAGGGACTGGGGACACAACAGTGAGCAAAACACAAAAATCCCTGTCCTCCTGGAGCTTAAATCCCGGTGGAAGGACCAACAAAAGATAAACTAAATAAAATGTGGACTATGTGAGATAGTTGTTGTCATTAGCATTCTGGCTGTATTTCTTCCAAAACAGATATGTTTGCTCTTTTGGCAGTCCACGGTACATTCAGTATTCTTCACCAACACCATAATCCAAATGCTTCAATTCTTCTTCCATCTTCCTTATTCACTGTCCAACTTTCAAATGCGTATGACGTGATTGAAAACACCATGGCTTAGGTCAGGGGCACCTTAGTCCTCAAAGTGACATCTTTGGTTTTTAACACTTTAAAGAGGTCTTTTGCAGCAGATTTGTCCAATGCAATATGTCAACTGATTTCTTGACTGCGGCTTCCATGGGCGTTAATTGTCAAACCAAGTAAAATGAGATAGTAGTACGTTCAAAAAAGGAAAAAAGTAAAGTAGGGAAGGAGGATATGAAATGTTAGGTGGAGGCAGCTAAAATTTCAGATACAATAGCCAAGGGAAGACTCATTGAGGAGACTTCTGACTCAAGATCTGAGTCAAGCATTCCAGGGAAAGGGAACAGCAAGAAAGCCAGTGTGGCTAAAGCCAGAGGAGAGAGAAACAGGAGACATGCTCAGAGAAAAGGGAGGGAGGCAGGTCACTCAGGCCTCGTAAATCCTACACAGGGCTTTGGTTTTCAATGAGGGATCTGCATTTGATCAAGGTTTGGTTCACCATGCTGAGGAGGGTGGACTTTTCCTCAACAGAGGAGAAAGCCACTTAGTGTCATAAGCAAATGCGACCTTTTATGAATTGCAGGAGAGGGCAGACTAGAGGCTAAAAGATCAGTTAAGATGGTGCTGCAGAAATGCCAAGAGGGAAAATTATTAGGGGCTGAATAAGGCAGAGATGGAACATCAACTCTTATCTAAACTATTAGCAGATACTAAAAAAAGGGTAACTGTAGTTTAACCTACTTTGCTTCCCTGGCCCGGCATGACAGAGAACAACAAGAGGAGAAATATTAGCAGCAAAGGTTCTTGAATATTGTTTAAATTCAAGATAAAGTGAATTTGCTTCTCTGTCCCGTACCATGGGCTGTTCCTACACTAAAAGGCATGCCTTCAGCACTGAGGATTTGTGACTCTGAAGGACAAGAGATCATTTTGGACTTAACCAGAAAAGTGACTTCAGTGGTTCCCAGGGCACCTGTTAACAGTGCCAGCACCTTGCTCAGACTGATTCAGTAAAACCTGGGAGACAGGGTGCACACCATGCGCCCAGCCAACATGGCAAGTGACATTGATTCTGACTCAGGCCTGAATCACCAGGGCCAACCCATGTGGCTCTGGCTTTGGCTGCATCTGCTCCAAAAGGGCACTTTTTTTCTAATTTCCACAAAGACTCCAAACAGGCTAGGTGGAACCTGCTGGGTAGGGCCTGGAAACCTGCATTTAAATCACAGTCCCTAGAAGACTGAAAAGAGACCAACTATCACAAGAAGTGTCTGATTCAGGGAAGATTATACTACTCTGGACTATGTAAACTCCTACTACAGAAGCTTTCTTTTCCTGTCTTTTCTTTTAAATATAATGATGCCAGAATCCGCAATTTGTCATTTTTGTGCTAAGAGAAAGTATTCAGAGACAGCACTTCCTCCCAAATGAATGTGTTTAGGATGCACAAAGAATATAGGTTTATTTCTTGAGAACTAGCATTCGACTATTAAAAATAGCATCATTCGTGCATCTACAACGAACATTCAAAAGGGCTCTAAATTGTGCTTAGGCACAATTACCTTAATGTAGTTGAGATTTTACGATACGACTGTGAGGCACTTTATTTTTAAGGCAGTTTAACCTGCCTCATTCCTAAGAACAGACATTTCAGTTTTAAATCTGAGGTTCTCAATAAGATGATTAAGCAATGGTCAGCATTTCCTTTAAATATTTAAGAGAATTTTCATCATCTAAATCTTTATGGTAAAAACACTGCCAGGTACATTTTTTCCCCCTTCTGTTATCAGGGGTAGGAGATCCATATCCTTTCCAAAGATGGGGAGGGGGCTGCCTCAACAATTGAAAAATCCTACCAAGCACTTTACAATCAAAGAAATTGATGAACATTCAAACTGATGCCATATTTTTCCAGGTGCCTAGCAAAGCTGCCACCTTGAATGGTAAATTTGCAGAACTAATATCAGCTGCTTAACAAAAAGGTTGGCTGTTCGAACCCCGCAGCGGCTCCACAGGAGAAAGAGCTGCCAATCTGATCCCATAAAGATTACAGCTTAGAAAACCTTATGTACCAGTTCTCCTCGTCACAGGTGGCCATTATGAATCGAAACTGACTCGATGGCTCCTAACAACAACATCCTCCTGCCTAACAGCTTTTATGTCCATCCTGCTATCAGCAATAGCAGCCTTTTTGCAGTATTGCCATCATCATGAATATGGAGTTAGATGGGCATGATGCTCTTTTCCTGAAGATAGCAGAATAATTCCACAGATTAGGTTGTAGCCTGGCATTCTCTGGTAGTGAAGCAAGGTGCTCAGGGAGTCCCTCACCCTTGCTGATCATTAGGGTACTACCCTTTTACACACAGCCACTCCGGGGCTACTGCCCCAATGCAGGCTCTGAGCAGACGTGTTTGGAGCCACATCATTGGAAAAGGGTTTCCTAGTTATCTCAAAGAATGAGAGAGGGAGCTCCCTGTGTGCCCAGCTTAGAACCCTGGCCTAATTTTTAGATACTGAAGAGAATATTATTCAACATCTCGTTTATCCTGAAAATATCTCAGTTAAGTAGATGCAGTTAATATTCTGCACATTTTAAGGATGATGAAAGTATAGCACTGATAGTTTTAATGATGCTAGTCAAAGTCACCACCACTCATCTGCCAGTTTGTCATAATGTGGTGGCTTGCGTGTTGCTATGATGCTGGAAGCTATGCCACGGTCATTTCGAATACCAGCAAGGACACTCACGGTGGACAGGGTTCAACAGAGCTTTCAGACTAAGACAGACTAGGAAGAAAGTCCTGGCAATCTACTTCCAAAAATGAGCCAATGAAAACTCTAAGGATCACAACAGAATAATGTCCAATACAGTGCTGGAAGATAAACCCCGTAGGTTGAAAGGCATTTAAAATAATCAGCACCAACAATAATGGACTTCAGCGTAACAATGATCATGAAGACGGCACAGGACCAGACAATGTTTGGTTTTGTGATATATGGCGGTGCCATGAGTCAGAATCAACTTGATAGCAACTAACAACAACACATCACCGTCAGTGTTATCAAAAAAACCAAAGACCATACCCTTTGACATCTACCTGAATATTACATGTTCTCTAATTCATTAGGGAAATACTTATTGATTGCCTGTGATAAGCCACACTGTGTCCTGGAAGCCAAATACACAGACATGATAAAACATAATACAACAGAAAGGATCTTTGCTCTTCTGTAGCCTACAGTCTGGTGAGGGAAATGGATATTAAATAAACAAACAGATACACAAATCTAGGATTACGAAGTGTAAAAAGTGTCAGGAAGGAAACATATGAGGGCTCTGAAAGAGAAAAATAGGGAGACCTCATTTAGACTGGCTGCTTTAAGAAGAAACTCTCAGGGGAAATGACATTGAAGCTGAGGATAGAGTAGCAAATTACCAGGGGAAGAGTCTTGGCTAAAACACTCACCGTAATTCAGGACATACTGTAGACCCTCAAAAGGAGGGTTATATAGAGGAAATAGTTCAGCCAGTCATAGCCATGGACATGAAAATGGCTTTAAAGAAAGAGTACGTGACTGACAGTGAGGAAACCTCGGGTCCACAGTCCCAGTTGTAGCACCTAATCGCAAGTCCCTCTCTCTGGTCCTTGAGGTTCAGAAAGGTTAACTAACTTTCTTGAGGTCATGTGTATGTTAGTGCTCAACTCAGGCAGTCTGATTCCATAGCCCAGATTGGGGAATTATTAAATTTATTAATAACTAATTAATTATATTAATGTTTAAAATGACCCAACATTTTTAATTTATCACACAAAGTCTCATCAATTGGTCCTCTGACATATCTCAAACCCAGCCCTTCCCCTTCCATTTGCACTTCCAACAAATGCAGCTCCTTCCTGAATATCTTAAAATAGCTTTCCAGTTGGTCTCCCTGCCTACACTATCTTCATTCTCCAACCCAGCCACCCAGTTAACACCTATGATACTGAGGTTCTCAGAACACAGCCTTCTGGATAGCACTGCTCCACTTTAAAACTTCAGTAGCACCAGAGTACCCAAAAAACAACGACCTCTCAGAGCCTGAGCCCAGCAGTCCACTGCTCCCACCTCCTTCTTGATTCCTCCTCTCCAGACCACTGGTTGAAGTATACCCAAGCCACATCCATGTCTGGCTCTGTACCTGTGTTTCCACTACATTCTTTCTCCTGCCTACCTCCCTATTCAGAGACCTACTCATTCACCAAGACTCAACCAAGTCTGATATGTCTCATTACCCTGCTCCAGTCCTCAGTAACCTTGTCTGCCCCTAAACCCCGAACATTTCATGAATATCCAATTCACTTGACTTTTTGCCACTTCTTGTATTCTTATTTCATACCTACGTATTTAACTTTCTACATATGCATGACTTTCTCTGTACCTATATGAAAACTCACAGGTGGCAAGAACAAGCATTACATTTCTTTGATTTTTCTAAGGTTCAAACCCCAAACAAGTATATCAAAAATATATGGAATAAAAAACAGCTTTCACTCACTTAAAATACATATACTTCCTGTGAGACTGGAAATTTAAAAAGTCTGCTTTGTCCTTGCCCACCAGGTTACAAGTGTATGTCCGAGTTATGCCAAGTCATCTTTTACTTATGCTTGTAAATTCTGGTCAAATAACTTGGTTTTGCAGGGGAGAGGGGTCATGGTGGGGAGAAAAATAATGTGTTATCACCATTATTTAATCATTTTAAATACAGATTTTAAAAGAGGATATCTGGTCACAAATCAGGACACAATCATCACTTCTATTTTAAGATCACACTATGACTTAACATCTATTTGGTGCTTTAGATCTAATAAATACTTTCACAGATAGGATACAGGCAGACAGTTATTGGGTTATCCAAAGTCCCATATCTAATCATTGACCATCAGTATTTGCACCCATTATCTACAAGGTGGTATAACTTCCAATAACCTGGTATAAACCACAGATACAGTAGAAGATGGTTAACAGCCTGCCTGAGTTCAAGTCCCAGCTTTGCCACTTACCAATTGTGTGACCTTGGACAAGTTACTCAAACGATCTTTGCCTCAGTTTCCTCATCTGTGGAATAAAATTAGTAATTCTACTTACAACACAGAGTTGTTGTGGGGATGAAACGAGTAAATATAAGTAAAGTACTTAGAATGGTGTAAATGGTTTATAATGTTTGCTATCGTCATTATACAATATGCTCTTTACTCTTTATTTAACAGAAATCTCATTAGCCTTCCAAACATTCAGCTACAGGGAATCTCTATCATTCATATGAATGAGAAAGGTGTATTCCTTTCACCACAATTTTTTTAGGGAACAAGAGAAATAACTCGGACCTCATGTGTCAGTGATGAAAACTATTCCTTAACACGTCTTTTGACCCATGATAATGATATCATGTGTTTTTATATAATGCTCTTAAAGTTTCCCGCCTTCAACACTTTTCATACATTTTATCCTCACAAACACTCAGTGCGATGAATGGATAGACAGTGGATTGTAAATAAAACCTCAGATTCAGGAAAGTTAAATGACTTGATCAAGGTCAAGAAGGAACAGGGTCTCATAGAGCCTAACACCTATTTTTAGAACTCAGACCCAATGTTTCAAAGTCTACATAAAGCTGACAGTAACTCTTTAGAGTTCACTTATCCTCTGGTGCACACAAAATCTAATAAGCTTGAATTGTTGTTGTTGTTACTGCCATCGAGTTGGCCCCCGACTCATGGTGACTTCATGTACAATCAAATGAAACACTGCTCGGTCCCTCTGCCATCCCCATAATCAGTTGCAGATTGGACTGCTGTGCTCCAAAGGATTTTCACTGGCTGATTTTCAGAAGAGGATCACTAGGCCTTTCTTGCCAGTTTGTCTTAATCTGAAAGCTCCACTGAAATTTGTTCAGCATCATAGCAACATGCAAACTTCCACTGACAGATGGGTGGTGGCTGTGTATGAGGTGCATTGGCCTGGAATTGAACCTGGGTCTCCAGCAATGGAAGGTGAGAACTCTACCAATGAACTACCAATGCCTCACACAATAAGCACAAATAAAAACAAAAAACCTGTTGTCGATTCTGACTCAGCGATCCTACAGTGCAGAGTAGAACTGTCCCATAGAGTTTCCAAGTAGCTCCTGGTAGATTCAAGCTGCCAACCCTTTGGTTAGCAGCTGCAGCACTTAACCACTACACTACCAGGGTTTCCAAGCACAAATAAGGGCTCTATAAATCCTTTCTCCATATTTGGTTTGATGGAGAAGTTGATCCCATTAGGAGCAGAGTGAAAGGCCAGGTAGGTTTATTACCCTTCCTCTGTGCTAAAGAAGTGCTGGTGGTGCAGTGGTTAAGAGCTATGGCGGCTAACCAAAAAGGGTCAGCAGTTTGAATGTATCAGCCGCTCCTTGGAAACTCCATGGGGCAGTTCTACTCTGCCCTATACGGTCGCTATGAGTCAAAATCTACTCGATGGCAATGGGTTTGGTTTTATTTACTTATTTTCTGTGCTCAAAGTAATTAACAGTCAAAGGAATGACAGGAAGCTCAGATCTGTGTGGCCCAGGTATCTGGTAGAGGGGCCAGGACTCTCATGGACTGTTGTACATACTCTTCGAAAACTACAGCCTCTGATACACTGGTTGAGTTGCTAAAGAACAGAAAAAAGTGAGAAACTGAGGAATACCAAGATACTTTGCTATTTTCTTATATATTGAAAATACAGTTCTTACTTGTAAGGGAAGCACTTGTCTCTACATTTCCTAAAATGTATTTTATAAAATGTTAGTCCCACGAAGAAGGGCTCCCTGGACAAATGAGTTTGGGAAATGTAATATATTTTATACTCTTTTTGGTGATACACAATCCTTATAAGCATATAAAGGTTCTGAAGGATTCCTTCATTTCAAAAAAAAAAAAAAAAAAAACTAAAAATCAATGACTTTTCTTGGACGCATTAGAGAACTGAATTGGCAAAAGTTGTGTGGTAAATAAATTTACAACAATGCCAAAAAAAAAAAAAAAAAGTGGCTAACTTTTCTCAGCCAAGCTTTCCCAAACTCATTTGACCTTTGTACCCCTGTAAGGGTAACATACATCAACATCTCACAGAATAAATGCTTTGTGGAACATCCTTGGAAGCACTGGCTTAGACACATTCTTCCACTGTTTTTAGTTTTTTTCCCTCTTACCTTTCTTCGGGGTAAAGCTTTCACTTGAAGAATGTCACTCTGACATCTGGCTTTCTGTCCACCAAGATTTAGAATCAAGTCTCTCCACAGGTCCGAGAGACCACAGAATCAAGTAGGAAATCTGAGCCAAAGCCTTAGCCAGAACTGCAGGAGACACATACTTTATGTGAAAACACAGTGCTGCTCCATTTCATAAGCTCTCCTAAGATTTCTATCAGTAGTAAGAACTATTCTGCTGAAAGGAAAGACTGTAAATTGGTATCCAGACTATCACTTAACAAAAGTGAGATGGGGTTAACCCCACAGAGGACAACACAAACACATAAATATCATAAGGCGGTTTCATGTGGCCTCACAAACTGACCTAAAGTAAGAGCTATAGCAATCACATTCTAATACACTCTAGATTTATGGGAATGGGATTTAATCAATGAAACTTTCCCAACAAGACTTAGCAAACATACACTTGAGAACTGTCATGACAATTTAATGAATGATCTCTTGCCCCAAGATAAATTTGTGTATGAAGAAGCAGAATTGTTCCAGGTTTGCTATACAAAGCAAATGGAGGAAAAGTAGAAAAGAAAGCATGAAGAAGGAGAAAAATCTTAAAATGTATATGATTTTCCTCCCACATTTTTGTCCCAAAACATTACAACAAACACAGTTTCTAAGCAGCACTAGTTATGGTTAGGAATGAGGATGTTTTCAGAGGGTCACAAAAGGAACTAAAACATCCCTTTTCCCAGGGGCCAGCTCCAAACACTACCCCATGGATGTGACTAAGGAGACAAACAAAGAACCCAGTGCCTACTTTAATTTTTGTTCTAAGACCTTTTTGTTCATTTTTGTTTTTCTTAAGGACTTTAAAAAAAAAAAAACCCAGAAACTCAAAATACATAGGGCAAAGGCGGTGGAGAAAGGGAAAAGGAAAATTATTATCTGTCAACATCACCCAATATGGCTTATCTGAGAACTAGGTTTCCAAGTCAGATGGTGACATGACAAATTCAAGAGACTAATAAACTGGGGTCAAGAAGCCCCTCATAAAAAATCTGATTAATGATAATCTGGGAGAGTTGACCTAAACAAAGAATATCTAATTATACCTGGCAACTATTTACTATCACTGATATCTACAGACCTGACATTATTTATTCAAGTTTTTGTCACCAAAATGTTATAAATATATACGGATACACAAACTACAAATCAATAGCACCTTTCTAAATATCTTAAGTACCATTATTTAACAGTTATGTGGGACTCTTCATGTGCCAACACTATACAATTTTTAACATGTCAATAAGCCCATTAAGCATATTTATGGTGATAGTTATTAAGTTCAAGCAGTTTCATTCAGGAAACGTAGTTCAATAAGAAAACAATCTCGTAGCGTGTCAGAAAGCATACTTGCTCTAGTCAAGGAATGAGGATACCCTGATCTTGTAAACATGCCCAGTACCTACAGGTAAATCTTAGAATCCATGAGGAAAATATGCAAGTGATAACATATGATCTGCAACTGTTAGTATTACAAAGAAAACGTGCTGTTTATTAATTGTCATTCTGGCAACATCACTTAGTTCTCTAAGTCTTAAGTTTCCTCATATACAATATGAGGACTATTTCCCTGCACTGCATATGAAAATGCATACAAAGATAAATGATAAGTAATTATCTTTCAGACGAAATCAGTAATCTGTGGAATTTAGTGAGAAACAAATTTCTTAGAGGTTGTAAGAATAGCTGCTTTAATTCTGAATTATATGTATTACGTCCAAACATTCTATAAGAATTATCGGCTTTTTCACAATTACATCTATTCCAAGCTATACAAGATGCTTGATGAACTTCTGTGATATACTTACTCCTGAAATGACTTGGTCAGTGGTAATTTTGCCTCTTTCTTCAATTCAGAATGAAAAGTAAATTCTTAAAATAAAAGAGACGCTGAAAGCTGCAAGAAAGATGCAGACCCACCAAATAACTGGAGATACAGTCAAGATTTGTATCAATTTGATGATCTCTAGATCATTTATACAAACAGTTAACAACCCTGTCTACTAACCAAAAGGCTGAGGGTTTGAGTCCACCTATACATGCCTCAGAAGAAAGGGCTGGAGATTCACTTCTGAAAAATCAGCAACTGAATACCCTACGGAGCAGACTTCTACTAGGATACATGGGGACACTATGAGTCGGGATCTACTTTATGGCAAACAAATTAAAACTTTCAATCCTAAACAAGTTTTCCCACCTGGATCAAGCACCACCAATGAAAAACTACAGAATCATCTAATGGTTACAAGCAAATTTCAGGTAACGGCATTTTAAAAAGTACCATCTTTAGAATTTTCTTTGGAGCCCTGGTGGCGCAGTGGTTAGGATTTCAGCAACTAACAAAAAAGTTGGCAGTTCGAATCCACCAGTCGCTCCTTGAAAACCCTATGGGGCAGTTCTACTCTGTCCTGTAGGGTGGCTATGAGTCGGAATCAACTAGAGGGCAAGGGAGGTTCTGGAGATTAATGCTTAAGTTTGAAACTCAATAGGAATTATGTAAATTGGGGTTTACATAATCTTTCTGAGTCTCAGTTTCCTCAAGTATAGAATGGGAAGAACAGAATTGATCTTCTAGGGCTATTGTGAAGATTAAATGAGATAATAGGGGTAAAGCCCAAGGCACTGAATGCAGATATCATTATTATTATCATCGGGACACTGCTATTCTGCCTATGAGTAGCAAATTATATCCTACATCATGCTACTGTGATTTTCCAGTAACAGCACTGCAGGGGCCCCAGTGCAGACATTTTTCACTCTAATCTTTGTTTATAGAAGGAATAAATAATCCAAACAAAGAACATTCCAGTAAGCAGTGCTGATGGTTACATGATAAGGCAGGGCCTGGCACCAACACCAGGACTGGCTATCTATTAAGGTGAACATGCATAACTTTGATAATGAAGCTGTCTCCTGATTTATAGAAGGTAGGCTGTCTTAACTCTTGGGATTCAGAGCCAACCAAGATCTAGAGAAAACTGCCTGGAGGGAGGGGAGAATAGGGGAAAAGAATATGCAGGCCGGGATTTAAAGAGAGAAGATTTTAAGCTTGAAGCTCTTAAAGCTGTTCATGAAAGGAAGTAGTGTTTCAAGTTCACAGAGAAAACTTTTTAAGAGAGAATCAGAAAAGTTCTAAGTCAGTATCAGTAACAGTTACACTATAGACAAAACATCTTATACACTCTCCTCCCCTAAAAAACAAAAAAACAAACCCACTGCCATTGAGTCTACTGCAACTGATAGCGACCCTGTAGGATAGAGTAGAACTGCCCCCAAACTCATCCTTTAATTGCAGTGCCAAGAACTTCAATCAGGTAATTTGAACTGCCTCTTGAGCACTGAAATAGCACTAACACCCCAAGCCATTTCTTAAGCTATGAGGCCAATGTCTCATTTTAGCAGGTTTGTAGTATGGTCACAGGTACACAAAGTCTCATTAACCACATTTACAATCTCTTTTAGAACCTGAAGTACTGCAGACAGAAACACTTCCCAAAATACATGGTATAATTGTGGTTTTCTGGTAGCTCTTTTCACTTTTACTCCAAAGACTTAGTAAGATGTGGACAGGAAAAGCCAGTTGAAAACACTGGCACAGATACTGGTCCATGAAAGCTTCTAAGAATCGATCACAAACTTTCCCCATTAAAACTTGGACGAAAACTGCAGAAAAAAATTTTTTTTTACCTCTTTAACAGTCAAGTGTAGGCTTAAAAATACACGCTGAATTACACAAACTTCTTACATGTGTAAACAGTTTTTGGAAAATTCACAGAAATATGTGAGAGAAGGTGCAGGCCACCCACTAAGCTTTGGATGAGACCTCAAAGGACCTTCAGGAGGACATCATCATTTATCAAGAAATGTCCTGGACAGAACTCACTTCTTTCCTATGACTAATTTTGATCCCATGCTCAAGCCAAACTACCTGCTGTTTCCTAAGTGCGTCTCATGATTTCCTGCCCCTGCCATCTGGCTAGCAGAAATCCTATCTACCCTTGCCAGCCCAGATACAAAAAAGTAGCTTCCTCTATATAAAGTTCTCTTTGCCTTCTGGACTAGAAGGAACTTTTCTCCTATGAAGAACTTCCACAGCACTAATCCAGACATCCTATGTTTTACTTGCTTCTTTTTACCCAGCATTGCATTTGTTTATAGAGATATCTCTCCCTCTAGTCTACAAGCCTCTTGAGGGCAGGGTGTCTGTTTCCTTCTTGTTTGCTTCCTGTTCAACAACTTGCTCTTGTTAAAAAAGAAAAAAAAAAGAAAAAAAAAATCCCATTGCCATTGAGTCGATTCCGACTCATAGCAACCCTACAGGACCCTCTGTCCTATAAGACAGAGGAGAACTACTCCGAAGAGTTTCCAAGGAGCACCTGGTGGATTTGAACTGCTGACCTTTTGGTGAGCAGCCATAGCTCTTAACCACTATGCCACCAGGGTTTACAGAGTGAATAAAAAGACCGAAGTTACATGTAGGATTAGTATAACCCCAAAGACAACTGAAGATATTCTCCTATTTGCTCAAAGAGGCTGAACTGATGAGCGCTTTCCAAAGCAGACTAACACTTGTACAATAACAACTATGACAGTGCTTCATTACTATAATACTTCATCACCATGAGAATGCAAATTCTATAAACGTTCTTAGTCACAGAGAAATGATTACATAGCAGGCATTTTATAAGGCACAGAAGATATCAAGATGAGTAAAAATAGTTCCTCTGCCCCTGAGCAATTCAAAGTATAGAGAGATAAAACTTAAGACTGATAATGCCAATATAATATTTAAGTACTACAACAAAGGTTTACACTGCTCTTTTGCCCAAAATTCAGTACATAAACAAATTTTTACATTCAGCTGCAGAACCTAAAATGGTTCTCTTTCTGTTCAATCGGTGCTGTTTTCTGGTGGAAGACATCTTGGACTTGATCATCGTATTTTCCAACCCACCAGTCAACTCCTATATAGGTTTTTGTCTGTAGTATTCCTGCCACATACTTGGGCAGCTGTAGACTAAAACATCAACATCTTGCACTTCATAATGCAAAGCAAAAAAAGGGACATATTTCTTACATCTCTTACCACTGATGCTCACTACAAAACGACAGAGTTCTTGTGTATTCTCTCACTACAAGTCTTTCAAACAATTATCCTTTTTCTGTTTTATTTCTGCCATGTATGTGTTGGCCTAGATTAGTGAAAAAAGTTCCCTCAATTTCTCCACACCTAAATGAATTTAACACTTTATTACCACTATAATTTCCCTGCAATGCCATTTTTATTGGATCACTCCGCAGCTCCAAACTCTTATTGGTTCTTCACTCCCAGGGGCCCAAATCTACACTAGATCCCCCTCAAAAAATTAACTTCTCAAAAAGCAACTTTTCTTTAATCCAGGGTATTCTGCCTTATGCCCATGAGAGTTTACTTCTCATATCTGTATTTGCTTTGCACATCTTCATCTCCACAACTAAAATGCCCCCTTCATCTTCACCAATCCTCCTCCATTAGCACCTTTAATATCTAGCACAGATTTCACCTCCTTCAGGAAGCTGTGTTTCAAAGGAAGACATCTGGCTCTGCTATCTTCTGTTCTAGCTCACCTCCACACTTAAGCCCTCAGATTCTAACATATAAATTTCGACTTGTTGATGTGTCATTTTGGCAAATGTCCTACAACCATTTCTCTCAGGATGGCTGCTCCACAGTCCTTGAGGGTAGGAAGCACGTCAATGTCTCTAATCTTCAGTAGCAAGGACCTTGCAGACATCAGCTGCTCGATACATTTCACTGATGACATTGGTATGACAACCCACATAGCCTCACAAAGTCTTCTGAAACAGTATTTAGGACACAGACTGCTCTGTGAATTATCTATCTCAGTTACAGAAAATCAGGATGATAAAGTAAAAGGAACAAGAATTTCAACTATTAGAGCACATGGGATGACAATTTAAAATGAGAATAAGTCAAAGTCACTAACCTGGGTAAAGAAGCATTCTGTAGGCTTCTATACATCTTTTGGGTTCCATACTAAAAAATGAAGTTCCAAAACCTGCCAATATTTCTATTCAGGAAAACAGGAAAATTGTATACTGGTCAAAGAGCTACATTTCTGGCTGTTTTAAAAGAACCTCCAAAGCTCAAAGTGATATCACTTAACTACCGAAGGAGAAATATGTAGAGGTCTTTACACATTTCTAAGAAATAGAGGTGACCGGGCTGAGTTTTTAACCTGTCATGACCCGCTGACACCTTTCTTACAGTCCAGACTTTGGGTTCTGAAATTAAGATGAATTTCAGCATGGAGTATTTTTGAAAATTCAAGTTTGTTTTTAGGTCTTAAATGGGTCAGACCATCTTTTTCCTCCAGTGTCTAACAAATGACTCAAAAGACCTGTTTGTACCTCAGATATTGGAGGAACTGTTCGGGAACAATTCATCCCTGCAAGCCTGTGAGTCACACCACACTGCCAAGGTCAGGGAGACCTCTGCTAATCAACCAAGTGCTAGCCACACACTCACTCAAGCTGTCTTAGAGAAGCTGGCCTGAGTGTCCACTTGTTTCCCCCACAGGTCATCAGTCATCTTTACTGAGGAGAAAATGTCCAACTCCCTCATTGGGTGGAAAGCCTCCTGCTAGGCCTGGCTGGCTTCCTTTCTGCCTTGCTTGTAATTTTCCTAGAGGTCCACACCACCTATTAACAGGGAAGTCTCCTACTTGGTTATAAAAGGAAAGCAGGAAGATCCACTTAGCACCACTGTGTGATGAAATTAGGATGTAAAATGGCAGGGAGCACAGCTATGGGATGTTGGAAAAACTTCTCCCAGAGGTATCTGACCTCTTTCCATATACCTTCTTCTTTTTAGCTATTCATAAATTCGGTGTATCATGCCACCAAGTCAGGGAAATTCACTGATTCCCGACAGAGCTCTTAAAATACAAGGTCTAAAACTTGGTTAATACTTTTTGCTAGGTAGGAAATCAACAGGTGTTAAGTCTTCACAGATTTTGAATCATTTTTTTCCTCCTCAAACTATGGAACGTTACAGGCTGTGGAAAGTGTACGTGAAATTCCAAGGGAAATAAACTGACCTCCACATATTATCCATGATACAGATTCACGCAAAGGCTGCAACAATGGGTTTAAACATAGCAACAATTGTTAGCATGGTGCAGGACTGAGCAGTGTTTTGTTCTGTTGTACGGAGGGGTCACTATGAGTTGGAGGCAATTTGACAGCACCTAACAACAACATGTTATCAGAGTTCCCGGGCAGTATAAATGGTCAATATGCTGGGCTGCTAACCCGGCAGTTCAAGTCCACCCAGAGATGCCTCAAAGAAAGGTCTGGTGATCTACTTCAGAAAAACCAACCATTGAAAACTCTATGGAGCACAGTTCAATTCAGACACATACGGGGTCGCCATGAGTCGGAATTGACTCAACAGCAACTGGTAGATGGTAGACACACGTTATCAAGTGTTATCAATGGGTGATGGATAAAATCCTCAGGTGATTTATAGCCAAAGGTGGTGCTTGGTGTTAAACTGAGGGGACGGAGAATTTCACTGAGCAAGTGTGCTCAGCTTTATTTTAATCTGGACAGTGGTTGTGGGGATCTATGAAGAAGGGGGGAAAAGCAAAAAGCAACACATTTCCTTCCAGTTGATACCAAGTATGAAGACCTCGTTAAAAGACTTTTTCAGACCGGTATTTGGGGCTGTCAGGAAACGCCCATTTGCTCCACTGATGCCAGGGTAAAGGAAGGTCAAAACTAGGAGCTAAAGAGCACCTCAGATTTTATTTACTATAAAAGCTTTCTCAGAAACGCTAATAATGGGTAATAGTAAGTTTATTCATTACTTACCTCCAGAAGCAAAAATATCAAGTCCTCTTGCGGCTAAAATAAACAAAGGTATTTTTTCTTGTATTATACAAATACTGTTTTACCTAAACAAACATAAGACAACCACAGTAAAGCATCTGTGTACTTGTGTGTCTATGCCAGCCAACAACCTACTAAAACACACATTTTAAATTCCATCAGCTGTGCTCTCAATGAAAATCTCATTGTTGCAATGATATTTATGATACTAATGCAAATATTTATAACAGAATCAAAGACTAACATGGCACTTACTTTTATTTCTGTTTAAATCAATTAATCTATCACTCTACCTACAGAAACACACATATTTTAAAATAAAACTTGACAAACACTATCCTCTTCAATATTTGGACATTTTCTACCTTGAAGTGGTAGGAAAATGGAATACTTAAAAGGGCACTTGGATCATCAAACTGCTGATGTAACCTTCATGCTATCAAATAGAAGAACTGAGCGCTTTAAAAAATATACTACCTTCAACACGTGGTAAATAAAACTCTATGCAATTTAAAAAGTTGTTACTGAAGACACTGAAAGCATCGTGAGTAATCATCCTCAGATAAATGACTCACAAACTAATGAAATCCTTCTCCGTCTCAGTTACTGAAGCTGTAAAATGGGTAATGCTGACATGGAACAGTCCTGAGACTATCAAAGTTCAAGAAAACCACAAAGTAGAACTCTGCTGGGCAACAATGTAATTAAGTAAACAACTGACTGACCTAACTTGCTGTACAATGACAAAGGCACATCAAATAAGACCACTTTGTTGTTTTCCTTTACACGTTTACTTGCAATGGTAGTACAGGGACACCGTGTAACTTAAGTACACTGTAAAGCTTTGATGTTTTACGGGCTGCCATAAAACTATTAAGAATAGTTTTATATGAAAACATAACATTATTATTTTTTTAATCAAAGAAAAAAAATCATCCCAAACATCAATTAGTGTGTGTATTTGCCTGGGGAAAGATAGTAATGGTAGACAGTGTAATTAACTTTCTTCATATACTTCTTAAAAATAAATTGAATGATGAAATAATGTGTTTATGTGAATAAATGGTATAGTTATTTGGTTATTATTGCTTTCCCCTTAAAATTTTAGAATCTTATTAAAGAAGTCTTACGAAGAGATGGGTGTTAAGACTTGAGAAAAGGTTCCTAATAAGAGATTTCTCAAGTGCAATGAAATAGAGAGGGGAGGAAACCAAGCAGACAACTAGAATCTTCTTTGATAGATGCTAGTGTTATTCAGAGTTGTATAAGAGTCAGCCATTGGAAAGAACAGTAGGTTGAAGATGTTAGGTGACTGAGAAGAGGAAAAGGCAATAATGATTATTAGTGACTGAAGTTAAAGGTAAAGACTGAGAACCATGCCCTAAGTTTCTTGAGAAAACTTCCTTAGGCCTATTGAACTCATAGGGTGCAAAATGTTAGGCTATTATTCCATCACAAACTGGTGTTTATGTCGTACGAGATGAAAGGTTAGCATCTGTGAAGGTCCAAAGCTAATAATGCTTTTCAAGAGGGAGGCAAGAATCACCTATCTGTAGGACAGCATAGTTTTCCAGTGGAAACCTGAAACCACTGAGATTCCACTAAGGTAAGAGTCTCAATTACACACCTGGTCCAAGCCTTCAGCAAAGCACCACCAGCCAGCATAGCAGGTTCCCCTATTACTCAAGAGCTGTCTGGTGTTCAAGTGATGATGAGCTAACTCTACTGCCCCTAGACCACAAAGCCTGAGAATTACTAGATATCAGAGTAATTGTCACACTCCTCCTGTACAAAGAACCACTGTGCCTTCAACCATACAAGGCGGACAGCTGCCAAAACACCACTGGCCATGATCTAAGGAGCTAAAAGTCCACTGGGAGGATAAAAAGAAAGAGGACACAGATATGCAGAACAGGAAGAGCAAAACGATGAGCCAAAGCCAGAATCTTATATATTTTCATCATCCAGTTTTCAAGTAGCCTTGACATCTAATTGTTTAGAGAATTCTTAAAAAAAAAAAAAAAAAAGACTCGTAATCAAGGAGAGGTTCTTGAAAGCAGTTCTGAACTAGCAATCTGTTATCTGTCTCTTTGAAATCAAATTCATAAACTTCCCTTCCTCTTTACTTATCTTTTGATGTTTTGAGTTGGTATACAAATCTCGCTGTCCTCCCACCAATATGCGAGCAGTATTTTTTTAAATTGTGGTAATAACATTTTTCTTCTGAAGGATCTTAATTTCTATAGTCACAAAGAGCTTTTAGCAGTGATCCATCTTATGGTGACTTGGGAAATTTAAAAAAAAAACAACAACATTCTTTTGCACTGAAGAGAAATAATAGTTAACAGCCAAACTACTTCTTCACTGCTAATGGCCAAACTACTTCTTTGCTGCTAATGGCCATAACTGGGACCAGCCTTATCAGCTTGAGATTATTAATCGCCAAATATTCAACTCCAAACCTGCTGTGTTGGTTCTTGATTTCAGCAGTATTATTTTGGTTTTTGAAACTAGTAAAACTACCCAGCAGTTACACTGGCCCAGAAGGAAACAGAAGGTGGAAAACAAGAACTTTGTTTCATGTGCTGCTATCAGTACTGTTGGCTATTTGCAGAATTCTTATGTCAACAGGACCAGTAAACAAGTGTTAATATTGCAAGTGCAGGACACATCCAGAGGGAATTCAGCGTAGTTCGTGGCATGGAGCAAAGCTTCGAGATCCAGGTGGGAACTGTGTCAGCTCTTGGAAGCCAGCAGTATGTGTGGCTGTCAGCAGTGTGAAATGCAGCTGCTTCAAAGCCGACTGGGCTGTGACCTGAACACTGCACATCACTGCACCCGGTGAGAGAGGATCAATGACTGTGTTTGCTGGGCTCTAGTCATCCCCTTGGCAAATGAAAGCTGCGCTGAAAAGGCATGCTACAGGGCCTCTGGGTAGCCTGCAGCCTGGCATTAGCAGAGTTTGTTATAAAGCTTAGCTGGTGAGTGCACCAGGCACCAAAGCCTCCCTCACTCACCCCCAGCCCCCTCCGAGTTCTATCCCACCAACTCCCCTCTGGCTGTCTGTTTAGTGTCACTCAGTTGGGATGGATCCCGTTAAAGATCTGACGCTTACTGAGGACTTGGAGGTGTCTGGAACGCCTGCCTCTAATCATAAACACCACAGCTGGCAATGATGTGGTCGAAAAAAAATCACCTTGATCCAGTACACATTCTCTTTGATGTTGCTGCAGCGAGTTCACTGCCCAGAGAAAAAGGTATGGCTTTTTTTTTCCCTCCAAAACTCTGGAAAAAAAAATCAAGCTTGACATTCTCAAATTATAACCATATGACTTTCAATTCCATGCTTAAAAAAATTTCATATATATATATGTATATATGTATATATATCATCACATTTTTTTCTAAGAAACTCAGAGAAGAGGCATCTGACAATGATAACATGAAACAGGTTTGGAAGATAATGGCAGTTTGAGAAGAAAACACTTCCAAAAGGAAAAAAAAAAAAAAGGCAGACTGCCACTACCAAAAAAGGAAGAAGGCTTCTGCCAAAGACTGCAAACTGTAGTGACCTTAAGTAAGAGACTGTAGCTGATTCAAGGGAAAATGAAAACTTTTCAAAGACAACACTGCCTGTGCTGCGCCACTGTTTATAAGTGCCTTATGCCCTCTCTTGCCTTTGGGGTGGCCTGGTAAACACACAGCTTTTCTGTGCTTCCAGCCCCAGGCCACAGGGTCCTGATGAATATTCAGTCACATTAACATGCATTTTCTTTGTACAGTTCTTGTGTTTTTAAAAAAAGAAAAATTTCCTACCAGGGCAGGGCTGGTGTGGTCAATGTCCTTGTAATGCCACCTCAGGCAGCTGTACTGTGAGGTCCTTTTGCAACTGAAGTGGCTCAGATGTCCCAAAATTATAAGGAGCTTAAAACGTTCTAAACACACTAACTCTATTTTCTACAAATGTTATTTTACAATGGATAACACTTATGCAGTATCAAGGTAACTCGTGAAATCTTTCATAAACGAAGATAAACATTACTTATTTATCATCAGTGTCCATAATACACACATAGGTAGCCCTGAGAACCCCAGGATACAGAGTGAGAACTCAAAGATTCTTTATTTATACTTAAAAGCCACCTCTTTCTCATATACACTCTTAGTAAACAAAATAAGCATATAAAACAAGATAGTTAAGTAAGTGTTCTTTTTAATCCTATGACCAAAGTAATTTGAAAAATCTCATATTAAGACTCTGTAACTATATTTTAATAAAAGAATGGGGAAAAATATATTGTGTTCACTCGGATGGTTTAAAATGTTAACTTTGTTAGGTGAAACACAACTTTTCTACTTATCCCCCCCACACAGAAAGACAGTCAGGTGATTCTAACTCTAAATGAGAGCAATGCTAATTAGATGTTCCTGGTTTCTTTGATTTGGAGGAAAACTATCAAACGTGTTTTAAAATGGTCAGTTGCACTGTGACACAACCAATATTTGAGAAATCACTATAAATGGCACCCAGGAATGCAGCAGCAACACATGAAGTAACAATATCCAGACAGCGCCAAGAAGTTTGGATATGGCTGTGTTGTTCTAAACTGACTGAGGTTTTGCAGACTAGCAACATTCTCCCATAATGATGGTGATGTCTTTAGATTGAGATAAGATACAAATTTATTGAGGGTTGTTTACTGTTGTGTAAAAGGATCTGTGTGTTAAGGAGTAAGGGAGCTGGTTAGAGGAGGGCAACCTGGCTGGGCTCACAGCTGTGAAACTGCAGGAGTTTAACATATCCCTATAAGGTAATTTCTTTCTTATTTTAACATAGGCAAGGCAATTACATGGTAGTCAATCTTAGCAAAATGGAAGGCAAGGGTATGCTAATATACACTGAAATACTGGCATTTACCGTAATATTTACCTACTGCATTAAGGTTTTTGTGATATCTTATATTAAGTACATCTCTGCCAGAAATGTTAGTCGAGATCTGCCCAAGAGTATGTGTTTTAAATTTTATTGCATGCCAGAAAGAGGGGGAGAAAACAAGAAAAAAAATTCCTACACACTGGGATTTCGACCAACAGTTTGATTTCACTCTTACCAAACAAAATTTTTTTAAACTTTAAAAAATGTACACAGCTGACCTAATTCCTGTGATGCGATGCATATTTTATTTTTGTTTGTAGTAGTACAAAGTTTATGAGTTCACGTCCTTCCTCACAAGTCTTAGAGGAGACAAAAAAATCATCTCATTTATTTAATTTTTGAAAGAAGGTTAAGTTGGGGGTGTTTATATACACAAAAGTGTAGTGTAGGCTTGATGCAACTATACAAATTTTTATGTTAAAGGAGGTGGAGGAGTCAGAGACTGTTACTTTTCTATGCTGATTCATGTACTAGATAACTGCATAATTCTCAACCATACCTGAGACTGCAGACGCCAAATGGCATTTGGTACAAGTATCTCATGTTAGGGTTTCTACCCAATCCTTTTAAAAGCTTACTGATCTGGAAAGAACGCTATTACATTGGTTAACAGGGTGCACAAATCACTTCTTGAGAGTGAAATTAGGGAGGAGGGGGCAATAGATGGAAGTATTCAATTTCTACTATATTTACTTCTGTGCAGCATGAATTCTTTATAAAAATGTTATAATGAAAACTAAGTTTAAAAACAGAAAATGTTTCATTTTTGTATAAAGGCAACAGCCCACTTCACTCCTATTTATCTTATTCTCTTAAAATCCCTATTACATGAGAATTTAGATATAAAGGTGCAGACGTCATATTTCAATAAAACCAGAAAGCTAAGTGTCTCTATCACATAGTTTGGTGCATCAGACAGGAAAAAACACAAGACACACTATCAGCATGTCCTTATACTGAGAAGCGAGGCCATGCTTGCCAGAATATGCCAGATTAACTTTAAGCCAAGAGCTCTGCTCCAATTTCTTTTACATAAGGATGAATGTTCATTTTGCTGGCCCTTCTCTCATCTGTCATTAAATTGTAACAGAGAGTAGTGACTAGGGACTCTTTGTCTCTCAGAGGTGTGACATTAATTTTCATAATAAATCCCAGAGCTTTATTACGCCAAGCGGGGAGGCAAACGTGGTCTACCGTGGTGTGATACTCCCAGGAGAAAGTCACTCATCTAGAGCTGAAAAGAGGCAGAGCCCTTGCTGAAGGGGTCAAGGGCCAAGGAAATGGACTCCAAAGACTCCAATATAAAGTCCCAAAATACAGTAACTAGTCCTTTCTAATGGGTTAAAGTTTTGGGTTGGAGCTTTTGTTGCAAATCATTCTTGGTAGCAGTCTTATTAAGTGAGTTCCTCTTGGGATGTTTAGTTTCCAAAACGTGAAGGCTGTGTCCCTTTTGATGGGAACAGGGAACAGAACTTCTGGGAGACACTCTGGCTTTGTAGGGGTCAATGAGATCTAACTGAAGGAGTTGGACTCAAAAGACAGCTCATTCTAGTTAGAGACGGGGATGGAGAAAGCCAGCCAAGGCAGCCATGGCTGTTAGCAACCAACGACAACAATAATAGCTGCCACTTGTGAGAGTTTTTATTACATGCCAGGCACTAGACTACCATTACCATTATCTTCATTATTTTGGGGCAATCCTGTAACGTAGATATTATCTCTATTTAACAGAAGAGAAAAGTGAGCTTCACTGAGGTTAAGTAATTTGCTCAAAGGCATACAGTTGGTAACGGACATTATTAGACTTTGACATGAAATCCCAAAAACTTCCTTGAGTACATGTAATCCTTTGCTTCCTTGAGTACAGTTAAAGGACCTGAATCCCAGTGGAGGACAGATGACTATACCCATGAGACAGCAGACCAGGGTGGCAGGGGCTGGGGCCACAAGTTCCTGGGACCAAACACGGCACGGCCAAGAATTCAAAGTCGAAATCAAATTATACTTGAGAACCCTCATTGAGAAAGTCCAACACAGAGACCCACAGGAGACTGTGGTTACTATACTAGGACTTTCGCAGGACCTCTGCTCCTTTGCCCTCCAATAATATGTGCTCAAATGTGTGAGTTCCAGGAGGTCCTATGCTTCTTAGAGGGACTTTGAGCCAAGAGTCTAATATCCCCGGCAGACTCCTCAGCACTGCCCCCAAAATTCTACCTCCAAAAGACACTTGGGTTCCTCAGGCTTGAAGCATTCCTGATAATATAATGGTCACAGGAAAGGAAAACACAGAAGATTTGTGCTTTATTATGCAAACAAATTTTGAGGGTAGGAGGAGAGAATCAAGGAAGAAACTCCTGAACAAGAATGAAGCCACAGATTCAAAAAGCAAAAGCATAAAGGTTAAGTACAAAATTGAACAATGCAGGAATTGGTAGATCAACCTAAAGTGAGAGCAGAAGATTCCCATTCTTCTGGAAAACTGTATGTAGCTGTGTGTCCAGACACTTCTTACTCTCCAAATATATCTAGTTCCTGTGTGTGGACAACAAGAGTTCACATGATGAGAACTTAGAGACCAAGGGGTATGACATTATGTGAATAGCGCATAAGAGAGTATAGAGAGAGAGAGATTCTTTTCCTCCAAGCAGCCTGATCTAAGTAACTTATCTGAAGCTATTACATTCCTGAGAAAGCTCAAGTTTGCATACAAAGGAATACCTGTATTTTGTGGCTCTGGATTCCACTCTACATGCAAAAACTACAGGCATATATGCTGCATTCTATAATTTCCTTATACCTGGCTACTCAAAAGACTCTGTAGCTAAGAAATCCTGTGACGAATATAGCACAACCATGGGTAAGAAACCAGCAAAGAATTACAGAGGTCCAAGGATATGTCTCTTGAAGATTTTCTCCAAGCAAGACTGACCTGGGACTTTCTTCAGATACATGAGTATTTGTATATCCCAAATACAGCTCTCCCTATCTCCATCGATTTACTTTAATCCCAGGATACCTGTGGGTCCCATCATTACATCAAGTAGTGAGACACAGGAGGAACTCCTTTGGTAGGAGAATAATTTAAAACAAAGTGCCAAAGTGTCAGGGTTTATGTTTCCCAAAGGTAAAGACATAGCCATGCCACCCTAGAATTTTCTAGAAGCCTCAAGGTACGCTATATATGACCAATATATTTGGGAGAGACCAGGAGAATCTGCCAAAAGCTGCTCTTCAAAAGGAAGTGGCAAAAGTAGCCAACTCACTTGGATGGTGTCTTTCCCCAAGTCCTTTGGCAAGTCAATCAAAAGCTCATGTCAACTTTCCACCAAGAAATAAGGGATTTGACTAAGTGGGGGTGGGGAAGTAGTTATTAATTTTGCAACATAAGCAGCAATTTCATGACCTCTTCAGTGCTTTATGAGATAATATATTAACATAGCAGTGTTTTTTTAATTTACTTGCCCTTAACAGGTAAAATGTGAATGATTCACATATCGTTAGAGTAAAAAATAAAATGATTTGTGTATATATACATATTTCTTCTAGTATGAAAAGAGTGTACTTTTCTACAAAAGGGAACTAGAATTAGAGACTGACCAAAACTGTTTTTTTATGTGTGTGTCTTTACGCATGTTTAAAATGTATTTTACGTTTTTCTTCTAGAGTCTTTGTAAAACGAGACTCTTTAAAAGTTCTACTTCCTACCTAAAGTAGTCACCAATATTAAAACTATGTATCATGGAAAGCTGGGTTTTTGAATTTTCTAATCTTACCTTAAAAAGTGTGTGTGGAAGAACTAGGGTAGTAATTTTTAAACCATAGCAAGAAATCCATGTGATGGCTACAATTGCTTTTAAATACTCATATTGTAGGCCTGTCTGTGACAATGCTTCTTGGAAAAAAATTAAAAAGCTCCCTCCTTCCAATAACATGCTCCACGTCCTCTTTTGCCAGAGGCATTCACTCATTACATAAATCAAACAAGCACACAGCACAAGACAAAAAGTGACTAGTAATGCCCAGCACATTCCTCGGCTTAAGCTAAGAAGATCTGGGTGCATTGCATGCAGATGTCAGGTATTTTAATAAAGAGCTCCATTGTGCAGGCCCAACTACTCCTCCATAGCTCCCAGCACTCCCCAAAAGGGGGACCGGGGGAGAGGGGAAGAGCGACAGCCATTCCAGCTGGAGCTGGAACCTTGTCTGAGTCAGGAAAACCACAGCTCATAAGCAAAGAGGAAGCATAATGTTCTACAAGGACAAAACATTAGCAAAAATGTCACTCAGCCCCAGTTCCACATGTTGGCTGCCACGGCCTCTTCCTCCTAGCATGCCCGATTGATATAAATTCCATCTGCTCAGCAGCCAAGTGACAGAGAAGAAATACCGGCATCTGGTCTCCATTGCTGTCGGGTTTTTCTTCCATGTTAGACCTTAGCTAGAAACATATGAAGAGATGAAGGTGCTGGCAAGCGACTAAAAGGCTGAACTGGCATAAAGGAGACTTTCTGAAGCTTTTCACACTACACTCTGGATTTTTTACAGGGATGGGGGAGGGTGCGACAGAGACTTGATAAACTAAACAGTGGGAGCCAATAGGCCTGAAGGTCATTTCATGTTTTTTAGGGTTTGGGATTTTTTTATTAAGAGTTTTAATGTTAAAAACTATAAAGCACCAACAGTTATTCCCCTTTCTATTTAATGTAACAGAAGGCAACCAAGTCACATAAGAATGTTCTTCAGTTGATTTTTTTCCTCTTTCTTTTAAACATCCGCTGGTTTGGACCCGCTCCACAGGCACTTTATATTCTCCTGAGGAGCAGCTGAAAAATGCCAAAAGTCAAAACCACCAACTCTCTTTTAACCCCCTGCTGCCCAGAAAAGTATTAAGTCACCAATCAAGCCTAAAACCAGAAAGGGAAATAAAAGTAAGTCTAAACCCCATAAAGAAAGCAAGATGCCCTCAAGAATTCACTTTCACCACACTCTCAAGTGATCATTTTATTATCCACTCTATTAAGAGACGGAATAACGTAAAAAAAAAGAAACGTGGAAGCAGAGGTGGTAAGAGGGAACATGGGTATCTATTTTTCTTTTCTCTTTTAATCAGTGATTATTTGTATATTTGCAAAGCAGTCACAAGTAGAATGGCTCCACTCACTAATACAACATTGAAAGGGGTAAAAAGAAAAATAAAAAAGAGAGACTGAGGATCAAGTTATAAAGTTGCTCTGGAAAACAACTGTTACAATGAATCCTGTAAAATACTCTTCAAAATATGACAAGTGATAAGAATTACACAAAACTTTAAGTAAAAGGATACAAAAAAAAGATTACAAGAATCTTTTAACAACTGTACTATTTTACAACTGTAGTAGATTTTAACTTCACCTAATCATACAAAGGAGCCCCGGTGGCACAGAGGTTAAGAGCTTGGCTGCTAATCAACAGGTCGGCAGTTTGAATCCATCAGCCACTCCTTGGAAACCCTATGGGGCAGTTCTCCTTTATCCTAAAGGGTCACTATGAGTCGGAACCAACTCAATGGCACCTAACAACAGCAGGAGCAACAATCATACGAAACACCAACAAATAGGGTTGTGCTGTGAATTAAGCTGCTTCTATAAAGGCTATTTTTTTCTCATTATCACCTGTGTGCACTTGGGGTCAGAAACCTGTGTATATTAAGAGAAATGAGTCATGATAAAGATGATATTAAGTAAAACAACAACGAAGCTGGGAGGAACAGTTTTTGATGAACCCTTAGAAGCTATTAGTCCTGGGACTGATTCCTATGGGTGTTAATGGCATAGGAAACTGTAATGACTCACAGCATATTCTACTGCCAGACAACCCAGAAGGAGATCTACCAGGGAGCTAATAAGGATTATGCCTCAGGTCCCTCATTTGCCCAGGCCCCTAGAAGTTCCAGGGAGTCACAGAATGTTCTAGGTGAGGAGGGGAAGCCAGGGTGCAACCGGGAAAAATCTTTACAGTAATCATTTCTGCTAAATTCCCCAAAGGAGATTTCAGACAAAAAAGGCCTAAAACTCCAAGTCTCTAGTAAATATTTCTATTTTTAAAGCGATTTCTCATTCTAAATATATGCCCAATATTGTACCTAAAAAGATTTTAAGTTGAAATTAAGTAACATATTTACTAATTAGGACTCTGCTACTTCCATGTATAAAAGTCTACTGAAGGTTCTTTACATACTTTAAGTAATCAAATGTCATTAAAATAACATCCCACTGGATGAAAAAATAGATGAATGAAAAAACTTATTAATGATAAGCCTCCTAGAACAATTTCCACTTCCTCAAGAAACATAAAAATCCTTTTTGAAAAGATTTATTCAGTAAAACTGAGACTCAGTGAATACCAACACACTATAAATTTACCAGCAGACAGAATCAACTGTTGCTATTGTCTTGAAGACTGGAAGACCTTTCTTAGCCAGATTCAAGAATCAAAAGCCAATCAAAAGTTAACAAAAACCACATGACACTAAACACACACACACACACACACACACACACACACTCTCTCTCTCTCTCTCTGCGGGGCAAAAACAAAAAACAAAAGCAAAAAGTATAGTGCTGAAAATCAACTAAGAACAAACATTTGCAACTACGAACTTGAGATATAAAAAACGTGTTAAAATAAATAAAGATTTTCAGTGCATTAGACACATATGAAGGATTTGAAAAGACACATTGGAAAAGTGGGAAAAAATGACTGATAATCATAAAAAAGACAGTAAATTTTACTCATAATTAAGAGAAACACAAATGAAGACAATGGGCTACCATTTATTCCTATCACCTGCCCAAATGCTGAAGATCAGAAAATCTGTTTCAACACCTAGCCTGTCAGTGTGAGGAAACAGGCACATAAATTATGGTGCACCCATAAAATGCAGCTGTTAAAAATGAATGAGGTAGCTCTTTATGTGCAGATAACGAAATTGTTTACAAGATATATTATTAAGTAAAAAATGAAAAGCGCAGAATAATGTGCTCCTTGCATCCTCCTTCACCATTTTGATTAAACAGAAGGATATGTGTGCTTTGTATGCATAGACTCTTCCCAGAAATGATACAGCCCAATATCAAAGACTTACTTTCAACTATATAGTTCCGTTGTATTATTAAGTTTCTTAACTAAAGGCATGCATTCCTTTATAAAATACATTATTATTTTAAAAATGCAATCTATATACCAGAATTAAGGGTCTATCTATTCTTGATCTTATGACTAAATATCTTTTTATTTACCTTAATATTTATCTATCAGATAGTACTTATAAGTTCCTATATGCATAGTTGTCCTTGCCGTTAAAAAAGGAAATTAAAAGATTCGATTCTGACTTTTTGTTTGTTTCTGAGCATCCTTAAAATTTAAAAATTTTCACTTTTTGGACCATTTGGGTAGCATTCATGTTTTATTTTTAATCTGTATAAATATCTCTGTCTATGCATGTATATATATGTACATATGCATATCTGAGTGTACAGATATGTACTATAGCATTGTTCTGGTATTAGAAATTTGATCATTTTCTAATTCATTACACTCAGTGAGATGAGAACAGTAAAGATCATTCATATGGAAGATAAATTTATTTCCAAATGAAAATCTAACCAACATAATGCCTAATTGGATTTACCTCTTTGAAGGGTTTATTTTAAAAACATAGTCTGTGTTCACACAGGCTGGAATTATTTCCCAGATAATAATTTTTTTTTTCCTGCCTTGTGACAAGGGCTTCAAACCAGTTTGAAATGGTTCAGTCATGGCCGATAAGGCGAAACAGGAACAGACCTAAATTTTTAAAACCTGGGT
>NW_004443961.1:15863701-15904327 GCF_000243295.1 Trichechus manatus latirostris
TGACAAGGGCTTCAAACCAGTTTGAAATGGTTCAGTCATGGCCGATAAGGCGAAACAGGAACAGACCTAAATTTTTAAAACCTGGGTGATCCGGAACCATAACTGGAATGGGAAAATTTACGGGTCGAAGCCCTGGAATAGGAGACTCAGAAGAGGCATAGTGAGCCGTTTCAGGAACCTGATGTGAGAGTGGATTATTGCCAGGACTGAAGAGAGCAAAGAGGCACAGCTGGAGCAGGACACTGCTGTATCCAAGTCTGGGTGCAAAATCCAACGGGCAAGAGATTTGGTTGCTATGCAACCTGTATGCTGCCCTTGTTTTCTAACAGGCAGATTAAATTTCTAGGAGGGCTTCAACCCATAGTTTCCCATTCCGGTTATGGCTCCAGTTCACCCAAATTTAAAAAATTCAGGTCTGTTCCGGTGTCAATCCCTCAGCTGTGACTGAACCAGGAAGAATCAGTTCAAAACCCTGCTTATGACACCTTACTCTCTGCCATTTCCTGAGCTGTGTCTGGAGAAATCCTGGGTTGCCAAGACATTATCTCAGACAAAGAAATGTGTGACATTTGTCACTCATTAAAAGGGCAATCAAGCTATCGAAACGTTTTCATATCTGTAGCTGTGGTGTCAGCAGAATGTATGGTAGATAGTACATCCCCATAACTTATTGCCTGGACTCCCCTTTGTACCATAGTATGTCAATGGAAATCAAGTTCATAAAAAATAAACTCTTTCATTCTCTCAACATAAATTTACTGAGGTTCTATTATGTGCCTGGAATGTGGCGATAACAAGCAAGACTAGGTACCATCCATCAGTGAACTTACAATCTAGTAGAAGAAACAAACAAGTAAGCAGGTAATTATCATACAGTAAATTAAGGGATAAATACGAATTCCCATGCAGACTCTTGGCAGGTAGAGCCAACACTGAACAGGGAGAGCAGAAGCTGTTTCCTGGAAAAGTGATAACTAAGTTGAGTCCTGGGTGGCACAAATGGTTAAGTGCTGGGCTACTAACCAAAAGGTTGGTGGTTTGAACCACCTAGAGGTGCCTCAAAAGAAAGGCTTGGCAACCTGCTTCTGAAAGATCAAAGCCATGAAAACCCTTTGGAGCACAGTTCTACTCTACAACACGTGGGGTCCCATGAGTTGTAATGGAATTTACAACCAGAAAAAAACAAAAAAAGTTGAGAGCTAAAGGCAGGTAGGAATTATCCTGGGGACGTGTTGGGAGCAGCACATTTCAGGCAGAGATGGTGGTGGCAAGTGAGAACACGTGCAAATAAAGGAACTGCAAAACTGCCCAAGGACTTCCCTTCTCTGAATTACAGCAATTGGCCTCTCATGCTTAAGCTTTAGATAGACGCAGCATGCCACACCCTATGGATCCACTAATAAGATCAAATAGACCAACCCCAAGTTTGCAAACATCAGAGGATGATGAAGATGCCGTAATAGTTACATGCAGGTGTAGCATCAAAGAGAAAGGAATGCTGTATTTGCTGTTGGTCCTTACCTACTGCCCACCCCACCCCCCACTCCCCCATCTATCCCTCTGGCCCCGTTGTGGAGTCTAAGTGGGAGGTCTTATAATCTATAGCCCACAACACAATACCACTTTCCTCAACTTGTATGAGAAGGGGTTTGGCTGCCTGCCTGGGAGGCCCATCAACACAACTCCTGGCAAGTCAGAGGACTCACAAAAATACAGCTGCTGGGGAGACTGAATAGCTGAAGGAACCTGCATAAGCTTCAACAGCAGGCCAGAGCACTACTCCTCCATGAATGACAACTGATGGGTCAAATCATCAGGGAGCTGCCGAAGAGTTATTAATGGTGACAGGTACACTACCTGGGAGACAGGTTGAGAGGGGAAAAGATTATAAGTGAATAGTTAACAGCTGTACCTACTGCTAAGCATTACATGGATGCCACAAACTGTAGAATTCAAATCCTGAGTTATTCAAGCACGAACAACTGCCTGTCACCCAAATACAACGCATCGCTACAAATTAAGGTGGGAGAGATGAGACGCTGGAATACTGCCTCGCCAAGTAAGGCAATGTCATCCCGGAGCTCAGATAAGAGGTGGAGAAAAACTGAGATAACCACGAGGTAAATTGTGGTTCTTAATAATAATGGTGAATTTATAAGAATAGCTTTATAATTTTTTCTGAAAACTTTAACAACAAAACAGATGCCAAATACATCTTGTATTATCAAGAATAAATTGGAGTTGGGAAGCAGGGAGATTGAAGAGTTGTGCAGGAATGACAAAAGGAGAAAAACAATACAACATGAAAAAGAAACTACAGAAGTTTGGTTCAAGAAAATAAAAGTATTGGAAGAATTACTACTTAAAGTTTTACTATATTTTATGTAAGAATAAAATGAAATCTACCACTTTGATTTGAATTAATATTAATGCTATTCTACCATGACTGCAGACCATAAACTAAGTAGATTCTAGGGAAATGATCTCATGTATCATTACTAAGAAAATCAACAGTGTGCGTTTTTCTCAACTTCAGTTGCTCTGAAAAACCTGGGGACCTCAATATACAGCTGGCTGAAACTCCAGGACAATACATATCCTCAACAAATTCTTATGTTTTCTTTTCTACAAAAATGGAAGATTCCTATGACTATACATATTTTTCTGCCAATAGGACAATAAGAGCTATTAAGAGAAGGAAAAGTAAATTAAGAGAAAAAGTGATCTTCAAGTTAATAAAGAGAACCAGTCCAAATTAAAAGAAAAAAAGTCTTGTCTAGTTAATGGCATATACATATTACTACAAATTTTTGGAGGACACATAGGTCATAATTAATAACTGTAATAAGTGTAACTACTTTCACCTCCCTCCAAGATATATTGTTGAGTGGAAAAAAAAAAAAAGGAATAAAGTATCTCTGGCAGGATATACAAGACACTAATAAAAGGGGTTGCATCTAAGGTGGGTAACTAAGCAGCTGGGTGGCTGGTGTACCTAGGTGCGTGTATTATCTATTCAAAATATAATTCTTTTATAAACACCCACTTATTGACCTGGCAAATCTATTTCTAAAAATCTATTCTACAAAAATACTCATACACAATATTACATATGTACAAGGATATTCCCTAAAACAATGCTTATGAAGCCAAAACATTGGAAATAGCCCAGATATCTTTCAATAAAGGATGATTTAAATAAATTATGGTATATCCACACAGTGGAAAATTATGTGATGATAAAAAGAATGGATGAGATCTATATACACCAACTTGGAAAGAGGTCTCTGTAAGTTTCCTAGGGCTGCCACGACAAATTACCAAAACTGCAGTGGTTGAAAACAACAGAAATCTATTCTCACAGTTCTGGAAGCCAGAAGTCTGGCTGGGCTGTGCTCCTTCCAGAGGTTCTGGGAAGAATCTGTTCTGTGCCTCTCCTACATTCTCCCTCTCAGGAATCTATAAAAATTGAACAACCTCTGTCTAGAAGAGAAGGCAATGATCAAGAGGAGCTTTTAGGGAAAACATAATATACTGTGCTAAGCATCTCTGTTGAGAGTAGGAAAGGTACTTCTATAAGGGAAACAGAAACCATAATGCCGGGAGAAACGTCCACGTTAATTTTTCTCATTCATTCACAAAAGTTTATGAAATGTCTACTGCGTGAAGGTTGCGCCACAAACCATGGTGCATGTTGTAAGCTGTGTGGGCAGAATTTCTGGGGCCTGAGAATTTGACAACGAGAGAAATGAGTTCACCAACAGCAGACTGTTGGTGTGACGCGAGGTGAGCCAGCAAGCCTAGGCATGAGAAGATGCAGAAAAGCAAGATCCAGAGATGTGTCATGCAGAAGCAACTCTGCAGTCGGGGATCCCAGTGCCTGATAATTATGGATATTGTCAGATCTGCCAAGAGACACATTTAGCAATGAGCAGAGAGGGGGCAGGGGGAGGCTGGCACATTACAAAACTTGCCACCCACCTCCTATTGGCATTATCAGTTTCACATGTGCTATTAAAGACAATCAAGGGTGCCCAGTCTCCCCTGAGATCAAGAGGAGATGGTGATTATGAAAATAATAACAGTTTTTAAAATTACCTAAATGTTCTAAGGGAGTTTGTACTTCTGACACAGGGTTAAACACTTGCAAGCAGGAAGGTAAAAAACAAACTAGGAGACCACAGTAGCCTCAGTCTGAAAGGCCACTCCAGGGATACTTAAGCCAAACACCCTCTGCGAGTTCCGTGGTTAGGCGATTCCCACCTCTGTGTGGCATTCATTTCAAAGGCAGCTCCTTCCCACGTGCAAAAACAAGAAACCAGCACATATTACAGCAGATTTCTGCTTGAGACCGTGTTTCTGGGGGAAGAGCAAAAAAACGAAAAGGGAGAGAGACAGCAGCTTTTCTTTCTTTTTTTTAAAAAAAAATACAAAAACTGCCTGGAGACATTGGTTTGTGAAGCCAAGTTTGTTAAAGTACAAGTGTAATTTACTTTTATATAAACATATCTTCACAGAGCTATCAGTAGGTTCCATTTCAGTAAAAACAAACAAAAAAAAGAAGCCGCAAAATAATTATAAAACATATGGTGCAAACCCCGGCTGTGTTTATTTTATGACAGTTAACATTATTTACAGTGTGATCTGGTCAGAATTAATACTCAAAGGGTTATACACAAAATATGTCCAATTTTTCTTCTTAACCATGCACACTAGCAGTTTTGTCAGCGCATCTAAATAAATTTGTCTAGCGATCTCTTGTATTCCCGCAAAGAAATCAATTATATTTTCTGCATACAATTTTATTCAAAATGTTTAAGTAATACCACCAATAGGCTGCCAAAAGGAAAACAGAAAGAAGTTCTCTCTCTTTTTTTTTTTTAAGTAATAGGAAAGTTTAACAGAAATACATTTTAAAACCCTGACAATTAGTTGCACCAGATTCTTAAATTGTACAATGTTGAACTTATTATCTCAGTAGTAAAGAACATATTCACAATTTTAAGAGATTCCAATTTATTTTCTTTTATAAGGACGCATCTACTACTTCACGTTGGACATATAGTATCTATATATCCTGTTGAGAAAATCTAATTTAAATAGTTTATCCTTGCTATTAGGGTGTCTTTTGGAGATACTAATTATAGAATCTGCCAAAGGAAAATTTAGAAATATTTTCTTTTAATATTCAACTGAGAGGTATGCAATAACTAAGAAACACAAATGGAGAAAAGAATTAAGAATTATTCTGACAAAAGTCTTAAAATTTTTCCATGCCCTTCTACTAAAAGACTCTACTAATTTATTCCCATTCAAGGCCTTATATTAATGTAAATATCAACATTTATGAGACCAGATGGTATTTAGTAATTGGAGTTGAAAGACAAAATGGTTGCCTTCCCTCCCTGTGCACCTGGACACAAGACGCCCTCCTCCACTGTGGGAGTCAACCACAACTTATCTTTCCTGTCTAGCAATCACAGGAAATGGCTTCTTGCACTCATGTGCTGGAGCCAGTTCGTACCAGCCCACAAGAGCTAATGGTTAAAGGCTCAGGAATTTTTGCAAGCTGGTTGTTAAACATAAACATTATTAAAAATTAAACAGTATAAACTTAGAGTTAAAGAAGTGATAATAAAAACAAAGGTAATACACAAAAATCACTTCCAATTATTGATAATATTTTACTATTACCTATGCTCTAGAGGTTATTTACTTCTACTGATGTCTGCACAGTAAAAATACTATATAACAGAGTGATACTATACACCTTTTCCCAACTCCTACGTCACTGATTCATGCTAGTGGGCTGAAATCAGCCATAGTGGGATATTTACACAACAGGAATCAGCAAACACTGCAAATCAGGGTTTCTTCATTCAGAGAACTACTGTAAAGCATTTACGAGCATACCACTAGCTTCTTCTGAATAACAGATGACTGTCTAGCTTCAAAATGTAGACTTCATTTGGAAATACTCACTCATTTAAACTTTGTAATCCCATCTGTACCCATTTGGGTTGTGGGGGGGAGGATAAGAAAACGAGATAATTTTGCTACAACAGATTTTAAAAAAACAACTATAAACTTTATTTGGATCACTTATTTTTATGAAGTCTTGTAAAACATAACATGGAGCGTGATTTCTGGATATGAAAACGTTAGATATGACAAATAAAATATATTGTTTGTGCCTTGGACAGGAACACCCTGCACAGCTTCTAGAAACAAATACAAAGATTAAGTTGCAGGCACACAGGTTTTGTTCTTTTTTTTTTTAAAGTTCAAATTATTATGTGTTTATAATAAATTAGATTCTAACCACTGCAACTCTTTCTGTGTTCTTAAGAAACTGTACGTTGATGTATGATAAAACTGCATCTGAGAAATAAAGCATTAAGGAGTGAAATAATTCTGAATCAAAGCCAATGGAAAACAACACAGATTAATACAAGACAAAAATATAAGAAAAATTTAGAGATAAATTATTTTTGGTTAAATCTGTACCAATATCTGCTAGGATGAAAATCAGGATGAATCAAATACTCATATTCTTAAAACGAAATCTGGATAAGAATAAAAATTTGCCTATTTATACTACAAGATATATCCATAATCTCATTCCTTCTATCTCTAGTTTATAAACTTAAAACAAACATTACATTTTTCAACATTACTGCTATTTGTAAATCATATACTAAAACAAAACATACTGAAACTAAACAGAAAACCATTCAGAAATCTTACAAACGCTAACAATGAAGAAAAAAGGCAGAATAAATATTACTAGAGGTAAAATGTTATGTTTTATAGGTCTTCCTAAGGCAGATGGCAAAATTTTATAGAAGTGAATTTTATTAGGGATAAATGTAGTCTCAAAATCAACTTTTAAGACAGCCATGTTTATGAGTAATACAGGAGATTTCAATTTAACTATAGAAATTATAAGTCTGCCTTCTACAACATGTTTTTTAAAACACTCAAGTCTACCTATCTCAGGTAGACTTTGATTGTGAACATCAAATACATCAATAATTTTGTAAAGGCTTTTTAAAAGAGTCCTATACTATACCAATTATTATTTAAAAGAGAAAACATTATACAATGCAAAACACTCTAGATGTCATATCAGAACCAAATTAGAGTACTAGTTTTATTCATTATCAAGTTTTGGTTTACTCCCCTATAAAACAAAAATAATAAACCTTGCCCTAACTACTTAATAAGTCACCATATTCTGTGAATCAGTAAATGTGAAATCCCTTTATAAACTGCTGTGGTCCCCAACAGGCCAACTAAGGAGTTCTGGTAACTCTATCAGCTAGTGACTAGGCAAGGCCATCCACTCTGGCAGAAGAGAATTTTCTTCCTAATCTAAAACTGTAGAAGTCATCTCGTTTGGGTTTTATATTAATTGAGAATGACCTTGCATGAGAAAAATCACACAACAGAAATGCGGGAATGGAACATCTATGCAACCTAATTTTATCTAATTTGTACCCATTTGTATACATTGTTTCAATCATAAATGAGAGATTATTTATAAAAATATATTAAAATTTATAAACCTCCATGTCTCTCTTCCTTCATTAAAACTGAAATACACCATTTATTATGCATAACAGTTTAGATTATGTACCCTAATCTTAATTAAATGATAGATTGAATGTTTTTCTTTCAGAAGCAAGTAATGTATCAGGTTGCTTTTCTTCAAATACCTCTCTTTTCTTTTGTAAGAAAGCCACACAATGGTTTTCTATCCATGTATAATAAGAACAAGGCAACAATGATCAAACAAATTTTCTGTTTACTTAACACGAAGATGGCTTTTGTATACTTTCATAAATAACCTAGCCATGATATCTTCAGAAAACATTCACAATTTGGAGGGGTTAAAACTCCAAAATCAAGAGTCAACAACTGAAAAAGAAGTACAACTTTGAAACTGTGGCTCTGAATCCTGGATAATAAAATAGTTTACAAAAAATTGCTGGTATCACCAAATTTTTAACTGTTATTAACAGCTGACATGTTTCTAAATATAAAAATGATCTCACAGAAACACCTGTAAATACTAATTTCTCAAAAATCCTAAGTACCTGCAGAGTTCTGCTAAAGAAACTAGGAAATTCAAACTTTTGGGCTTTTCATTTATGGAAAAATTGCCCATGTGTTTTAGTAGATGAGATAAAATACTTTTTGGTCACTTATTTATCTTTATAAGGCTGATGGTAAACAGAGAGCTGGGATGAGACCATGAATTTTAAAACAATATGTGAAAAAAATTGGAATTTCAAAGATGAAACCTCACTTCCGATGAATGTTTTTGGAAAACGGTTTAAGAAGTTCCATGGATGTCCTATATTCGTGGCAAACACAGTTACATCTAAATCTAACTAGTTCTCTAGGCGCCCATATACCCAGCCTTGAAGCCCGGAAGCAATCTATGAGTATGGACCTTCTCTCCCCCTCATCAATTGCATCTAGTCAGCAAGTGGTTTTCTCTAACGCTGATGGATGTTTACTCTCCCTACAACTACCTTTAATACAGGGCTTAATTCCCTGTAACGTGAGCTGCTGTGATCACCTCCAAACTAGACAGCCTGGCTCAAGATTTCTCCCTCCTCAGCTCCACAAAGACACCACTACCAAATGAAGCTTCCTAAGGCACAAATCAAGTGGATGATTATTGCAGTAACGGTCCCCATGCACATCTGGTCTTGCCCTCTCTTGCTGCTCTTCAGAACCCTGAAACTATCTACATGTGACAATACCAACTGCTGAATGATGAGTGTCCTAGTTATCTACTGCTGCTATCACAGAAATACCACAAGTGGATGGCTTTAACAAAGAGATATTTCTCTCACAGTCTAAGAGGCTAAAAGTCCAAATTCAGGGTGTCAGCTCCAGGGGAAGGCTTTCTCTCTCTGTCGGCTCTGGAGGAAGGTCCTTGTCATCAATCTTCCCCTGGACTACGAGCTTCTCAGCACAGGGATCTCCTGGGTCCAAAGGACATGTGCTCCTGGTTCTTCTTGCTTGGTGGTAATGAGGTCCCCACGTCTCTATGTTTGCTTCTCTCTTTTATATCTCAAAAGATTGACTTAAGACACAACCTAACCTTGTAGATTGAGTCCTGCCTTATTAACATAACTGGTCCTAATCTTGCCACATTAACATCATAGAGGCAGGACTTCCAACAAAACCAAAAAACCAAACCTGTTGCCATGGAGTCGATTCTGACTCACAGAGAACCTATAGGACAGAGTAGAACTGACCCATACGGTTTCCAAGGAGCACCTGGTAGATTCGAACTGTCGACCTTTTGGTTAGCTGCCATAGCTCTTAAGATGACAAAATAATGGACAACCACACAATACTGTGAATCATGGCTTAGCCAAGTCGAAACATTCTTTTGGAGGACACAATTCAATCCGTAACAATGAGCAACACGTCACTTGCTACTGCCTCCACTGCCCCAGCTGACAGCCAGACATAGCAACCCAACAACCAGATGTGTAAATGAGGCCACTGTAGACAAATCACTCCCCATCTTCCTCAATGTGCCAGCTGACTACAGGACTACCCAGTTAACCCACAGATTTATGACAATAATAAAATGATAGTTGGTTTAAGCCACTACGTTTTAGGAGGTTTGTCATGCTGCAACAGATAAACGATACACTTATTACTAAAAAACATCATGTGTTCAACTTCCAATGAAATAAAACTCTATAACCTGGCAGTCAATGCCCTTGGTGCTCCAGTTCCATTTCACCTTTCTAAATCTCTCTCCCAATGCTCCTGTATACTATTCTATGTATCAGTCTTACTGACTTTGTTAAAGGTAAGTAACATTGTGAAAATGTATAAGATACTGATGAAATTTAATAGAGGCCATCTAAAATACAAAATGTAAACTTTCTTGTTGTGAGGTTCTACAAAATTCTTTGCTGCAGAAGATCTTCTTAAAAGAAAATCACTAAAAAGCTGGGGTGCATGAATTTTTATTTTATCTAAATACATTTTTCTAGACCCACAATTTAAAATTTACAAAAATATGGCCTTTTGTTTCTATGTTCATTTGCATCCTTTCTTTTCAAAAACATGAACTGCAAAGCCTAGTTAGCAGCATGGAGGAAAAAAAGTTCCCCTCCTTGCCTCAGTCTTGCATTTAAGCCCCGTATACACTAACTATAACACTAAATGAAGCTCTGCTTATATCCCACAAATACTTATTAGAATTCTTACTCAAGCTAACACTCTACTTTAAATGAAAAGAGAAAATGTAATCATCTTTCAGATGACTCTTCATATTTGACTCTTTCCCCTAAATATATCTGGGGAAGAATTAAGACAAGAGAAATATTTGGAAAATTTTTCTAAGCCAAATTTTGGTTATTGTCCTAAACCACAAAAGCAATCCGATTACACTGCCTGCTTGTTTTACCTACTGAGCTGTAAGCTTTTTAAGGTTAGTTCAACCAAACAGGGGGAGTTTCTTCTATTTAGTAGGTATAATCTTTTATCAATATTAAACATTCAAAATACCCATCTCTATGCTATATATAAAAAATTTAACCTATCAGCATCTACCAAGCTCACTAACTTCTATCTGCTCACTAACCCTGTAAACCGAAAATTGTATGACATCTTTTAAACTCATTCTAAGCATGGAACCACTCTTGATACATGTTTAGAGGTTCAGGATTTAACATGAAGAAGTATTTTTACATACTCTAGACAGGACTAGAGCGCAGTGGTTAAGAACTTAACTTGTTTCTTAACCAAAAGGTCAGCAGTTTGAAAAATACCAGACAGGGTTACATGTATTTATCATTTATACATTTATTTTGTAGGAAAATATGCTTTAATTTTGTGAATGTCATTTTCAAAAAAGGATATATGCCATGATTATAAGGATTATTTTCTCAACATAGTTCGATGCTATCCACCTCCTCAGTAGAGTCAATTTCCTTGCATCTCACTCAAAGCACTATAGTAGTATTTGCAAAAATACTTTATAAAGTGTTATTAAAAGTGTTTTTTATATTTAACATATGCATATTACTCTTCCACAAGTATTATTTCTGTAAATTAGTGGGGAACAACCAAAGAACCACGATCCACCCAGCAATCCTAAATATTTACTAAATGAAACTAATTAACATAAAACTCTAAAAAAGGAAACCAAGAGCACTAGAAAAATTTAACACCTTAACTTTGCCACCAAGTAACACTGGTGTTTAGATTTTACCACCTTAACTTTGCCACCAGATAACACTGGTGTTTATAGTTTACCATCCTGACTTTGTATTAATACAGAATTACATGTGTAGGAGAAGGTACACTTCTCTTTCATAAAGAAACCCAATGCAACAATTCTAACAAATACCAAACCCTGACTAAAATAAATGGCAACCAGACTCATAGAAAGACATATTTGACCTGTGACACAGGCAAATCTAAAAAAAGCTTGTGAAATTTAAACTATCAGACACTCTTCAGGTCTGGGAAGCCACAACTTATACCCAGGATGCTGTTTGCGCCTTCAAAGCAATATGCTCAAGTGAATAAATCATACATGAAAATCCTAAACTATAGCATTCTTTTATAAAGTTCCTTTTTAAGAAGTACTCCCCTTCCAAGGGTGTGGCTCTTTCAGGTCCCGGATACTTTTCCATATGGGAAATATAATGCAGTAAAGATTCCTTCCATCTGGTGCCTTGAAAATCATTTATGAAGAGGTTTTGCTGTATATCTTTGATAATTTTGATACTCCAGGCATCTCTTTGTCAAAGTTACCCCAAAATGTGAACTTAGAAATCATAACTTATATTAACAGCCTGGCTCCAGGTATAAGGTACGAAAAAAAAGACAAAGCAGATGGTGTTGTCCGACAGCTCTTCTTTCAATCCCACCAAACACCTTCTTTATGAAGAACCAACTGGCACTAGAAGACTATCACCTTCTTAATTACACACGTATATTACTTATGGGTCCAATAATCAATCAGATGAACTAAAATTCTATATACTCAGTTAAGAGAATTAATCAACCTGATAACTCCTTATTGTAATTAAAAAAAAAAAAAAAAACCATTGACCTGTTGCCATCACGTCGATTCTGACTCATAGCAACCCTAAAGGGCAGAGCAGAACTGTCCTAGAGGGTTTCCAAGTAGCAGCTGGTGGATTTGAACTGCTGACCTTTTGGTTAGCAGTTGAGCTCTTAACCACTGCACCACCTTATTGTAATAGGCACCACAATTTAATATAAAGCATCTATATTTTAATTGACCCTAGCACTCCCCAACACGGATTTGGCAATTGTAATTCCATGGAGACCATCTTGTTCTGAGTGAGTGACTTCTTGTCTATGGTTTTAAAAACGTCCCTGATGGGGTAAAAACAATCATCTTTGGGTTCCACTAAAAGGGAATTGTAAAATAAGTTTTCATTAACTTGTCAAAACTTTTATGAGTTAAGGAAATGGAAGGAAATATATCTCTTGCTGCTTAACTTCTGGGATCTAATAAATAGGTGCATTTTCCATAATCAACAGCAAAATCTCACTAATGCAGACTAAAAACAATGTTTTTAACTCAAGGAGTGGGAGCTGGGTTGAAAATTACTGTTGTTTAGTCAGTCATTTAATCACAGAGTTTTAATTAATATTACAACCAAGCCTTCTGGGGAATGTTTAAAATTCTTTAAAGCATGAACTTTTCAAGTTAGGTAGAAATATGTCCAAGGAGTCTACTTACTTATCACTCATTATTGTACTAATTATAGATCATGCTTATATATTCATTAGAATATGTACTCCAAGGACTTCTGCTTTCCTTTAGCTTAGCGTGAGCCACCAAGATATTCTCTCCCCAGCCTCCTCTAAACTGAAAGCCCTAACAGAGTGCATAAGAAGCCTTGGTGGTGCAGTGGTTAAGCACTCAGCTGCTAACCAAAATGTGGTTGGTTTGAACCCACCATCCGCTCCACTGGAGAAAGATGTGGCAGTCAGCTTCTGTAAAGATTACAGCCTTGGAAACCCTGTGGGGCAGATCTACTCTGTCCTATGGGGTCCCTGTGAGTTGGAATCCACTCAACTGCAGTAGGTTTGGGTTTTGGTTAATAGAATGCATGGTGTGTATCTGTTTCCCACTTGTAATCCAGAACCCAGCACACAATCATGCCCATAGCATCCACTCAAGTAAATATTTGTTGAATGAATAACTTCTTCTGAAACCTTGAAATAGAAAATAAATGAATAGATAATAATAAAGAAACTTGTGCCTGATGAGATTTTTACAAGGGGGAAGGGCTGGATTAAATTTTAGCAAAGACTGTACACTAAATAAACAGAACATATTAAAAAACACATCTTAAATTAGTAATAATGAGTACCATACAATTAATTTCCACCCATCATCTCTAACATGTCTGTGTAAGTTTTCAAAATTTACCTCCCCAGTGTTTTAACTAGATGTCACAATTCATTTTTCCTTATTAAAATTTAATATGCATAGTATATTGAAATTTTTTTTTTTTTCAGTATCTAACCCTGCCACCATGCAACTATTTAATGTGTTTTTATTTTGTAACTCAAAGACCCTACGCAGAGTAACTAGAAATTCATTTGAAATTGTCAAACTTGCAGTATAGGTTTACAGAAACAAATTTTTGTATACAAACATTTTTTTAAAGAAGGAAAGTACTAGAATTTTACATGAGGGGAATTCATGGCTGGAGAGAGATTTCTGTTTAGTACTGAAAATAATAAAATCATTATTTAAACATTCTATGATTCAGACTTTTCATTAATCTAGACTAAATGACTCACTACCTGGAAATGCTTTTGTTTTCTCAAATCACATACAAAAACATGCATACTTGTGATTTTGTACCTGAGTATATGGGTCTCTATATCAGTAAAGTTAAAACAGAAAAGTAGAACTACACCAAAACCACCTAAAACTTTAATTTACACTGAACCAAGTATTGCTCAAACTCTTAAAATAATTTTTAAACCAGTTTTTGAATAGCTTTATTTTACAGGATTGTCCTTATAAGACACATACGTGTAATTGGCTACAAACTGCATAAGCAAAGGGAGCTAATGGACTTGCTTAATTAAAATGTAAAACTTCAGCATCTTAAATTCCATTTATATGGTTTTCAAGGAGGCTTCAGAAGTCAGCTCTCCTGACGAGAGCATTCAGATCCCAGAGAAGGCTACAAAGGCGTTAATGACATTTACCCCCCTAATAAGAGCCGTTCACACTTCATGGCTTTTCCTTGTTATTGCTCAGGACAGACACTAGCACCTCATTGAAACATTAGTGCTGCAAGGGAGAAAGGCCCCCTGAGACATTGCAGACTTGAGGAAAAGCACTAAATCAGGTGACGCTACATAGATGACACGTTTCATTCTCAGGGGTTCTCACTCACGCCTATGGCCATGGATTTGAGGCAGTTAACAGCCAGTCAAAACCCTCTCCTACTCCCAGATGACAGGGCCATCCTCTTCCACAGCAGGCATGTGAGGGCCCAGGAAAAAAGAAATAAACTTCCTTCAGGTGCCCTAGGTCTGCCAGGATCCAAATGTCTTGTACTGCTCTCAGTTAATCTCCATCCATGTGTGGCTGAATGAATAACACACTGACCTTTTCACCTTAGAGACCACAATTTGAATTCTACGTAAAGTCACTGGAGGATCAATAGACAGAGACACTCATATTTTAAAGCACTAAAGCACTGCAAAATGGGAAAGAGAGAAAAAGTTTTTTTTTACTGTGGTTTTGGCCACAGAGTCAACCCAGTTTTCCTGGCTCAACTATTATGAATTGGAACCCGGATTCAGAATTGAAAAGCTCCCAGCACTGCCCCTATGGATCTCAACATCTGGCACAAGCCCATGGCTACTGCAAGGCAGACATTCCCTCACATGTCAATACGCGGAAAAGCGATCCCTGCTGGTGATGGAATGATGGCTGACTCAATGGAATATACTCAGCATGAACCCTAATTCTGGCAGAGATGATAGGACACAGAGACAAGTAGCTCTTAATTACTCTTTCAAGGAGAATTTAAGATTTGTGTGTGTGTGTTGTTAATTTAAAATTCCTAGACATGCGTACATACTTAAACAGAGGCAAATGGATGAACCAATTTAAAGCGCTTCCCTAGCTACCTAATTTTGTGTCTTATCAAAATGCAATAAAATAAAGTCTTAATTTTAAGCGGTACTCTAGAGACAAAACCTATGGGATACTTTATTATTTAAATGTCAATTTCTCTGAAGCCTGGCCTAGCCTGACCATAAGCCAATACTTCCAGTGGCCTGTGTTCCACACATTCTCCTATTTACTCCACTAAGGAATCTGAAAGAAATGCCTGTTGTATACAGAGCCTTCCTTCAGAAATGCATCCCAGAGAGGATGCAGTATGTACTACAGTCTTAGAATTACCACATTTACTCAACTGCTATTTTTAAGACCAAAGAAGAAAAAAATAATCCACAGCAGGAAAAGCATATTAAAATAAAAATAGAAAATACAGTAACCACATTACTCATACTAACTAGAAAGCTGCCTCTGACACTATGATTATGGCTTTGTTAAAGAGGGAAAATTACATGAGAACAAGGCAACCAGGTTAAAGCATTTCCTTACCAAGAGGACCTTTGGTTCTAAAGTTTCTGAGAACTGCTACTCTGGGAGCAACAGGTGAGAAATACACAGTAAACAGAAGATGAGTTCTAGAAAAGATAATGCAAATCAGCCATTATCTCATCCCTTTATTTTTGGTGCCTTAGGCATTATGCTCTATTGTACCCATGTACGACATTCCATTATTGAAACACACACTTAGCTTTGTATCATTTACGTTCCAAGTCACCCATTCTAAGTCTTCTTGACTGAGAAAAGAAAGAGAGGAAAAAAACGAAAGTAGGTTACTCAGTTGCCACCAACCAATGAAAATATGTCCTGGATAGCAACAAGACCGCAATGCTGGGCTTCTGAAATAACTATTCACGGAGTCAGTAGCCAGTTACTTGCCTTTCTATGTCTGAGGGTTAGTACTGGCAACAAATGCAGAGTTTGTGAACCATCAGAATCACCAGTCACTCCCCTTTGAAAGAAGTGGTTCCTGCTGTTAGCTGCCCCCATGCACAAAGGAACAAAACAGTGACCGGTCCTGTATCACTGCCATGATTAGCTGAGGATTGGATCATTGTGCTCCACAGAATTTTCACTGCCTGATTTTCAGAAGTAGATTGCCAGGCCTTTCTTTCTAGTGTGTCTTAATCTGGAAGCTCTGCTGAAACCTGTTCAGCATCATAGCAACATGCAAGCTTCCACTAACAGATGTGTCATGACTGTGCACCAGGTGTATTGGCTGGGAACTGAACTATCAATGCTTCACTAGAAAGGGGTGGTGATATGCAAATATCAGGTGAATCAAGAAAAGCCTCTGATCAACAGGTCTAAGCTGGGCCTAAACAGACTCACCAACACTACAGCTTAAAGCTACTTACCTAACTAAAATTCAACTCCCCACGAAAAACTTGTTCGTATTCCTTCCAACATAGCATTTTTCCTGTATAGAAAATGCTAGTAACATCTCCCTTCTTCCTTAAGCTTCTCCTCTTTCAATAAATCTTCCTAGAGTAATTCAATTTGGCAGTGATCACTTTGATTCTACACCAAACGTATTGGCCCACATTCTATTTTCCAATTGCTGTCGGAATTACATATATGGATACCACACATGAACCAAATAATTTATCTTTATGTATGTTTGTCCCATATGTAAGAATTTAGCAAAAGTTTCCAGAAACCCACACAGATCCTCATCTCACTTTCTACTTTTCATAGCCCTTCTTGATTTCGCACAGTAGCTCTTGAAATGTAGGTCACTCAAAAGAAACAGATGGTAGACTAAGACTGGGTCCTGAGAACCTTCCTATGCCTTTCTGTTACAGTCAGAAAGATTTCCATTCCTCTGCAGGCCTCTCTCATCCACCACCTGTCCCTTCTGAAAAATTGGGGAAATATTAGAAAAGGTCACAGTAGCTCTAACAAAATGTACAGATATCAAAAAGAATCATAAAGACCCTGTTGCTCTACAACTTTAAGGGTTAGCGGAAATTGGGAAGTCACTCCACTGAAGGAATTACAATTTACTGAGTTACACTATACATATCAAAGATTTTAGCAAATTACTTCCCTTTATTTTCAAAACTCCATTCAGAAGGTACATCAAGAAAATGATGATCACAGAAATTATGTTCTATACACGAGGCTACAGAACTAATTGGTGCTAGAACTAATATCTGAACACAAAGCTCAAGATCTTTGCATTTTGAATTCAACATGGAGCATGTTAAGAGTCTGCTTTGGAAACGTTAATGTTTCATTAGTGCCATCACAGAGAATATCCATCCCAAGTAAATGTGACCTGGTTCTTATCAAATGATGACTGGCCACGGAGTTGTGGGCTCATTTCTGCTCCTCATGGGGAATGGAAAAGAAGGCCTCTCTCATGTCCCACAAGCGCAAATCCTATTCCAGTAGTCCCTGCATTCCTTCCTGGAATCTGGTGAGTTATCTATTTCTACTTTGCAAGAGTAAGGGGAGGCCTATTTTTAACTCTGAGCACAAAACATCAAGCTATGTCCCTGGATATAAGGTGTTTATTTTCACTGCTGTCCAAAAAGTTAGAGCTTTGGCAAGCGATTCAAAATCCCTGTGTTCCGCTTACAGCTTTGACCCTGCACAAGGCCTTTAGCCACAGAAACTTTAAAACCCAGGATAATACTCTCTGAAACTACCTCTCTAATAGGGAGGTTAGGAGGATTGCTGGGATAATGTTTGTAGAATGGTCCAAACACTCTGGAAAACAGACACTATAAATACAAAACAGTGCCCTGAACCGTCTACCTTTTGAATATCCCCAGCAAAGACAGGGAGAATCTTGACCATTCGCAGGTGTAACCCTTTTCTCCTGAAAAAGATTCACATATTATTGACACAATGAAAGGATACATTGCACCTTATGTTATGGGGCTGATAATACAGTCTTTAGTCTGAGTCAAATAATCCCCCAAAATACATCAGTGGTCATGCCCTCCTCTGTGTCAATGCTATGGGTCATCTGTATGTTCTTGTATTATTCATCATACAACTCACCTGTTATAGGGGCGTTACCTGTTAAGAGTATGTGCTTCCTGAGAGCCCTGCTCTTATGCACCCAGCACAGAGTAATTAATCAATAAAATTTGGTATTTGAGGGACTACCTAAGTGAATTTATACCTAGGCCCACTCTTCCTTGTGGCTCCTGAAATTTCCTAAAAATCTGAAAGGTCAGATAATACAGAAAAGGTTGCCTATTTAAAATAGGTTTTATTTTGTACCATATGGTAAAAGCCCAGATACTCTATCATCTTTACAAATTCAGTAAGTACTCATTCATTCTATGCCATGGGCTTGGATGAAGACAGGAGGAGTTGGTGAAAGAGGGGAATGTAACGGTGGTAAAAGTGATAGTGTCATTTATTCAGTAAGTCACCGCTTAAAACAAACAAGCAAGCAAACATAAACAATATGTGTGCGCACACATGCATATACACAAACTCGTGCTCATACAATGTAGTAATGATTAACAATAAGAATGCTATGAACTAATCACTGTATTAAGTGCTTTTTAAATACAATTTCATTTAATGTTTCTAACAATCCTATTGGATAAGTCCCAGTAATTTCTCCAATTTATAGATGAAGAAACTGATGTTCAAATATGTTAAGTGATCTAAACCAAACCAAAACCTTTACCGTTGAGTCGATTCCAACTCATAATGACCCTACAGGACAGAGCAGAACTGCCACATAGGGTTTCCAAGGAGTGGCTGGTGGATTTGAACTGCTGACCTTTTGGCTAGTAGCCGATCTCTTAACCACTGTGCCACTTAAGTGATCTAGTTTAATTTAAAAAGGCATCAACAGGTGGCACTAAGATTCACACCCAAGTCTGTCCCACTCTAAAGTCCACGGTCTTATTATACTCCTGCCTCCCACTTATAATCAGGTACATGCATACTTCTGTGTATGTGTGCATGTATGTGTATGTATTGAATAGTAACTACCCTTTCCTGACTTGATGGAAGGCAATCTGCTCTGAGGCATAGTGAAACATAAAAATCCAGAATTTTAAGGCAGTTTTAAAACAAAATTCTAAAATGACCATGTAGTTAGTAAATCATTATCATCTTCATCATTATAGTAATAGTGAACATTTAATGGATGCTTACACTAAGTGGCACTGCTAAATGCTTTATATGCATCCTCTTAATTTATCTTCACAACAACCCTATGAGGTACTACTAGTATTCCTGTTTTACATATGAGAGAACCGAAGCTTAGGTAGGTAAAAACACAGGCCTATTTTACACATCTGGGAGACCTAATGATGCAGTGGTTAAGAGCTACAGCTGCTAACCAAAAGGTTGGCAGTTTGAATCCACCAGCTGCTCCTTGGAAACCCCTATGGGGGAGTTCTACTCTGCCCAACAGGGTCGCTATGAGTAAGAATCAACTCAACGGCAATGGGTTCTATTTTACACACCTAGCAAAAACTGGGGTTAGGGTTGAAACTCATGAACCTGCCTTGACCGCACAACTCTACAACACTAAGCTTTGCCAGTGCAACTGTATAAAAGGAATGTAGATCATGGCAATTCTACCACATCTGAGTGTGGAGGAGACCTGTGTTCATCTTCCATGGTGCAGAGAGCTGCTGGGAATGGCTCCTAGCCAGGGATTACATGTTTTAGCTCCGCTGACTCACATGGCCCCATTTAGATGTTAAGTTCTGATGAGTGGGATGTGGGAAGTAGTGACCTACTCCACTTACAGGACTGGCCCTTGAAAACCTCCATCAAAGAACCTCAACCCTCTCTCTTCTGACTGCACCTGGATGAGGAATTCGAACACCACAGAATAGCAGAGCCATAAAATGGCAGAGGCCCTAAATCTTCTGTCCCCAAATCATCTCTGGTCTTGCTGAGAGTGAGGAAATAAACTCCCATTGTGTAGGCCACTAGGTTTTACTTGCTAAAACACAGGATCTACTTGCTAAAACAACTGGCATTTATCTTGCTGATACTGACCAAAGACTAAAACTTACTTTTTATCTTTTTCTAACTATTTGACATCTTTAGAGACAACATGTTCTGCAGCTGGTCTTTCCCTCTTATAATTAGTCAGAGCTAGCTTTATGTATAGACAGATATAAGTGAAAGATACCAACTTATTAAGTCAAAGTTGACAAAATGCTTTCATCTACATTATTTCATGTCATCTTTTTAGCCACTGGCAAAGGTCAGAGGTATATAAGGCGTTACTTCCATTTTAAAGATAAAGAAACTATAGCTTGGAATGGAAAAGAATCAATGGTAGAACAGGGGCTTTAACTCAATCCTCTAACTCACTAGCCAGTGCTCCTTTATCCATCTTGCAATTAGGGATACCATCCAACTTAATACGCTTCTTTCGACCCAAAGAAAAGCTACTTCATCTATGTTCTACTCCTTCTATATGATACGGTTAAAATTTAATTAAGTAGGTAAAAAGTCTATTGTCATTTTAACAAATACTCAAGTACAAAAAGGCCTGTATCCCTGGGAAAGGTAAGTTGAAGAACTGAATTTACACTGAAGTATTAATGATAAAAAACAGATGCAGGGAACAAGTTTTGCTCTTGGAAAGTTGAGAGGGAACAGGGGCAGAGGAAAGAGCAGAGGAAAGGAACAAAAAAGAGGAACCAATTTCGTCTAACGTTCCCCCTAAGGGCAGATGTGTATATGATCTCCTACTAAATACAAGAAGGAGTTTAGGTGAGTCTGTCAGCTCAGGACTCTAGGGCCCTCTCTTTCCCCCCAAGCAATGCCATTCTAATGCTACAAGAATATCAAATATTACATTCTGAAAAGACAGCCACTGAAGTCTTCAAAAAACAGAAACCCAACATAAATACTGCCCATAAAGTCAGGGACCTGAGTTCAAAACTTCCTCCCTCTCTCCCTCCAACATTTACTAAGGCCCATTATGTGCGAGGCTGGGGGCTGAGTGCTGGGTACTAAGTTACAACCGTGAACAAGAGGTATGTAGCTCCTATCCTTGGGAAGCTTATCAGGCATAAACTGGGCCAACTAACAGCTTCTGTGTTAACAGGAAAGTCACTTAACCCCTTTGAGCCTCAACTACTCCAAATGTTAATTCACCGACAATATCTACAAGAGGATGGTGTAAGAGGATCGAAAGAGTCGACAGATGTGAACTCACTCTGCAAAGGACAGTTTAAATACAAATGTTTGCTTAATATTGACATTTTCCACCACATGGATACCACAAAATATTGTTTCAACACAGACCACTAGCTAGAAGTGTGGGAGACTTTGCATCTCTTCTCATTGCCCTAAACAACCTAGCTGTTGCTACAGGAACTAGTTCCTAGGAAGCCTGAAGAAAGACCAAGGACCCTTTGGCCAAGTGAGTTTACTGGATGTCCCATGAGTTCCATGGTGAAACATCAGGCTGTACCAAGTTAAACAGGTTTCTTTACCCATTCATTAACAAATATTTACTGAGTGCCCTCCCTGCCTTTCTGGCCTTCTCTAGTGAGGAAGCCAGGAAAAACATTTAACAGTTGACTTAATTAATTGATTGATTTTAAATCGTGATAAGAGCTTCAATGAAAGTAAAGTCATGAGATAGATCCACATCAGAAAACATGTGTGGTTAAGCTGGTCAGGAAAGGCCACCAAGAGAAAGCGAGACTTTCAGCTGACACGTGAAGGACAAGAATTTACCCTTGCAGAAAGAGGTGTAGGGTATTCCAGGCAGAAAAAAATCTCATGTGCAATGGCCCAAAGTTGGAGAAGAGCTGAGTGTGGTTAGGAACTGAAGACTTCTGGTAAGCCTGATTGGAACAAGCTATGAAGTGGGAGAGGGTGGTGAAAGCTACTTACCTACTCCCACAGGCCACATTCTCCAGAGCTTCCCAGAGTCTTTACTATGCTAACATGTAGCACGAAGTTCTAAGAGCAGGGTCCAGTGTGTAGCTTATCCCAGATATAAAGTGGGGCCCCCAAAGACTCAGGCCCCCCAAAATACTCTGGGAAATGCTCTTTGAAACACTGATTGTTCTAGTTACTCTGATTGTTTCAAGACATAGATGACTAAAACTGTGCCTCTCACAAGGCTGAGGACACCTCAGCTAGTTATTCAGAATATCCGATACGGTTCTCTGAATTCTGGCAGGGCCCATTTAGAAAGGAGAGTTTCAGACTGGCTGGTGTACAAGCCCAGGCAATCCAGTTACGTGTTCAAATTAAACACAGGCTGTGTGAAAACTTGATTTTTAAATGATTAAATTCAACAATGATAATCATCTATATTGTTATTTCCTAGGTCAAAGACAGGGAAAATGGGGAAAGGAAGGTAGGGTGCTTTAATTTGCTGTCAATATAGGTACCAGGAGACATAAACTTGAAATTAAAACTACTTGTTAGCAGGAAAAAAAAAAAAAAAACTTACATTCTCTTACGTTTAGATGTTAGCATCTAAGTGAGTATTTCCTCTTTTTTGCAGGGGGGGGGATAATGTTTAACATTTACCTCATATTTTCTGTACTTCTGAGTGACTATCTTAATAAATACACGGGGAAATATTAGGTTCTTTACCTTTAGAATATCACCTGGATTCTTAAAACGATCCTAGTCCAAACGATGTTATGCATTTTCCACGTAGCTGGCTAGCTTATGAATGACAGAGATAATCACATAAGTGAAAAGTAATTTTTTATTAAAACAGTACAAGATACTTGACTGATTGTCAATCTTTTAAATGAATCTGTGGAATCACAGTCATCTCCCTTTTCCTTTTAATAGTAACTTCTTCATACATCCTTTCAAATGATCATTTTAAATGACCTGCTTCCCCTTCTTCCCCCAATTCAAAATCAGGTCAGACACCTGCTATTCTTCCATATTCAAAACTGTCTCTGAAGCCAGGGGTAGCTGTGTGCACATAAAGGATGCAGGTTTGGGCCCAGAGAGAGTTAAATTAATATGCTGGCTTGACCAGTTCAACTTACTGTACATCTTCATTTGCCCAGTAACACAATCTATAGCCAACTGCTAACCAAGTCAATATGTGGTAAGGCTAACAGCCACCCTAACTTGCCTTGATAATTACTCTCCTTTAACTGACATAATATTCAATATACTGTTGTTGAGAGCAATAATGCTAAAATTGATGCCTTGAGGGCTACAAGACAATTGAGTTTTAGCCAGATAAAATGACTGGTGCACTAATAGTGCATCATAGGGTTCCACAACCTTCAGATGCACATTTTATAGTCTACTTGTATGAAAATGCTATATATAATTATATTCAAAGTCATTCATGCATACCTATCATTACTACGTGTAATTTTTTTTCAATAGCAACCAATAATCTAATAATACTGCTTTAGAAAATAAGAGTTTATTTCTATAGCAGCACTCCTTTGTTTTGTTTTTTTTTTAAATGAGCATTTTCTCCATTACGTCTTGGGTCCTTCAACCTCTTGCTGTTTTTCTAAGCAAAGAACTGTTTTCACAAGGAACAAGTGGATGATCAATGCTGAATGACGAAACAAAATCACTTAAATAAAATCTATATTACGTCAATCCAATCAATAAAACAAGACAAACTAAACCTAGAATTCCCCTAATGTAAAACTCAGCTATGATTTTTCTCAAAACATCAATTCTAGGCTCTGCATGGAGAAACAAATTATAAACTACATTTTTTAATTTAAGACTTCATCAAAATCATTTATAATTTAAATATCTTGATAAATGTCAACGTACTTCATACACAATATCTCACCCCCACATGAGAAACTTTATAATTTTAGTTTGCGGTTTTGCTGAATTTTCCTCTCATACTTATTTTTCTTTGTAATTTTGTATCTTTAAATCCTGGGCCCTCGTACAAAAAGAAATAAGAAGGAACTGATGAAGGGAGTACATTTTAAAGGAGTACATTTTCTATACTTGCCTTGCAGAGATGTTGAAATATTGGGGAAGAATTAACACATTAATATTATTTCAAATAAAATAAAGAACAGGCACTGGTCAAGGCAAAAAACAGGATCATAGCACAGAAAATCCAGCAGGTTCTATGTTTACTGCTGTCAAAATGCACCAGTGAGCTGGGTTGTTAAGATGGCAATATCAGGATAGTCATGCACATATCTATTTGTTTGGACAGAAAAAGACAATGCATATGCTCTAGATACCTTAGATAAAAATGTACAAGTGGAAGTGCAATACAACACTGATGATGGAACTAAGCATCATATTATAGGCAGTAATGACGGAACTGAACTGAGGCAAAAGACCTGTCAGTTTTTAATGAAGGAAAGTGTGCTTGACCAAGTTAACAATCCCATTCAAAAATCTGCAAGAGATTTGTTCCATTGCGTAGGGTAGAATCCACCCAAAATGGATGTTAATAATCACATTATGGGCACGACTGCAGAGAACGTGGCGCTGTATGCGTCTCAGGACCAGCAGAAGCAGAAATTGTGAAACTGGCCCCCTACTTTATTTTTCCTGGTCCCCACCCTCCTGGACCTTGTGCCTCCACCATGTCCCCTGACCACCCAGGACTTATCTTCCCACCCCGCCACTGAAATGTCCCAGTCCTGAGGTAAATGAGATAATGCTTATGAAGGTACTCTGTAAACAGAAAATGTAACATGTAATTATTAACTATTATCATCACCATCTCATCTTCTGAGGGCCAAGTTTCCTGTGCCTTCCAAGTTGACACCTCGCTAAAGTAAGAAACGATTTGATGGTAAATAAAGTGGTCATGGGGCAGACAGGGTATTCCACCTCTCTTATCTTTCTCTACTTCTACTCACTATCCCTCCATTGCGTTCCTGCGCTGGTTAACACAGATGTATTTTTGGGAGGTGCTGCACAGGAGAATGACAGGAGTGTGTGTGTTTTTATTCCGAGTTTAAAGTGGAGGTGAGGTGGGGAGAGAGAGCTGCAGGGAGACTTGAGGCTCCCCACTCATCACATACCAAGCTGGGGGTGTGGGCCCTCCATAAAGCACTGGGTGGTGTCAGGGAACTAAACATTAGGAGATAACCACCAGTGCTATGTAAGGCTGGCACAGCCAAAGCCAATAACTTTTTCTCTATTTTCCTGGTACTATCTCCCCAGCAAATTTCAAAACTTGCTTCAGATTCTACCTTCTCAAATTGCAATCTCCTCTGGTGGGAAGGGGTGTTTTATCATAGTCCAGTGCAGTTTTCTTAGATCTTGGGGTCTCCCAACATGCTGTTCTCAACATTTACCCCTCAAGGGTTGCAGAAAGACAGCGACCATAAAAACATTTCAGAAGCAAAGGACACAATGGAAAATGATTCATGACACACTGCAACACAACTAAGAGAGGTTGGGGAAGGCTGGGTCCTCTGGGTAAGTCAAAGCCCTTACCAGATCGGAAGTGCCACTGATAAAAAGGAGGGGCTCGAGGCTGCACAAACAGGTGCTGTGAAGGCCATACCTATAACCATATCTGCCTCTTCGGAATGTAGAACTCTGAAGGCTGTGACGTGAGGGCTTACAGGTTATAAAAGCAGGAGTTTATATTGGTCACACTTTTTCTTCCTTTGATTTGGATGAAGAGGTAATAAATAGTGAAGGTACACATCAAACAAGGAAAAACACCATGCCTACAAATTAAGTGGCGAGATAAAGCTCTAATAAACCCAGATGAAGCTTAATCTCAGATCTTCACATACCAATCACCCAACTCAAAGTGCCCTCGCTTTTAGTAGGGCTAAAATAAGACTTGTTGGAGAAGCCAGAAAGCCCACATTGTAGGGGGAGAGAGATGAATTAAAAAAGGTGCAAACTTCATAACATGTAGCAACAGAACACTTTTTCCCTCCTAATCCACACAACGGAGGCCCCATGTCAGCCTGCTGGGACATCTATCCTTCTCTCCAATTCTCTGACAAGCCTGCCAAAATGAGTACTTAACAAGAGGAGGATGTGCATGCCTGTGTTTGCGAGGGGCAGGAAGGAGACTGGGTTTTCCAAGGGCTCTCACCCAACCCCACCCAGAGCTGGCTCTAGACACCAGCATTTGACGTCCTCCCCCTACCTGAAGGATGTATCCCCGCACGTAGTCCCGAAGAGTCCAGCCCAGGCCGTGCAGTATGTGCAGCACCTCCTCCTGCTTGAGGACACTGAAGAGACGGTCCAGCAGGATCTTTAGTCGCACAGGCACTGCTTGCGTCCCATAGAGCATCAGGCTGCTGATGTCAAACACCACGTTGGACTGCACGATCTCCACTTGGGTGGGGTGGTAGAGGTGCTGTGTGCTGAGTTTATCCAAGGCTGTGTGGTCCCACCAAGTTCGAGAGGAGGTGGGAGTCAAGAGATAGAGGGAGAGAGCAGACACAGAAGAAATGGGAACAAGTTACTGGAAGTTATCAGAGCACCATTGCTATGGATGATAACCACAGATGGTTAAGCAGGATTTTCCAATGTAACAGCTCTCTTCCCATCCCCTCTGTTTTTTTTTTTTTTTTTTAATTCATTGTGTTTATAAACTGCAGAGTACAGCAAATACAAAACACATTCAACATTCAGAACGAAAGCCACTGAGGATACTTCTAAATAACTGCGGTTGGCTCTAAAAATCTAATTAATTTGCTAACTGAACTATGGTGCAACCCAAGTTGTCAGGGTGCCCTCTTCCCTCCACCAAAAACACAATCTGAGATTCAGCCATAAAAGCAGGCTCAATCAGTAAGTTTAATAAGGTTCACCCCCTAATAATACCTAAATGGCTTAAAAGGGGGTTCATTAGACTATAGGGATTATTGTTATGTGCTGTCCAGTTGATTCTGACTCACAGCAACCTTATATGACAGAGTAGAAGCGCCTTATAGGGTTTCCTAGGCTGTAATCTACATGGGAGCATACCACCAGGTCTCTTCTCCCATGAAGTTGCTGGTAGGTTTGAGCCACCAACTTTTCTGTTAGTAGCTGAGCACTTAAATCACCATTCTGTCACAAGGGCTCCTTAGACTATGGGGGTAAAAGCTCAATTTAGAAGAAATAAGGAAAGGTGACATCTTTGTAGTAGGTGAGGAATTTAACTCAAGTTGAATTAGGTAAGGGAGATTATCCGGTGACTTAGTTCTCCCAGTTTTCTCCCTTGCTGCTCACTTTTAAATATTTTCTTGTTCACTGGTATGTTGTCTCTGGAAGTTAGTCAAGAGAAAGAAAGAAATTCAAGTCATAATTTAGACACTTTATTAACACCCCTCACAAAGGTTTGTATCAGATGAAAATGGAAAAAAAATAAACATTTGGGAATTTCTGTGTATTTCAACAAACTGTTAGCTGAAATTTGGGGACTGACCACTAAATACTTTTCATGAAATTAGTACCTCAACAACTGGGGCTCTTTTCCTCCTCAAATCTAAGAAATCATGTATTTCCCTTAGAACTGGAAGCAAAGATAGGGTGATAAGCTCTATCCCCATCCATATTTGAGTTACTCAGAATCCTATTACAGATAATGAAATTACATTTTGCCTCAGTTTCTCTTAAGTGAACAATTAGGATAGCACTGTCTCATCAAAAAGATACCGCCAAAATTAATGAAATAATAAATGAGTATGCTTTCAATCCTTAACAGAACAAAACGGCATTAGAATTACCTGTCAGAATTATACGCGTTTGCCTTTTAGAGATTAAGAAAGATAAACATCTGAGTCTGAAAGATGGTCATTTAATCTCAGGAGTTAGGTGAATGAATATCAGACAACAGCATCCAGCTCAAGTTATAACTACATCTGAGAGTACCCACAATTTTCTGCAAGTTCTAAACCACTTCTCAATTGCTCTCCCTAAAATCTTATCCCATAACAGTACGGGCAACAGTACAAGTGCACTTTAAGCAAGTCCAATTTTAATATACCAATATTTCTGCATAATAATGTAGGTATTTAAAAGTGCGTGCGCATGCTTTTTTTAGTATTTCAAATGTATTTTTTCAGGGCTCCTCCTCCACTCTCATTTCCTCCTGACTGGTGGTCACCAGAGAGTTCATGTACTCTTGATAAATTGCTTTCTTACATCCACAGTGTAAAGGCCCTTATCATTTACCCGCTGGCTTCATTCAACACATTTACCCCCAGGAATACTTTGTCAAAGAGTTCTGGTTCCCTCACACTTCATTTCTCGCAGCTGATTTGTCTGATCTTTCCTATTCTAGTGGTTAAATCAACTTTGAATAAATAGCCTTAAAAATTAATTTAACGTTTGGGAAAGATAAGGAATTCACAAGCCTAGGGATTGAAGTCTTCTCTCACTCCGCAGGGCATTTAAGCTGCAGAAAAGCAGGAAAGAGGTATTATCATCCCTCTTCTTCTTCAAGTACAGCTTAACCACTCAGCCTTCTGAAGAGTGGCTGCTCTGCTTACAGACTCCTGTGACCAGATCAGGGGAAAATCAGAAATGAAATCCACTTCTTCTCCTTTTTCCCTTCATCGATGTTTATGGCCCATCTCAAATACTTCTTCACAAAATACACTGCTATGACCACAACAAATATGAACTTGAAAGAGTTCAGTAGAGGGGAAATAAAATGACACGAAAGCCTGATTTTTATGCATATTTTTAGCACCTTGTATTTCTGCATTGAATACAGGCAAGTCTCTGTACAAATGTGTTCAAATGCTGCGTGGAAAGCCATGGTCTCTCTTCTCTCCCACTCCTTAAAAAGGGCTGGCAATTTTAGAAGATGAAGAGGACTAAACTGTTAAGGGTTCAGAAATAAATAAAAATAAAAAGAAGTTGCTCAGAAAACTGAAAGAAAAAAGGTGGAACCAGTAACTATTTCCCTAAACATGTTTTTTCAAACACTAGAGAGTAAGAGTATTATAAGGACATTGCTTAATTCTTCTTCATAAGCATGCCATATGTCAAGAAGTAGAAATACTGTTATAAGCCACATAATATAGAACAGGGGTTGGTAACTTTTTCTTTAAAGGGCCAGATAGGAAATATTTTAGGCCTGTGGGTCATACGTACTCGTTAGCAACTCTTCACCTCTGCTATTGTAGCTGGACAGCAACCACAGGCAAGATAAACAAATGGTGTGTTTGTGTTCCAATAAAACTTTATCCAAAAGAGCACGTGTTTGGCCAGATTTGGACAGTAGTTTACAAACACCTGATATGAAGGATGAAAGGGTAGGCCAGATATTTAAAGAAAGTCAACAGAAGATCTTGAAAAGGCCTTAAGAGTACAGTCAAGGGAACAATTATCAGGAAGGTAATCCATAGACAAAAGCTTGAAAAATAGGAAACTGCCCAGCTTGCAGATGTCAACTGCAAATTTCAGCATAAACAATATCAAAGATTACAATCCGTTGAATTTCTTCAACATATCAAAAATTTCTGCTTTATAAATTACCTGATTATACTGAGTCACCAAGTTGTACCAACTTGTGGGAAAGTTTCCTTGGTGGATCAAAGGGCAACTAATGATTATCTAAGTGTTATAGTATCTGGAAGCTGAGGACTGGACTTCTGCCTAAATTTCATGACCTCCGTGTAACTGACTGTAAAAGATTCAAGTCTGGATCTAAAACTTGGTAGGTTAGGAGTGTGAATTAGGCCAATGGGAGTGGGGTAAAGGTAAGGCAAGAACTTGTTCAGGAGGATGGGCAACTACTTTTTATACTTTATGGACCTAACCAGCTACTAAATTTTTCTATACAAGTGGTACTTTTTTATACAGTAAGATGATATCCATCATTTTGCCTGCTCTGCATCCACTCCCCATCATTCTGGTAACAGCAACTAGATTTCCCTTCGAGGAACCACTCCTTCCCTACACTCAGTGAATATGCTCTAGCTAGGCCTGGAAAATCAATATATCCCAGTCCACTGACCACAACTACTGGTTCAAGAATGGGCAAGTGAGCCAAGTCTGGACAGTGAGACTGAATCCAGTGTTTTGGTTAGAACTACTGAGAGGTTTTCTTTCCTCTAAATCTGTAGTTGGTAGATATACTTAAGAATGCAACTAACATGGAGGAGAGTTGTGCTGAAAGACCAAGTATTGACAGTATCATTTGATCCATAAGATCTAGCAGTGTCAGAGGCTAGTGCTATCCCTGGACTTCTCAGTTGCATAAGCCTCTCTCATTCCCCTCCCCCTCCATCACTCCCTTAAGTTGGCTTAAAGTGGGATTTTGTACCTTGAAACTATTAAAACAGTCCAAACTAATACAACAAGGAGCCCTGGTGGCACAGTGGCTAACTGCTTGGCTACTAGCTGAAAGACTGGTGGTTCAAACCCTCCAGCCGCTCCACGGGAGAAACATGTGGCAGTCTGCTTCCATAAAGATTACAGTCTTGTAAACCCTATAAGGCAGTTCTACCCTGTCCTATAATGTTACTGTGAGTCAGAATTGACTAGATGGCAATAGGTTTTGGGGAACTTCTCCAGCTGGATATCATGTAGCTATCAGTGGTTAAACTAACAGTAAGTTAGTTCCAGGCCAAATACAATTCATAATTTCTCCAATGACTGAAATAAAGCATCCTTATCAATTTCATATCTTATAGAAATTTACAAAGGGTGATGGAAGCCTTCAATAGTGTTAATAAAGAAAAAAAAGGCAGGTAGAATAACGGAAATGACCATCTAAGTACCAACTACATGTCATGCATCATTCTAGGAAGTTACAATAATCTCCTTCAATCCTTTAAAAAACAAACCCACACGGTATTACTAATATTACCTTTCTGGAGATCACAAGCTCAATGAGGTAAAGTAACTGGTCTAAGGTCACTTAGCTATTACTCCAAAGAAAATTCTGCTTCTATCATATGTTTAGATAAACTATCAATAAGAAACTCTGGAAACTTGCAAGTCTTCATCATGTTGCAAGTCCCTAACTCCTCAGAATCTGGGCTTCTTGCCCATCACTCTGCTGAAACAAGCATTTCAGAGGTCACCAACATCAGCTTTACTATGAAAGCCAATGACTTTCATTGACTGTCATTATTCTCCTTGATCTCTTCACAGCAGCTGACCCTATTCATCACCACTCCTCCTTCATTCACGCATACATTCATTTACTCACCAGCAGTCAGTAACTTCTCCCTGACTTAGGTGCTGCATGCAGATGCAAAAGTAATTAATACTGTGCTCTCCATCTTCAAAGGTAGACAAGTACATGCAATACAAACGCTGTACAAGAGATGTGATAAAGTACTGAGGAGCACATAAGAGAAGGTGACTCTCTTAGGAAGGCATAGTCTTGGAATTTGGCAGGCCACGGAAGAGGAAAGCACTCTAGCAGAAGGAACTCCGACATTGGGTCTCAAACTTTATATGCATCAGAATCACCTGGAGGGCTTATTAAAACACAGAACGCTGGATCCTCTCCCCAGAAACTCACCAGATTCCGTAGGATTGAGGTGGGGACCAAGAATTTGCATTTCTAACAAGTCTCCAGATGATGCTGATGTTCAGGGAACATATTTTGAGAACCACTGACCTCAGGGGGTATGTGTAAGAGAACTGAGTACACCCCAAGAATGTTCAGCGTTGAGGCAAAATACATGGAGATAAATCTACAAAGATCAGAAGGGTAGACAGCAAGAAGTCTTAATCCTGAAGGCAAAAACTTATTGAAAGCTGATAATAAACGTTTATTTCTTGTTAATAGGAGATACAATATATTAAACATTTTATAAAATGAAAATGATTCTGAATTTTAAAAATAAAACTCTGAAAAGAGCCCAGAAGTTTAGTTAAAAGAAAAGGTTGTCAGCTTGGTGACCAGGACACATGTCCATCAGAACCAAGGTGCCGAAGGAACCTCATCCAAAGAGCAACAGACCCCTAAAGGAGAATATTAGAGAGGGAAGAGGGTCATGTTCACTTTGAAAAACTACCATAGGTGATTCTGACACACAGCTCTCACCTGCCCCATCCACATGCTCCATGGAAAATCATGGACCTGAGGGGCAAGGGTGGCTCAGAGAACAGCACAGGACGTTTTCATAATAGTCCAGAGAGAGATGCCTTAACCCAGTGAACTTTGAACTATGATATGACTAAACCTGGGTATGGGAAGGCCCTCCTAGAGGCTGAAGTTGCAGGGACTCAATTTCCAGATCCTAAACTTCTGTATTTACTCTTTCCTAAAATTGATGTAGCTGAGAATAGGACTGCGTGCTCATGCAGATCGTTGTTGCTGTTAGGTGCATACAAGTCGGTTCCAACTCATGGCGACCCCATGTACAACAGAACAAAACATACAGATTAGCCACTGCCATCTCTCCTTGGAAAACTGCCCCTTCCTTCTTTACAAAATAAAAGCATACCTCCACTTATTTTATACGGTGCACTGGCCCAGCCCGTAAAATTCTCCCGGGTGCCAAAATAATTGACCATTTAATACCTTTGGGAAAGCCTCCTTTAATGATTGGTAAAAGCACCTTGAACCCGCTAAAGTCTCCTCTTTCCCTGACTATACATACAAGGGTAAATTGTAGCTAGAACCTGGTATTTGGGCCTATTTTGGAATGTTCAGAATTCAGATATAATGTAAAATGGGGCAGTGGTAATGACTTTACCATTTCCATGCTATTTTAATAATGTATCACTCTTTACAAAGTTTCCTGTGAGAGCAAAGCAAAAGTGTCCCACACTAAAATGGCTTTTTCCCTACATTTTCAAAGGTAAGTGATTCTTTCCACCTATTCTCAATCCTCATCCATAGGATGTGTCATTACCTGGAAAGAAAAGGCCTTAAGCACATATAAGTAATGCCTGCTCTTTTAAATCCAGTTCGAATACATTCCTCAGTCTCAAACTTTGTAAGATACACTGGATAAAACCTGTGAATAGAAATTTCACAATTTCTTCCAGAAAATATGTTTATCATTTAATAAGACAGTAATAAACCAATTAAATAATATCAAATATTAATTCCAACTATCAGTAATCATCTTTATTTTATAAAATATTGAATATTTTCTCCATCCTACTAAAAAACTTAATGAACTATAACCTAATGACAAGGTAGTTCATTTTTACCAATATATAACTTTCTCTTTCATTAAATACATAAACACAGGATGTCAACTGAGATCTGACAAAATCAACAAATGTTTTTATATACAGATTTTATCTAATTTGTTCCTTAAGTCCAACACCATATTGTGATACAGAAACACATTTATCAAAGTAATAGCATGACTTTTTACATATTATCATTTTGTATATAAGTTACATAAGTTATTTGTTATAGTATATCATTACAAATTAAGTAATGAGAAATAGCATTTCTATTATAAATTGAATAAATTTTATTAGCTCTACATTTTACTATTGAATGTTCTAGTAATCCACCTTACAAGACTCATTCCATAACTTATTACTGTGTTTTTATAATTTTTCTCAAAATGCGTATGCATACATTTATCTGAATTGACAAATGAGTTCAACTTTTTCTAATAAAAGTTAAGTCAGATTTGGCAACTTCAGTTGACCATTACTTCTGGCTTTGCAAACAGGCTTATATGGTGTAAATTTTCCATCAATTAAGATAAATTTGCAGTGACAAGATAAAAGGATTTCGTTTAAAAAAAAAAAAAAGTATTGCTATTAAAATGATACAACCATTTTGGAAAATGATACGGTGATCCTTAGAAAGCTAGAAATAGAAATACCATACGATCCAGCAAACCTGCTCCTAGGAAAATATCCTAGCGAAGTAAGAGCCTTTACATGAATAGACAGATGCACACCCATGTTCATGGCAGCATTGTTCACAATAGCAAAAAGATAGAAACAACCTAGATGCCCATCACCAGATGAAAGGATAAACAAACTATGGTACATACAACCAATGGAGTATTATGCAATGATAAAGAATAATGATGAATCTGTGAAGCATCTCATAACATGGATCAAACTGGAGGACATTATGCTGAGTGAAATAAGTCAATCACAAAAGGATAAATATTGTATGAGACCTCTACTGTAAAAACTCATGAAAAAGTTTACACACAAAAAGAAGAAACAATCTTTGTTGGTTACAAGGGATGGGAGGGGTGGGGGTTGGGGAAAATACTAAATAGACAATAGGTAAGTGATAACTTTGGTGAAGGGTAAGACAGTACACAATACTGGGGAAGCCAGCACAACTTGTACAAGGAAACGTCATGGAAGTTCCATAGACACATCCAAACTCCCTGAGGGACTGAATTGCTGGGCAGAGGGCTGTGGGGACCATGGTCACGGAGAACATCTAGCTCATTGGCATAACACAGTTTATAAAGAAAATGTTCTATATTCTACCTTGGTGAGTAGCATCTGGGGTCTTAAAAGCCTGTGAGCAGCCATCTAAGATACTCCACTGGTCCTACCCCTTCGGGAGCAAGAGAGAATGAAGAAAAACAAGATACAAAGAAAAGATTAGTCCAAAGGACTAATGGACCACAAATACCACGGCCTCCACCAGACCAGACTGAGTCTAGTACAACGAGATGATACCTGGCTACCACCACTGACTGCTCTGACTGGGATCACAACAGAGGGTCCTGGACAGAGCTGGAGAAAAATGTAGAACACAATTCTAACTCACAGGAAAAAAAAAAAAAAAAAACAGACTTACTGGCCTGATAGAAACTGGAGAAACCCTGAAAGCATGGCCCCCAGACACCCTTTTAGCTCAGTAATGAAGTCACTCCCAAGGTTCACCATTCAGCCAAAGATCAGATGGCTCCATAAAACAAAATGAGACTAATGGGGCACAACAGTCCAGGGACAAGGGCTAGAAGGCAGGAGGGGACAGGAAAGCTGGTAATAGGGAACCCACAGTTGAGAAGGGACACTGTGGACATGTAGTGGGGTTGTTAACCATTGTCATAAAACAATTTATATGTACTGTTTAATGAGAAACTATTTGTTCTGTAAACCTTCATCTAAAGTACAATTTAAAAAAAAAAGCACTGCTATTAGAATACAGAATTTTTATATCAAAATTTTCTGTATATACTGGAATAAGCAAGGCACCTTTAAATGAAAGAATAACAGTAAAATTTATAAATAGCCATTTGATGTCTTCCTAACACCTTTGTGGTCCATTTCCCAGAAACTGAGAAAGTGCATGACTGTAACATCTGCATAACAAGGTGGGTGATAGTCAATTCTTTGCTTTTAACAAAACTAATCGATCACTGTCTAATTTTTGGCATATAACTTGAAATGACTAAGAACTGATTAACAATGAGATAACAAAGCTCCTAGTCCCACCTATTCATATCAACAAGTGTCTCAGCAGTCACGTTGGTAAAAATGAAAACTGGGAATAGAAATGACAGTATACCTTTTCTCTTTCTTACAATGAGTAATATTTACCCATGAATACATGAACTAATCTGGGAATATTTACAGCACAGTCCATTTCATTGACAGATGCCCTAACAAAAATCCACTTTATATTTAATGATTTATGAAAATGTATAATATTGGTATTGTTTTGATCTTACTCATTGTGATGCTCACAATATAAAAATAAAAGTTCCACTTATACATAAAAATTTCCTAATTATCACTGAAGACATGTATGATAAGTGGAATGACAAAGGACTTTCCAGTGAACAAATCACTGCATTTATAATAATGTTACTGGGGGAAGTATATTGCAAACAAGAGTTTAAGGGGAAAAAGCAACGACTGAAAGCAACGATTTAAAGTTCCCCATGTTTGAAATGGTGCTTATTGTCCACAGATTAAGGACAGGGAGTGGCTAAGGGCAGAGTCTCAAAGGGTTCAAATCCCAGCTTTGCCACCTACTCTCATTGTGTAACACTGGCAAGTTACTTAACATGGGAAAATATTAGAACTGTAATCTGTTTCCAAAATTATTTTAGGGACAGGAAAGCCAACTACCTTAATTCAAGTAGAAAGAAAAGAAGAGCATAGACTGAAGACCAAATTAAGAAGCGGGGGGGGGAACCTAGATGTTTTAAGTGAAGATGAACCATGGTTATCAGAGGATGAATGAGATTTTCCAGTTTGGGGAATGTTGGGGTCCAATTAACTGAGATGCAGGGGAAACATCAGCTTCCCAGATCAACTGCCTCTCCAATTATCCTTCCGTGGCAATCTGCTCCTGGGAATCCAACTACTCCTACACTATGCAAATCCAAACCAAACAAAACCCACTGCCATCGAGTGAATTCTGACTCATAGTGACCCTATAGGACAGAGAAGAACTGCCCCATACGATTTCCAAGGCTGTAAATCTTTATGGAAGCTGACTGCCACCATCTTTCTCCCTGGGAGCAGCTGATGGTTTCAAACCACTGACCTTTTGATTAGCAGCTGAGCACTTTAACCACTGCGCCATCAGTGCTCCTTCTGACACTAAGCAGGTGATCCCTAATCTATACCTTTAGTTCTATCCAAGCCCCAGTCCCAAATCCTGTTAAATATTTCCACAACATGTCCAGCTACTTCCAACGGCAATATTAAAACAAAAAATTCATCGTCTCAAACAAATATATTTTCCTTTCATTCAGTCAACATATATGAACACCCAGAGAAGTACCTGACCTCTTATTACCGTGAAGCGTAGGACTAAATAACTAGATGAAAATGCTTGAAATTGGCTTTTTTATGTTTGTTACTTTCTGATTGGATAGATGCTTATTCAAAAAAAGTTGTAAGTTCCAGAAAAAGGAAAACAAAAAACATCCATAGTCCTACCACCCAAAGGCAGAAAAGGTACAGATAAACCACATGTTAATGTAGTTACATCTACTTTTTCAGCACATAATTTTATATAGTTGAGGTCACACTGTACATACAATTTTGTTTTAGGGGGTTTTCTTAATTAACATTATGCACCAAAAACATTCAAAACTATCTCTGACTGCTCCCCCTTGTTACCTCCCCACCATGTAATCAGTCACTTGTCAGTACCTGTAAAATCTTCTTCCATTGCAGTTTGTCCTGGATCAGCTCTCCTTTCTGGTCTAACTTCTAACACTTTAGAGCAGGCCTTTCAACCTATGTAACTTATTGCTACAACTGTCTCCTAACTGGTCTCCATCTCCCACACTCCCCTCTCACACACACACATCCCCGAAAGTCCTAATCTGGCACAGAAGACTGGGCAGATTATTGACTTCCCAGCCTAATTACTCTCTGCCATGAGCGTGCCCTCTGTTCTAAGAAAAGAGAGCTGCCACTGCCTTTCAAACGTTCCTCGTACTTTAATATTTGCTCACTACATGAGTATTTCCAGGCCCTATCCTAAGGGTTACAAATCTAGTGGAGAACAAAACAGACATAATTTGAGCCCTCTTGAATGTGAGGAAAACAAACTTGTTTTAAAAAAACACACGTAAATACACAGAAATATAAACTGCGTATTTGAAGTGAGAATGTAATTAATACTGGGACAAGGGTAGGGTTTTCTCGACATAACAAAAATGATATCACCAAAGCAGGAAGGATGCTGAAGGGCTCTGTCTTAGGCTAGTTCTCTAGAGCAGCAAAACCAGTGAAGCATATATATATAGAGAGAGAGATTGATTTATCTCAAGGAAATGGCTCACGCAGTTCTAGAGGCTGGCAAGTCCCAAATCCGTGGATCAGATGTCAGGCTGGAGGCTTCTCCTGACTCACACGGTTGCAGGGGCTGACAAACCCAAAATCAGCAGGTCAGACAGCAGGCTGCTGGCTCATGGGGCTGCAGGAGCTGGTGAAACCCAAAGTCTGCAGGTCAGACGGCAGGCAGCTGGCTCACATCCCAAGAACCAGAGGTCAGAGGATGACAAGTCAGATCTGGAGAGGGTGAGCTCTGCCAGAACACCCACATATATTGGACGCAGACCACACCCCCAAGGAAACGTCACTTTCCTTGGCTGATTGGCTCTGATTGGCTTTACTGATGTGATTGGCTGATCTGACTGGCAGCTCACACCAGATCACAAAATGGAGGATAATTATTTAATTATCTGCCAACCACTGAGAATCATGGCCTAGCCAAGTCGACACATAACTTTAACCATCACAGGCTCAAAATGTGAAAGGTAGTCAACATCGCTAGGACATGAGCAAGGGACAAGACAAGGCTGGAGACATCAGCAGGGCTCCATCACACAAAGATAAAGTTTTCACACGTTTTATTTTCAATGCAAGTAGCCCTAATGGCATGGTGGTTAAAGTGTTCATCTCTAACTGAAAGGTCAATGGTTCAAACCCACCAGCCGCTCTTCGGGAAAAAGATGTGGCAGTCTGCTTCCGTAAACATTACAGCCTTGGAAACCTTATGGGGCAGTTCTACTCTGTCCTATAGGGTCAGTATGAGTCAGAATCGACTTGAAGGCAACAGTACGACACGGGTTATTTTCAATGCTGTTCCTTTCATGCCTATCCTCTTTCTTCCCTTCCAGTTTCAATTTAAGTTCTGGTTTCCTTTTCCATGACACCTTCATCTAATCGCAAACTGTCTCTGCAGTTATGGTGCTTGTGAGTGCCAATTATGTGAGACCCAGCCACATGCTGCCCGTTTACTGGGGTCACTTATGTGCCTATTTTATCACAATAGTTTTATTTTAAACAGCAACCACATCTGAAGCTGCATGTGAAAGCTGGATGATGAATAAGGAAGACCAAAGGAGAACTGACGCCTTTGAATTGTGGTGTTGACGAAGAATACTAAATACACCATGGACTGCCAAAAGAACGAGCAAATCTGTCTTGGAAGAAGTACAACCAGAATGCTCCTTAGAAGCAAGGATGACGAGGCTAAGTCTCACTTACTTTGGACATGTTATCAGGAAGGATCAGTCCTTGGAGAAGGACATCATGCTTGGTAAAGTAGAGGGTCAGCAAAAAAAGAGGAAGACCCTCAACACAACGGATTGACACAGAGGCTGCAACTATGGGCTCAGGCACAACAGTGATTGTGAGGATGGTGCAGGACTGGGCAGTGTTTCGTTCTATCGTACATAGGGTCCCTGTGAGTTGGAACCAACTGAACACCAACTAACAACAACAATCACAACAATATCTGAAGCATCATCACTTAAGAGTGCTCAATAATCCTGTTTTTGAATGGATGAATACAGTGAAGTATACATAAAACCAGTTGCCCTAGAGTCGACTCTGACTCAAAGCTACCTCATGAGTGTCAGAGTAGAACTGTGCTCTATATGGTTTTCAGTGGCTGATTTTTTAAAAAATCAAACTTTTAACCTAAAGTGAGTGTGTTCACTGTTTGCACCGCCCAAGGACACCTGAAGGGTACACAGTAAAGGGGGAAAAGGCTGTTACTGTTTTTGCACTAGAAGGGGAAATGTATGATTCCACTGAGCCTCCAAATCCTTCATTTCACCCATGTCCCGTTCTCTATCCTCTCCTTTGCTCTTTACACCCCTCCAAAGAATAGTGAGGGTAGGGAAACCTGGTAGTTTGTGGGGTAGGATGGAGCTGCTGGTGAGGCAGAATTTTGACTCAATTTTGCATAGTTTACTCCCTTTCTTACCACTTCAAGCTTTTTGGGGGTTATAATGGATCCCTAGGTAAAAAAAGGGTTGGAAATCTCACTGTTAAGGAAAACATGCTTAATACCAGGCTACATAGACTGGACAGTAATATGCAGACATTACAAAAATCATCCAAAATAGTAGTGTAGATGTGTGATCAATGTGCTGAATTTTGAGTCTCACAGCTATAGGGGGAAAAAAAAGTATAGTATAAAACTCAGAAAGGGGTCCAAAAACAGTCATCAAATAAGACTGTTAGATTAGCATTTACAAAGAAAGAATTACTTTACTTTTGTAAAAGGCCTGTGTGTGGCGCGGTGGTGGGGGGAGGGAGTGGGCAGAACAAATGAATAAATTAACCTCTTTTACTGAACAGAATTTTATCTGGAAAAAGAACAGGCTTTAACTACAAAATACGGATACTAGTTAGAGAAGGAAAAAAATTCATATAATAAGCTCTACTTAAACTGTGAATCAGGTGACTGGTGTAACATACTTTACCTGAATTTCCTTCAAATGCGAGAAACAGAAGCCTAAATTGGAGATTTTCTGATTATACAACAAAGGGGAAACTGAGGACTGAATATAATTTTAAAAAGCACTTTGATAGGATCTATGTTTTCCAAAGGAAAGTGGTGACTAAACCACAGATCCAAAAATGACACATAAGTCTGGGTGTAGAAAACTCATGTTTATCAAGAAAAGAATCACCATGAGGACAACAGCTGGATTTTCTGTGGCTCATTAACGTAAGTGTGCAATGGAAACAGAAGTATGAAACATAACGTAAAGGATGTAATACACAGTGTACTAAAAACTGTATTGCTAACTTAAAAAACAAAGTAATGTCCTTTTAGTACACAATACAGGGGAAACTAGTACAACCTGTACAAGGAAAGGTCATGGAAGCCCCCCAGACACATCCAAACTCCCTGAGGGACTGAATTGCTGGGC
>NW_004443961.1:15905798-15926181 GCF_000243295.1 Trichechus manatus latirostris
GAGGAAAGGGGAGAGATTTTTCAAAACTCCCCTACTTTGGAGAATAAAACGATTAAAATTTTGTGTGAAAGTAGTCTAAAAGGAAACCTTTTATGTTACTAATATCCAGTCCTGCCCTGCATATTTTAAAATTTTTAAATGCTAATTTGAAGCGATTTTACAAGGAAAAAAAAAACCATATTCTTTCAATCTGGGATAAAGCCAAGTGAGCCTTAAATTGCAAAGCTAATTGTTTTGAGAAGGGCATGTCTCTTGCCTCAAACTCCTCGGAGAATTCCAAGTTGTAACAGCATCGAGTGGTCAGATTTAGGAGCACTGTGTCCTTAAATGCTATTTTAATTTTAATTCCAAATAGATTAGCAATTAATGTGTGTTTTAAAGAGATTGTTTTTATAGAATACTTTCCATGATTACTTTAAGAGTTCTAAAATAAAGTTGTTAATGACAGGAATTTACTAGAGCAATTCCTAGGGTCAGGTTTTAAGTTTTAGTTACTTATAAACTGAATATTGTTCTCTCTTCCTACCTCAAATGCCCAGGCCATAACATCAGAGTTTATGAGGGTGGGTGGTACTTCATTGTTGCTAATATGACCAATAATTTCCAACTATATCACACTTTATAATATGCACAAAATACCCATTTTAATGATCTGTCATTTCAATGTAGCTAGCCCATGAGCTTCTACAGATTTAACGGGATTTTGTGTATTTTGAATTTCATCATAAAGGGGCCCTTTGGAATCATTATAACATCAATCCTTGCCCATTATAAGATTTAGCTCTCTTACTAGGTAAGAGCATGAGGGCTCAAAGCAAAGGCTTAACCTAACTATAGATTGTAAGCCAGATCCTAATAAAAGCCTTAGTACTTGGGGAGAACATTAATAAATGGCACTGATGACATATGAGAAACTTGTCAGTGATTCAGGGCATCATGAAGGAGAGCAATGGTTGTGATTAAGAGAAAAATTCCTTATAACTTGAAGTAATATTTAGATCTGCACATTCCAGTATTACTTTTGGGGAAAGAACTATGTAATTGGGAGCAAATTAAGTACAAAATAACTCATGTTCCATTTAAGTCACAACTTTCTAACTGTAACTGTCAAGGTTGAATTAATTAGGATATTTAATACCAAAGAGAGAGAAAGCCTGCTTCTAGGATTTTTTTAAGGAAAGAAGAGGAGAACTGATATGTAGCTGAAAGAGTTGATCCCCAAACCTGGTGATAAAAATTGTCAGCCCTTGTGTGTGAAGGGTTTATTTTTTTTCTTGAACAAATAGTGGGTCAGTGTTTTTAAGCCGAAAAAACTCCACTAAGCCTCCATAAACCCTGATTACATTACTATGCCTTATATACCTTAGGTGAATGGTCCTTCATTTTTTTTTCTTACCCCGAAATACATGAGAAATAGCATATGAATAGACTCATGGTCCATTATGAATAAGATTCTAAACTGTGAGGAGGAAAGGGGGACAAAAGTAGTTTCAATAAGTCCCTACTGTCCTAGGGATTTTAATCACTCCCAGCTGACATGTAGCTTTGAGAGTGCGAGGATATACACACGTAAACACCCACAATTAGCCCCAGGTGGAATTTGAGATTCACTTGAGACACTATAGCTGATATTTCAAACTGATTGGCATTTCCCCCCTATGGCCTTATGCATAATAAAGTCTTCACAACAGACTTTGGAAATCATTAAAGTCTGATTGAGGCACACATAGAAGGAGACTGTCAACGCTTGGTTATTCAGAAGCTCCCTCTCTTGGTTAGCAGATTAAACAGGTCCTTGGTTTTTATTTCTTCTCCTCCCTTACATGGCCCATTTTTTCGGGCATGTCTTTGCTCATTTGCAGCAACTCCACCAGAAAGGTAGTAAGAGGAAAAGAGAAAATGTAATCTGCAAACTTGACAGCAGATCTAGGAAGAGATTTGGTAACTGAATCTACTTGCAGAAATCAGGTTTGGGATATTATCATCACTGTTGCTGTTCTATCTCCAGTCACCAAGGCTGGCTGAAAGTTGCCTACACAAACCCTGCTTTATTAGATTTATACATCGATGAGTTAAATGTTGCTGATTATAAAACATAACCCATGTAAAATGTTAACTACGAAATATGCAACTTAAACTTAACATGTAAGTCCTTTTATTAAATAAACTAGCAACCAAAACACACACACACACACACACACACACACACACAAACTATGAATTCTTGTGTAAGGAAATAATCACCCCACCTCCAATTTATTAGCTCTAAAGATTTAATTTTCTTGAAGCAGCATACATCTATATAAGAATTTAAGGAAGCACTGTAAATGCAAGGCATATTTATTATTTGATAGAACATATATATGCTTTAAACTCTTTATCAGATGTAGAGAGGAAATTATTTCCAAATTGAGAAAAGCAGTAATACAAAAAGCCAGCAACTGGCAGTAAACATCTAAAAGAAAGAAATGATTATATTCAATCTTTTCTTTGTTTTTAAATGGACATCACCTTTGCGTCGCAAGTATTTTTCCCTCTCTTCCCCAGCAAGTCAGCCTGAAATCTCATTCTAAATCCATAATCAATCTTTTCTTCCCCACCACTATAACCCCCTAAAATTCTGGGCTATCACACACACTTTTGACACTGATGTGTGTTTTCTTCTCTATTGCTGGATTTGCTTAATGCATATATCAAGTATCACACTGTTCTGCATCCCTGACTGGTGGGATAAAAGGCCCTATATAAAGATTTGCTCGTAAAAAGAGCTAAGAGGGCAGGCTTAAGGCTTAGGAAAAGTCTCAACCAACCAATTTCTAAAGGTAGGAGCAAACAATCTTAAAGACTAGAGCAATGCTTTCGGGCCTTTCCACTAACATGATCAACATACGATCGAGAGGACAGGGAAACTTAAAAGTTACCATCCCATCCTCCATTAGCTGGTTACTTGACGTGTATGAGTTATCAACAAGGCTAAAAATCCTTCAGAGTTTAGGGCACTGGCAATATGAAACTATTTTACAACATCACAAATATTTAATGGAGCACGAACGTTCAGTAAAGAACTAGTCCCAAAAAAAAATGTGAACAAAAAAACAGGGGAGATACTGGTTAGCTCTTTGAATTCTGGTTACCAATTTGATGATGATAACGATCCTATTTTTCTAATTAGAAGGAACATTCTTTTAATCACTACCAACTGGCATAATACAGAAAATAAACACAAACTTTAAAAAGTAGCCATTTTTCCTTTAGATATTTTATTGTATTTAAAAACCAGTAATAGAAAACACTTGCCAAATTCACTTGCCTCTGACTGAGGCACTCATACGATCTCCTAATTTACAGCTTGCACATACAGATGTTCACACTTAGTAAAAGGGCTTCTTAATAGCTTTTTTTAATTAAAAGTGTGTTGATAATAGGTGTTTTAAAAATATCCAAACAACACAGCTGAACTGACAAACGCCTCACCGTGTCTCACATTGTGGTAAGATTTTATAAGAGAGAAAATGTTATGATTCCGTTGCACATATATAGAATAAATGTTACCCCTAAAAACCTCTGCTGAAATCTTTCATTAATTTTTCTCTCTATGCTCTGTTTCCAAGTAGAAAATGTTAGATCGCTACTAGGTTTATGTAGCCGAAAGCAGAACCACAGTCGTTGCTGCTGCCTGCAGCTTTTTTTTTTTCTTTGCAAAACTTTGAACCCAATCCAGCTTTGACACACTGCCTCTTCAGTTAATAACTATCAAGTTTCCCCTTGTCTCCTGTCTACTTTTCTTTGAGGCAACTGCGCACTCAGCACCCCGAGATAATAACACACATCTATAAGATAAAAGCAATGGCATTAATGTAATTGTCTGCCTCTCTCTCTTTAGCCTAATCTTTTTTTTCCTTCAGTTTTGACTGCCTGTGTGACACCTGTTTTTGTCTACTCTGATCCTACGACAGGTTTTCCGCTGACAAGGTTTTTGCCTGACAGAGATTCTGCAGACAAGAACATAATAAAATATGAAGAACTGCTTGTCAGAGGTTCTGCCAATGCTCACATGAAATAAAGGGAAAAAAAAAGACTTTTTTTTTTTTAAGGGGCCTTGTGATGGTCGCTTTTGGCCTGTCAGGAAAAAGACCTCCCTAGCCAATTTCTCCAAGCCAAACAGGTGTTCTCTTTTATGTTAGAGGTTGATTTGTTTTTTAATTTTTACTGATAGTGGAAAACACGAGCAGCCAAAAAGGGACAGGGGAGGCAGAAATTTCTTACCCTCACACTTTTTTTTTTTTTAGGAAAAGGAGTGCTGAAGCACTCCCAAATAAAAGTGGAAGGTATTTCACTCAAGACCATATTTTCTGAATAAAACAAAAATGCCAACATCTGTTAATGATCAAGCAAATTTAACTTCCCCAAGATTTACTTCCTGGTTAGTTAGGATACTAAAACGTCTCACCTGCCTTTCACTTGTTTCATTGTCTTGAAGACAGCAAAGGTGAAAAGAGAGTGAGGGCCGGAACAGAAAAATGCAGAAATGGAACTAAAGACAAGTTGTTTGGAGGCTGTGATTACCACTCAAAATGTGAAGAGGCGGCTGCAAAAGAAACTGGCAATTAGGAATCAGAGACTGTTCGAGTTTCCATAAACCTTTGTTCCGTGTACCACACGGCAGATAGTGCAGTAGGTGCCAGGCAAGATGAAGAGCTGCCCTTTCTGAGCTCAAACTAGTGGAGGGATCGGTACTACACAGAAACTACTCTTCGAGTTTCAACCAAGTGCGTCGAGAGCATACAGAAGGGAACTCTTAATTGCTCCTGAGGGAGCCCTCTTCCCTGATGACCAGCGCAGAGGGAAGACTGGACTCGATCAACAGTGCAGCCAGAGTGAAGACTTGAACCTGGAGAGGGTTTACTGTGATGAGTGAAGGGCCGACAAGAGCCTGGATTTTGATTTTGGGGATTTTTATACCAATTCTAACTACTCTGCCAGCAAACAAGTTTAAGCTGGGCTTAAGTTATCCAAATGCATTACTTCATACCTAGGTCTAGATGTCTAACAGAAATATAACACAATCCATATATAGGATTTTTAATGTTCTAGTTGCTATTTAAACAATGAAATTAATTTTAAAAATGTATCTTTTGTTAACATTTTATGGCAAAATATTACCAACAGAGTTAATAAAACAAAATTATTATTTTACATTCTTTTTTCTGGACTAAGTCTTCAATATTTACTGCATATTTCATAATTACTGCATATCTCAATTAGGACAATCCACTTTCCAAGTGCTCAATAGTCACAACAGTGGCTTCCTTATTAGACAGCCAAGTCTAGTGTTCCCTTTGCATTTTTTGGCCATTTCAATGTAAGGCCCAACAAGACTGTTTGATGAATTGGGTTTGTATTTATAGTGTTACTTCACCATACAGCAGGCTGCAAAGCATGAGGCAGGGTGAAGACTTCCCTTCCCTGAATACCAAAGACCCTGAGTATCAAGGAGCAGCTCCAAGGAGAGAGGGACTTCACTACTGGGCCCCTTATCAGATACTGTTGACAAGTCTACCCAGTTGTGGTAGTTAACTCCTTACAATACTTTCCATACAATGCTATGCTCACTAATTAATCGAAGATTAATTCAAGAAGCTTCTGATGAGTTACAAAAACTCACCCTCTTGGAAGGCACTACTCTTTTTAAAAACCTGGTAAGAAATGGGGGGGTGCAAATGGTTTACAGTAGTCTACCAATCTAAAGGTTGGTGGTTCGAACTCACCCAGCAGCACTGAGGAAGAAAGGCCTGGCAATCTGCTTCTGTAAAGATTACGGCCTTAAAAACCCTCTGGAGCAGTTCTACTCGATAACACATGGGGTCACGTGTGTCACTATCAACCAAACAGCACCAGGCAATGGGTTAAGGAATGGAGTGTAAAAACAACATTTTAGGCCTCCCAGAATAAAAGTGAGAATTCTATCTAAAATATCACGCTTTTCTCATCCAGTGATTTGGTTTCAATACAAAAAAAAAAAAAAAAAAAGGTGAGGGAGGGTGGAGTACTCATCATACAAGACATTCTGGAGCAGGCAGAATGGTTGAGAGCCTCACCAAGATATTGCTGAGGCATCCTGGGTCCTACGACCCAGGTGAATTTCCTAGTCTATCTGAACAGTGCATTCTAAGTAAAAGGAGAGGGGTTGAGTGTGTTTAATTTATAACTCCTTCAATTTGTGCTCTGCTTAACCTGGTGAACTCCAGTTAATTAAGATGTTCCTATAAACAATTAAGCTTCCTGTAGGATCGTTATAGCAAGATATAAAAATTTATGATGTAATAAAGTGCAATAAAATGATAAAGTGGTTAGCCCACCAAAGCACTTCACATGCAAGAAGATAGGTGTGAAAATTTGGCAAATACAGCTTTAACTGTCTAAAAGTCAGCTGTTTCTGGTTTTTGGATTTAACATTTCAATAGATAAGTGCTCTAAAATTCAATCCAACTGGTCTGCACTTCTCTAAATGTGACCTTTGGGGGTAAAGTGTTTTCCTACTCTGTTCAAACAAGGGCTCAAACGACATTTTAGGGGATATGTTAAGATCATGGAACTGTGCTGGATTTGCTGAAAACAACATCATCTAAAGAATGCCAGCCCTCATAACCAAAAGAATTGGTGACCTGAACTCTTCTACTGGGCACTGAAGAAGACCTTCTCTTGAAAGAGGATGCACACCTTAAGTGAGACTCTAGATATTAACAATAATACTAGCAACTAATACTGTTGTACCAGAATATGGGACTAAACCCACTGTTTCATTTAATCCTCCTCAAAACTCCCTTGTGCAATTTAGGCAAACCAGTTAACCAATGGCCACTGAGTTGACCTAACTCACAGTGACCCTATGTGTGTCAGAGTAGAACTGTGCTCCATTCCACTTTCAATGGCTGATTTTTCCTAAACAGATTACCAGACCTTACTTCAGAGGTGTCTCCAACCTCTTGCTTAGCAGCCAAGTGTGTTAACCATTTGCACCACCTAAGGACCCCCTGACATTTAGGTATATTCCTATTATTTAAATTTAGAGAGAAAAGAACCGGGACACAGAGGCACTACTAACAAAAGAGATGAGATTTGACCACTGGCCTGGCCACCCACAACTTTTAACCACTAAACTATGTTAAGATATTGTCTGTGTCTTCAAGGTGGAAGCTTTATTCTTGTAAGAGTTTTGCAATTGCAACAACTAACATTTATTAAGTATTTACTATGTACAGGGCACCTGAATTATCTCATTTAATTCTAGGAAGAACCCTATGAATAAAGGGTTCATTATCCACATTTCACAGATAAGAAAACAGAGACTATATCACTTGGCCAAGGTTCTAGTGATAGTTGGTGGTAGAAGCAGAATGTGAACCCAGTCTTGCTCGAGACCTATACTCTCATCTGCTATTCTACTTGCCTCCAATTCATGTACCTGACCTGAAGTCTCTCCATACAATGGGGCCCGAGGTTTGCATGTTTCAATATAACATCTTCTCTGCAGGCATCATGGTTTAGTGGTAGTGTAGAATTCTACCTTTCCATGCAGGAGACCTGGGTTCTATTACGAGTTAAAGCACCTCATGTGCGACCCACCACCTGTCTGTCAGCGGAGGCATGTGCGTTGCTATGATGCTGAACAAGGTTTCGGTTGAGCTTCCAGACCAAGACAGACTAGGAAGAAAGACAGACTGGAAAGAAAGTCTAGGTGATCTATTTCCGAAAATCAGCCAAGGAAAATCCTATGGATCACAATGGTCAAATCTGCAACTGATCATGGGGATGGCACAAGACCAGGCAGTGTTTCATTTTGTTGTTTATGGGGTCACCATGGGTTGGGAGCCAACACAACAACAGCTAACAATATCCTCTCCAGAAACTCTTTGGCAGTAGACTCGCATTGATCAGACTTTAGTAGCCAGGACTTGTCACACTTAACCTTAGGTTCCATCTGCAATAGAATGAATTAGAAAAAAATCTGGAAGGGGGTGATAGGCAGACAGCCTAGGACTTTAAGTGAGTGGAACTGTTTGTGCTGCGATTAAAAGAAAAAAACTTAAAAGAGTTCAAAGTACCATCCCAAACTTGGGCAGGCTGAAAAACAAATCAAAATAAGCAGCTCAGGGACACAAAAAGAATATAGTTAACTCCATTAATCAAGCACCAAACCTTTACATTTGTAAGGATGTCCTCCCTTTAAAGCTTATCAGAGGTGATGATCAGGGAGTAAAGGAGAGAGGCAAAAGACACCGTGCCCTTGGGTCAAACAGAAGACTCCTATGCCAGGCAGGAAAACAGCGTTGTGTTTCCTCTCTAAAATAAAAGTGAGAAATGCTCAAGGACTTTGCCCATGGAGACACCAGAGCTAGGAGACGATTAAAAGCTGGTTTTTCTGTATAAAAAGGAATTTTGCGGCTGGGCACAGCCAAGTTTCAGAATCACAATCTGGAAGTACTAAGTCTACCAGAAAGACAAATTCCTTTGAAGAAATACACTTTTGCGTTACTTTCCAGCTGTTCCAAACCGATGTACCAGGGGACGAGGACTATGGTGTGTTTATCCACGTGTTTCTAACCAAAGCCCTAGACAAATGACCATCTACACCTTCCCAGAAGGATCAAGTTCTCACTTTGCTATCGCTTAGCCTGCGTTCACTTCCCTGTGCTGAGATGGTCTCAAACTAGTACTTCCGTTACACTGTTCGCTAAGTCCTAAGCACCCCTCCCTCTGCAACCATTTTCTCCCAGTGGGTAATTCACTCTTCCTGGGCCAATCTCCAGGGGAGCAAAAGGGAGGCCAGTGCTTGGTGTCTGGCAGAGGTTAATAGCTGGGAGCATTATCTTCCTTTGTCAGAGGAAACTCAGATTTTTTCACCCTCCTCTCCTCATTTTGAAAAATTACCATATAGAAACTGCTGCTGATTCACACAGAATGAGCATGAAATCATGGAAATGTCAGGCTTTCTTGCTTGCGATAGAGTACTTTCTAACCAGTGTGGAAGGGGACAAGACTAGGGAAGAAAAGAGATGCGGGAAGGAAAGGTTATTATTACTTTAGTTATACTAGTTCTTTTCAGGGAGAATATTATAGTGCTATCAGTTGGTGACAAACTAACTACTTCTAAATGTGTTTAGACAATTCATAAGCAGAATACAGACTGGGGCAAATAACAAAGACATATGACCTTTCATAAGACAAAATGTAAAATTACTGGTTTTGATCTGCCCAGCTTGAGTCCATTAGGTACCATGACTCCAACACCTTTGAAGAATGTATAAATAAAATACTGAGATCTCATGTTCTGCAGGTGGGACTCATATAATTAAAAGATTTTTCATAAAGAATACCAAGGACCAAAGGTCCTGATTTATGACTTAATTATGCTATTTGAGTCTGACCTGGGGATTCTTTTAGGTGTAGAGTTGCCAGATTTAGCAAAACAAATAAAACAACAACAACAACAACAAATAGGACATCAGTTAAATTTACATAGAACATACTTACACTAAAACTTATTGTTTATCTGAAATTCATATTTAACTGGATAGCCTTATTTTATCTGACAGCTCTAAGATATACCAAGTAAGAGCTAAGAATTTAAACTCAATGACACTGGGGGAAAAAAAGAAAAAAATTACTTCCGGTGAATTATGAAAAAGAAAGGTTTGAAATTAATGGGTTATATGACTATTAAGTCTTACAGTACATTAAACTATAAAGCTGGGAGGTATGTGGCACTACATCAGTTTTATACTGCTCACTATTTCCTGTGGTACAGAACTAAAGAACTGAAGGATACTTGCCACAGTACTCCACATATATGTTTAAAAAATATCTGATTGATGTCCAAACGATGCAGGCCAAGCCTGCTCACATCTTACACAACAAAAATCGAGTAGCTTGGAAAAAATACAAGCAGGAAGACAGCTAGCATGATGAGCAAATATTTAAACTAATTATATTAATACACATTACATTAATATAATTATTAAACTGTCTTTCCCTTGAATGAACTGCCAGGAAGGAAGGGAAATCGCATTTATAGAAAATAATAAAAGGAAAAGTCTCAAGAACTCCAGTGCAACAAGCACTCTTGCAGGCAGACCTTGGCCAAAGGAAGTACTGCTAATACTAGCATTCATTCACATTACTTGGACGTGAATGAAAAGTCTAGCATTCACATGGTTTGTTGGCATGGCACATCCTTTTGGTTTAAAGTCAAAATATTCTATAATGAAAAGTATTTGCACCAAGAAAGCTGTTGTGGGGTTCATTTAAACTTTATAATATGTTTGTATTCATCAGTCTCATACCCTTGTCAAATGCTCACCACACATACCTAGGAACCATGGAATTGTTTTTGTTTTTTTAACGTAGTTTTAAAAACAAGCTTTGTCAGAAGTGAAAATAATCGATCTCATAAAGGAAAATAAATTATCTTTCAAAAGTCTGTCCACCTCTTTTATGAAATACACAAATAAAACATATACCATCAAAGAAAAAAATAATAATTTTCCAGTTGTCTTGGACTGTCATTAAGTAATTTCTTAAACTATTATTTAATTTACCTTTATTTGTTTAGAAACAAAATCTTCATCTGTACTATGGATGTTAAAATTAATTTGCAAATAATAAATAATAAAAATGGTTTAGTACAGTGTTATCAACCTTTGCAACATGCCTCCAACTTCACAAAGGCAACATATGCTTATTGCTAACACTTCTCATTATAAACAGAGATTCTCCAAAAAAGAACGATGAATAGGAAATACTCCTCCTCCCACTCGCCTTACCCACCACTGGGGGTATACTGGTAATATCTGCCAATTTTTAAGACTATGTAAAATTCTTGACTTAAGCCTCAATTCTGCAAATGGCAGGATTCCACTCTTGTATGGGGGGAAAGGTCAAAACTCAAAAAACTGAACTTCTAACAACATAAGCATTTACATGACCACAAAAAAAGCCCATTGCTGAACTTGAACTTATCCTGATATCTTACTTTGGCACTTTTCAACAAAAAGAATTGAACTTGTAGGAAATATTTTTCACTCTTTCAAGATTCACTCAGACTGTTTTAGATTAATAAAAGAAAAGTATTGAGAAGGCAATAAAAACAGGTATTAAAAAAATTCAATTACATGAATTAAGGGCAATTTGCTGGAGTCCATTATCCAAGGGAACAGAAAAACATGACAAAATTAGAAATGGCAACTCTGGGCTATTTTTAGCCTATCAACTAAATTATTATACACCCTACACCAAAAAACAAACAAAAAGCTTGTCTTACATAAAATTCAATTAAAAAAAGCCCTGCTTTCAATTACCAAGAAAAAGAACTAAAATTCATTAATTTGGGGGAGGGGGTGCTTGTGGAAATTCTTCATTTCTTCAGTAGAAAACATCTTTTGGTATTCAAGGAACTTTTCCCCCCTTAACTCAATGGTGCTTAAGATTTCAAGGAAGTAATTTCTGAACAGTAATGCATCCCAGTGAGTAATTTCAAAATCTTGGTGTTGTAGTATAATGAATTAATCATTCTCCTGTTTGATTTTTAAAACATTTTTCTCAAGATTTTTGTAAAGCACCTAATGTCAATAACTCAAGCAGGCTCAAGAAGCAATCTGTAAAACAATGAAGAGTAACACACACATACACACACACAGACACACAAATATAATGTGTGTCTATATTAAATATATGCATTATATTTGATATATAATAACCCATGAAATCCAAAATCTTATGAAGAAAGTAAAGGTACTAACAAAGGAGATACATGAAGCCATTTATTCAAGAGAGACCAACAAATATTCTGAAGACTATATGCAGAATATGGTTTTACATTAAAAACTCTTCTTTTGAAAAGAACATCTGAACTTGGTATTTGGATATTCTTTAGTAGCAGGTATTAAAATATATTTTTTATAGCAATGTAATAGGTGAAGTGTGTTCAGCGCTACTATGAAACAACTCTACGAAATATATCCTGGTAGTCTTGTTGCTGTTCCATCCACTTTCAGAAAAAAATTACACACTAAAAAAATCAAGTCACTTCCTCCTTGCCCCACACATAGGACACTGTCCTTTGTAAGGCAGCCAAGAAGACTGCTTGTTTCCCCTCTGAGAAGTAATAATTGGAGACATAATTTCAGGGTTTCTATACAAGGGGAGGGAATGAAGCAATTAGTTGAAATGCTGAAGGCTAAAAGAGTGGGTTCTCTCAACACACTGCCAACTCAAAGGCTAAAATCCAGCCCTCTCTGTCATATGTGCCCTGATGAACGGGAAAGAGTGGGATTTGCATACCCACTTGTATGTTTTTTGAGTTGTGTACAGATATGCTCCTGTTGTGAAGAAGAAAAGAGGTCAAGGTAGTAATGACAGTGGAGGAAAGAACTGTATTTCATTTTCCTTAGATCTATGAAACCTCAACATTAATATCCCAGAAACACAGAATTTCTAATGGTACAGTAGGAAAAACATAGTCTGGTGTAACAGAAATCTCTTCCTCAAATTGGGTAAACATCACATCGTTCAGAAAGCCTTAGGAACAACCATTGGCCAGGAATAATTTATGTTGTTCAGGAAGGAAAAAATATTGCTTTTTTCCTCCATTACACTACTAATATAATACACACATGGAAGTTGGATAGAAACAAACTTTGGGTAACACAGTAAACTTTTATACTCACAAGTCTACCATGATAGACGGATGGTGGTAATACAAGACGGCTTTGGAAAACATGAATGAATAAATGAAAAGTCCTTTGTTTGATTACTGACCATCCATTTCTGCTCATCCATCATCTTGTTGTTTATTTTTAACATATATAATTGAAGGTCTTATAGGTTTTATTTTTAATTCTCACAATAACCCTGCAAAGTAGTTACTGTTAATGCTATTTTGCAGATAAAAAAAAACTGAGATCTAGAGATGTTAAGTAACATGCCATATAAATGACAGAGCCAGGATTTGACCCATGCTACTACTACCTCCAGTAACCTCATGGGGCTGGACAGGCTTGGGGCACACGCTCTTTACCTATTACCTAGCAGAACTAACACTACACTTCAGGGAAAGAAGGAGGTCTGTGAAGAAATTAAATTCTTGAATGCAGTTAACATAGACTGACTGCAAAAGTAACAACAGCTCATTCCTGGCTCAAGACTGGACTAAGGGCTGCTATGTATGCAGGAAGGAGTTCCATCCCTGGGGGCACAGAAGGATTGCCAGATTGTGGCTATGTCTGCCAAGCATACTCCTTCCAGTGTATTCCCCTCATACTATTGTATCTGCCCCCTTCTCTCAGAGACACATGGCTGAAATGTCCCTGCAACTCCACCACACATGCCCTAAACAAGCTAAGTACATGATAAATTAAAAGCATTTCAAGGCATTGCCCTGTGTTGTTATCTCAGATCTTGCTAGAATAACATGACATTTATAAAAATACAACCCACTGGATATTTGGCACTGCTTGAGAATGAAGAATATGTCCACTTAAGAGCCAATACTCCAGGCTGTCAAAAAACCTCAAGCCAGGATTTCTTTTAAAAACATTACCTATATTTTTTAAATTCTATAGTAGAAGAAGTAAAGAAAAAGTCTCTAGGAGGTGAAGATAATCTCTACTTATTTCCAAGTCTACGTTTCCCTAAATGTAATAAACTTAAACCATACATAAGAATATAATCAATGCACACTGACGGAACAGCTATGTGCATTTGGCAAAAAGCCTCAACACTCCCAGCTCTCACTCTGGGTCACCTCCACCCCCGACACGCACCACCCAACTCCAATCCCAACGCACAATGAAAGGAGTATTTACAGATTATTTTTTCAGACATCAGCCAAATAATGTTCCCCTTCACTCTCTCACCCACCTTAGACCATACAATATTTAACATCTGGAAGGAAAAACTCAGCTTGAAGGCATATGACAAGGGTGAGCAGTCATCGGGGAGTTCTCCCAAGCAAAGAGGATTTGCCAGCTTCCCTCTGAGGTCCAGGCCCTGAAAGGCCAACTGTGGTATGTTTGAGTTTCCATCAGGCCTGGTGCTTGCTGGCTGCTGCTATGCTCAGTAAGAGCCCCACGGCCCAACTGTCCTATAAACATCGTGCCCTTCTGCTGAGAGCTGCTCACCAGCATTACTTCTTGGAGCCGAGAATATGCTCTTTGAGAGGCACAGGCGGAATGTTAACTAACACTTGGAGCACAGCTGACCCCTCTCTTCTCCAGGCCAGTGACTGCTCTAAAAAAACACACACATTAACATGAACATAGCAAGAGGTGGAAGAAAAGCCCAGATTTTCCTCACCATGTGCCACCCAGCCATGTTTACACTGATCGCAAGTCCTCAGGTTAATCTTCCCTGGCTGAAAACATTCACATGTGCAGTTTACCAGTGTGCAACGGATTGCCTGAAAAATAGAAGAAAACAAAAAGGATCAGCATCTGTTCAAAGGGACCATATTTTTTCACCATTTTAATAAACTATACCCACTTCCATTTTTAGAAGCTTTAACTTGGTACAGGCCTGGAGAGTTTTAAAAATAAATTTTGATACATCTAAACCTCTTACAAAAAATGCAACAAAATTCATTCACTAATATAATGTTTTATGTCATTCATACGTAAGCTTTAAATTAGAAATGCAGACCTAGTGGAACAAGAATAAAGGATTACACATTTTATAAGATGCTGGATTTCTAACACCAGGCATCCAAAAGAAAAATAAAAACATCTTGCTGCTAATATGTATTCCCATTTAAGTTTATCCATTTGGCAATAAGGTAAAAAACATACATTCTAATACAATGTTCAAATGAAATGTTTGTGAAAGTGTTCTGTAAACAAAAATGTGGCATACAAATATTATTACTGGAATATAATTTTTCTTCTGATGGATTTCATTTAAATGATTTATTTTTCAGAGTGAAAGACATCTTCATTGTCCCAATAAGGCCCAGTCTATTTCTCTTGTTATTTATCACTTCTTAATTTCTTGGTTGTTGGTTTTTTTTTCCCTTGGTATATAATTCCATTTTCACTCCTATTTTGAAAACTACAAAACTATGCTCTTTTTAACAGTGATACAAGAAAATAAATTTTGTTTTTGGATTTGAAGTAGAACAGAAAAAAGCCACTTATATGCAGATATTCTATCTGCAACAGTACATTTGTATTTTACCAAAATTGAGAAACACAGTAAAAATCTTTCATTTCCTTACAAGTACTTTTAAAAAATTACCTCACCAGTTTATATTATAAAGTGAATCCACAGAAAATTAGCATAAATGGAGTGTAACATTTTATGGATAAAAACCTATGCTTAAGAATTGTGCTAAGGCTGACCTATGCTCCTAGACGGTAGTTAATAAATTTATCTCATGCACTGAGTTCTAATTTGCATAGAAATTTTGAAGATAGAGGGATTTAGTCCGATCATTCACATATTAACAATCTACTGTAACTACCTGAATTGCCAGGAAAAGATCTCTGTACAGATTTAGATGTAATCAATGAGTACTGATTGTGGGGTGAGGAAGGTGGGCATGGGGATACCTAAAACTATAGATCTATGCCTGAAAGCTACATTTATAAGTTCAGATGCTCATATTCCTGAAACCACTTGTATTTGTTATATAAATGATCTCATTAGTAATCGTCAGTATTTTAGATATTGTTAACAGTTTGGGCCAAAGTTCATTCAGAGGGAATAGACTGGATAGGCTTTTACTTCTCCCTATGATTTGGATTAGGTAAATTTATTTCTCTTTCATTAATTAACATTAAATCTGAGTCTCTATTCAATATTTGTTGCTGGGGTTCTCACTATTGAATCCTTCCCTTCTTCACCTCCTTCCCTAACTTGTTCCTCTACTACCTCTAGAGAAATACTCAATTGTATAATCAGCCTAACATTTTAGGTGGATGATGAATAAGGAAGACCAAATAAGAAATGACACCTTTGAATTGTGGTGTTGGTGAAGAATATTGAATAGACCACGGACTGCCAAAAAAAAGAACAAATCTGTCTTGGAAGAAATACAACCAGAATGTTCCTTAGAAACAAGGATGGCGAGACTACGTCTCACATACTTTGGACGTGTTATCAGGAGGGATCAGTCCCTGTAGAAGGACATCATGCTTGGTAAAGCAGAGGGTCCGTGAAAAAGAGGAAGATGTCAACAAGATGGATTGACACAGTGGCTGCAACAATGGGCTCAAGCATAACAACAACTGTGAGGGTGGTACAGGACCCAGCAGTGTTTCGTTCTGTTGTACACAGGGTGGCTATGAGTCGGAACCAACTCAAGACACCTAACAACAACTTACAATGTCCGGAGTCTAATTATGTAAAACTTTCCTATATGTATTAGTAATGAAATAAGGGCACCAAAAGAAATGCTGACTAAGCAAGACTAGTAAGTATGTGTAGGTTGTAAGGAGAAATATTTCTCCCAAAAGTTATTATTGTCATTCCAATAGCAATATATCAGATCTTCACAGGTTAGTGATCAGTTCTTTAAATAAAATATCCATTAGTTAATGAATTCTCAGTGAAAGGGAACACTAACAACAACAACAAAAGTTTAGCAAACAGTGTTTCTACTAAATAACGAGGCACTTTACAAACTATAATGCCCACGCAGATTTACTTATAATAAATGTTTAACACATTCAAACATATATGGCGCTGACATTAAAAGTGCAATAATAAAGGCTTTCAGGTATGCTAACAAAATACCACCCTGGCTTTACCAAAATCAAAATATGGCCAATAAAAAGAGATGATCTCTCAAGAACTGTATTTTAACGACAGCATAAAAGACAGGCAAACTTTAAATTATTAATTTGAAAATATTTAGTAATTTTAAACAAATAGCCTTATTTTGCATTGTGTTTAAAGCATACTTTCACCAACTTTAATTACACCTATATTCAAAGACCAGAACTAATTAAGATATTGTACATTTGTTTTGTTTTATACATATTTATTGTTCACTGGTTGAATCATTCTTTCACCTAGTTTAAACTACCTTATATTGAAATACTTTTCTCTTCCTAAATAACTTTATACATTGGGTACATTTGGAAATTATACTTTTCAGATCATCATTTTTTACAAATTCTACTCTTTTTGTACCTAAACATACAAATACTGGAACACCTCAATTCCTTTTGTATATAAACATTTAAGCACTGGAATACCAATTTTGTATTTCTATGAATTCCAGAAGGTCTATTTGTTTTGAATTCAGATTTATATAGACTACAATTGTTCCTCAAGGGAATTATATATATTTAAACAATATGGTCTAAATAAATATTTTGAGTAAGAGACTACTGTGGCTTCAAAGGAAGTTTTATTCTAAATAACATTTTCGAAATAGCGTAAGACTTTGACATACTATTTATTCACAACAAAATAGAACCAATGTGATCACCTGCCAACTCACCCACACTTTAAAAAAATAAATTATCATAAAACTATCAAAGCCAGTTAAGCCTCAAAAATGTACATGCTTTACAAGGAGACAGTTGGGAAGAGCAGTAACAAATATGTTTTCATTTTAGTGAGCTCATTCACTTCTTCCTTCATTCAGCAAACTTTTGAGTGCCTCCCACTCTCTACCCAGCACTCTGAACAACACCAAGCTGTATCTGTTACATTCTCTGAATTATAAAAAGCATTTAAAACCAAAGAGCAAAGGCTTAAAAATTTTAGATTATGTAAACTCAGAAAAGAAAATAAAAAGCCTGAAATGAAAAAGAATCATAGTCATCAGGTATGTGGAAAGTAAACAGCAACAGTTATACCATTTATTTGTTTGGTCCTCAGATACTGTTCCAGAGATCAGGATGAATAGGCAAAAAGGGGACACCAAGATCAGACCCTGTTTAGTCATACTGTTCCAACCTATGTATGCAGAGATCATTAAGTAGGTTCACACTTTCAAACAAGGATATGGATAACAGGGGCTCTCAACTCCTCCAGGATGCTGCCTCACCAATAGTCGCTTTTAACTCCTTCCTCAATTCTTACACAATCAGCTCTCCCCTAAGCTTCCCAATAGCAACAAAAATAATAGCAAATTTTCTTAAGCCTGCAATTTACAACCAAACGTACAGGAAATACACCTGGAATGCTCCTCAGACATATGGTGAAAGAAACTTCCTCTTGCTTCCTTTGGACATATCATGAGAAAAGGCCAATCACTAGAAAAGGACACCAGTTGGTAAAATAGGTCAGTGAAAATGAAGGAAGCCCTCAGTGAGATGGACTGGCACAACAGCTTCAACAACGGGCTCACACATATCAAAGATCATGAAGATGGTTCAGGATCAGACAATGTTTCATTCTGTTCTACAAAAGGTTGCCAAGAGTTGGAGCCAACTCTTCAGCAACTGACAACACCACCACACCTTTTTAAAAGTAATTATCCCTCCTGCTTGTGTTTACCATGAATTTCTTGAAAGAAAAATCCACAGCCCCAGAACCCACTGTTTCCACTTCCTCACCACCACCTACATTTTAATTTTGTAATCTGGACTCTGCCCACACACTTTGCTGAAAACACCCACTCCCAGAGGCAATGTACTCATGACATCTGGTCACTTTTTCTAGTCTCCTTGTCCTCCCGGCTCTCAATGCAGCCTGCAGCACTAACTCTCCTTCCTGTCTAGACTGCAGAGACACTGACTATTCTAGTTTTTCTGGCATCAACTTCTCACTCTCTCTACACCGTAAACAAATAACAGGTGTTTCCCACAGCCATCTATTCATTCTTTGATTCCCTAATTCATACCATCCTAACAGCTTCAAATATTATCATCATCCAAAACCTTCATTTTTGAGGCAGGCAAGAAGTAGGCTGCATACTCCCAGTGCTCAAAAACTTCATGGTCTGAGTTAGTGGGCGGAAGGTTTAGAGGTAAGATCCTGAAGAACATACCCTTAAACAGGTTTAAGAAAAACTAGATTTCCCCATTTATTCCTCTATCTTTTCCGTTCGCAAAGCCCAGCATTTTTTATTTATTTATAACAATAAACGATGACTTGTTATTAATAATAGCTAGATTTACTGAATATTTGAGATTTTGCAGATACTGTGTTAGGTAATTTACAAACATTAGTTCTCTTAATCCTCAGAAAATACCCATTAGTACTATTATTACCTCAATTTCACAAATAAGGAAACTGAAGTATAGAAAAATTGACTACCTAGCTAACATCACTCAACCAGTTAAGTCACAGATTCCAAACTCTAACCCAGGTCTACGTGAGCTCTCCACCCACTCACTGGCAATCTTGAGTTATACTCCCATTCACAGCCAGGTGGTCATGGGGCAAAGCCATCACTGACATTCTGCTCTCCTCTAAAAATCATTCTCCAAAAATGATCAATGGCAGACCAGACCCTTGTGATGCATGGGTTTTCACTGGCTGTCACTGACATTCTGCTCTCCTCTAAAAATCATTCTCCAAAAATGATCAGTGGCAGACCAGACCCTTGTGATCCATGAGTTTTCACTAGCTGATGTTTAGAAGCAGATCATCAGGCATTTCCTCCTAGTCCATCTTAGTCTGATAGCTCCGCTGAAACCTGTTCAGCATCATAGTAACACACAAGCCCACACTGACGGATGGTGGCTGTGCCATGAGGTGCACTGGTCTGGAATCAAACTTGGGTCTCCTGAGTGGAAGACGAGAATTCTTCCACTGAACCACTAATCCTCCCTAGAGTAAAAATAATGGATGCATGGCATTTGTCTCACTGGGGTTATTTTTACCCTCCTATCAGCCCTTTCTAAGGAGCTCTGGTGGTGCAGTGGTTAAAGCAGTTGACTGCTAACCAAAAGGTTGGTGGTTCAAAACCACCAGTGGCTCACCAGGAGAAAGACGTGACAGTCGATGTGGCAGTATGCTTCCTTAGAGATTTAAAGCCTTGGAAACCCTATGGGGTCACTATGAGTTGGAACTGACTGGACAGCAGTGAGTATCAGCCCTTTCTACTAGAGTAAAAATAGTGGGTGTCAATCTTCATTGGTTTAGCTACTACCCCCTCTGCCACTAGTCCTTCTTATTACCGTTTCCTCAAGGTAATGTTCTCCTACCTGCCCACCTTCCAGCCTCCACCATGCTTTGTTATTTCCTGCTCAAACTTCAGATTCCAACTCAAATATTGCTTCTATTCCTAAAGGAAGTCTCCCTCCTCTCCCATTCAATACAAGACCCACATTAGTCTCCTGTATCACAATGTATCTTTCTGTCATAGCACTTACTACAGGTTGTGAATAACACACTTATCTGTGTAATTATTTGATTAGGGTCTGTCTGCTCC
>NW_004443961.1:15926939-15927880 GCF_000243295.1 Trichechus manatus latirostris
TTATTTCCATTAACTTAGAAAAAGGAAGAAAACATACAATTAAAATCAGTAAATTATAAATATTCCTGTTGAAAAGTACATCTAAAGTACATAACATAGGATAATTTAGAAAAAAAGTATTTTTATCAGGGACTATCATTACCACGTTTATATTTGGAGATTAAATGGCAGTGCGTTTGAAAGTATTCTGGGTGAGTTCCAAAGGACTATTCAAATAGACTATTGTGTTATCACTAAACCTGAAGTCTTCTTAGCTTTGGTATAGTCATAACTGGCTTGAACTCTGCAAGTTTATGTGAACTGAAAATCAATCTTTTCACAAAATGACATTTTAGGAAAGCATAGATTGTTGCATTAGCTAAGATTTACTGTACCTCACTAAAGATCTATGTTGTTGTGTGCCGCTGAGTCAATACCAACTCAGAGCGACTGCAATAGGACAGAGCAGAACTGCTCCACAGGGTTTCCTAGGTTGAAATCCCTCCAGTAACAGAATGCCAGATTTTTCCTACTGCAGAGCAGCTAGTGGGATCGAACTGCCAACCTATAGGTTACCAACCCAGCACTTAACTATTGTGCCACCAGGGCTCCTTAAAAGATCTATACACAAAGTGAATCAATAAATCTCCTATTAGCTGTGCTCATTTGGACCAAGTTACCCGGCAAAAAAAATAACAAGCAAAATAAGGCCATGGGACAAACAGAAACAGAAAACCCATATTCCAAAGGAGTAATCACGTCAAGAGAATTTAAAAAAAAGAAAAAAAGTTCACTAAACTGAAGTCAATTTTAGTCTTCGGTTTTACCTCCTTCTCCCCTCCAAAAAGAAAAAACAAAAAACTGTTCACAGGGAGTTCTCTTCAAGCGTTCACTAACCCTGGACAAATCTCACACAACTGAAAATCCTTCTGAAAGCCATATTCTCCTTGTTCAGTACTGAG
>NW_004443961.1:15928780-15938049 GCF_000243295.1 Trichechus manatus latirostris
TTTGATGCTTCCTGAGTTGTTTTGCCCATAGAATCCTTCAATATTGCAACTCCAGGATTGAATTTTTTTTTTTTTTTTTCAGTTCAGCCTGAGAAATATCAAGCGTGTTCTTCCCTTTCGGTTTTCTAACTCCAGGTCTTTGCACAATTCATTATACTCTGTATTTTCAGACTGCCCTGTTCAGCTCTTTCATGTCATCATTTCTTGCATTCGTTTTAGTTGCTCTACGTTCAAGAGGACATTTCAAAGTCTGTTCTGACATCCATTATGGTCTTTTCTTTCTTTCCTGTCTTTTTAATGACCTTTTGCTTTCTTCTTATATGATGTCCTTGATGTTATCTCACAACTCGGTCATTAGTGTCCAATGAATCAAATTTATTCTTGAGATGGTCTCTAAAATCAGGTGGGATATACTCAAGGTCATACTTTCTGTTCATGTGCAACCTGTACATAGACTACGAGGCAGTCATTCGAACAGAATAATGCGACACTGCATGGTTTAAAATCAGGTAAGATGTGCCTCAGGTTTATATCTTTCACTATACTTATTCAATACATACGCTGAGCAAATAATACGAGAAGTTGGACTATGTGAAGAAGGTGGCGGCATTAGGATTAGAAGAAGACTCATTAACAACCTTGGATGTGCAGATGACACAACCTTGCTTGCTGAAAGTGAAGAGGACTTGAAGCACTTACTGATGAAGATCAAAGGCTACAGCCTTCAGTATGGATTACACTTCAACATAAAGAAAACAAAAATCCCCACAACTGGACCAATAAGCAACATCACGATAAATGGAGAAAATATTAAAGTTGTCAAGGATTTCATTTTATTTGGATCCACAATCAATGCACATAGAAGCAGCAGGCAAGAAATCAAACGACATATTGCACTGGGCAAATCTACTGCAAAAGTCCTCTTTAAAAAGTTAAAAAGCAAAGATGTCACTTTGAGGACTAAGGTGGGCCTGACTAAAGCCATGGTATTTTCAATAGCCTCATATGCGTGCGAAAGCTGGACAATGAATAAAGAAGTCTCAAGAAGAACTGACACCTCTGAATTATGGTACTGTTAAAGAATATTGAGTACACCATGGACCAGAAGAACAAACAAATCTGTCTTAGAATAAATACAGCCAGAATGCTCCTTGGAAGCGAGCACTGTGAGACTTCGTCTCAAGTACTTTGGACATGTTATCAGAACAGATCGATCCCTGCAGAAGGATATCATAATTGGTAAAGTGGAGGGTCAGTGAAAAAGACGAAGACCTTCAACGAGATGGACTGACACAGTGGCTGCAACAATGGGCTCAAGCAAAACATGGGCAGTGTTTCATTCTGATGTACTTAGGGTGGTTATGTGTTGGAACTGACTCGACGACACCTAACAACAATTCATCAGTGTATGTGGTATTCACCTCTGAACACACACGCATGTCCAAGAAGGAAAGGTATGCATCATGTCAAAGGTCAAATGAACATTTTTAATGGGTAAGAAAATTGTTCTCTAAAGATTTCTATCTTTAAAAAAAAAAAAAAAGGAAAATAATTACACCAGGATTGTCACTGAATAACTTGTCTGCACCAGGTACCGTCAAGTTGATTCTGACTCACGGTAACCCCAGGTGTGTTAAGAGTAGAACTCCACTCCACTGGGTTTTCAATGGCTAGTTTTTGGGAGTAGATTGCCAGGCCTTTCTTCAAGATACTTCTGGGTAGACACAAAGCTCCAATGTTTGGGTTAACTGTTTGCACCACCAAGGGGCTCCATCACAGAATGCACTGTGGTAACTTCAAAGTAACAACTACTAAGTGTTGTGGATGAAGAGTGACCCTGAAACATGACCGAAAAGATGGGACAGGCACAAAGGCACAAAACAGAACTTTCACAAATATTTACATATCTTCTGTATGACAGCCTAAGACAGGACTTTGAACATTGGTACAAATCTGCAACAGACCCTAAAGACCCCACAGGACAGCAACAGTGATTAAGTCAGGAAATTTCTCCCTGTATAATTTTCAGAACAGTATCTTTCCTTCTGTTCTCACATGGCTGTTACATACAAACAATGGAAAAGAAATACCTTCCATTTTAGCTAAGACTTGGAGAATCTACATGATATTGTCTACATAGAAGAAAACTGGAATCCTAAATTTGGCCAAGTCACAATGTAACTTGAGCAAAGAAAATTCTACATTTTGGTGAACAACTACTAAGCTCATTTAAGACCGAAATGAACAAGACAAATGCACCAAAGTTTACTTTTATTTGGTTATCAAGCTCACACATGGTTAAAGGTGTATCCACCTGTTAGACTGTACAATTTTTTTCATTCATATATAAAACCAAGGCAAGAAGATGCAAGTTTTTAAATAACTTACAAAAAAGCTTTAAAACAACCTAAACAGTCTATCTAACTCTGGCCATGAGAATGGCAATACAAATTTACAGTTTTAGGAAGGTGAGTATATTTTCTAAATTTATACAAAGAAACATACAAATCTGAGTTTTAATGGGACAGTGGTCACAGACTTCTGAGAAGTGATCATCAGTAACTGAAAAGCTTGCTGTCAAAGCTAAGGATCCACAAGAGTGTTAAGCTGCAATGTTCATGCCAATATTAATAATAACAGCAAAAAGGGAAACAATGAAGAAATTCTGTCCACTTAAGAAAACCATGCAAAAACTGATGCACTGGGAAATCTGGACGAAAGTATGTACCTTATTTGTTTAAAAAAAAACAAGAAAAATGAAAACTTAATTGTTGTTGTTAGGTGCCAAAACCCCATTTGACAGAGTAGGATTGCCCCGAAGGGTTTTCTAGGCTGTAATCTTTATGGGAGCAGATCGCCAGGTCTTTCTCCCATAGAGTCATCGGGTGGGTTTTAACTGCTAACCTTTAAATTAGCAGCCAAGCGCTTAACCATTATGTCATGAGGGCTCCTTGAAAACTTAATCAAACATTCAATAAAACATTCATTTGTTGAAATTATTTTTAATGTCATTTGAAGGCATGGCAACCAGATAATAACGATCATTTTCTTGTACCTATGTGCGCTGAAATTCCTTGGTTGTCTTTTTCAATAGAAAGCCTACCATTAGATCTGGTGATTGTGTTAGAGGATCTGAAACCCGTGGGTGAGTCCAGACTCACCACAGCTGCCAGATACCACTGCTTTAAACAGTAGACAATACAGGCAAGATAGAAAGATAGGCAACTCAAAGATGTTCAAATTTCAGCAAAACCAGAAGAGAAACATTACTGCTATGTAAGTTAACTTAACTGACCAGGGCAATACAGTAGCCTCACAACACATCAGAAATAACTGAAATAGAGATTCATTGGGAAAAGGCTGCCTTTGAACACCATTTACTGTTAAAAGTCGAAAGATTTAAAATCTCATTTTGAATTTCTCTTAAAAGTCATATCCCACTGCACCGTTTGCTTCATTTTATTGGTGTTAAACCATTTAATTCCATAAGGTTTCAGTTCCCAGGAGACATAATGCAGCATAATATCTGACTTTCACCCACTAGGACCTCAATACACAAATACTGAATGAATGAATAGATGGAGGATGAAGAAATGAATTTCACTGCTGCTTAAATTTGATAATCCATTCTACTATGAAAATATTAAAAGCTAATATAACCATTTTACAATTGACAGATTCTAATCTACTGCCAGGGCCCCTTGTGGTACAGTGGTTAAGCGTTTGGCTGCTAACCAAAAAGTTTGCAGTTGGAATCCACTAGCCACTCCTTGGAAACCCTAAGGGGCAGTTCTACTCTGTCCTATAGGGTTCGCTATGAGTCAGAATAGACTCTACAGAAATTTTTTTTTTTTTTTTTAATCCACTGCCATTTTTATCGGAAAATCCAGGGCCTCTTTCAACAAATTTGCGGGAGGGGACCTCAGTTATGAACTCAGAACACTTATTATCAAAACACTAAAGAATTCTAAGAGAATCTGTAAAAAGTTGACAACAATTCTGTCATGAATACAAGTGAAACATTCCTCAATTTACTGTGATTTTACTTGAAAGTTACTTCAGCAAAAGTCAAGAAACAAATTTCATTTGGGAGAAGGGGGCAAAGAGGGAAAACCACAGACTTCTGATTATATGCTTATATACGTGTGTTAAAGTTTCTAAGACTATGTGTGAATATATAAACACAAACAGAGAGAAAGGGCTGTATACATAGCCACATAAATTTTCACACACACAGATCCAGTAAGTATCTCTAGTCATTACCTTAGGATTACTACGTACCATCAATCAACATGAGGAAGACCCCATTTAAATAATTTAGGAGTTCAGAGTAAAAATCAACAGCAGGATATAGCCAATTATATAAAGAAAATACCCAGGCTTCTATGGCATCAAAGCACATGCAAGCTGCAAGGAGTGTGAGTCTGTGTGTGTGTGTTTCAATTAAATTAGGCCTATGGTAATACAAGTTATTTTGTTAGGCAATTAGTAATATTAGGGAAACAGGAAATGAAAAGGCATTTCAATTGGGGCAGAAACTTTATTTTCTTATCTAAGAGTTGACAGTTAAGATACTGCATTTATTGCCTGCATGCATGTAAATTTTACAGACTACTTTAGGCAGCTGTGACAACATAACTAAAACGGAAATTCTCTTTTCATGTACATACCTATCATCTAATTGAAAACAGTGATCAGATCACTGTCAAAAATGACCAAATTCTGACAAGTAAACTCAGTCTACATTTACTCAATACATAACTTTTCTGTAAGGAGCCAAAACACATATGGTATCACATGAAAGCTAATACTCATCTCATTTCACCTTAGTATTGAATCAGCAATTTTATAGTCCATTGATATACATTTTATTCATTTTCACTAATGCAATTTGGAAGGTGGTAATATGATTACATTTCTCTGTGGCATTCATGAAAACAATTACTAATATAATATGATAGGGATAACATTAATAAGGAAGGGATTTATAACGAGATGCAGGAAGACTCTTAAACCTTCAAGCACTTTACAAAGAAACTACTCATTAAGCAAAAAGCAGGACAAGATAAAGCCGAAGTCCTGGTATTTCAGAAGTAACTTCAGTCCTGTGAAGAACGACTGATTTGCATGATGATCTCATATTTTGGCGACCAAGAAGAAAGATGTGGGAAGTAACCCAAGGCTTGCCCCAAGGCGCACTAAATGGAAGACATCACTCTAAGTCAGTAAGGCCTCTCCTTTGGAGACAGCATGGGAAGGATTCCTAATAAGTAAAGGAGTCCTCTGATTCTCTATCCTCTACAAAAGGAGCCAGCCACGTTATTTCAAACGCCAAAGCACAGTAATCTATCCACTTACCCAGCAAGAGAGTAAGGTGAGGTAAGATGAGTGACCTTTTAGCTAAATTTATTCCCCCATGTTTGTGAAGGAAACCCTGGCTGCATAGAGGTTAAGAGCTACGACTGATAACCAAAAGGTTAGCAGTGCAGATCCACACCAGCCACTCCTGGAAACCACATGGGGCAGTTTTACTTTGTCCTACAGGGTCACTATGAATCAGAATCCACTCGACAGCAACGGGTTTGTTATGGGTTTATGTTTGTGAAAAGAATTTTCCCCAGTGAAGCAAAAAGAGAGAGAGTTTATCATTTCAAATGACAACTCTGATTACCCAGGCAAATTGAGGTATCCTCTGTGAGACTCAAAATACCCCAGGTTTGTAGAGTACTATGAAGTTTGCATAATTCAAGTACATTCCCGAATTATCAAAATCCCTGAAATTAGAGATTTTTTCAGCAGCAGCAAAGGAGCCTCTGAGATGTCCCTAAATGGCCATAGCCAGTAATCTGAGACTCTTTCTACTCTGCCAGGGTATCAGAGGCAAGGAGCTGAGTAATCCCTGTGGTTGCTTTGCTCCTCAGTGAGATTGCCTCTGATGTTTTTTCCAGTTCCAAGTGAAGTTTAAGACCAAATAGTAGATGTAGAGGAAGTTACACAGAAAGGAAAAAGGACAAATGAAGGTTTAAGCAACTTGAAAAGGCATGGAAACTGCTAAGTAAGCCATTAACAATCAACATTAGAATTTTCTAAAAACAAAGTGGTAAATTTTAGGTAAGTGAGTTACTCAGAATAATATGAAAAGTCTCTGAATTCTTTACATGGCAACAATAAGAATGGCCAAAATCTGAAAAGAGTGAGACAAGGCATTCCCAAAGAACACTGGGGTTATTTTCTATCATCTTACTTCTACCTGTCCTGGGATTTCTGAGTTGCCTTATTAGTAGCACATCTCAACAGAAACGTTAATACTTTCCATTGTACATATAACTATGCATCATAATTATACCTGATTATGAAAGAATACGTTTCTTTGCCCAAGAGCAGATATCACCTCAGGAATCGTATCTATTGCAAATAATAATAATGATAGGATGAACAGTCTATATGCCCCCTTATACGTTATTTATGTTAGGTCATTGATTCCCCAGGGGTCTGTGCTAAGACCTGGACTGGCTTCATTAGAGCTTCATATAAATCACTGAAGGCACATCTTGATTTTACCAGTGGCTAGAGTCACTGGAATTTTTAAAGTGAAACCTCACAGGTAATAAATTTTTTAAAAACTCACATACAATGTAATCATTTCTTCTAAAAAGTAGTTTCCCGAAATTCCAAGACTAAATTCAGATGTACAGGGAAATCCCACAAAATTCTACGGACTCTATAAGCATCTAAGAGTAATACATGCCCAAAAGCGTTGAAAAACACTATTCTCTTTCTTCTTTTAAGGATTTGTTGATTTAAAAGACAAAAGGAGACACATACTGATAGAAAAGATAGCAAGAAACAGACCATTTTGCTGCTAACAAATGCTTCAACATCACTGAGCAAATTGAGAGACCTACGCAATGGCTGTCAGTAACTTTGAGCTAACTCTTGAAAATTAAGAAATAAATAGAAAGCCTTGTGGAAAAAAGGGAGTCTTCCAGAACAATGTTAATGTCATATTGGGCATGTGGACTGGGTTCACAAGTGTGTCAGCTGAATCAACATAATGGGCTATAACAGCTTCGAAGCAGCTAATATGGTCCATTGGGTCAATAATCCGTGAACTAAGAAGGATTTACTTGATAGACTATAAATGGTTCATAAGAACTCAAAAATCACTCTATCAGATCAAAAATCCAATTTTCATATGGTGCCTTTCTACAAATTAGCCAAAAGAAAGTAATGGCTCTGAAGGACTTCAAGGTCTATCGGTTAAAAATTCACTTTTTAAAGAAGAGTATAGGAAGTAAGAATTAAATGACGCTTTTTTTTTTTTTTTTAATGAACTAACCTATTTAAGGAGAAAATTACAATTTCTAGAGGAAAGCTAATCACAAAAGCAAACATTTAAGGGGCTTTTTAACATTTCCCTACAGGTGATTGAATGTAAGAATCCAAACAGCCAAAACACACACTCAGACACACAAATGTCTCCACGTATCTCCACATACTACAGCTCTGTAAATTACAAATCACTATTTCTGAAATAGGAACATTTAAAGATAAAGATTTATAGTTCATTTTTCCTTCCTTATGTCATTTGTATTGTGGGTCTGCTGTGTTAGACCAGAGAAGACATTTGTGACAGCTTGTGAACACTGGGAAGCTCTTTCATTTTAACTTAAAGAAAAGCAGGTGGAAGAAATCACAAAAGGTGAACAGTAAAAACCACAATAGCTTTTGAACATTTAAGAGAAAGGGTCGATTTTCCAGCCAAAGCCGATATAGCCACTGTTTACAGATAACTGCAACTTCTGCTCTTTCTAGACTGCAGAGAAATAGAAGCCTTTTCCCTGTATTTGTGAATTTCATTACATATTCACATTAGGTGATAGTGGTTGCAGATTAATTTTTTTTAAATGTAAGCTTATCTAGGTGAATAATTGTATTTACTAAGTTCATGGCAACAAAGAAAAGCAGAGAAAAATGCTCCAAAAATATAACAGGCTGTAATTAGAATTCTTAACAAGAAAGAATTCCTCTACGCGGAAGGAAAATGTGATCTATCACCTCTCTCCCAAAATGCTATTAGCCTCTCTTCATCATAAAGACAACAAGAAGGAATCGTCTTTCTTTTTACAGTAGTAACACTGAATAAAATAATAGATGTTTTTACATCAAAGGGTATGAGCTATTGACATAAGCTCAGTCCTGTTAACGTTTACACAAGGGAAAGGAAAATTCCAATAATTCTGAAATAGACAGATAAAACTTTTCTCTGTGGCTACGACCATGTACTATTATATGCAACTGCTTATTTTTAAAAAGAGCCTTATTGGTACTCTCTGAAGGATTTTCTTTTATACATAGCTTTATCCTATAATTTTGTCCCTGTTGGGCACGCTGCCTAAATTTAAACACAAACAGTCAAGCAATGAAGAAACATTAACACATTTACTGTGAACAAAAACTCCCAGTTGTACAGTGAAATTTTAATACATTTCAACTTATCTCTTTTACTAATGGGGAGAGTACAAACCCTGCAGGAATTCGCTCTGCAAACTGGTAATTACAGTAGACTCACTTTTTTATAATGCATATGTATAGTCAGACACAAAAAACCCTGGCTGCCCTTTTGATGTAGGTTACAATAGGAATGTGTGGTTTTTTGTTTTTTTAAATTATGAAAATCTACAGCAATTCTAGAGGAGTGCATTATTTCATGGAAAAGTGTCCTTTAGCTCTGTACATGGACACAAATACACATATATATTTAGATATTTGCTTTACACACCAGAAGGTACAAGCTTTATCAGCATGAGCTTTTATGTCATTTTCCACTGTAATCTTTAGTGTACAGAATAAATCCGCTCCTATTTGTATAAACCTAGTTATGACTTTAAATATCGTAATTTATCTTAACACATAAAGATGATATTTTGTCATTCCATGCCTAATTTTCCTATTGTGTCCCTTATAGTTTGGGGGATTTAAATCCATATTTTGAGATCTCATGAAATCTTCATTAAATAATTAAAGACTCCAAACCAATAATTTCTTTCTCAATACAGGCATGCATGCTGCACCCATACCTAAAGAGACCCTACGTTCGGGGGACCTCATACCATGAAGAAAGCAGTGCCCCATGCCTAAAGAGACCCTACGTTCGGGGGACCTCATACCATCAAGAAAGCAGTGCCAGAAGCAGAGCATGTCCTTTGGACCGGGGTCCCTGCGCAGATACGCTCCTAGTCCAGGGGAACACCGAAGAGAAGGCCGAC
>NW_004443961.1:15939914-15948356 GCF_000243295.1 Trichechus manatus latirostris
CTATAGGGCAGTTCTACTCTGTCCTGTAAGGTCGCTGAGTCAGAATCAACTTGATGGAAACGGTTTCTTTTTTTAACTGCTAAGAGGATATCAATAAGTAATTTATGTTAAACTCATATTTCTAAGTATTGGCATAATGGGGAAAATGAAAGCAGATAAAGCTTTTAAGTGGACATAACTTTTGTAATATTTTGTGAATTTCAAAAAAATTTAAATGAAGTTGCTAAAATGTCTATGACCATTATCTAAAACTCCCAGAAATAACTACCTGAAAATGGAAACTACGAAATTCACATTAAACACATAGCATGTATTTACTGCCAAATTATGCAAATTGCTGTACAGAAATCACTGCCTGGTCATCCAACTTCAGATAAAAGAGTTAACAGGAAGTAAACATTTTTGGCTGTGGCAGAATCAACTCACCACTACAGGAAAGAGAGGATGTAGACACACTCCGAAATAACTACCTTCCTCTAAGGCCACCTGCTTAGCTAGATTTTCTTCGAAACAATAGTACATTCTGACTTTTCTTCTCCCTGCATTATGGGAAAGAATACTTTCCCCACCACCATTACTAATGTCTCTGCTCCCAAAGATTACTTGCATTTGAAAACAAAAGTTGCCATAAACGCTAACTTATGGCAACCCCATAGAACTGTGCTCCATAGAACTTTCAGTGACTGACTTTTCAGACATAGACTGCCAGTCCTTTCTTCCATGGTGCCTGTGGGTAGACTTGAACCTCCAACCTTTCAGTTAGCAGCTGAGTGCATTAACCCTCTGCATCACCCAGGGACCCCGCTTATATAGTAGTGAGTCTCAAAAGAGAGGCAGACTCATTATATCTCAAGAGCCAGGAAAGTACATTGCCACAATGCATATATCCCTCTGGCATCCAGATACTACTTCTATCTGCCCATAAAATGACTTATCTCCCATTTATTAAAATGTCAAAAAACAAAGTATGTATTTTTCAAAAACTTTTCCTTAAAGTCAGTTTTTAAGTTGTTCCTTATCTCCTTGATTCAAGTGTTACTAAAAAGTGTCAAGTTGTGACTTCAGTGTAATATAAATAAATTAACTAAGAGCATGCAACACAAGCACTCCTCACAGACAGCTACATGTAAAACTCTGCCCTCTGAAACATCCATCCACACTGTATAAACACAACCAAACATTAAAGAGTAGACCTTTAAAATGTATGTTGCCTAATCATAGAGCATCCATACCTTCATCACTAAGGGGTCTATCCCTCTTAGTTCAATTTTGAAAGCAAAGTCAACAGAAATACGAGCTCAATGCTAAACATATTCAAGTAATTTGAAGGGTTAAATCATAATGTCATGTGCTGTAGTGACTTATAACTTTCTTAGGATCAAAATCAAAAGAAGTAGAAATTCAATATTCCCTTTTCTTTGTTGCAAGGCACAGCAATAGCTGTGAAAGCAGCAGACACAGCAGCCCTTCATGATAAAACACACATCCTTCTAACACCTTCTCCAAATGAATGGCTCCTTCAATTTATCTTTCAATAAAGGTAAAAAGCAGTTTGGGGAGTGAATCTGAATTCCCTACCCAGGCTGATGAAATCCTTCCAATCTGCTCTCCAATTCCTGGAAGGGAATTAAATGGTCAGACTATTAAAGAACTCTGGTAACCTAGCTAATACATAAAAATTAAGATAAGTTCAAAACTCATATATTTGAATTTCTCTTTGATGATTTAGAGGGCATTTCCATATGCTGTACAGCTGCCATCTCTTCAACATGAGTACCATAGGACAAGTCAATATATTTTTAAATCACTGCACGGTCAAATGCAAACAAACTAACTTTGTCTGTCCATGAAGAATGATAAAGGAAGAACACAGCAACCAACGAAATTTTACTGCATTTATCACTCATCATTCAGAACACGCGTACAGAAGAAACCTGTACCTAGAATACATTATACATTTCAAATAATCCAGGAAGAAGAAAGACAGTTGCCTCTGAGTCAATTCTGACACATGGAGAAGAGGGACCCCTGTATAAATGACCACAGATATTTCTGATACTTGAGAAACCTGACATACGTGTCAAAATAGGGGAAAAAAAAAACCCACCAGAGAACAAGCTGTTTTTCTGCAAAGCACCTCATAGTTTTGTAACAGAGCTGTTTCCTACACTATTTGGACAATTAGTATGCTCCACTTGGGTGAACCACAAATAGATCAGGGCCTTGGAAAGCACAATTCAATATGATTTTCACTGAAACATAATCTGAATATCCATAGAGCTAGCAGTGAACAAGTTTCATATTTTATGTTTGATCATATGCAGGAAACGTAAGGCTATTATTTTAACTGTAAAATATATTACCTGTGTTCAAGTTGTTTAACACAGAGGCACAGCTGCCAGATGGTTATGCTTCAGATAAAAGCAGGAGGGGTAGAATTTTAAGAGGGTGTGTATTTGGACAGTATTTGCTTTTAGACTACTGTTCTACTAACAAATTGAGTCTATTTATTTCTTCATCAGAGATTATTTAACACATTTTAGAGTTGGGTTACACAATATTTATCTAGCTCTACTCTAGCTGCCAAAATATAATTTTCAATACTTATCTCCATGAAAATGATTTTAGATTCTATGTATCAATTAATTAAAGCACTCTACTTTTTGCCCCCCCCCCCCTTTTTTTTTTTTGCCAAATTAACCTACTTACTTGGTTTTAAAAAGTTAATGATGAGGGTGGGTGGAATCTCTGGTGCCTAAGTAGTGTGAAGTGGTAGTGCTATGGTAACAACTAAAGCTAGTTTGTGTGTGATGTTCTTATACTTGAGTTAATAACTTGAGGCTCTGTGCACATGAGAGTCAAGTATGTATGTTACCCTTGCTTCCGGAAAAAAAAAAAATAGCAATACATACAAAGAATAACCAAAACCCGCTGTCATCAAGTCAATTTTGACTCACAGCAACCCTACAGGACAGAATAGAACTGCCCCATAGAGTTTCCAAGGCTGTAAATCTTTACAAAGCAGACTGCCACGTTTCTCCTGCAGAGTAGCTGGTGGGTTTGAACTGTCATCCTTTTTGGTTAGCAGCCGTGTAATTAACCACTGCACCACCTGAGCTCCCTACAAAGAATAGGAGTGAGAAATGTAAAACGTGTGCAAATAATGCTTCAAATGTGAAACTCTTTCTAACTTTAATTTAGGATTATGGAAAAGAGTGATGGTACATCTTTTATTACTTAGATATCTTAGATGGGGCAAGGAAAAGAAAGGGAGTCTATATACTGAAGGTGGAATTTATCAATCTGTCGAGAAATCAAGGTTTCACAACACAGTCTCATCTTCAGCTATGAGCCATATGTTTCTACAGTTAAAAAACACACACCACAAAACCCTTATCTATTAAATATAAAGGAGAATAGGTGTATGCCAGAATCATCTGTGGCACTTTACAAACCACAGGTGCCCAGACTCATACTCTAGAATTAATCAAATTTCAAGTGCAGTTGTACTCCCCTTTCAGGGATGACCCCTTAAATTTTGTACCCTAGGTGCCTTATTAAAGGAACCCTAGTGGTGCAATGGAAACCCTGGTGGCTTAGTGGTTAAGAGCTATGGCTGCTAACCAAAAGGTCGGCAGTTTGAATCCACCAGGCACTCCGTGGAAACCCTATGGGGCAGTTCTACTCTGTCCTATAGGGTCGCTATGAGTTGGAATCGGCTCGATACCTCAGGGTGTTTTTTTTTTTTTTTGAGTGGTGCAATGGAGCCCTGGTGGCACAGTGGTTAAGCATTTGGCTGCTAACCAAAAGGTCAGCAGTTTGAACCCACCACCTGCCCCCTGGAAACCCTAAGCAGCAGTTCTACTCTAGCCTATAGATTCAATATGAGCCAGAATCGACTCAATGGCAATGGGTTTAGTTTTTGTTTTGTTTGTTTAGTGGTGCAATGGTTAAACGCTCAGCTGCTAACTGAAAGGTCAGCGATTCAAACCCATTAGCAGCTCGGCCAGAGAGAAAAGATCTGGTGATCCAATCCCACAAAGATTACAGCCTAGGAAACCCTATGGTGGCAGTTCTACTCTATCCTATAGGGTCACTAAGAGTTGCACACACCAAAAACAACAGATGCCTTATTGCCTCGCCCTAGAGTTCTGAGCATACAATTAATTGTTAATACTATCGTAGTACTTTTAACAGGCAGGGAATTGTGTTGAGAACTAAACAAATGGACATAAATGCAAGAAGATGCTCTAGGTAAAAGGACTTTAGGAACGAAGGGAAATCCTGAACTTGTTTCACATCCCTTTGGACAGCCGTGGGAAATAAGCAGTTTCCTGAGGAAGGCCTCCTGAGCATTTCCAAAATTCGAAAGTAGAGCCTCTCATGGGGAGGTGTAGTTCAAGCCAACTGTTGAAGCAAGATCCTCCTACATACTCCTGAGCCTGAAAATGATGGAGAGGGAAGAGGAAGCTAGGGAGGGCCAGGGTCTGGGTACCTAAATGGGCTATCCATTTTCATTTTAAATGGATGCAGGGAAGAGACATAAATGATTAATATGATTAATCAATTCCCTTAGTTAATAATTCCCTCCCTACTGCCAACAGTCACCAATTTTTCAATACATATTTCAGAAAAGTAGAGAATCTGCCTACAACTCGCAAGGACTGCAGTCACATTTTTCTATGAAGAGAAGTGGGGTAATATCTGTAAATTCAAAAAGGCAACGTATAGGAAATAAAATATATGCCCAGTAAAATTTCTCTTCCCCTTCGAATTCCCTCTATGTACATAAACATCAAAGTATGGAAGCCATAAAGCGCAATCAAGTTTTGACATACTGAAAAATTTCTAAGAGAAGGATGCTAATCTGCTTTCATAGTTTTTGTCATTCCAAATTGCGTGCAACAACTAAATACTTCACTTCCGGCCCCTGTGAGTACAAAACAGGTTCTTTGCCTAATTTACAATAATTGTAACTGAATTGGGCCAAATGGCTCCCAAACTGATTTTTGAAAGGGTAATATGCCCTCTTCTGGCTTCTCATTTAAGGAAAAAAAAAACAAAAAACAAAAAACATTAGTTTATTAGCTGAATAAAAATGTGAACTAAAGAATAGTCTAATGGTCTACTTATTTACTATATTTACGACTAATAATTTTAATTACTTAACAGAGACTTTCATGATTAAGTGCTAATATTTGAGAGCCCTGACATTATCTAAGGTGAGGACACCTTCAATGACATGGTGCTCTGTAGGGCTTTTAATAATCTTTTACCAAGTTAAGTAATACTGCTGAAGATGATATAAACTACATGAACAGGGCTCAGAAAAGGGAGAACAGAATATGGGAACCCACTAGTAAAATCTGAGAAAAAGTCTACCCTAGACTCCAGCCTCCCCTTGGTGCCACACTCCCCTATCAGCATGCTCTGCTTCCTCTCTGCCCACTCAGGCCTGCTATCACAGCTCGAGGCCAACAGCAATGCCAATTAGTGTCAGTTATGATGGGGTTTTAGAGACAAGTACCTTTCTCTTAGAGGAAGTGGGCTGCAACCACCAACTTACTGTACAGAGGCAACCTAACAACCCATTAGGTGGAAATGACTTTTTAGCCACTTCCTCCAGGGACTACATGAGAAACTGATGGCTTAGACAGAGGGGAACATTTTTACATTTCTGCATGAACTGAATCCAGGAAAGTGGGTTTTATCATTTAAATGCCGCCAAATCCTCATTTTATCTGCTTTTCTCCCCAATATTATTCCATGATTTTCTATAATTCGATGATATATAACATTACCTAATAAAATGATGAAGTAAATACTTTAGAAATAGAGGTTAAGACCTATTACTGTTTGTATTAAGAACACTTTATCAGTCAGCCACTGACACTTCTGGGAATTCCTAAAAACAAAGAATTTCATTACTGGAATGCTGTTCTGGAGTAGCATTCTATGCTTTAGAAAGACACTGATGATTATATTTTATGCCTCTAATGGTGAAACCAGTGTCAAATTAGACTAAATCTATCAAGCAGCAAAAGCAATTGTACTTCTTGGTGCAAGAATGGCTGAAGTCAGACACTGCAAGCAGGAACGTTCAGACCGTTGTTGGAAAGGCAGGGTCAGGGGCTCTAATTCAGCATTAGATCCGCATGTCCACGTTGTTACAGTGCTAAAAGCAGAACTTACTTCAGTTGTATAAGAAAACACAACCAGTTAAATTTAAATTTTCTTTAAAATATGAGTTTAAAAACAAACAAGTTTATTAAATGCTACCAAGGCAAACATTCGTTGCTTTTTTCCGTAAACTTCTCCACTCAAAATAAAAGTCACACTTCTTTATCCATGCTCAAAATTGTTCAGATGAAGAATATAATTTTGAAACATTAACATATATGCGCATAAACATTATTTATCAGCAATAAGCATATCTCAAACACGCTCGTAATAAAGATATCCGACAATGTCTTTTCTGGTTCAAGATGTTTTAATTTAGAAAGATTCAAAAGGAAATAAAAGGCTAAAATATTATGAAATCTGGCAATAACAAAATTTTTCAATAATATTTTAAATTTAGATGGGCTTCATAGTCAACATTTCAAAACCTGTTGTGTCTCTGCTCCTAATCTAACTAAGATTATTAATGCATAGAGATTATTTCCAAGTTTTTCTGTGTAGGTCTTTTTAAGACCCTCTCTGTTAAGCACCCACTTACAAATTAAATGTTTTATAAGCAATATTCTCTCACAGTCCTGATTATTAATATGCTCAGATATTTCATGAAAATTGGCAGTTTTTCCGTAAGTAGGCAAATCAACTATTAACCACTTTCGTTAAACTACAGTAAATAAAACTGTATAAGTTTGTATACTAAATAAAAGTCTTTTCATAGAAATATTAAAGGTCTGAGCTTTATTTGATTTTGATGCTGACAACATACTCTATTATTTATACTATTATAATTGGTTCACAATTTTAAAATCACTAATGATTTTTCTGCTTAGTCATCAGCAAGGCAACTTGCTTCTAAATAGATACCTAAATACTTTATGAATTCTGTCTTAATTAAAATACCTCTGTGTGTGTGTGTGTATGAGCAGACACAAGTAAGAGTTTCTATACATGCAGATTTAAAAAAAAAAAAAAAAACTTTTAAAAAGTAAAGCAATGCTCCATTAATATTCATCACATTTCACATAACATTTTTTTATTCTGGGAAAGAAACACTGAGCTGCTACATTATTTTAGAAAAGTAGCTTGACATAAATTCTAAGCATGCCTCAAAATTTTTTACATAAATATAAATTCTTTTCAATTAAAAAGATCTTGTAAGATAGTGGTGACGGTTGCACAACACTGAACATACTTAGAAAAAACAAAACACGTTGCCATTGAGTCAATTCTGACTCGTAGTGACCCTATAGGACAGAGAAGAACTGCACCACAGGGTTTCCAAGGAGCGGCTGGTGGATTCGAACTGCCGACCTTTTAGGAGCCTGAGCTCTTAGCCACTGCACTACCAGGGCTTCAGTGACTGTACTTAAGGCCCCTGAAGTGTATATTTTAAAATGGTAAGTTTTATGTTACATGAATGTTACCTTAAAAAAAAAAAAAAAACCTGTAAAACAATAGACAAATATACTTCTGAGTGTCCATTAGTCTTTAATGTTTATTTTAGCTAATCTAAGAAGGCTACTGTATTTAACAAATTCCCCCTTTCTTGGAAATTATAAAGATGGAGTACCCACTTTCATAATGGAAACCCCGGTGGCATGGTGGTTAAGAACTACGGCTGCTAACCAAGAAGGTCAACAGTTTGAATCCACCAGGGGCTTTTGTAATGGACACATCTACTTCAACATAGACTTCATTTTATATCCCCTCACATGTCAAAGAACAAATCATTATTTCAAAAACAGCAGTTAAACTACAATTGCTTTCTTTAAAACACAATGAATAGGCTGAAAAGGCCGGCCAGTCAATTCCAATTCACAACGACCCCATGTGTTACAAAGTAGAATTGTCCCATGAGGTTTTCAAGGCTGTGACCTTTCAGGGGCAGATATCAGGCCTGTCTTCTGAGGTGCCTCTGGCTGAGTTCGAACTGCCAACATTTAGGTTAGTAATCCAGCACCAAACCATCTGCACCACTCGGGGAACCTCAGTCAATGCAACATGGATCTAACTCACTAGAAATAAATTAGTAAGGACAACGAAGAGTGGAAATATCCGACATCAAGATTTAACTGTTTCAAAGCATATTTTCTTTTTTTACACTGTGTATTTCAAATTCTGTCTGTACAGTTAATTTAAAAATACTGGTCACCATTTCTATGAACTTGGAGCCCTGGTGGCGCAGTGGTTAAGAGCTATGGCTGCTAAACAAAAAGCAGTTCAAATCTACCAGCCGCTCCTTGGAAACCCTATGGGGCAGTTCTA
>NW_004443961.1:15948456-15952158 GCF_000243295.1 Trichechus manatus latirostris
ACCAGCCGCTCCTTGGAAACCCTATGGGGCAGTTCTACTCTGTCCTATAGGGTTACTATGAGTTGAAATTGACTCAACAGCAATGGGTATTTCTATGAACTTACCATATACCAAGCACTACTTAAACACTCTATATATACAAAGTAATTTAACTCTCTTACTCTGTTAGAAAGGTAGGGCACTATCACTATCTCCATTACACAGGTTATTTAAAAAAAGAAAAAAGAAACGAAGCACAAAAACACTAAGTAACTTTCCCAAGGCAGAGCCAGGATTCCAGTTCCTGCAGTCTAGATTCTACACCACTTGACTTTACTGCTTCAAGGTTTTGAAGCCTTTATTTATATGTTCCATGACTACTGTGAAGGAACAAGTGCTTCAAAAAATTTTTTTACTTTATTTAACTTTTAATATAGACTGAAACCTGGTGGCGTAGTGGTTAAGCGCTCTGGCTGCTAATCAAAAGGCTGGCAGTTCGAATCCACCAGGCGCTCCCTGGAAACCCAATGGGGCAGTTCTACTCTGTCATATAGGGTCACTATGAGTCAAAATCGACTTGATGGCAAAAGGTTTGGTTTTTGGTTTTATACACTGAATAAAAATTTCTCTCATTGCCAGAGTAAGGACTCAAAGTGGTAGTTTCAGGAAATAAGAAATGGAAGCAAATCCCAGTACCAATGGAGACTGGAGTAATGAAAACTGAAATTTTTAGGAATTCAGAGCACACAGCAATATATTTAATGACATTTAATAACACGGTAGTCCAGCCTTTCAAGAGGTTTTTTTCTTTGTTTGTGTTTGTTTTTAAACCAGTCATTCAGAATATCCACTACTAATAAATCAAACCAAACCTCTTGCCGTTGAGTCGATTTCAACTCATAGCGACCCTACAGTACACAACAGAACTGCCGCCCAGGGTTTCCAAAGTGAATTCAAACTGCTGACCTGGGGAGGAAAGGACTTACAACTTCAATAATGGACAAGTTCTGGGTCCTTAGAGAAGTATTTATAAACTGGTTTACATGTTTATCTGAACAATGGATAATGAAATGGTTAGCGGACATAAGTTTAACAGAACAGAGAAAACTATTTTTAGACAGGGATTAGTTTTAAAAGTAACAACAACGTTAAAACGAAATAAAAGGTCACTCCAGCAGAGACTGAAAGATGGATCAGAAGGGAGAAATAGATATCAAAAAAGAAGGGGGGTTACCTTTGATAAAAGAAACATGCAACCTCAAACAAAGAAAAAAATTGAGAAAACAGGAGAAATGGAAGAAATAATAAAGGAACGTTGAGGAATGGAGGCAGTATTCTTATGAGGTGTCGTTTGAAAGAAACAAAGGACCGAGTACACAACTGTAAACTTGGTCGTAACCATTTCAACTCAGCAGTCATACTGGCAGATGGTTCAGGCCTAAACATAGTAGGCTTTGATAAGGGTTACACTTTGGGGTGAATAAACAATCTTATATATTCTCAAGAAATAAATTTTCAAGGCAAAAAAACAGTGTTTTTGGTTATCCTACCTTAGCAATGTTGTTAAAACTAATATACAAAAAAACTAACAACTCTACTTAAACATGGCATAGTGTCCTAATGTGTTCATATACGTGACACAGATGCTTTCATTATCAGAGCAGGTTCTTTTTAAGTCTTCTTGAAATCTGAGGCACTGTTTTCCTACCCCTTCTGAGCAGTTAAGACTTCCAGATAGGACACCCCTTAAAATTCTAGTCACAAACTCTCGTAATCTAACTTTATAAATTATCCAAAATTGACACTTATTTTGAAAAGGAAAAACAAACAACAGAAATTTGACTCCCATGAAAGGTTAGTGTGTAAGTAGTTTTTAATCAGCGAGGCAGGGTTCCTGGGACCCCCAAATCATTCTTTTGGCCATTACCTACTCCCTGGTACCCAAAAGTCTTATGGTGGAAATGCCAGCCACACTGCCAGGAGGGACCACAAAGTGCTGTTTATGGTGAGCAAAGCTTCAAGAAACGAATCAGTTCATACCAGAAGGAGGGCTAGAGAAGATGGGAAAGCCTGTGATTAACTAAATCTACCCTATCCTCCATTTTCCATGAGCAGAGAAGATTCTTCAAAGGTACTTTGCCTCTTACTACTGCGTGGTCTTGTGCAAAGTTAGTTTTTTTCTCTGAACCCTCAATTCTTCATTTGTAACATTAAATGGTACAATTTTTTCTACACGGTTTTTACATATATTAGAGATAATTTGATTAAAGAGCTACCACAGTACTAGAACACACGCTACTGTTGTTAGCTGCTGTGGACCTGGTTCCCAACTGACTTAACTCATGGCAACCCATACACAACTGGATGAAACACTGCCCAGTCCTGTGCCATCCCCACAATACACTGTGGATCAGACTGGTTATGATCCACAGGGTTTTTAATGGCTGATGTTCAGAAGTAGATCATCAGGCCCGTCTTTCTAGTCCATCTTATTCTGAAAGCTCTACTGAAACATGGTAAGTATCATAGCAACACACAAGCCTCCACTGAGAGAGGGCTGGTGGCTGTGTATGAGGTGCACAGGCCGGGAACTGAACCCAGGTCTCCTGCATATAAGATTTCTACCTATGAACCACCACTGCCCCCTGACACCAGATACAAAATAACTGGTAAATGATAACTTATGATTATTAATCCATATGCTAAACAAGATAAGCACTGGAAGAAAATCAATTTCTCATATAAACAATATATGTTTGGCTTACAGGCAAACATTCTAGATGTTTAGATATGCCCTCACCATTTACCTCCATAAGCTGTCTGGTAAAAACATAACTGAACAAAGAGTCAGGGAGACATAGAAAACTGGGGTATTATTTCCATATTTCCCGTTCATTAGCATGTAAACTTGAAAAAGGCAAAAGCCAAACACTACCTCTAATTCCTCTCTATTACATGCTGAGTTGGAATATGTTCCAAGTTTCCTCAAAGTACTAAATTTATATATTTTAAATAATGTGCTTGTTTTTATTCCATACCTGTGCCTCCTAAATTATTATACACCTCAGCAACCTAGCCCTGGTGGCACAGTGGTTAACAGCTCGGCTGCTAACCAAAAGGTCGGCAGTTCTGATCCACCATCCGCTCCTTGGAAACCCTATGGGGCAGTTCTACTCTGTCCGAGAGGGTCGTTATGAGTCGGAATCGACTCGATGGCAACGGATTTGGCTATTGGTTAGTCTGGTGCCTAGAACACAGCCATGTGAAAAAAAGATGCTCAACAAATGCTGTTTGATTGAAAGAGGATGTACAAGCTAGGCTAAATCTGATCACTGATTGGCTGGGAAAAAATGGTGCCCCAGGGCACCTTTCAGGGCCACTATTCATGGACTCAAAGAGTTTTTATAGTAAGAGTCTCAAAAAAAAAAACCATTAGTTCAACGAATATTTTCTGTGACTCCTCTGTGCCAGGAATTGTTGATAAAAGACACTGTAAGGCTAGTTTATAAAGAAAATGTTCTACATTCTACCTTGGTGAGCAGCATCTGAGGTCTTAACAGCCTGTGAGCAGCCATCTAAGATACTCAATTGGTCTCACCCCTTTGGGAGCAAGGGAGAATGAAGAAAACAAGATACAAGGAAAAGATTAGTCCAAAGGACTAATGGACCACAACTACCACAGCCTCCACCAAACTGAGTCCAGTACAACTAGATGGTGCCCAG
>NW_004443961.1:15952258-16094356 GCF_000243295.1 Trichechus manatus latirostris
GAGAGTATGGCCCCCGGACACCCTTTTAGCTCAGTAATGAAGTCACTTCCAAGATTCACCATTCAGCCAAAGATTAGACAGCCCCATAAAACAAAACGAGACTAATGGGGCACAACAGTCCAGGGACAAGGACTAGAAGGCAGGAAGGGACAGGAAAGCTGGTAATAGGGAACCCAGGGTTGAGAAGGGACAGGGTTGACATTTCGTGGGGTTGTTAACCATTGTCTTACAACAATGTGTGTACTGTTTAATGAGAAACTATTTGTTATGTAAAACTTCATCTAAAGTACAATTAAAAAAAAAAAGCCACTGTAAGGCAGATGTTATCCTCAAGAAACTTACACTGTAAGGTAAGTAAATAAGCATTTTGTAGTACAGTGGGGTAAACAACCATGGATACTATGATGCAGACAAGATACCCCTGACCTGGCCATGTGGAGTAAGAGCTTCACCAAAGGGGTGAATTCATGTAGAACTGAAAGATTCAGAGTTGAAAAGAAGCTTAAGGTGCCCAGAGACCAAAACACTGGAATTCAGCTGAAGACTGGCTAAACAGGAGAATACAGAAATAAGCTCCCAAATCATGTACACCCTGCCAAGAAGCTGTCTGTACTTTATGCTTATTTCCTTAAGAAAATGGGAAGATGTCTCCTATTTCTCAATTTCTTGTCTTACGGGCAATAAAGGCACATTGCACATAGCTACAAACTACTCAGGCACCTGGCCTGGAGAATTGCAGCCAGAGAATTTGACTTAGGAAGTTTACACCATCCAGCATATTTCTAGTCTTGTTCTTAATTCAACTTTACCTTGAGGAAGATCTTTTCTGTAGGACCCCCAGAAGTATACACAGGTGTTCCTTTTCCTCTTCACAGCAGTCTTTCCTCTTTCCCTCCATCTCTCCATTACCTCTTAACCCTTACCTGCCCTTCCTTCTAGTGTGACATCTTCCCTGACTCCCCAGGACTACTGTCTCTCACCATCCCCAGTGCGAGGTGGAAAACGAGGTTTGGCTTTGTTTTGTTCTTATTGTTCTCTCCTTCCCACTCGGCTGCTTAAGCTCTATTTTGTTTGACTATTAAAGGCTCTTAAAAAAGGCAGGTCACCTCTGTTTTATCCCTGAATACCAAAACATATATATCATATATTTTGTGGGTAAACATACTGTTTATCTCCACTAATTCTAAAGGAAAGGCCTAGCAACATAATACAGATATCACACACGCCAGTGGTGAGGGAGAGGTGGAGGATGGCAGAGGATTCAGTGCACCATGTTACCATAACTGGAAGGATTACAGTACAAGGGAATGTACCTAATAATGCAACTAAAAGAGGATATGCTGAAATCCGAAGCATTTTAAATTACACGCATAGAGTGGCATTTGGGAGTCCTCTTTACACGTCTACTGGTTTTCATGCCTGCCAGATGCACTACTGTAATTAGATTAACTAAAACTTGAAAAGAATGGCCAATGAATAACATTTTTCCTAAATGCCCCCAGAAGGAATCCAAGGTTTCCAACAATGTATGTATGTGAAGAAAGTAGACTATAGTAATAAGAGATCGAAGGAGCAAAAGCACTGGGCGAAATTGACAAAATACTCAAATGATTATAATTTATCAGGGTTATAGGGTCTGTGAACTGAAATATTAGGTATGTCTGATTAGTTCACCAAACAGAACTTAAAAGGAGCCGATGAAGTGAATAAGGTACAGTCCTGAAAATGTTTCTATTTGTTTTTAAACAGTCATCAACTCTGTAGTATGCACAACTCACATTCTAATCCAAAGTATTTCACCTTTGCTTGCCTCAGATTTCAAGATTTAGAAGACAATAAATGCATTGAGTGTTTCCCAGGGCATATCATGATGCACATACTTAAAATGAGTATGGACCCATTTTCATGATGAAGTATATATAGCAGAGTCTGTTGCTCACTGGCACTTAAATAGGATATTTAATTTGTTGTGATACAGCCAGGAGAAAGTAGCTGTCAGTTAGCCTGCCATTTCTGTCATACTTTTTAATAATATAGCTCCTGTAATTACACTGTGGTTCTTTATATTAACTTAGTGAAAGCTTGCTTGGTTTTAGCATGAAAACAATTTATGAAATTACAGAAACAGACTGAACACAGCAGTTCGTTTGTTGAAGCAATTATCCAGATCCTTGTCAAAAAAAAAAAAAAATTACAAGCAAGAGAAAACTGTGATGTGCAAAAAATGGTTCTAATTCTATGCTCTAATATGTACAATATGTCTGTGGTTGTGTTGAATTATGTTAATGAACTGCAGCCGAAATATATTTGTCACAACACAAAGGAAAGGCACTATCAATCGCCCTGCCAGATACTTCAGTCACTGAAGCTTCTCACCAGCACTTCCCCTACGACCTGCAGATGAAGGGAAAGACTCATTCAGCCGTTTTCCCTATGAGACCAGAAAGATTGTTTGAGTATTTTGTATTATCTGGAAAATAACTGTGAAGTGAACTGCGGCACACTTTCCATTTTTAAATGACATGTAAAACTCCAACCTTAGACGCTGATTTCATATTATCTTTGCCCGGATTATCAATCAAAAGTCAGTTTCCTAACTAGCTTCTGAGAAGGGGATTGGGAGACTTGGGGAAGGTGGTTAATAAAGCATTCAAGTGAATCCAGGGTTACCGTTTAAACGATTATATAAAGACCAAAAGATTTTCAAGGTAAAAGAACAAATATTCTCACTTCATAATTTGATCAGACAAGACATCAACAGTTTATTAGCATATAGTCATTGATCATAAGGCGTAAGAGCACAAACTTAAAAGCTATGCCACGTGTCATCCAAGTTCCATTAAACATGGTATCAATCTTCTGAAATAACAACAATTAAGTAAAATTTTAACCTGCACAGTATAGGAACGACTATTGATTTAACTTAACTAAACACAGTTTTCAAAATTATTATTTATATAAATTCGTCATATAAATATCTCCCCATAAAATAAATAGCTCAAGAAGAAAAATTATTCCTCCATACTAAAAATATCCTAGCCTCGTTCTTCTAACTAAACCACAGAACTTCAATAAAACAACATTAGTAAATGTTTCCTTTTAATTATTTTGATAGTTTGCTTGCAGGAGGTGGAAAAGAACAGAGATCTAACACAAAAATAAAATGAAGTGCTAGAAAACAGAAGCAAAAAAAAAACAAGCTAAATTGTGAATTGTGCAACAAAGTGTTACCCGCAATAAAATGTAGACGTCTTTCTCCCCACATCTGGAGATAGTTTAGTATACCAATTTCCAGAAACCAAGCAATCGTCCAGTCTGACTAGCCCCTTTCATTCACAAATAAACAATTAATGGAATGGGAAACTAATTTTCCAAGTGTTCATATTCGTTAGGCTGTTTCCTGAAATTAAGTATCTGCCTGGTGATACAATACTGTACATATAAAACAGACTCCAAAGCTCTGTCTGTCATCCTTTCCCCCAGACAACTTTCTCATATCAAACTTGTAGAAGTAGGCATTTATATTTCTATTTTCCTTCCTTATAACAGAGTAGGATTTCCAAATTAAATTCCCTCAGTTGTGCTGAGTAAGAAGTGCCAAATATTAAAATGTGACAAGATTTTCTGATCAAATTTTAGCAATAATTTCAATTCTTGTAACTCCTTCAATTCAATAAATACTTACCAAACACCTACTATGTGGAAAGAAGAATTATAAATCGTGACTTGTAAACATAAACATGTCCTCGAGGAATTTACAACTGAGTAGGGAGATAAACCTAACCACAAATAACTACACTATAAAGTGGAATGTGATCAATGTGACAAGAGAGGCATAAACAAAATGCTTTGAGAGTTCAGGGGAGAGAGACTACTTCATTTGAGGTAATGAGAAAAGGCTTAGTGAAAGAAGTGGCTTGGAAGATGGATAGGCTTTCAAGAGACACTGGACTTAAGGTCCTCAAGGTCAGGAACCATGTCTTGTTTTACTTGGCATCTCCCAGGACCCAGCACAGTGCTGGGCAGTTAGCACTATGAAAAAGCTATTCAACTGAATGCAGCAAGCCAAAACGGGGAAAGACTATCCAAGATAGACAAGTACTGACAATGATACGGTGCAACAAGACGACATAGGACTTCTTCCAAGAACATGTATGTGACTTTTACAAAAGAGAATGCCTAAGAACATAAGGTTAGAAAAGTAGCCTAAAAAATAAATTAGACCAGAATAAAAGCTGTCTTAGCTATCTAGCGCTGCTACAACAGAAATACCATAAGTGGATGGTTTTAATAAAGAGAAGTTTATTTCCTCATAATCAAAGTAGGCTAAAAGTCCAAATTCAGAGTGTCAGCTCCAGGGGAAGGCTTTCTTTCTCTGTTGGCCTTCTCAACAATGTTCCCCCGGACTAGGAGCTTCTTTGCGCAGGGATCCCAGTCCAAAGGACGCGCTCTGCTCCCGGCACTGCTTTCTTGACAGTGTGAGGTCCCCCTGTCTCACTGCTCACTTTTGTCTTCTGTATCTCAAGAGGTTGCCTCAGGACACAATCCAGTCTTGTAGACCAGGTCCTGCCTTACTAACACAACTGCCACCCATCCTCCCTCATTAACATCATAGAGGCAGGTTTACAACATACAGGAAAATCACACAGTACCAGGAATCATGGCCTAGCCAAATTGATACACATTTTGGGGGACATAATTCAAACCATGACAACAGCCAACAAGTTTTATTTTTAATCTGTGGAACTTGGAGAACACTGAGAATTTCTAAGCATACAATTAATAAAATTAGTGGAGTCATGAATCTACGATGCCGGTTTAAATAAGAAGAGATCCGGTGTACTTTTCCAATTTTAAAATGCAAAGCACTTGAGGGAAGAGAAATGTACTCTGTTAAGAAAATAATTAGAAATCTGTAAATTCTCTCACCATTAACAGTTGACATTGTACTTTGAAAGCCCCAACCCCAGATTTTTTTTCTGTTATATGTGTGTAACCCAGAAAAATGTTGCTTTAACAAATTTTAAACGTAAAAGGAAAAGAAAATAAAAGTGTAATATGTTATTTAAAAATGGAGGTGGCACCAGAGTGTGGAGCACTCCAATACTATTACTCAGGCTACTCAGAATAGATATTTATAACAAATACAACATCTATACCTCTTTTGGAAAAGGGAGATGGGCTATTATCTTGCATTTTGTAATTGTTCCAATTCTGTTATCTTTCATATAAGTGACAACGGCTAAATGTGAGACGACAGCTCCCAGACTTCTCACCACGGTCTGCAGTCCCTACACACCCGTATATACAACCACCAATTCAACTTTAAGTGAGAACTGAGAAATTCTTAGTAACCAGAACAGCGGACAGTGACAATTCTCTGGATTTCCCAAAAGGAATGGTGACAAGCAAAACTGTCATCTGGGCGAGCTATGGAGGATTGCTAAATTTTCTAAGTTGTCTCAGATTCCAGACAGACTGTGTACAGTAAATTGTCCAGATGACATCATGTGACATCTGGCTGAACAAAAGAAGTAACAGTTATACAAAGGAGAAGAGCACTATCTTATGGAACATAGCCTCCAAAGAAAGAAAAATCCATGAAAATATGTCCATTTCCCAGTTTGGGTGCCCCCAGAGCCAAATGTGTAAGGAACAGGGCTCAAAAGCAAATTACAATACGTCCTATAAAATACTAAAAAGTAATGCCTGGAATTAAAAATCAAACATGTTAAATCTGACTATCAAAATTTCAAGGAAAAATGCAAATATGGTGGGGGTGGGGGGTGGAGGCTGAGATTTCCATGTACTGAAACCTGGTAGAAATACTTAGTAAATAAAAACCTGAAAGCCTAGTCATATTATTAATGTTGTAAACTTCTTGTTAGCAGGATGGTGTCTTACTCATCTCTGCATCCTGCACCCTAGCAAGGTGCCTAGCACAGAGTAAGCAATCAACATATGTATGCTCCAGAACCCAATTTAGTTGTAGTGATTGCTATTGTTTACTCAACTGCATACTTTGTTTCAAAAAGAAAAATCCCAAGAAATCTGGGGATTCATAATGACGAATCCACAAAACATCTCACAACACAGATGAAATCTGGAAGACTTTATGCTGAGTGAAAAAAGTCAATCACAAAAGGACAAATAGTGTGTGAGTTCACTATTATAAAAAGTCAATAAACGTTTACAAACAGAAAGAAACATTCTTTGATGGTTACCCGGAATGGGAGGAGGGAGGGAAAATCACTACCTAGAGAGTAGACACATGTTAACTTTGCTAAAGGGAAAGGCAATACAACATGACCAAGGCAAAAGACGACACTGAGAGGCAGGCAAAAATAAAAGGCAACTATGATAAATACTACAACATACACAGTCTTGCAACAATAATAACAGCAAACAATAATTTCAAAGTGGATACACAGGTAGATATGTATGCTGAACAAGTACAGGAGGGCAAATGGGAGTACATGCATTAGGTTGTGGATAGTTCTACATACATATTTGTAAGTGCTACACATATATTCATATGTACAACAGAGCATGCAGGGGCACAGCCATAGAAACTCCTTAGATATAACCAAATACCTTGAGGGACTGAGTTACTGGGCTTGAGGGCTGGGGACCATGGTCTCCAGGGACATCTAGGTCAACTGGCTTAACATAGTTCATAAATACAATGCAGTACATCCTACTTTGGTGAGTAGTGTCTGGGGTCTTAAAACCTGGCAAGTAGCCATCTAAAATACAACTATTGGTCTCTTGTCCGGAGCAAAGGAGAGTGAAGAAAATCAAAGACTCAAGGAAGCAATTAGTCCAAAGGACTAATGGCCAACATGAACCACAGCCTCCACAATCCTGAGACCAGAAGAATTAGATGGTGCCCAGCTACAACTACTGACCACTCTGACTGGGATCACAACAGAAGGTTCCAGTTAGAGTGGGAGAAAGATGTAGAACAAAATTCAAATTCATGAAAAAGACCTGACTTACTGGTCTGATAGAGACTAGAGGAACATTATGAACCTTAGACACCCTTCTAAACTGGAACTGAAGCCACTCCCAGAGATCATCTTTCAGCTAAATAATAGACAAGCTGATAAAATAAACAATAACACCCATGAGGAAAGTGCTCCTTAGAACAATCATGTATGTGAGACCAAAAGGGCAACATCTGCCCAAAAGCAAAGATGAGAAGGCAGGAAGGGACAGGAAAACTGGACGAATGTGAAACAAGGAACTCAGGGTGGAAATAGGGAGTGCTAACAGATTGAGAGGACTGCAACCAATGTCACAGAACACTTTGTATATAAATTATTGAATGGAAAAATAATCTGCTCTGTAAACTTTCACCTAAAGCACAATAAAATGTTCAAAAAATAAAGAAGAAAAAATTAATGACTTCACTATCATTTTAAAATATACCTTTTATTTAAATGAAAAGAAAGGAAGGTAAAAGTTTCCAGGCAACATTTAAAAGCAAGTTTCTGGGGAAAATTGTTCCTCTTTAATTGTCTTCTGGAGCAAAAGAAGAGCTAAATCTGTGGAGTTAGAAAATTCCAAGTGGACCAGTTACCTTCACACATGCAAAAATCTCTGCAGTCATGTCTGTGTGCGCACCCCCCACCCCCCACCCCCGGCCAGGCAACCTCTGCTGTTGAGCACAAGGAGGACCGCTTGCAAGGCTGAGGGTGTAACACCATCAGTCCATTATTATTGCCACAATTAATGAATGGTGACTCAGCTTTTAAGTCATATTGCAAGTAAGTTAATGCTTCTGCTTCATATATTCCTAAAGTCCATAATCTTAAGAGTTATCAATTCTCCAACTAAATGCTTTACACTCACATAAATACTTTACATACATGAATTAATTTAACTTTCATGGTGACTGAGCAAGAAGGTACTATTATCATCTCCATTTCATAGAAAGGAAGAGATTAAGTGGCTTCACAAAGGCCTCTTAGCTGCTCAACAGCAAAAGTGAAATTCAAAACCAAGTCTCATCAGCTACATGGTCACATTCTTCCAATTTCATTTTGTCAAGATAACTCCAATTAAGTTGGCAAATATGGCAACCATGACCAGTTAATGAAGTTTCCATAACCATACTGAAACTGGACACATGCAGGAATTTTCTGAAGTCTCCCCCCACTGCCCCGCCCTCGGCATTTCACAGCATACCCCTTTTCTCCTGTGTTGAACAATTTTGTCCTACTTGCCACTTATCCAAATATTACTACATATTTGAGGAACTATATTTTAAAAAGTTTCCACAGATAATATGAAACAGTTATAACAGGTAATTTGAAAAAAGGCTTAAATCAATGTTGGCAAATCTATAGTACCTGTTCAGCTAATCATACAATGCATTTGAGAATATGAAAATTGATATGGGGTCATGAGGGTCACAGATAAATGTAGATTTCACAGTCTGCCTTCAAGTTCATTTTAATCTTTACACTGTAATCTAAATGAGGTACTTATTCTGTAACTGAAAAAGAAAGAAGGTATAACATACTTGGGTATTTTGAGGATTAATCAGTAAAACCTTCTAAAAATACTTAAAGAATAAAAAAAAAAGTTGCTTTTGAACAAAAACTAATGGTCAGATTTCTTTTCTTAACAAGATGTAAGTTGAAAGTTAATCATTTTGGTTTAAAAAAAAATGGAACTGAAAACATCATCCTATGACAAATTATGGAGCCCTAATGACACAGTAATTAACAGCTTGGCAGCTAACCAAAAGGTCAGCAGTTTGAATCCACCAGCCGATCCTTGGAAGACCTATGCAGCAGTTCTACTGTACCCTTTAGGGTCGCCATGAGTCGGAATCGACTGGATGGCAATGGGTTATGACAAATTATATCATGCTTCAGAAACAATGCATCACGCAAAGAAAGCATAGTACAACAATATCAAAAGTATTGTGAAAACAGCCTTATGTCTAAATCAAAGTAGAGAGCACTAAACCCATACCCTCACCCAGGGGAATCCTCACAAAGCCCTTTAGAGTCAGTAAGCCTCTGTATGGAGTAAAAAAACATAAGGTTAACCATAGAAGCTTCAGAGGACCTTACCTTTAAGGCACATCAGCAGTATGGTCTTTATGTCAGACACAAAGATCACAAAAATCTTTCAGCCTTAATGAAGGGTCAAGTTCCAGGAGTTAGGTGTCATCATTGGTTCTCTGAAGCACCAGCAGTTCTCAGCACTTAGTTTTATTTTATTATTCAAACACATAGATAGTACTTATTATGTTTTAGGAACTGTTCTAAGCACTTAAATTCACTCAATCTATGCAAACTACCCAGAAAGTAGGTATTATCCCCATTTCACAGATGAGGAACGTAGAGTATACAGTTAAGTAACCTGTCCAATATCAAATAGCATAAATGATGGAAGCAGGATTCAAACCTAATCCATGTTTTTTGCCACTGTGCTGCCCTTGCCCAGTGATGCTAGTAAAGCCATGCCTGCACTAATCTCTAACATGAAATGTCATTTCATAGTGACAAAAAGCACCTTTAAAGGCAAACTCCTCTAAGATACGTACCCTTCTCGACAGGCCTGTGGGAGTGCTATCAACCTCCAACTCCACACCAGTGTAGCAAGACACAATCAGTGAGGCCACTGTTTTAACTGTCACACTGATCCCGTCCTGCCATGTGACCCTTGAGATGGCTGGGGTTATGGGGAGTCTCTGCTGATTGGCCACATTGTCTCTGTGATTTAAACCAGACCATCTGGCCACCTTGTTCTCTGAGCTGGGGTATGCCTAAAAATGCTCAAGGTACCTTTAGCAACTTCTCTTTTCTCTGCTAAAATTCAGCTCTACAGCTATTTTACACAGATTTCAGTCCACTCTATAATGGAATAGAGACAGCCATCTTGTGGTCTGCATTCTTTGAGATGAATGTTTTCATCACCAAAGTCTGTTCATGGAATGACTCAGCAGAAGGAAAGTAATATGGAGCATGACAGTGGCAGGTCAAGACATAGCAACGTGTTCAGAGATCTCTATTTACAGAATGCAATCAGCAGAAAGGTCTGTAAGTTTCAATCTCAAAGGAGGCATGTAGTATCACATTACAGTACATAAAAAACCCTAGGATTCAGAGCATCTACAAATTCTTCTAAATTACAAATCAAATACCAGGTTGAAGCAAGAGGCAAGAACATGAAGTGGCAAAAGAACGGTTATTCATTCTTTCTACTTGAGCCTTGGCTTACTAAGTAATGTTATTTATTTTCAGATAACTGATTAATTGGGCTGGTGCTTGCTGAAGATCCAAGGCACCACGTTCTAGAGTCAACCACTGTGGGAAACAGTTGAGTGGTTGCCTAAAGGCCAAGCACACTAGTTGCAGGCTCAACTGGTCCTAAAGCTCTGAACAAAGAGGTGCTATTTCAAAACTCAACTGACTTTCAGCACAGAAGACATAAGAATGACTCATCACCAAAACTGTTCATCTATTCACATAGCAACACCATTAGTTAAGTCATCAAATTTCCTAGCTTTTTAGAAGTGAAACAATTCAAAAACAGTTTATTGAACATCTACATGTGTTAGGCAAAAAGATCATTAAAAAAGGACTCTTGTTACAAAGAGGTCTCAATAAAAAGGGGGGTTCAATATGAGACGGAAGAAAATAATTCAAGTGAGAATTATACAAATTCAAAGGAAAGAGAGAAAACAGGAAGCAAAACTTACCGATTAAAATAGTCACAGAAAAATAAATATGTATACTATCAATGTTTATCCCACGTATATGAGAGGAGAGAGGGGAGCAAGGAAAAAACTCAACCCCAGCACAATGCTTTAGAAAAACAAGAATAGTTCTCTTTTTTTAAAAAAAAGGGGCACACTGGGCTCCCTGTGATTACAGGGTGAAAACTATAACATAACAACTCAGTCGTAAGTGCCAGAGGAAAAGAAATTTTCCCCAAATAACAAAATAAAAATAAACCTTCAGTTAAAATAATACATTACACACTGATGTAAACTGAAATGCTCTTGCCCATGGGTTGAGCTTATGAAACCCTTAAACATGAGCATGTAACATTAACAAACTATTTGACATTATTATTTGGGTTCAAAGACTCCCTTTCTCTAAATGTTTATAGCACCATACCAGTTATTTCAACTAAGCTGACACAATGAATTTCAAATGATCTAATACTTTTGACTTACCAGCGGATTAGCACATGATTACCCTGAGTAAAAGGATTATTATTACTGCTGCTCTAAGATATTAACACTTTCTGTAACACACTCTAAGGATGCTGTATAGATCGCTAAAAAGTGTAACAACAGTACATGGGAAGGTGTAAAAAGGAAGGTGATAAAGTGGTTTTCTCTTTTGGGTTTTCTAGTTTGATTTAATAGGGTGGGTCTTCCAACTGGAGAATCAGCAGCTTGCATGACATTTTCAGTGGTACACAAGTCACAGATAAACAAGTCCAGTGCTCAATGAACAAGGGAAATCTAGCCACGTGTAGCTTTCTTCCCATGAAGATTGAGCTCCAAACAAAAACCCCCACTTTGTAATGGACAACTAATTCTCATGTAATGAATGACAGAACACAGCATTAATGTACTTAACAAGACAGAGCTAAATTCAATGAAGCTTGAGGCCATTTATATGAAAAAGGGATACATTTGTAGACAGAGCCAAAGGGAGAGAGAGAGGGTGATTCTGAATTAAATAGTACAGCTTCTGCTTTGGTTTAGCCCTCTCACTGGAAATAAAGATCAGAGCTAAAATACGACTGTTAAAACTGGCAGCAGCAAACAAGGCCAAATACCACCGCATTAAACTCTAACTCTCACTGATAAAGAAGTAACAGCTAAAGGACTTTGCTCAAAGATTCTACTGGCACATGTGCCGTTTTCTTATACAAAATTCCTGCTCCATTAAAAATGTCTTTTCCCTACCAGGTTCCATGATATGCAATTCTGCTGCTACATGGTATCTTCATAGAAAATTCAGATACCCAAATGATGTCTCAGTGTCCACTGAAACTTGTGGATATATCATCAAAACAGAGATGTGGAAGCAAGCTCTGTGACACGAAAGGAGTATGTTGAAAAGATTGTAAACAGAGTGAACTTGTGTCAAGGCTTTAAAGTTACATTTACCCTACCCTAATAAAAACACACAAAGAAGTTCTAGGGACATAATTTGTGTAAAGGCAAGTATGTGTGTGGATATGTATAGGCACCACACCAAAAGATTTTTTTAAGCCTATCAATGCCATAAAGTCAATTTTCCCTTTTCAGTCTAAGTGTAGAAAATAGATTTTAAAGCACATTAAAAAACAAAGCATATGAACAATGCTAAATGCTAATCAACCGACATTCTGAAAACAATTTACTATTATAAGCAGATCTGAGAATATTTTTACTCCACTAGCAAAAAACTAAACGCCTAGGTTTACAGTAAGAACTCTGATCTAAATAGCACACTTTATGCTTCTGGTGATATGACTTATTTTTGTGGGATGATCTTACACACATGGAGGTAACAGCACCTGGAACGGCTATACCTTAAGGAAGGGAAGCCTTAGCTTTCCTCTTCTCTCCCCTCTCCACAATGTTATCTGGTTCCGCTGCTGTCACAGAGCCAGGGAATAAAGCTCTTCCAGAAAACTCACCCAAGATCAAACTGTGCCTGGTGACAGCAATGTCCAGGCCATAAGTAATGTTCAAAGGATTCAACAATGCCTGTGACTGATCATTCTCTTTCCCTTGCCATCACCTGCTGATTTTGTCCAGGTGTTTTATGGCTAGCTTGAGGATCTGGAGAACAGACTAAGGAAAGACTTTGTCAATTTCTTTTGTCTGGACTGTGAATTCCTTACACAGATGGTGGACAGTCTCAGCCCAGGGCAGCACCAGGCTATAACGTCTTCAACCTACAATAGGAGAAACAGAGGGAGACATTATCTTCTCCCACAACACTGCCTGTAATGTGTCGGTGGTTAGCGAAATGAGACAGGACAGGATAGCTTCACAGGAGGTAAAGCGAGGAAGAAGGAAAGTCAACAAATAGCTTGAAAATATCCATTTGTTTGAAGTAATGCTAACCGTTATCAAGGAATCAAAAATGTTGAGCAAAAAGGCAATTCCTGCCCAAATGTGCTCACACCAAAGTTTGCAAAGCAGTGTTACCCTAAAGCTTGTTACTATTTCACTTATGTATCAAAGTTATCAGCTCTCCTAAATTAACCAAAATAGGGACTTTAAAAGCCCACGTCAACCCTTTAAAAGCTACTGGATAAATAAGGTGGAAAGAAAATTGGACTGATGTATGGATCTACACTGTACAATATGGTAGCCAATGACCACATGTGGATACTGGGCACTTGATATGTGGCTAATCCAAATTGAGCTGTGCTCTAAGTGTAAAATACAAACTGGGTTTTGAAGACACAGCATGAAAAAAAAAGAAAATGTGCCATTAATAATTTTTATATTTATGAAATTTATTATATATGGAAATGATGTTTGATATACTGATTTAAATATCATATTCAAATCAACTTTACCTGTTTCTTTTTACTTTAGGATTATGGCTGCTAAACAATTTTAAATTGCATAATGGGGCTGACATATAACTACTTGACAGTGGGGGTCTAGACAGTAGGATTCTTGTCCATTTTAGCCTCTTGTTGTTTATGACCACATTTTCTTTCTTAACTTACAAAGTCTTATTACTTTCAAATGAGATAGATGGAAATCAAGGATACAGATTACAAATTCTGCGGCTCCAAAAATTGAAATTTCTATTTAGTTATTTTTCAGACTTTCATCATCCCTAAAACCCATGGTCCATTTTCATTTGGGCCCTCTCTAAAGAAGCAATGAATTCAATTAATTTAAAATCTACAGTTCCCTCTGATGAACTTTTTCTAACCAAGTTTTTTCAGAAGGATTTCCATAATGGTCTTAAATGTAGGCACACGTAGTAAGCATATGAGTCCCGTCTGTGAAAAACATCTCAAGATGATATATAAAATAAAGAACATTTATACCCTGTAAGGATAAAAGTTTATAAAGAAATGGAATGTGTCGCTTGTTCTGTGAATTAAAGCTTGCTATCAGAGGTAAGGAAACCCTAGTGGCGGAGTGGGTAAGAGTTCAGCTGCTAACCAAAAGGTCGGCAGTTTGAATCCACCAGGCGCTCCTTGGAAACCTAGTGGGGCAGTTCTACTCTGTCCTACAGGGTCACTATGAGTCGGAATCAACTTGACAGCAACGGGTAATCAGAGGTAAGGAAACCAGTTTGGGTTTTTTTTTTTTAATCAGCTGTATGTTTGATTGCAAGTCATTTGCTAAGAACAATACCAAAGCAGACTGTTGTTGTTGTTAGTTGCTGTCAGTCGATTCTGATTCATGGTGACCCCAAAGCAGATATCCCCTACAAAAACCACAGAAGAGAGCCCCATTCTGTGTTTTCTTCACTAAACCAGAGGAGCGTATCTTAAATTACAAGGTGTGGATGACCCATCTAGAAGCACAGTTTTTGACGGCAATAGCATCTATTATTACTGTATTAGCTATAATTCATGAAAAACTTCCTCATGTAGCTCTTAGAGGGCCAGGCAGGGACGATGATTTTTTTCAAGAGTATGTTGCTCCAAGACTCATACTAACTAGCAATGTTGTGTGCTTATAATAGTGTTTAGGATGAAGCATCCAAAGAACAACAATTTCAGGTAACAATTTCAATACTTAGCTACATGCTATTATTTCTCTACTGTTAAGGAACAGAGAAAAAATTCATTCCTTAGGATTCCTTGATAGGAATAAACATTTCATTTTACAGATGATGTTAAGGATTTGAATCAGTTTGCTGTCTGAAGTGGAGACAGGAAGTGGAAAACAGGAGGCGGAGATTATACACAAGACAGAAACGTAATATCAGTTTAATACATGTATTTTTATCAAACTGACAGTGAAACCAAACCCAACACCTTGGCTCTCTGAATGCCTTGAAGTTGTATGTTATGGGCATGGAAAAAATACACAGACACATGCACCCCTCCATTTATGGATGTATTACAGAAAATGGGATAGACAAAGCAGTCCAGTCGTAAGAGGTTGAAACTGTAGCATACTAGACTCAGGAGTTAAACACTGTGTGAGAGAGACATATTGTGCCAGATTAAGAGTTATTCCTTGGCATGATGAGTTTAAGATTTTAATACATAGTTAGAAGGAAAGTGCTACCAATGAATGTTGTTATATTTTATGTATCCAATGGGAAGAAGGCATAAAATCTAGGGACTTAAAGAACAAATCAGAAACCAAGGTGATCAACACTGGCTGGTAGGTACAAGTGAGAGGATAGACTGATGCAGCCAAAGCCAAGGAGTCTGCAGGGAGAACCTCCTGAATGGCTTAAGCAACCACTCTGTAAAGCATTTCTGCAGACTATATTAAAATTTTACCTTAATAGTCCGAATATAGCTGATTTTAAGGTCCTAACATGTGCAAGGAAAATGTTAAATTTCTTTGCTTTTAAAATTATTCCTATTGCATAACAGATAAATACTAAAATGAAGCTGAATTCATAGTTACTCATTTCTAGGCTAATACGAGATGTGTATGTGTCATAATGTAAATGGATCTTATCAAAACCCTCTGACAAAAACAAGTGAAGCCAGTTCTGAGGCTCTATCAGCAGAGGGCAAGCTGAAAAGGAGTCAGTGAAAAGCAAAACGGAAACAAGCAGGGATATTACCTTAAAAATCGTTTCTTGGGTATTGTTTTCCCCCTTGTTTAATGTTGCTTAAAACAAAGAACATGATTTGTTAAATTTGGAAATCAAATCGACTTAAAAAGATTGTTTCACTCCTTATTAATTCTCGGCCTAGTCAGTCAAGAATGCCTTAAAATATACTAAAAAAATTTAAACATATGTTTAAGTGCTATTTCAAAAATCTTAAATACCATCTTATTTAAATTTTTTTAAAAAGCTACCATTTTTTTAAAAAAATCGTATTTCTTCACAGCAAGGAGTTTCCAGACACCACTAACACATCTTGGCCTCTGAATGTTTGTGAATGATCTCTTCATGTGTTACCAATAAGCCACCACAGGTATAACAGCAGACAAAATATTCATATTAATGTCCATACAACGAATATTCAACTAGATGTAAACTTGAACCAGAGAGTTATGAAACTAAAGCCCACATTTACTTGTAATTGCCTAACACATACTAGCATATATACCTGGTTCTACCAAACTTTTGTGGCCTACACACTGTTATGTACATGCTCACTGTGGCAACAGAACTAGGTACATGTGCAAAGAAATACCTGTAATTTTAAAAGAGGAGGCAAGAAAAAGTGCTCACACAACATAAAAGTTAATTTTACATTAGTATCATTAATATTATACTCACACTGTAACAGCCAGATAAACCTCGTGCTTTAAAAACAAATCAGACCACTCCTGCTGCCTGCTGCATTCTGCTAAGAAAGCAAAACCCACCATGCATGGCAAGTGATACTCTTCATCAATGACTTTTATCGTCTCTGGTCAACTTTAAATCTCCCTTTTCTATATCTTGAATCAAAATCCTTCACTTATAGGAGGTTACATCAGGGGCATTAAAAACACGTAAAAACTTAAAGAAAAAGTTCCAAATGGAAGTTACACAATTTTTTAAAAGCCAAAGTTATTTCCCTAGTTTATTTGGGCATTTAAGGTTTTTCTTTTCACCTAACAAATATTTCTTTAAAGAATGGTCTTTATGTAGCTGAAATGAGAATGCACACAAGATAGTTTTTCAAGGCCAGCAAGCACTTCCTAACCAAATCCCCCACTTCCTTTGCTAGCTAAACATAACTACTTCAAATGTGTACATCCTTTAAAAGTTAGAAAGGAGTACCTCGTGTGTAATAGCAGGCAGCTGGGAAGCCAATTGGTGCAGTCAGAGTGCACGTTTTAGAAAGCAGCTCTTTACCATTCAATAAGTAAGTGGTAATTGGGCACAGAAACATAAACTGTCAAACTAAATCAAAACCCCTTTGCTTTTCAGAGCATTATTTGTAAGATTATACTAGAATTAAATTTGAACATGCATCTACCCCATGCATTCAGTCAAATTATAAAAAAAAAAAAAAAATTGCTGTGCTTTCTTTGGATAAAATTAATGTCAGCTTTGTGTCCTTAAACCAGACCCGACTGGGAAATGAAATATGTTTAGTCCTGAAATAGTTGTGGTAATTCAATCCCTGCACTCTCCTTATTTTCTTGATGACAAAGAAAAACTCCCAACTGGCAGGGCCACCTGCACTGATTACTCCTCCATCCACACCCACAGAATATGAAAATGAGCCAATGATCATTAACCTTAATTTCTTCTAACATAAACCTCGGCTCTTTTTCAGACTTGCTACTCAGAAAACTCCCGAGAGATAAAAGAGAAGGGGGGTAGGAATAAGGAAATACGGGGTGAAAGCTCAGCGCAAAATGGTGGGGGAAAAAAATCAAATGAAAAGTGGAATCCACTGGCTTTTAAAAAACAGTACAGCTGGCTTATTGAACTTCATATAGCAAAGATGTTACACAGAGAAAGATTCTGAGGCATCACCAACTCTCTAGATAGTGGGATACTTTCCTAACCTACCCTCTCCTACTTAGCAAACAATGAGAGATGATGCTTCCACCCCATCTCACTCCTGCAACCAGACTTTACTATACAAAGATAGCTAGCAATAAAAGAACAGCAGGAGTGCAGGTGTGGCTGTAAGATCTTCAGCATGAAGACCAAGAGACTCAGAAGGTGAGTACTTCAGATACAGTGGGGAATGCATCACACCTTCTGGTCATTCACATGCAAGTACTGCCAAATGGAATCATTTTTGGTTCAAGCTGTGTGGGGCTAGATCCCATTGGCATTACATCATCTTCTAATGGATGAGGAGCTATTGGGGCCCTAAAAAGTAACACAAGCAGAAGGGGAGCAGGGGCACTTCAGAAATAATAGTCTCTGTACCACAGATGTGTGTACTGAAAATTACCTTGTTATATTTGCCTACAGACCTTGATCTATCTTAAGCAAACTGCCCCAAAAAGACTGTAAACCTATATAAAATGAAGAACATATCAATATGTCAACATATGCAACTACACACGACACTCTCTGTAAAGTGTTCCTGAAGCTAAAGGAAACACATATTTTAAAAATCATTACATTGCTACAGGAAAGCATAGTCTTTAAAATGTTTTTTTTTCATTAGAAATATTGAGTGCAAAGGCAAATAAATGCTTCAAGAATATAACAAAAGTCTAACTGTATTACCTGTAAATATATTACAACAAAGTGTTTGTTGCCAACCCCACACAGGTAGACAGAAGTTTTGATCACGTGATTATTCTCTTATTTCAGACCTCACATCAAGTAGCAGCCATAAGAAGGGGAGAAGAAGGTGATGCAGAAAGCAGGAAAAACAAACAGGCTGTACTTTAGTACTGGGCTCTGTAGCCCAATTTAAATAAAACCTGGCTCTAGGTTACTTACTCATAGCCATCTTGCTTAGCCTAACACTGTAAAAGGCAAACACATATATATGTATAAAACCCTTCCTTCTGTTTTCTATTTTCCCCCCTCAATCAGGCTGTCAAAGGTCAACGGTGCTCTCCAGAAGTGAGGACAGTGTGTTGAAGTATTCGGTGCCGTGAGAGTCATCTTAATAGATACTTTAACGACTGCTTGTGACCCAGCAGTGAGCGAGATAGCAGGGCTTTTCATAAAGCAGCACTTTTGCACACTCACAGCCTGCTTAATTTAATACCTGCTGCTTGTTTACCAAACAGCATGGGCATGTCTCCATGTCGATAACTTCCAGTGACAGTGCAGTGACTAAATCTGGGCATGGAACAGATGCACCTTTTTACGCTCTGTTAAACCGTGTCACAGACTACAGCCCCTGAGCGCATTCCTTTATTTACGCTGCAGCCAGTTGAGCTAATTGTCAGAGACAGACCTGGTTCTAATTCTGCAGAGCCCAGCAACCAGAGGAGTCTATGTCGTGAGGGATGAATGGTGCAGAACTCTAACAGGGGACTAGAGAACACAGAGGCATCATCTGCCACTAGTTTACAAAGGAAGATTCCAAGAAATGTCACATAACTCAGTAGTAGGTTATCAGGGTGGGGGCAAAGGGAAAGCCTCACCAGTGCTGGAATGAAGCACAGGAAAGTAAATGCTAAAGCAAATACCTACATAAAGAGAACAAAACAGAGCAGCGATGACACTGATTTATCAAAAATATGGTTAGGCCCGTGCAGTTGTAAAATATTCAGAAGCTCAAAAACTACCTGAAAACCTGAAAATGGATATTCAATGCAGCTTACACCAGTGGCTCTGCATGGTACCAGGACTTACCATTTTAGATACTCCGATGCAAGCCCATTAATGACACCAAAATTACTTGAAAGACGAGTCCCTCATTCATTCAGACACACAACTTTAGTCGGCTTGATCATGTGTAGACAAACGAACTCCCGTTTATTGTTCTCCTCACACCCCGTAGTACTGGAAGTGTTTCTGATTAGCTGTTATACCACACTCATATGTTATCAGTAGCAAGAGTTCACTCCAGTTAAACTTCTTCACCCGTCATGGGCATTTTTCAGCAAATTAATGTCTTTTACTTGCATGACTTCTCTTCATATTATAATTTGGGGTTTAAACGGATCATAATACTTTACAGAGAAGAAAAAGAGAAAAAGAGCTTAGTGTTGATAGTTTTTACTACTTATGGCTAAATGACTTCAACTGAGAAATAAGAAATTAAGTCATTTGTCTTATGAGGTACAGAGGACATTTTATGGTGTACAATTTAGGTAATAACGGGTTGGGGCCAATCCTTAACGAGTCACATGTTTCCATTGTTCCTTCACCCCCTGCTTATGTTTTTACCACATCCTAACAAAAACATGACCAGAACTGGTGAAAAACATACGGTTCCAACTAATGAATCACATACTTTCCCGCAAGTACAGTAAGTACTACCAGCTGTGTGACAGTCTTGCTTTGGCAGTGGAACCAGCTTAGAACAAGCCGGCCCATCTGAAAGCAGCTGTATTGAAAAACCACAAGCAATATAAGTCTGTCTGCCTTCTCAGGGCGGCTTTGTTCTGCGTCTTTGCTCTGTCCCCAGAACGTGCCTGCCATCTTGTTTAGAGAAAGTTTCAGAAATTATAGGGGTTGAGAGAAAAATCCACAAATTCAAACAACTTAAACAGTGCTATCACTGTGTCACGTGGAATTCCACAAGAGGGAATTTAAACAAATACACCTCTCTCCCACATCCACCCTCCTATGTGCACCTTCTGGGCCGGACTAAGAGTAAAGATTGTGCATATTCATATCTCTAAATGAGGGAGGGAGGAGATGGGGAGGAGGAACAGCACAAGATCTAGCTACTTATATAGACAGGCCAACACATGCAGGAGAACATACACACAAACACACACGTAGAATCATTTGCAGATTATCAACTCAGGCCACGAGCTACTGCAAAAAATTTCTATGATTTAAACTTGCCATTTATACAACAATAAGCTTCATTTGTAACCACAGAGCATTCTGAGAAAATTCCCTGGCAAGCCCTAGATGTTTTTACACAAATGCACTTTTCCTTTCTGTGAAACAACAGTCAAATAGATAAACATTACTGTTAAAGGGAAAGAAAGTCCAGCAGACTTAGTCTAGAAATGTAAGTGGACATGGTAGGGATTTTTAACCTTTATAGAATGTGAAGGCAATAACTAATAAAATTTTACCAACTTCGTTAAGAGACAGTAACTTTTATGTAGCTCCTAAGTATCATCTCTGGCTTGCTCTGCAAAAAGAAATACAAGGGTTGTCACTCTTGACCTTACCAAAGTCTCAGCTGGGGAGGGGCAGGGGGTAAGGATGGACACAATGGTGAAATTATCTTTGTTTCTTGAAAGTGTTTTCAATATAGGGAAGTCACATGTAAGGGCCCAGCACTAACAAGAAAGGGTTTCCTTTGATGTTTTACTTTTATTGTATAATTTAACCCAACATTATTCTCAGTTTATGTTGTAAAGTTGCTTCATTCAGCAACAATCATCCGAATTTCATATTAACACAACACCTTTTCTTTACACTTATACCACAGTTCTATAAATAATCTGTTTTTAATGAAGCTATCATCAATGTGATACTCAAAGAAACAGTAAGAAGATTCATTATACTAACAGAGAAAACCTTGGCCTCCATGGTTTATATTCCTCCTAAATGGATTCTGGGGTGTGTGTGTTTGGGGAGCATAGGGCTGGGCAGGTCAGAGTCTGGGAGAAAAATCATAGACTTAAGAGAGCCAGAGCAGAGCACAAAGGCAAGTTCTTAGGGTACTTGGAGAATTCTGTCTAGACCAAATGGCCATGCAGTTGGATCAAGCCAGACAGATGCACAGGACTGAAAGCACCAACATTAATAGGGAAGAGAGCAAATGATGGACATGTGTCCCAGCCTGAAGAATAAAACTTTTCAAATACTCACCTAAAACGTTTATTTGAAAAACAGTACAGTGAAAAACAAATAAGACATATGATTTAAAAGAATATCAACCAATTTGTTGTGAACTTACTTCATGTTAAATTTAATTAAAAAAATACCAATCTAAGGGGAAAAAAATCTAAAACTGGATTATAAAATTACATATGAAATCTACCCAAAAAAGAGCTAATATGGCTTAACCAAAATTATGTCAAAATTACTATGAAATTATTAAACCTGATAACGCTTATTTTAATAACAAGGATAGTCAAGATATATTGATAAGCAAAAAGTAGGTTATGTTGATAAGCAAAAAACAGGCTGTGTAACAGTATCCAAAGTATGACCCTATGTTTAAAACCAATGAGAGAAAGAGGAGAAAAGAAAAATATACTCTAAAATCATTAACTGTTATGTGGCAATGGTTTTGTTGTCGTTGTTAAACCCCATTTTCTAAATTTTATTTATTTAGGATTTATGGATTACATTAAAAAATAAGTTGTTTTTTAAACAGCGTGACAAAGTTAATTATGAAGAAATTTAGTAACCAGATTTCTAGTCTTCGACTAGGAGATACACTTGAAAACTTCTTTATGATGAAAATTATATAGCTTTTCTCAAAATCAGATATTAGTTTACACTTTGAACCTTTCTTTAAAAAGTATATTTATACTGTGTGTTGTAGTTTCTTTGTAAAATGTAAAGTACTGAACTTACATCTTCTCCCAATGAGTCAGAATCGACTCGACAGAAACAGTGTGGTCCCTCCTCCCCCGCCAATTTCCCAAGAGTATACTTTCATAATTTCAGCTATGAAGTGGCCTTTATTAATTGAAAGTTTACAAAATTAATGAATCAGATATAAATCTTTACCTTTCTAATAAAAACGATAACTTTAAATAACACTTCTAATTGCCAACACATTCCCAAAAAATAAAAACCTGTATCAACCACTAAAAAACAATGCCTTCACAGCAAAACGCAGCAGCTGACCTGGAGGACACAAACCAGACCTTGAACACTATATGGTACCATAACAGGATAAATGCAACATAACAAATCTGCTAAATATGCTTATCCAGGTGAAACATGACAGACAAAAACTACATTAATATAGCCATACTCTTATAATAAGGGACTTAAAATCTCATCCAGTAATCAGAACGATTTCTTGCTAAGGAAGTATTCAAAGTTTTTCATTCTATGACTTCTGAGAGGGTCGCTGTGGACACTCACATGGAAAATATCTGTTGACTAATTATGACAGTCTAGCATGTGTCCCTGTTTGGGTTTACAAAGAGAGGTTATTGTGAGCTTCTTGACGTCATAAACCATCTAATGCAGGAGAAAAAAAAAAATTAAAACACTGTCTAGATGAGTAGTAGAAAACCACAGAGAATACTGTACTGAAATAGATTGGGGACAATACTTATCAGAGGTCAAGAAAGACATCAGGAATAAGAACCTAGAGACACTTAAAAACTGGTTTAGTAGCCAACCAGGTAAGAAAAAAAACGGGGAAGATGGGGGGCAACATCGAAGAATGTTCCAAGGTGGGAAACACCAGAGATCTACAAGCTCATCAGTGCTGCTAGGCAGAAAAGACTGAAACAGGAAGAGACAACAGTGGAGGCTGAAGGAGGAGGCAGGGTTCAATCACAGAAGATCTTGCCTGCCTCTTTAAAGAGCTTGTAAGTTTCCTTTCCTCTCCATTCTTCCAAGGGTAAGTAATGCTTCATGTCATTTCGTGGGGACCCTGATCCTTCCTTCCCTTTATCTTTATTTTTATTTCAAATAAAACATTTTCCATGGGCCAGGCACAGTTCTAGCACTGAGAACTCCATAGGAACAAACTGTCCTGTTTCACCCTCCAATGAGCTGACTTCCCATGAGACTTCAGTTGATAATAATTTCTTTAAAAGTGAAAACAAAAAACTGGCACAGCCCTGTATGTCCTTTAGATCCTGAAAGCAAAGAAAGACAAAATGAAGAAGAATCTACATATGTAAAACCACAATATTCCAAAATTATTTTATCTGCCATACTCTGTCAAACTGATGAAATCATAATTAAGGAAAACAATTTGTCAAGGCACTGTTAATTGCAGATATTAGCATATCAAACCTTAGAAAAATTGTCCTCTTGATGATGTACTAGGTATAGCAATGTTCTATAAACCACACCAGATAATCCACACTTAACTCTAGACGACCACACCTTTATGAATCCATTCTACAGGTAAGGTGCCAGCACATCTAAGCTTAGACACCATCACAAAGTCCAATTTAATGCACTGATTCACAAGATTCCACAGATAAACATCGTGATACAAATTTTGACACCAGACAAATTTTAGCAGCAACTTTTATGCAAAAGCCTATACCCCATAAAAGCCACTTTCTCAATAATCTCTAATGCAATACTCTTGGGGGAAACAATATAATCAAGTTTTATATGAGGGCAGGTTTTCTTAATAGCAGCTGGTAATATTTGGGCCCTGAAGCATGAAAACTGATCATATTAAAATCCAGATACCAGCTATTATACCTAAAATTGTTGCTTCATTCATATTTAGCATGAAGAGGAGCCTATCTAAAGCAGGCTCTATTTAATACAATGTGGTTTTAATTGGAGTCTGTTTTAGATGAGCCACCTGTATTTCATCTTTTTAAAATCATCCATAATTTTCTGCGCAATTTGCCTCTGCAACATAACGAATAGCAGTTAGTTATAGATTATTGCCATTGTTTAGATGTCTGAGAAGAAAAGCCAGAACTCTATTTACTGAAACACAATAACCTTGTACTAAAGAACAAAACCGGAAGACTGGGGTTCTGGTTCTGTTCCAGTACACGAAAGAACAAGGCGTCTCTTAAAGTGTTACTGAGGCTTACCTAGAAAGGTTAACAGAGAGTAAAGCCAGATAATTCTTGCTCTAACTAATCGTCATACAGCTACTTTGAAGTCTAGGACAATAATAACTAAAACCTCAATTTATTTTCTATTCAACAAGAGCCTCACTTGTTGTTCTTTGGGGTTTTTTTTTTTTGTTTTTTTTTTTTAATCCTAACCACGAAAATAATTAATTTTTTTGTAGTGTTGTGACTCTACTTTGCAGTTATTTCTATACCAATATATTTATAGTTTGCCCCAAACTAAAACCATTCAAAACTTTGCGTGCCTGTGCTTTATGCGAAAGTTAGAGAACAAATTAATTTCTCGTTCAACAATTAACACACAAACTGTTTTCCGACACTGGCTGCAAACCCCGCGATGCGTCAACACTCTCCTCCTTCTCCACCCAGGTTCCTCGTTTCCATTCGTTGTCCAGTTTTCCCGCCCCTTCCTGCCTTCTCATCTTTGCTTTTGATAGGCGTTCCCATATAGTCTCTATACGTGACTGAACTACAAAGCACGTTCCTCACCTGTGTTATTGTTTGTTTTATAGACCTAATCTTTGGCTGAAGGGTGAACTTCGGAAGTCAAAACTTTTATATGATGTCACTATTTTCTAGAATATTTTGTATCTTCATTGTTTTCAATTAGTTTTGATCTGCCTAATAATTTTTTATTCAGCAATATGGTATATCATAACAGTAATTCCTGTACAGCACCACGTAAATAATGGTCTGTGAACTAATGCACATTTATTTGTGTGATGCCTATAGCAAAAGCAGCAGTCATGCCACAGTGGTTAAAGCACTCGGCTGCTAACCAAAAGGTCGGCAGTTCGAGCCTGCCACCCACTCTGCCAGAGAAAGATGTGGCAGGCTGCTTCTGTAAACATTTATAGCCTTCGAAACCTTATGGGGCAGTTCTACTCTGTCCTATAGGGTTGCTATGAGTCAGAATCAACTCGGCGGCTATGGGTTTGCTTTAGTTTATGCCCATAACAAAAACCAGCAAAAAAAAAAACTAGAGAGCACATTTCACAGAAGATTCTTAATTCAATATGTTCTGAATTACTGAAAACATACCCCAAAAATCAATAACTGAAGTCAAAATGTCAATGAGTGACAAATATATTAAAACTTTAACACTATTTAGTAGGGGATAAAGTATAACAATACATTTAATGTCACTGAATCATACATGTAAAACTTTTTGAACTGGCAAATGTTTTGTTATATGTATTTTTACTACAAGAAAAAAAAGTGTAACAATACATTGAAATGTGCTGGCACTATTTATTCAACTACGTTAACCAACTTTTTCTTCTTATGCTTGACAGCTAACAGTGTTGATTTCTAACAGGCTGACATTCATTTTTCTCCTCCAAACAGGCTTTGTTCCAGAACAGAAGTCCTCTCACCTTGTCTTTTAATAGGATTAGTTACATAAATTATGTCCCCCAGTCCAACTTATCTACTGTACAAACTCAATGGACTTCAGTAGGCTAAAGAAATATCACCTTTCCTTTACAAATGTCAATTTTTTTTTCCTCAAATATTTTTAGTTCTTTACTATTAAGATGTAGCCTTGTTTTACTTAATCCCCAATTTAAAACATTTCGATTTGAGAGTATCCCCATCAGCTTAGATAATTTTTCCAATTTCTTCAGACAGAGTTGCTATGATTAGCCACATATAACCTGGATACCTATTCTAGCATTAAGTAGTTAGGTAAGCTAAGCATGATTGTTGTACTAAGAGTAGTAAATCTAAAAATCTAACCTTAGGGAATTATTGCCGCTTAGTTACCAAATTTATCCTATAATTAGCCCCTCAAATATCTCATTCTTAAATACCAAAGTCTGGGCCTAAGAACCCTGCCTATAAGAGTAGCATGCACTGTTGTGCGAGGCAGAGGGAGCACGTAAGTAATAAAGGTCTTTTTCTTTTAATCCAACACAGTAACACCAGCAATTTCCTTACATATTCCATTACGGAAGCTGCAGCTTGAGTTTAGTGCCACTTGATAGAATCTATTACTAGCGTGGTTTGTATAAATTACATATAGCATACCCCATATGGAAACCATATTTTCACAGCAACCGATGTTTAATAACAAACACTGTAACTTTGAGTATTTGTGGCAGTTTCTCCTGTGCTTTTTATTCAGCTACACTATTTCAGCAATTTGTCTGCTCAGATATTTAGTTCATGAAGCCAAGGCTTTTGAATTTTCTCACTGTAGTTAAAAAGAGATTAATTTTATCCCATATTGTATTAGTTACAAGAAAACTGCGCTCTTTGAAAGGCACTACCATGAATTATCTTGATCCAAAAATTATTCTGAACATTGGTAGGTAACAATGCCCTTGCATAATCATACTTGTTTGTGGAAGTTATTAATTAATTTTGTTTATTCACTCTACAATTTTATTTCCTTTTTCCTTGGTAATGTAAAATTTATTGGCCAATGTGCCACAAGCTCTAACTAGCTTCATTTAATATTTTATAACACCTTTGAGTACTTTGATAAAAGCAAATTTCTATTTTAATAAGCGCATGCTTTACACTAGAATTTTACAAGAGTATACAATTTACTTGAAAGTAACAAAAAAATCATTAGCAGATAAGACAGAGTCTAAATTAAGACTTCAGATTTTATGTTTATGGCCTGCAAAACGTAATCTGAAGTTGTCTATTTCAAAACGGAAAGGACAATTCAACTACATGTATTTCTTGGCCAACTCTTGTTTGAGACTCCAACAAGGTAAATATATTTCTGCAAATAATCTTATAATAAATAGTCTGAACAAATTTGTCATGAGATTTTTTTTTAGATATGGTACCTAAATGCCATAATCTAGCTTTTAAAAATTTATTTCTTCAACAAAAAGAAGTAAAAAATTGCTTATTGAAAAGATAACAAATAGTACCGTATATGCTCCAGTCATCATGGGGTGGGGGGGGATGCAGAAGAGAAATAAAAGGACTCATAATTTAAGTGAGGAGCAGAGAAAAAGAAAAGGGAATAAATTATTAGGGATTTTTTTTAATGTTCAAAGATTGGGAGCAATTTCGCTAAAATGTAGATAAAGGGAAACTCAAAATTTGCATAAAGGAAATCACAGAACAATTTTAGGAATGTGCCTTGAACTATTCTAGAAATTAAGGATAAGGAAGCTATTTTGGTGAGTGAAGCAGTATACACAAAGGTTTAATTTATATCTGAAACTATATTGGCATGATGGTCATAAGGTCATAATACTGGAGAAGTTACCAACAGAAAAAAAAAAACAACTAATACTAACACAAAAAAATTAGAATGTCTGACCAGCTGCAGTTTACTACCCGGCAAGGTGCATGTTTTATATGAAGCACTCTGTCTACTATCTATACTTCAGAAAGCCAGGAAGCACGGCTGAACAGAGAACTGCAGTAACAGATTTCAAATCCAAAGAAGACCAAGAAAATACTTGAAGGGAAGTGATGCATTTCTGGGTTATTTTGCCTTTTCTTTCTTCTGTAATAGCCAAGCTACTGGAATTTTATATCACACTTACCAGAGCCTCTCACAAGCCAAACAGGTGGGATGTTATTTGAAGCTACAGCCCTTATTTACTTAGTAAACTGGAAGTGTGTTGATACAAAATCTGGATACAATCTTAAATCATTTGTTCTACAATTATTCCACGATTTTTTTTAAAAATTGCATTGCTTTCCTAGCTAATGGGAAAAACAGGTTAGCGGATCCTTAGGAAAAAATCCTGCTGTGGTTCAAAGACAACTGCTCTGATTTTTCTTCTTGCCAACCAGGAAGGGGCAAATTTTTTTTTCTAATTTCTTTTCTTCCCATACCCTTATGGTTTTCATTAAGCATGTAAAATTTTATAGAACTAATTTTGTATTCAAAATTATTCAACATCAAGCCTTGTGTATGAAATCTTACAAAAAAAAAAAAAACATGCAAAGCAATAAGCTTCTTAAGGAGTCCAATGGTGGAGCAAAATTTAAAAGGAAAATGCCCCTTCAAATGTGCATGTATTTAAATCTAAACTGAAGTAATCACTCATGTGCATGACTTTAGAGTTATGTGAGAAATACAGTGAGAGATTCAGCAAGCTCTCTTACAAGGAAAACACTGCAGTTCATGTTGTGATGTTCACCAGACGTCAAAGCCATCTACCCAGAACATGCAGAGTCAAGCCTCCACCAGGCAAGACCAGCCTGTGTCAAATGGACCACTCATACCCCCCAAAATAACCCTATGTGTGATTTAAATCATAGCAATACATAATAAACTTTCATTTTATCTCACTGTCTAACTTCAAAGCTTTAAAGTCATAACTAAATTTCTGTGGCTGCAAAAAAAAAAAAATTTTGAAAAATAGTATAGCATAAATAACATGTACATGGAACGAAGCCTATAACACACCTGCAGGATGGAATGGGTCTCAAGTAAGTGAGGAGAGTTTCCCAGTTACTAGAAATTCTAAAATACAAATAGAAAAGGGTTTAAAGATAAAAAACAGCTGAACACATATCTGTTGCATCAAGGGTGAAAAATTTATATCAGGACAAGAAAAAAATACATAGCTTTACAGATTCAAGGTGTTGAAGATACTGTGGTATAATTTACATACAGTGAAATGCACAGATCTTAAGTTTCTGGCAAGAATATACTTTAAAGGGAACAAGCAAAAATTAGAGACAGACTGGGGTGTGGCTGATAACAAAATCACTGGGGCATCATAGCAACTATAATTAGCAATGGGTGACTCTCAGCTGGATTAGATCCGCCTCCTAAATTTTAAATGATTGCTTCAAGCTAAATTTCTGGGAACTTCTTTTGGTCTTTTAATCAGTCTGGGAGTCTTGTAGGAACAAGCTTTCTCGTGATATTACCACTGCCTCGTGGTTTCTGGCAAGGTTGAACAGTCTAGACAAACAAGATTTTCTAAGACTGTCTTGTTATCTCCATTTCCTATCTCAGCTGAAACCAAGTGCAAACGGATAAAAATGTTAAAAATACACACATATGTAAACTCTTCATCATCACGGTTGTTTCTAAATCAAGTCAAATGAAGTTTGTCAGTAGTATTTTGAAAATTCAAGGTGGTTCATGCTGTACTGACTATTGAATAAAGCAGAAAACATGGAAGTAGGAAGAGAACTAAATAGTTTAGTATTTTTTAAAAAGGAGGTTATTCTCGTAACTATGCCAGCATTAGTAAGGTTTAAGACTTAACACATATTCATAAATTAAGCACCCAGAAGTTGAAAGACTACAAGGACCTTTCTGAGAGTTGGTTCTTCAGACTGATTTTTACCTGTGCCCCTGAGGTGACCTGTCTCCAAAGACATGTAAGAAACACTGGTGGCATAATGGTTAAGCACTCACAACCGAAAGGTTGGCACTTCGAACTCACCCAGTGGCTCCACGGGAGGAAGACCTGGCAATCTACTCCATAAAGATTACCGCCTAGAAAACCATATGGGGCGGTTCTACTCTGTCACATGGGACACTATAAGTCAGAATTAACTGATGGCACACAACAACATATATAGGGTACGTTGTTACACACTGTGCCATATTCCATTCATAAAAGTATACTTCTAGAAAAACATGCACTTACGAAATAAAACAATGGTAAACTCTGAACAGAATGGGATGCTTTTTTTTTAATGTTTCCTCTTCTCTGTTCATTTTAAATAAAACTGAATATATTTCTAAATACACATAAACTGCCCACTTAAGACCACAGGATAGGATTTATCATTCTCAGCAGGCAATTTAATACCTAAACACAGTGATAATATGAACTTCAAAAGTGAAATATAACCATCAGAAATTAATGACTTCTAGGAGAGCAATGTAACTTCAGGATGATGATTCAGTTACTATTGATTTGAAAGTATAAGATATTCAGAAAATCTGAAGTTTAAGGAACTATCATAAAAAGGAAGGAGTAAAAAGGATGCCAGGTGTAATAGGCTATTTTTCTATTTTTTCCTTAATGTTGAGTTCAAAAGTTTTGAAGTTAGGGAAAAAATTTTAATTTTTTAAAATAAAAACAGAAATAAAATATTCTGAGAAGGCACTTAAGGCAATCAGGAACAATGAAAATTCATATTCATAGTAATGCTATTATTGATCTCTGTTAAGTACTGAAGCAAAACATGGTCATTTATTCTAATATTAAATTTTATCATTCGCCTACTAACTATCAACATTTAGAAAAGAACAAAAGCTCACTGGTCTAACCTATTTATTTCTGCAGACATAGGTCTAACACGTACTATAATAATGATTTCAAGTTTTAAAAATTAATTCCATTGTTAAATGCTATTACTATATTCTTGTTTCTGCTTACAATCTTTGTCTTTCAATACGTGTGTCTAATTTAATTTACATATCGAAAGTTTTTATCTCCATATCAATAAAAACAAACCTTATATGATTACATGTTAAATGGGGGGGGGCCTCCACTTCCTCCCAACCCTCACTAGTGACAGTTTAAGGTTGTTTGCTTAGAAGAAACAATAATTTAATTTTCACAGATACATGAAGCCATTTACATTATATTGCTTCTAATGATTATAAGTAAAAAGTAGCGATACAATTATATTCTTCATAAAAAATTGAGACTAGTGAAATATTTGGTATACCTCTATCCTTATCTTGCCAAACTATACTTCTAAGAAAATTAACCAAAAAGAAGACAAACAGTCAGACTATGAAAACCAGGTGTTAAGGTTGCACGCAATTAAATTAATGCACTGTTATGTTTCACTGAATCAGAAAACCAACTATTCAAAGATGATTACACACACACACTATTTAAGCTACAAACATCATTTCCAGCATATTTCACATCCAGATCACGTAAATACATTACATTAAATACAAATATATTAAAGCTCATCTAATTTTGACACCTTTACAATTTTAACAAAATACATGAGGCACAGAATCCTTTCATGTAAGAAAATGGCAATTATTAACTACTAGTTTCTAACTAAACTTTCATTTACAAGTTAATTGTTTCCTCAAAAAGCAGAGAGTCCTCCTGTTGTCATTTTGTTTTTTGATATTTCAAATTATTCAACCCCACAAAGAGGTTATGCTTTTAGGCTGAGCAAGCTTGTTGAAAATACTCAAATCTATCCAAAAATCCATGATGGCTAGCTTGCTGTGAACCAAGTATGATCCTTAGGTATCTAAATGAGTCTGATTCTATTTGTTGGCATCTGAAACTGGTATATATGTCCTCCAGGAAGATTTCCAACAGGAAACATCTAATATGTGAATTTTAGCTCACAGCCAAACAGGCTAGATGGGGAAGAGCACAAAGGGCATGAGAACACCTGGATAGACACCTGGATCTGTTCCTGTGGTCACAGGACTTCAAGCCTTTGACTTCAGGAGCTTAGTTCTTACATTGAAACTAACACCATAATCCAGTTATTTCAGAAAGGCACTCTAAGAACTCAATGAGGCAATGTACCAGAGGACACTAATGTTCATAGTTCTAAGCAAAATTAAGGTACTATCACCATGAGCATTTATAGATGGGCCAGACTGCAAATATATAAAATTAGATCCTCAGGTAAAGACCTAGAAATGCTCATGAAGAAACACATGGAGATTACTGGATGAATTAACTACTGGGAAGCTACAAAGAATGAAGGTTTTGGTCTATGGTGCAGAAATAAATTTTACCAGAAAAGTTCATTCTCGTAAGAAGACCAGATTGTTTTTTAAACATTTTGTATTATAATACAAAGGAACCACACTATACTATACAGTATTTGAGTATTTCAGATTGCAAATCATTCAAAAAGTCAGTAGGGAAATATAAAATCTATGAGAAGTACTTAAATTGTGACAAAAAAAAAACTAACGGTCAGATGGGTGGGAAGTCTCTTCCTTTCGAGAACTTTCCAATCGCAATGTCTGAAAAACAAAACTCTACATTAAATAAATGTGCTAAGGCACTGTCTAATATATTTTAATGAGAATCCTTACTACTGTAATGAAAATGTTCACTACCCAATCTGCTGAATCTAATTTCCTGATTTTTTTAATGTCTAATTACTAAACATTTTTGAAAGATGAAACTTAACCTCGCCACTAAAAATTTCTAGATTAAAAAAAAAGCAATACAATCCAAGTTAAATAATTTATCAGACTAATGATACCTATTATCACACGGGTCTGAGATCAGTGTATCTCAGTGCATCTCTAGTGAGATTTCCAAAACTTCTGATGGAGAGCAATTCAAGTCAAAGTAAGTATTACATTTTAACAGGGTGTAAGGATTACATAAAATAATGCATACAACCAAGATACAGCCACTTTAAATCCTTTTTTTCAAACAAGCCAAGAAATAACAGCAATACTATCTAAGGTGGTGTTATTTCATGGAATGGCTATTTTCCTGTTTGCTATGAAAATAACTTGTTTCTTTAATTGAAAAGTCACCAATTCATATCTACTAACTTACTAGTTAAGGATTTGTTCTCCACAATAAGTAAACATACAATGCAGCAAGTTACTAAGCAACATTTATCATCTGATTTCCACCTACTCAGTTAAGACTTACCATAATGTTCCATAAGCCAAGACAAACAGTGACCCTACTTCTAAAACACTCATCTCACGTGTTACTAAAATATTACCTTGCCAACATGATCTTTCCACTTCCCTATCCAGAACATGAAATTACATCTAATATAATGAGAGTTTTGTTTATTGGCTTTGGTGCTTTAAAATGAATGCATAAAGAATTTTTTTTTTTTAAATGAACAGGAGAAAGAAAACAATACCTGTAAACATTCAACAAGCCTGAATAGCATTCTGTTTTATCAGTGCTGTTTTAGACAATACTGCAAAGCCTTCTTAATTCTGACCTTAGAAACATCTCTGAGGTTTTTTTCAGGTGGCATTATTAAGTACTGCCACCCATGCCTGAACAATCCTTTGAAAGGAGAGTGCATACTTTAACATATTCCTCATTATTATATAGTTTTCCTTATTTTTTCCATGCTGATGAAATAACCAACCACACTCCACAAACAATGACCAAACCACCTCTCCCCACAGTGCCCACCTCATTAAAATTTTTCTTTTACTCCTGAAGATGCCAACAGCACTGAGGCAAATCTACGGTCAGCTGCCAAGTGTCTGTTTGGCAGTAGAAGGACTGTCATCACTAATATCCCACGCTCTCTTAGGATTCAAGAAACAGGGAAGGGAAACAGTGACTGCCTTTGGGTCACATTTCTTGTTTTCTTAATTTTGGCTTTCAAAATGTGATCTACAATTCCCATGGCTTAAATAGTCCACAAAAAAATTTTTTTTTTTGGGGGGGGGGAGAAAAATAATGATCAAACCCTCAAGGGAAAGGTACAGCTAAGTGGTTTCAAGAGTCCTGATTCTGGAATCAAACTGCCAGGCTCCAATCCCAGCACCTTAATTTACTCTTGCTCTGAAAATGTAGGCAAGTTAATCTCTCTAGGGCTGTTTCCTCATCTTTGAAAAGGGAATATTAATACATCTAATTAAGAAAGCAACCCCTTACCACAGTCACAAGGAAAGCATTAGCCCAAGAGACAGAAGGGCCAAATAAACCGGAGACTGCAACAGACTAAGACCAGAAGAACTACATGGTGCCCGGTTACCACAATGACTGCCCTGACAGAGAGCTCCTGTTGGAGCAGGAGAAAAGTGGGGTGCAGAACTCAAATTCTAGTAAAAAGACCAGTCTTAATGGTCTGAGACTAGAGGAACCCCAGAAAGTATGGCCTCTGGACTCTCTGTCAACCCAGCACTAAAACCATTCCCGAGGCCAACTCTTCAGCCAAAGATTAGACTGGACTATGGGACATAAAATGATACTCATGAAGAGTATGCCTCTTAGCTCAAGTAGATTCATGAGACAAAATCGGCAGCTCCTGTCCAGAGGTGAGATGAGAGAGGGTCAGGAGCTGGTTGAATGGACACAGGGAAATCAGGGATAGAAAGGAGAAATGCGCTGTCACAAAACAGGGAAAACAATTAAGGTAACATAACAATGTATGTATAAATTTTTGCATGAGAGACTAACTTGAATTGTAAACTTTCACTTAAAACACAACAATTAAAAAAAAGCAACCCCTGTAACACTCTTGGCACAGTTCCTGGCCCACAGTAAGACAGTAAGTGCTCAATAAATTGAGTCATTCTTACCATGACAGGAAGAGGACTATACAAATGAATCAAGATCTCAGAACTGCCTTTTCCCAGACAGAAAGCTGGGATTAATTTGGGATTAAAATATATGGAATGGTGAGGAAAACCCAGGACCAAATCTGGGAGACTGGAATTCTGGTAACAGGTATCAAATAATTAGTTATCTAATCTCATAGAATAATTTAACCTTCTATAAGTCTCAGTGAATATAAACAAGAAAGATTGCTCTACAATCGAGATCAGTGGTTTTCAACCCTGAATGTATATCTGAATCATGTGTGAAGCTTGAAAAAAATATTCATGCATAACCCCCTCCACCAAAGAGTCAGCTATTACTTGCACTGGTTATAGTGTCTGGTAGGATTGTCTTCAGTGCCTATCTTTTAAATCTAGAATTCTTACCATTAGCTATTATTTCTTGCAGGACAAAATATGGAGAGCTAATATTCTAAGCATGTTAAGAGCAGCAATCACACCTTATACTTCTTGGAATTTTTGAGGGTAGCAGGTATTCAATGACCTTTTTTGGATTCTTCTGGAGTAAATGAAGGAGCACAAAGCTCTTTTTCTGTCCAAACAATGATCTCCACAGCATGATTTAAGATTAAACTACTTGGGAAAATCTTCCAATAGCTTTCTTTAGCACATTTTCCACAAGAACAGTGGCCAGAAAAAGCCATGTTTAAAAACTTTGTGTTTTCTTGAAACTATAAGCTTCCAGAGATACACCCACGAGGTGGAAGTGGGCTGAGTCTGGAAAGACCTGCATACCTGAAAAAGGTACTCCAAGAGAACCTTAGAAAAGCTTCTGACAACCTTTAGAGAAGTCAAAGGAAAGAAGTCAACCATGTGCAAGCAGTAACCTACTTCAAGTCTTTAAAGCACCTTTTATTTCTATTCTGCTTTTCTACAATAATATCAAAGTTTCCTATACGTATCAAATCGAAAGATATTCCAGGGGAAGGAAAAATACTAACTAGACAATAGATAAGAAGTAACTTTGGTGAAGGATAAGACAGTATACAATACTGGGGAAGTCAGGGAAAGATTAGTCCAAAGGACTAATGGACCACATGAACCACACAGCCTCCACCAGCCAGAGCCCAAAAGAACTAGATGTTGCCCAGCTACCACCACCGACTGCTCTGACAGGGATCACAATAGAGGGTCCCAGACAGAGCTGGAGAAAAATGTAGAACAAAACTGAAACTCACAAAAAAAGACCAGACTTAATGGACTGACAGAGACTGGAGAAACTCTGAGAATATGGCCCCCAGGTACCCTTTTAACTCAGTACTGAAGTTACTCCTAAAGTTCACCCTTCAGCCAAAGATTAGACAGGCCTATAAAACAAAAAAAAACCACTGTAGTTCAATCATGTATACGAGACTAAATGGGTACACCAGTCCAAAAGCAAAGGCGAGGAGGCACGAAGGGACAGGAAAACTAGACAAACGGAAATTGGGAAATCGAGGTCGAGAAGGGGAGAGTGCTGGTACATCGTGGGGCTGGCAACCAGCGTCACAAAACAATTTGTGTATTAATTCTTACAGCAAAATGAGCAAAGAAATAAGGAGGTTTAATTAAATAATTGCTAAGTTTCCATACACCTTAAATATGTTCAATTATACGCTTTAATTTTTTAGGCGTGATTCTTTTTTTTTTTTTTGGAGGGTATCAAGAAATAAGTATAAATTTTCACAGGCAACAAAACTTAAAATGAAAGCTGAACATTCCTTTCAGCATTTAATCATTACAACCAATAATTGAAAAAATTAATAGACTCCAAATGCAGTCTAGATATATACTAAGTCACTTATACTTCCTAGGATTTTGAATAATCCCAAATTCTCTAAAACATTCTTCTTTTCTTTAAGTCTGTGTGTCGTGTTTATAGAGAATCACAACTTATCCTTTAAAATAATAACAACAATCGTGAAAGGAAGCGTGCAATTAGTGGCATAATATCATTAGCAAACTGTCAGTCTAAGCATAGGGGGAGAGACAGAAAGCAGACAGTAAATAAATGGTACCTACCAAGTATCACACAGCAAACTCAGCAACTGCCAAGGAGGACACTTCCTAAATGGAGGGCACGTGCTGCTCTTTGGAGTTTTCTTTTTCCTTTCCTTTTCTATTTTCTTTTCTTTTAGGTAGTGTTTATTTGTGTATTTTATTCTACTTTTTCTCTTTCTTTTAAATGTTTGAAGGAAATTGTAGCATGTTCTGATAGATATCAAAAAGTAACACCTATCTCGTCTACTATCTGTGCTTTACAAAAAGTGTTCAACACCGTAAATCTAATCTGTAATGAAGATGCTGAATTCAGCTAGTTAACACAAGTCATGACAGACTGCTGTCATATATTCTCTTAGGTAAACTCTATACAGATACAACTCTAGTTCCTGTCTATGATTCACAGGTTACTTAAAAAATATAATAATTAATAATGTTCCTTAAACTTTGGCTTAAATAAGAAAAAAAGAATATTTGAAACAGTAGGATAAGACGCATGGGCAGACAGTCTTAGGTTGCTTCTAGCTACTGCTTTAGGAAAGTAAAGAACTAGGGTTTAAATTCTTCATCCTCAAAATGGGCATGACAGTTCTTACTACTTTCTACTTTGTTACTTTTCACACACTGAAACTCTTAAATTAAAGGAACGCAACATGTTAAAGGTTCCAGTTTGGGTAACATTTTAATACTTTCCAAAATATTCAAGAGTTTAACAATTTTATTAATGTATCTAATTCTACATACATCTACATTAATATGCTACCTGTTTAACACTTGGAAGATTTCAAAGAAGTATTTGTGGGACTTTAGGGTAGAATGTTTAAGGGATGGAATGTCAGATCTGGAATCGTATGCTTATCCCATCACTTATTAGCTGTGTGACTGTGGATAAGTTATCTAAGGCTCAGCTATCAAGTGAGAATAATAACAGTAGTCACATAAATAGGGAGTTAGAAAATGAGATAATATACATAAAGTCTTAGTCAACTGCCTGTAACAGTTAAGCAGCTGGATGAAGAGAAACTATTATTAACCCAATCATCCAGCTTTTTTTTCTTTTCCCTGAAAGTATCTGGTTCAGTGGGGTTATAGGCATCTCTGAGTTGGCAACTCAAGCCCCAAATCATTTTGGGGCTTCTCAGTCCCTTAAAAGCTAAAGAGGAAAACACTGAGAGCAGAACACCCATCCAAAGTATAAGAGTCCTTTCAGGCCATTCTCAAGCATTCTGAAAACACCCTCAGACTGTTGCAAGACATCCACGTGTGTACCAAAACATCTTTGCCTTCCAGTAGTAGAACAGTTTTCCATAGTAAATGAGGATACCTAGAATTTTAACAAGCTGGAGAACTGAATTTTCCAAGCCTGGCCTCCGTTGCCTCTGAACCATCACAGTGAACATGGGAGGTTACTACTGCCTCTGAAGTTTAGGGATGAAGTTCAAGAACACCCAGAAGCCTGAGATTTTCGGACAGGTCATCAGTTAGGGAATTCTAGCACCCTTGTGTAGGGAGATAACAGAGAAAGGAAAGTCTTTCTAAAACATCAGTGAGACACCAACAGTCAACTATTTCTAAAACTTAAGAGTAGCTGCCATTTAAAGACTTTTCCGTATTATAGAAATAACTAAAAAAATATGTGCAAATAGTATTTTTATTAACAGGTATGGTTTACAACAGGATGCTACTCACCAATCAAACGAAACTATGAATACACACAACATGCGTAAGTCTCCAATACATCATGTTGAATAAAAAAAGCCAGACACAACTGAGTATATAGTGTATGATTCCATTTATATTAAGTTCTAGAACAGGCAAGATTATGGTGATTAAAAAAAAAAATCAGAGTAATGGTTATCTCTGGGGGAAGGGGACTGACTGGAAAGGGGCATAAGGGAACAAAGTGAGGCAAGGAAAATGATATGTATTTTGATTAGGGCAATGGTTAACATTAAGTGAATATACTTTTCAAAGTTCACAGAAGTTTACAATCTGTGTATCGTGTTTATGTAAATTACACCAAGTTAAAAAAAAAATTAAGGGGTTAAGCAAATATACATTTTAATGTTCTATATGGGAAACAAAAACAGAGGTGGAAGTCAACAAAAAATATTGGAGATGTAAAATTTGGGAATACACAGAGGGTCCCCTGGGATGCTAACCATAGCTGAGTCTGAGTCCCAGGTATAAGTAACATGAGGTTCCTCCTATGAAGCATCACAGACAGTCCTGTTTCACTTGTCAGTTTCAGCAGGCCATGCCCACCCATGAGCAGGCATGAGAGAGCAAGTTAAAAGTATGACATAAGGTGGGGTGGGGTGGGGGGGGTGGGGGTGGATTTGGAAGAAGAAGTGGAGAATGGAGAATTTTATTTAAACGCAACCTGGTTGTAGACTACATTTCCCATGGATACTCATACTTCTTAAGCAAACATCTACATATGGTTATGTTTTCCTGATGTCTATCAGCCCTTCTTTGTTCCGGACTTGAGCACAGTACATGTTCCAATTAATTCCACTCTTCGTTGCAACTTGCTGAGTAGGGTGGCCTTTGCCAAAAAGGGGTAGGTGGTGGGTTACATAATAAGAACTGGGGTGAATCTGCCACCAAGTCTGCACAGAGTTGAAGTAATGTGTGTGGTATGGGTTGGGGCTGGTAGTAGGTAGGAAGAAAAGGGAGACCACAGAAAGAATAACATTCTTAGAGAAACACTTTGTCAGAGGGAGCCCTCCTCAGCTGTGGGGCTAAAGGAAAGAAGGTCAAAGGATAACTGAATTAGGGATAATAAAGAGTCAATGTATAGGATTTAGATTGGGTTGTTATATGAAACAGGAATTTTCCCACTGGGGTGATGCTTCTGGGAAAGGTCTATGATGACAACGACTTTATGAAAAGGCCTGATTCTAGTGATGGAATTTTTGATAAGAGAGAGAGGGAAAAGGAAGGCATCAGGTTAAAGGATAAAGTAGCCTACAATGTTTTTCACGTGGGACTTATGAGATCTAAACATGTGTCCGTTCTCACCATTCTAGTGAATAAAACGCTACTCACTACGAAGTATAAATTTTAAATCTGACCTCCTTAGGCAGGTTTCAAGGTATTCTGACACTTAGCCCAATATGCTATTCAAACTCACTTGAAGGGTCATGGACCATTTTCCCAACCTCATTCAACCATTTCCCAACTTACAAAAGAGTGTATGTTTTAGTAGTAGAAATTAATTCCCACCACTGAAAAAAAAATTAAATGACAGAAAATATATAATAAAAAGCATTCACTGTAAAGTGTCTCTTCGACTAACCCTTTTGAAGCCTGAATTCTAGGAAGTCACCAGTATATCCAAAAATGTTTTTTAAAAAAGACACATGGACTTCAAATTTCTCAGCAATATGCAAATGACAGACAATATGGGACAAAAAAATTAAATTATCTATTGAAGAGATATATGTTCTACTTCTAAGGCAAACACTTTCTAGAAGAAGCAGATGTAACAAACGGTGAAAATTATTTCACTATTGCATTTACTGTCATAATTACTACTGTCATACACTTGGCTTTTTTAACTAAAACTAAATGGTTCAGAGATTTTTCTGGATTTGTAGTTAAGACATTAGTAGAACATCAGGGTATCAAACTATGAGAAAGGAGGTGGTAGAGTTTGTCAAAAGAAGGCTAAATAAGGTCTACATGGTGAAAAGTGCTCACAAGCCTTTCAGTGACAAAAATCATGAGTACACATCCAGGTTCTATTAGCCAAGATCAGATTAGATGTGTTTAATGTTGGAAAGCAGATTAAAAAACATGATTCCAAACACAGAAGCCCCTTGGCTTCCTAGAAGACGAGGGGATAGGTGTCACAAAACAAACACTATTCACTGGGCTGAATGCAAACTAATGAGGACACAACCCATCACGGCATGTTTAATAACATAATTTTGCTAGGAAGGCAAACTAAGGGGTGGCTAATGAGGTTCCATCAAATAAGTTATGAGAACTGTGTCATCTGAAAACCACAAAATACGACATTAGTTAAGGGAAACATTTGACAAGCAGTTTCTCGTCTCTTGACCAACTCCACATAAGGCAATCTTGCAAATGACATAATTAACACAACTTACTCAACAGATCTCCATTTGCAATTTCACCAGAAATCGTTTTCAAGCAGAATTACACCCTCTGAAGGTAACCAGGCACATAAGGGCAGGTAACAAGTTCAGCCATCACTTAGAGTTAAAACCAGTGATGTCTTTTGTGCCAAAAAAGGCATAGCTACTTAGCCATCTTAGATTGCAATAAAAAATGAATATAATATAGCACATCTTTCATCTGAGTTTGTGTACATACGTATAAACCCATCCCACATTTTGCACACTAATGGAATATCAAATCATGATTTCCTCAGTTAACAATCTGCCTGCACTTCCACTGGATAAGAGAATGAATGGAAGACAGAAGTTCAAAGATGTTCCAGGACTGACAACAGCAGATGAATGCATGGTCTTCAGCACACCACTGCTGTGAAAAGCAGCATGCCCTATGCCCCTGAGCTAGCCAATGTGCTGAGACGCAAGGAATCAGCAGCTGAGCAATTCTTTAACAGCCATTAGTTTCTAACAAGACTTTCTCAGAGTCCCTGGGAAGAGAAGACCTGGAAGAGTGCTTTGTCAGACCCTCATAAATCAAATGGGAGAATCAAGTTCATCGGCGACACACCTTTCTTTCCATAAGCCTAATGCTTTTCTTATGAAAAGTATCATGAAACTCAAGAGGAAAATTAGGATCTCTGACTCACAAGGGCTTACAGTGAGTGAGTGAGTGAGTGAGTGAGTGAGTGAATGAGTGAATGAATTGGGGGGGAGGTAGTGAAAGGACAAGAAGACACTCTTCCTGCCCTTGGATTCTTTTTCTTTTTGAATTTTCAACAAGAAATCAATGACTACATGCTTGAAAAGCCACTTCTCTAGGCCCCCATGACTAATTTTTAAGCTTAAAATCGCTACAATTTCATGTTCACATGGAAAAATCTATAAGGGAAAGGCGTTTGATTTATTTCTGATGTTTAAATGAAGAATTAGCAAAAATTTTCTTTAAGGATATAGGGCTGTCACAAACTTCATTTATTTGGGAGCCAAAGCTATAGAATCATAATGAGGTCTCAAGCCTTGGTTCAGTCTACACTAAAATACCAAACTCATTTACCCAGCGGTAAAATTCTGGGGTACTCTGAAGAATAGAATTAAATGTCAATACCAACTTCTATCGGGACACAGAGATCTTAATGTATCTACTAGTAATACACTTCCAAATACACCTTTAAGAAAGGTTAAATTCTAGTTGACCAGGGGTAAATCATACAAGAAGCCAGTTAAGCACGGTAATTACCTTGCTTACCAGATCATCTGTAGTGAACAATTTCACCACAGATTAGTAAGTAAGCACAAGCAAGCCTGTGCTTACCTTGCTTACTGGGTCAGCCACCCCTGTCAGGGATTGCCAATTTGAAAAGAGGCTTTGATTCTGTAGGAAGGTACTGTGGGTTTGGGAGAAAGATGCCAGCCATACCTAGAAGCAGAATCTTTGTTGTGGTGATAAAATGTGAAATTGTTCACTACAGATGACCTGATAAGCAAAGTAAGCACTGTGTTTACCTTGCCTATTGGATAATCTGCCCCTGTAGTCGAAGTTTCTGAAATGGAGAAACTGAGGACCAAAGTGGTTCATCTGATCTTATTAGTTTAGACCTGCAGTCCATACTGAACTCCGATGCAGAGTGGAGAAAGGTAAAGAGCAGAGGAAAAGGTTAAAATGCAGGTGAATACACAACTGCTTTCAAAAGTACTTTGTCCTGATACAGAATATTAAACGTATAATGCCACTCACAAGACACAGGAACTCTTTAAAATTCAAAACAATATTGGCTGTCTGCACATATACTTTAAAATGGAATTTTACTTGCCAACCATTTTTAATAAGGAACAGAGAACATAAATGGGTTCATTCCATTTAAATTACTTAACAAAAAAAATTGGGGATGCATCGCATTTGAGTGTACATAGGACTGGGCCCAACAGGGTTGGCCATCACTGAAGTGTGTATGCCTTGGTGGTAAAATATTCTGTTTTTACCTATTCTGTAAAGACTAATTAAAGCCTTTTCAGTTGTTCACTCTTCCCTTGTTCACTCAAGGTACTCCACTTCATGTTTGAAGTATAAATAACAAAGTCTGCCAAACTGCCCGGCTGCTTTCTAGTAGGAAAGATTGAGGGGGGCAGGTGTTTACAATAGGCTAATTACTCACTTATTTATATTTATAAATAACACCAATTCAGACCAAAAGCTGCTTTCTAGAAATGCATAACACAGTTTCAACTGGGTATATGCCAACTGTAGTATTATATACTATGGTGTAATTAATTAATTTCACTCAGAAAAGGGAAATTTCATCGAGAACCTTCCAGTTCAAAATACATTTCAGCTTCAAGGTAGCAAAAAATCATTCCCAAAACTCAGCCTTTAGCAGTCCTGAGTGTCCTTTATCTTCCAAACTGTTAGGACGATTTCGGTTGCATAGGTATGTCTGTGTTAAGACCTCTAAATGTTCACATCTACTATATATAATAGAACAGTATTGTTCACTCTTAAAAATTCATTTATCTCATTTTCCTCTCAGTTCAGGTAACACTTTAAAAACAGCCAACTTTATATGCCTTCGTTTCCTCACCCAAAAGAGAAAGATAATAACTGTTTACTCTCAGTTGCCACTCACTCATCCTGCTCCACAAGGATATTATAAGGATTAATTCAATATTAAAGGTAAAGCATTATAAGCTGTGCAAAAGAGAAGGCTTCGATACAGGAACAATGATCATCTTAAGCTATATTTTTTCAACACAGACCCCTAAAGCTGTTATAACCATTATTTACCTGTTCCTCTTCCAAGCTGTCAGGTAGATGCTAGATCATGTATACAGTCATGCATCACTTAACTTCCACGATATGTTCTGTGAGATAGGACAATGTGTGATGTGGACATTGTGTGAACACCATATTATGGATAAGGTCCTTTCAAGACATTCACTTTCAGAATAATGAGGTTTCATCCATATTAAAAACTTGCTGGGGCAAATAAGTTCCCTCAGTTTATCCAAGGTTTCAACAAATTCTTCTGCTGCTCTCACATCAGCACTCGTAAACTCACCACTCGCTTTCACATTATGCAGCGTAAAGCGCTGTTCAAGATGCTTAAAGCACCCAGAGCTAGCACTGAACTCGCTATCCTGCTCTGGTCCTGCTTTTCCTTTAAACATCTCAATCAAGCTTCATGCCTTAGCAGTGACTGTCCATGTGCTGAGAGGAATGGGCCTTTGTGTTTGGACCTCAATCCACGTCATTAGCAAATTCTCCATATCTGATACAGCTCCCTCTCCCATTTTCAGTTAACCTTGTAGCTTTCAGTGGTGCCGATCCTTTTAACAGCTTGGAGAATTTTTTGTGTTTGAGGATCCTTGTGATTGTCGAGTGTGACATGCCTAAATCCACTACACCCTGTTCTCTGAACGGGATTTCTGAACTCTATTATAACCTTATGGGACCACGGATGCATATGTAGTTGGACACTGCCGAAACAGAATTTATGTGGTGCATAACTGTATTTAAAAATGATAATTTGTTGATCCATATTTGCTGATGACCTCAAAGAACCATTAAAAGCAGGAAAACCAGTAACCTGAAAAGCCCAATAGCTGTGTATTTCAAGTTATAAGCAAATCAGAACCACTTTATACTTCATTTTATTACTCTGACAGATTCTAAACGCAGCTTGCCTTTACTGTTGTTTCAAATGATTCATATTACAAAGATTTTGTCACTGAACTGGGGAAAACATTACAGGGTTTGGGTTCCTTAGCCTCCACCAGTCACTTGTCCTAGAAGCTAAACAGAACTCCCAGCTCTCTGGCAGATCATGGCTGGGAGCTCATTAGGCTGTTCCTCACGTTAAATTACTGAAAAGGGTGATGTATTTATAATACAGCTTGCGATGCTATAAAATGGCTCATCAATCTGTTTTATTCATGGAAAGTCCACATAAGGCCACTAGTCTGTTACTGGCAATAAACCTTGGGTGCGTCTTCAAAAGACCTGCATATTAGATAGTGATTTATGTCTCTGTCCAAGAAATCAAACATGATACTAACAAGGCAAGGGATAGCTCAACTGACACTTTCAAAAGCAATATAATTTCAGTAGTAAATCAAGTGGGTATAACATATACAGGGAAGAGAGAAAGGCAGACGATTAGCATGTATATATTAAAAGAAAAGTAAGATGTTAAAAAAAATACCAACCCTGAGAGTTCAGACTTTAAACCATTCCTAATCTGTTCTCTACATTATTTTTCTTACATGGTATTTCTTAGGTAGCATGTGCACTCCTCATTTCCTGCTTTGTAAGTAAAATACCCTGCACTCCTTATTTCCCACTTTATAAGTAAAATCTCCTTTCACAAAGATATTGATATACCCTAAATAGTTTGCTTGTTAATATACCCAAAGGCAGAGCTGCTGGGCTGTTCTTGCCCTTAAAATTTTAAATTTTGGATGAGAAATAAAGACCTAAGGAAGAGAATGAGGAATATTTAGAATCAGTATGAGAAACACTTAGTTGGGTCTTACTGTTTTCTGAGAATACCACTTTTATTAGGATTTTTTTTACCTATCAGGAGGCTGGAAAACCTAATACTATATAGAGATCTCCATCTTAAAATGAAGTAAAAAGCTGACTATAAAACAAGTAACACTTGTTTTAACCACTGGGTTTTAGGCTGCCAAAGAGTCACTTAAACAAACAGTCTGAATGTGAAAATGGAGAAGAAGAAATCTGGAGTTTTTCACACAAGTGGGTAAAGAGTTTAAAATGCCTTTCAAACACTTGCTTTTTATTTTCAAGGGTCCACTTTTTGAAAATTTCATTTTAATATAAGGTTAAGATGGGTTATACAAATCTAATATCCAATCACATTCACTGAACCTGGATTATTTTGTTTGGAAAAAGAGAGCCCTTATTTTTAAAGAAGAGTTTTTTATATCCTAAGTGCATGTGACAGTCCCACTTTTCTTCCCCTTCAGTGTGTCTCATATTCCCATTCTGGCAAAACTGGAAAGCTATTGGGGTTCTCCTCATGGACCTCTCAATCTTAAAGACAGGGGCCGTGCATGCAACAACATTCCTAAAAGTGAAGGGGAGAAAGACATCCTCCTTGTTGTTGTTCGTTAAAATAAAATACTCAGCTTCGGCAAGTAGTGACCCAAAACACCTTCCATTTCACTGGAGGCGAGCACTCCTGCGCACTGAAGTCCTGACTCGTCAAGCCTAACTGAGGTCGAGGTCCCCATGCTTCCTGAAGGGCACCTTGCCGTCCCTGCTTCTCAATGGTTTACAAGTTCTTCAAGTTTTTAACTCTTGATCGCAAAACATCGGGGGCTGTGCGTTTGTGTTTATATTTGGCCAAAGCAAGTAAGAATTCTAAATGACAAACTAAAAATTACCTTATTTACAAAATAAATGCTGCAAAATGATTTAAGACTAGTAAGAGAACTGTGGATTAGTATCCTCAGTAAACTGAAATAATTTTATTTTTAAACAACTTTAAAAATAATCCCACATACGTTCAGTGTGAGAGTTGATTTCTTTTCCTCATCTTACCTGTCAGCATAGCTTTTAAACAGAAAAAGAGGGGAGAACTCTTAAAAAAAAAAATAATGAAAGAAAGAAGAAAAGTCAAAATACACTTAAGTGCCCACACACACAGGGCTTTCTCCTTTGATATGTACAAACAGAAAATAAACTATCTTCTCTTGTCTCCTCAAACAAAATACACAAACACAGATAAATAAAAGAAAAAGGGTTCTTTTTTGGGGTGCATTTTGAAACACACACACATACACACTCACTCACTCCAAGAATCCTGCCTCCAATTCTCTGTCACAAGGAGCACTCTGGGGGCCCCGGAGGAGGGAAAGCGTTTGGGAAACAGAAGGAGCCATTTCAGCAAGCACCAGTTTCTCTCTGTGTCTGAGAAGCGGACATTGGCATATCTTGACTAGGCTTTCCCTTTGGGGTTCATCTGGTCGGCAGGGTGGGGAATAGTTGTCTGCGCCATACCAAGGTCAGCCTGCTCGGGCTGACAGTCTCTGTATCCATACAAAGAAAAGAATCAATACTTTTGGACTACGGCTGTGCCCTCAGTGTAAAACAACAAACATGCAGCGTCTGACATGTTTCTAGGTGATTTGTGGCACAACCTCTTGTCTGATCTGTATCCAGGAGCTGCTGTGTTACTGCTCTTTGCTTTTTGCCTCCCCACCCGCTTCCACGACCCCCTCCTGCCTGCCCCAGCTCTGTGATGTCTAATACTTTACTCAGGTACAGAGGCGGGTGTTCTACCCTACAGCTACTTGTCACTCAATAAATCACACCTATGAGCCCAGTCTGCAGAGTGATCTGGGCTTTAACAAAGGATCAGAGGGACAAAGTGCATGCCAGATGCTGTAATTATAACAAAAAATAAAACATTCAGAGAGAGGGTGCAAACACACAGGCTCTGAGGTATGGATAAAATGTAACCAGAAATTGTAGCTTTTGTCCTCTTTTTTGGTTTCACTCTTTTTTAATTCACTCTCCAACCCCTGCTGCCCTTAGTCTTCCTCCCTCGTTTATTCCTATGCTCTTGTTCTCCTTCAGTCTAACTAGAGTTAAAGTCATAACATTAGCATTATTAAGTGTCCATGAAAACAAATCATGTTCATCTCAGATGTTAAAATGTAAGTTGTACTAAGTGAAAAGCACTTTCACTTAGTACCTTGAATATCTTTCGTCTGTTTCCTTATCTAAAATATTTGTGCATACAGACTCCCAAATCCTCCTGAAACTGCCCGAAATGTAAAACCACTACCAAGAGACAGCCATTAATTATGACTTGAACTTAATTATTTCAACAGCCATGAAACGATTTAACTCATACAAAAACATGCTTGTTTTGTCTGACTACATAATTTGTGCAGAAGCATCTCTTTTAATAAAATGTTAACATATATAATATGTTGCTCAATTTGCTTTGGAACATTTTCATACTAGATCTGTTCTTTCCCACCCACCCCCCACCCCTAAATTTATTTTCCAGAGCCTGAACCATCAGCCAAGTCAGATAAGAAGGTTCTGGACAGTTTCTTTGGTTCTAAATATTTTAAATGCAGCAGTTTGAGTTATCCCAGCAATTTCAGTCACATCAGACACCTCTTAATGCAGGAAAAGTGATGTTCCATCATGGAGGTCTTGCACAAGTCTCTACTGTAACTGTTGCTGATGAAAATAAAAGTGAGTTAGAATAGCTCTACACTTCCTTCCTAGTCAATCAATGCCTGACAGCACCAGTTCCTTCAGCCATGTACTTCAGCGATGATGGATCAATAACTGTGGTTTAACAACAGGGAGCCACCAATCATTATACGAATGATTAAAAGGGGTCTCACTCACATACACCTCTGCAGACAGACTAGGCTGTAAGATCAGAATACTTGCCACATTATGCTTCATACTACAGAAATTCACGTAGAGGAGGAGAAAACGGGGAGAGGAAGAACCATTAAGATATAACATAAAGGAAGTATCAAATGCATTGCGACCATGCCAGTTTTCAGCCTTGATTGTCCTAGACATTAATTCTTCTATGAAGTTACCATAATGAAGTTGAATAAAAGCACAAAAAAAAAAAAAAAAGCAGCAGGGAGGGGTCTGCCTATTGCTAAATTCTACAAAGCAATACCTTATTAGGATTAGTCAGAATGTCACATAAGCATTCTCCTTATCCTCTACTCACCCACAAGGCCTATCTGCCTGGAGTGTGTCAAGCTCCCTCACTATCTCAGAAATCCTTGCTGCACTGACTTACTTTTATCTCGCTGCATTAAAATGACTCCTTGAATATCTATCTGAAAAGTCTAAAAGACCCTACAAGTTGTTAACTAATGTCATAAAATAATATGTGTACTGTTTAATGAGAAACTATTTGTTCTGTAAACCTTCACCTAAAGTACAATAAAAAAAAAAAAACCTAAAAAAAAACAAATAAAAGACCCTACAAGGGTACGGCTGTTCTGCTCAGGACTAAACAAAGGCCCTGGCACAAAGTAGATGCTTAACAATTATCGACATATTAATGAAGTGAATAAATAAACCTTACCAAAAAAAGGACTAGTCTCTTTATAAAAGAACTCTAGCAAAAGATATTACACAACTTCCTTTATGTACCTATTACAGAACATTACATTGAGTTCACTTATTACAAAGAAAAGAGACATAAATTATCAAATTAAATTGAAATATCAAAATGTATCCCTTGAAGAATAGCAAAATTCTCTACATTACTGACTGTCTTTTCTCACTGGTCTGGGAAAAGTAATGAGCGGATCAGCAAATGATCAAATGCTGACCAAGGGCCACGCTGGTCTCAGCAGTGGTCTAGATGCTGAGGATGCCCTGGCCCTGACCTCTGACAGTAATGAAGATAAACATAATAACAGACTACTGTAAGTACTTTGGTAGCCCTGGTGGCGCAGCAGTTAAGCATTTGGCTGCTAACCAAATGGTCGGCAGTTCAAATCCACCAACCGCTCCTCGGAAACTCTATGGGGCAGTTCTACTCTGTCCTATAGGATCACTATGAGTCAGAATCTACCCGAAGGCAAGGAGTTTGGTTTTTTTGGTTTCGTATCAAGATACATTTATAAGGGTTCAACTACTGTCTAGCACACCTCATGTCCAGTCATGAGCTAAGCTCAACACTTTCCTTAGTGAAGGCTTGCATGTTGCTATGATGCTGAACTGGCTTCAACAGAGCTTCCAGACTAAGACAGACTAGAAAGAAAGGCCTGGTGATGTACTTCCCAAAATCAGCCAGTGAAAACCCTATGGATCGCAACAGTCCGATCCACGACACATCCTGAGGATGATGCAGCACCAGGTAGTGTTTCATTCTGTTGCACATGGGAGCACTTTCCTGTTTCTGCCCTGGATAGGATATTAGGCAGATGGTGATGCCATTTAAAGTACAGGCAGTCCCCAGGTTAGCAACGAAATCTGTTCCTAAGTGTGTCTTTAAGAATTTGTAGGCAAGTGGAACAGGTGCATCTGGTTCTCATTTAGCCTCATTTTAGCACAAGAAAAGACTCCAGGCCTTTTCAATGATTTAAAGGCCATTGTGAAGGAGAATTTGTTGCCAGTAGGGGTTGGTTCAATTGTTTCAAAGTGAGGGCAAATTTACATAATATTAAAGGGCAAGTACTTGAGTTGTCAGTAAATCAGACATTCATAACCCGGGGACTTACTGGTTAGCAGACAGGCTGGGTGGAGAAGGACAAAGGTAGACACTGAAGAATTCAGCTTGTGACTGGCTGTGTTTCAAGGCAGGCATTCAACAGAATGAAACTTACAAATAAGGATAGAAGTCAGGGCAGGAGAAGTGGTTGAATATTTACCAATAAATCAGCAGGAATTGAGAACGAATGCAATTGCCTACAGAAAATATGTAGACGAACACCCAGTAGAGAATATCCAGGAAAGATATACTTAACACAAAAACATCAACTAGAAAACAAGAAATTAGAAAAGGAAAGATAGAACTGGGAAGAATGAAGAGTCAGAAAATCCAAAAACTTGAATTCAAGGGAGAGCAAGAGTGGTCAGCAGTACGCAATTCACAGAGAAATAAGTAAAAAACAAAAACCAGAAGTGCATCTACAAGATGTGTCAGAAGAGAGGTCAGCTCTCCAGAGCTCTTGCTGTGGAAAAGAAAAGAAACAAGCTAGACTGGGGAAGCAAAGGCAGGAACATGAGGCGAGGAAACGGGAACTACATTATGTTCCTCCTTTTAGAGGTCGAGTTGTGAATGGAAGGTGAGAGAAAGGGGTTGCCAGGTGCCAAGAGAGGTGTGACCTGGCCATCTATATAGGCTGAGGGCAATAAGCCTGGACTGGAAAGAGACTTATCTTTGTAACAGCAAATAACTGGAAATGAACTATAGAATGGTTTTATCTATGTAATGGAATAATGGATAACCCCTAAAGATAACAGAAGGATGTTCACAATATACACATAAATACACAAACATGCACACACACATGTATGTTTAATATGTGCAATATTATATTTCAAAAGGAATCTATATTCTAAATAGGAAAAATAGAGGTTTAATAATAGACCAGGATCCATGGGGCAAAACGGAGGATGGCACCCATAACACTTATAACTAGAAGAGTGGGACAGTAGTTTATGAAGGAAATGAGAATCTCTACATTACAACACCAATAGCTTGACAATTTAGAAATTCCCAAACCAGGAATTATGTGTAGAATTTCAGTTGAAATTGTAATTGTTAACTATCTCTCTAGAATTAACAAAACTTTAAGTATGTGGGTTATTAATTTTTTTTGCAATAATTTCAAAACATGGAAAGAAGAAAATCACCTTAAAAAGTATGAGGAAGCTTAATAAGGAGGAAAGAAAACAAAACAAAACGAAACGAAACTTTGAGCAATCTGGTATATTTTAGTCAATTTTCCTAAATGTCACTGTGAAACAAGGCCACCACAGTTTACACTGCCTAAAACTAAAACACACATTAGCTTGGCTAAATGCTTGTTTTTACCATGAATAGCTCCCATATTGTTCAGCATATCACCTTCTGAATTCCTTAACTTATTTTTTTCCCCTTCAAATAGCCAAAGCCACAATTAGAGGGAACAGTTCCAATGTCAAATTCTTAGCAATTCCCTTATCCTTTCAAATTCTGGGAAAGATCATAGGTCTTGCAAGTATGTGCCCAACCCTTTTCCTCCCCAGTATCAATAAACAACTTGGTCTGTCTCCTAGGGAAAGGCTGCATTTTGCCACACAGCTTATTCACTACATTTCCCTGAACACACAATTCAACTATCAAATACCCAGTGTCAGTGCTTCAGTTCTCTCTTCACCCAGATATGGAGAGCAGAAATTTTTCCCCTTGTAAAAAAAATTTAAAAAAAATTTTTCCCTCTAATATGCTGGCAATGGCTAAAGGACAAATGACCTATTGACCTTGCAGAGGAAATGAAGGTAGCAGTTTATATTGTCTTAAAATCATCAACTAGGTTCAGAAAAGTGGATGAGGCCAATACATAAACCTTTGGTTACTGCAATACTGTTGGAATAACCAAGAACGTGGAATGTTATTATTAAGTTTAAGCATTGGTTCATTTGACAGCTAGGTCCCAGAAAGGTGCCTGAGTCATAAAAGTTACTCAGTGAATACTGGTTGTAAGGTTGGATGAATGGAGGGTTAGGTAATTGGATGCATGGGTGGGTAGATGGTGAAATGGACGAAACAAGGCGCACGCATTTTCTCTCTCTTATTTAATGCAGAAGGCCCTAACAGTAGTAATACAGTCAGGTCCCCCTGCAAAAGACTATCTTTTAATCTCACCCTTCTCAAGTTTCAGGACCCTTTTACTTGAACTTCACGGACATCCATGCAACTCCTCAAGATTACAAAGTTTTACACCACGTCAGGACCTTTGTAATGGCTGCTTCCTCTGCCTGGAATGCTCTCCCCCTGGATTAGTGCAGAGCTCACTCTCTACTGAAATGTCATCTTCTAGATGTTGCCTTTCCTCCTCACCCCATTTAAAACAGCACGTCCCTCTCCACCCTCACTCCCTATCCCTTCGTTCTTTTTCTTAGTAGCCCTTATTTTATTTCACATCTATTTGTTTATTGTTTATTATTTGTTTTCTCTGCTAGAATATAATCTCCAGGAGGAAAAAATTTTGTCATGTTCACCATTGTACCCTCAGCAACCAAATCAGTGCCTGAAACAGAATTATATGCTCAATTAATATTTATTAAGTGAATAAAACCTAATTCCTCTCTGCAGATCATTTTATAAATCTATCATTTCATCTCCCAGGAAATTTCACCCACACTACAGACCCCTTGATTAATGGTTCCCCAAATATACTATATACACTTGGTACTCTGCTCACAACACCTCCCTTGCCTGCAACACCTTGCACCTTCCCTCTGGAAATCATATCTTTTAACACCAAGAACCAACTCCAGTAGCACTTTCTAAACTTACGCCACAGGAAAAATTCACTGCTTCTTTATTTGTATTTCCCCTAGTTCTTAATACACAGCACAACTGTAATGCTTAGCACACTGTTATTAGTTATTGGCTTATGCATGTGCCTCCCACTCCCTCACGAGAACAAGGTATTCACTGACTGTTGAAGGATCCATTAACATGGAACATAATCAACCTGCACAAATAAACCCAACCTTCTTTGGATAGAAGAAACAGTAAAAAAGGAAATAAAATCTGAGTGTACATAGACTGTGCCAGGCAATGTGGTTGGTATAGAGTATCTCAATTAATCCTAAATACCCTAACAAGCCAATACTATTGTTCCCATTTTAAAGGTAAGGAAACTGAGGCTCAAGAAAGGTAAGTAACTTGCCCAAGGTCACATGGTAAAACTGAGATTATAACCCAGGGCTTTCTTTCTGCATTACTAGAAAGAAGAAAAAGGGTGAATTCTAACTTCATTCCTATGCAATAGGGGGGCATCATGCAATGGGTAGTACACTCAACTTTGAACGAGAAGCCCAGGGTTTTTGTCTTAGTTCTTTCCCTTACTAGTTGTGTGAGGTTACTTGGGTAAACCACCTAACCTCTCTAAACTCGTGTCCTCATTTATAATTGAGTCAGTACAACTTGCCCAGCCTAACTCACAACGGTATTTGGTAGACCAACTTCAATACCACATGGGAAAGTGATTAGGAAACTATACAGCTCTATGTCACTTCCCCAGAGGTGAAAATCAAGCTTGGGTCTGTATTAGAGAAGACTCTACAGCCCTTTGCCTCCTAATTCCAGAGCCTGATTAAGGTTTAGTGTTATCAGTTTCCTCCCCACAGAATTCCCTCAGTCACAACCAACATATATTCCTCTCGCTTTGGAGCCTCCGACTAAAGCAGCCACAAACTTATAATCATCTCATTTTCTTGTCTATTTTTAAAGACTAGATACATAAGTGATTTTTTGTGACAAAATTCACTAGATATATTTTTAAAAATCAGTAAATAAAATTAATTCCTGAAAATGCTTCAAATGCCTTATGTAAATACACACACAAGAAAAATTATTTTGTAAACATCTACTACAGAATTAAATATTAGCTCAAGTATTTTTTTAAACCAAAACATTTCATGAATTTAAAAATCTAAAATTATCTACCTCAACTCCTTTGCCATGTTAAGGATTCAAAGACAAGTAACAGAGCAAGGTCTAAGTTTTGGGTGTGTAGAAAACCACACTAACAATTGTCTTCAAACCACCAGTTATTTAAAACAGCTGCAAATATGTTTCTCTAAAACAAAAGATCAGATTTAGGGGCTTACAAGGTGATAGCAATTTAGCAAACCATTCCAAAAGAAAATTTCTACTCAATCCATTAAACTTTTTGCATTTCTCCTTCAGGAAGGAAAACATTCACATATTAGTTCAAGAGTATATTTTGTGTACTTGAAATATATTCTGGTCCTCTAAATGGTAGATTCTGTGATGCTAGATACTGAAACCATTTTAGAGCATAAAAAGTGGCTCAAAAAAGTAAACGCAACAAATTCACACAGCATACAGCAGGACAAGGTTCTATTCTACACTGTGATCAGACCACATCTCCCAATATTTTCTTTAAATTATAGATGTTATACTTAAGACAATCATCAATTACAAAGGGGTACAGCCAGAGATAACCAGGTGGACTGTAACTCATCAAAAGGAAGAGAATGTCCAACTTTAAACAGAAAAAAAAAAAAAGAATGAAAATTCGATGGCATATAATCAGAGAAAACTTTCCATTGGTTCCTTCCTAGGAACACCATTCTTGGTGTCAGGTTACTGAATTATGGGTTTTTAATCAAACATTAAACAAACGCTTCTAAGCCTCTATCATTTGCCAGTTAGTGCCCTAAACAGAAAGGATATAAAGCTGTAAAACTCATGGTCTGCCCTCAAGGAGATCCCAGTCTAATCTGGTTATAACCATCTGGTTCATTTACAGATGCAGCAATTCTAACAATAACATCCATAACACCTCCCAGATCTCTGAACCCCAGTGATCTGTAGGCAGCCCACTGATTCAGTATCATTTACCAACTGTTATGTACTCCATCTTTGTAACTTTAGACCAGACTATAAAAACAAAGACCTAAACTAGATGATGTCTAATATTCTGATAGTCTTATAATTATTTCAGTCCTTAAAAAAGTTGGTCTAAAGTTGTATCCTTCTTTAACTATACTCAGGTTCTAGTTCTGCCTTCTAACTTCACATAGGAGGGAGGGGGAGACGCAAAACTACAATGTCTTGTAAAATCTTGAAAAGTGGAATCATGTCCCTGTAATCTCAATTCAAATATGCCTACTGGAATAATATCTAATCCAAAGCAGGAAATTTTAAAAGATAGACTAAGTTGTGAATGTTATTTCCTTACTTGTGAAGAAAAAAAAAGAAAGGGGATACTTATTATCTTAGTCATCTAGTGCTGCTATACCAGAAATACCACAAGTGGATGGCTTTAACAAAGAGAAGTTTATTTCTTCCCAGTAAAGCAGACTAAAAGTCCAAATTCAGGGTGTTAAATTCAGGGTATTAGCTCCAGGGGAAGGCTTTCTCTCTCTGTCGGCCTTCTCATCAATGTTCCCCCGGACTAGGAGCTTCTCCACGCAGGGACCTGGGTCCAAAGGACATGCTCTGCTCCCAGAACTGCTTTCTTGGTGGTATGAGGTCCCCATGTCTCTCTGCTCACTTCTCTTTTATATCTCAAAAGAATTGGCTTAAGACACTATCGAATTTTGTAGACTTCATCAATATAACTGCCGCTAATCCATTTTATTACATCATAGTGGTAGCATTTACAACACATAGGGAAATCACATCATATGATAAAATGGTAGACAATCATACAATACTGGGAATCATGACCTAGCCAAGTTTAGGGATATTTTTGGGGGACACAATTCAATCCATGACACTTATGAAAATGGTTTTTCCAAATAAAACTTTGCTTTAATAAGCAATTTCCTGTTTGAGTAAACATACTTTCAAACCTATAGGAATTTATCTATAGTCTAGCTATAAAATCCAGCTACACTAAGTGTATGGTCCAAAAAAGGACAGGAGGTAATTGTCCTTTCAAGACAAGATCTACCCCAAATAACTAGCAAAGAGCCCTAGTGACACAATGGTTAAAGTGCATGCCTGCTAATTGAAAGGTGGGCGGTTCGAACTCACAGCAGCTCCTCAGTAGAAAGACCTGGTGATCTGCTCCCATAAAGATTACAGCCTTGGAAACCCTATGGGGCAGTTATACCGTGTCATATAGGGTCGCTATTAGTTGGAATCGACTTGGTGGCATCTAACAACAACAGCTAACTAGCCATTCCTATTAGAGATGTGCTATGAAAACTGGACTCTCCATTTATCCTCAGGTTCAGCTTTATGTCATGCTTCTCTAATTAGTAGGCCTTCATTCTTCTTGCGTCCTAATGAAAAGGGAAATATCACGATAAGAAAAGGAAAAAGTCAGTGCCCATCTCATCTCAAATGCTGAACTCAATGGGGAGTGCTCCATCATTAAGAAAACTGTAACAGTGTGTGGTGGGAACAGAAGAGATAGAGGGACACTCTGGGAGTTCCGTGAACAAAGGGACCAAAGGAGAAGGTGGGTGAAAGAACTCTCACAGGAGAAACACCTAGGGCTAAGTCCCAAGCCATCCTAGAATTGGCTAATACAGACACCATGGCAAGTCTTATGTTTGACCAGTAATTATAATTCAGTGACTTCTTCTGTAAACATGTCAATGGGCAATGTGGGCACTGGAATTCTTTATGAAGCAGGAATTGCCATAGAAATCATAGGGAATGATCCCAAACCTGACATATAACTTCTCTCAGGTTGAGCAGTTCTTGTTAGCTTTCTGTTCCAAACTATCTTATCTTAGCAAGCACAAACAAATATTTCATATTTAACTAGCATCATGACTAATTTGGAGACACAAAAGTTCACATTGCCAGTTAATTTCCTAATCAGAACACAATTTACTTCTTCTGAAACCAACCTATCAAACACCATTCAATCTAGGCACACTAGAATTAACATCATTCACAAATATGATCATTTTTGCATTCTTAAGCACAGTCCCCAAAAAACCTTCCAACCTTTACTCGACTACATTTGTCCTCTAACTTCTTTTTAAAAGTCACAGCTGTGTATTTCCCAACTTTTATTTTCTTTATAATCAGGTATTAGATTGAAAGAATAACAAGCCTAAAAAAAATCTGTTAACATCTACTTCTTAACTGTTTAGATCTTTCTATGAAATCATCATTAACTTAAAAGATATATACTACCATGATTAGTGTTTTAGTTATACTTACATTAGGGACTTATAGGATTAAAAATATTAAAGGAACATTTTATGTGAAAATTGTATCAATTTGTTAGTGTTTTTCTTTGTGCTATTTCAATGAGTATCTGTATTTTTAAAGCAATTTTAATGATACAATTACTTCATTGACAATTCATTTGAATGGGTTATTTCTTGTATAAAATCTGAATTTCTATTTCAATAAAGTTTATAAGGAGAAGATGATGTGGCTTCTGGTATATTTTCCCATAAAATACATTTTTTTTCCTATGAAGTTCTACCTTCTAACATACTTTCCTCCAGAGCTATATTTTGCCAGAGGGCTTTTCTATCTATGTGTTTTTGGTCTCATCTTCAATTCTCTGTTTCCTTCACACTGATAATTTTGGCATTCCCTTGATCTCTGGCATCTCAGTTGCAAACGCTCGCTCCAGTAACTCTACAGATGTTCTATTTTATTTTTCAAAATATCACAAATCTTTCAAAAAACAAGAAGGTGGTACTAAAGATATTTAATACGCTTCATTAAAATAAAGAAAAGAAACAACAGCTTAAAACACACACATACAAAGGTTACTGACCAATGCTTTAAATTATCTGAATACTACAGTGCCATGACAATGCAGTAAACAATAGCTAAGTTATCTTTGCAGCTAAGTAAAAACATCTTTCAAGAAGCCACAGGTCAGCTTTCATTACTGAGACTTGTTGGGTGATCCTGTAGCTAAACACTTCAACACACATCCAGCTGATCTGAAATGTTTTCTCAGATCCAACGAGGTATCCAAACAGCAAGTTATCTATTTTACTGGCAGTATAAAAGGTAATCTACACTAATCTATTACAAGATTTGCACATATTTTTGGTATATCCTTTAAAAGAAAATTTTTTTTAAAACTCTGATGTTTTGAGAAAGTGCCATCTATTTCACTTTAAAATAATAGGCATTATTCAACCTGGACACTTTGACATTTTCTCCTTTTTTATATTTTCTCCTACTTCAATTTATACAGAAAAAATTCACATACAAATTCAAATGTTTATGAACTAGTTAGTGTTAGGGTCGTCTTTTACTCTGAAAAATTTTTGGTCAGCAATGATTACTGTAGGTTTACTATTATCATTAAAGAGGTAAATACTAATTTGAAAATGGTTGTACATTACACACACACACACACACACACACACACACACACACACACACACACACACACACACACACACACACACACACACACACGAGTTATGTTAATGAAACTGGTGTCACTAGAATACATGCTTTGGTTGTTTTTCCAGGAATGGTAACGAGATGTGCTGATTTACCTTCTTCAGGCAAGTTCCCTTTTGTAATCATAATATCCATTTATGAAACATCTAACCAACATTTGGAGTGCTATGTTTATTCAAGGAGTTTTTCCCTTTGCAAATCTAAAGATTAAAATCCACCCATACAAGAATAAAATTCACCACCAGGCTCATGTTGCTTCCATGCTGTAGTCAACTAAGACAGGCAGTGCAGACAACTGAAGTACTGTTACTGGACAAGGTAATCAACGATGTGGTTAATTGAAAATTAACAGTCAGACTGTCTTATTTAATGCCAAATATAGTCATTTGAAGTAGTCACCATCAACAGCCCACGAAAGTCAATTTCCGATTATCAGAAGTAAGGATTATCTGAACCAAGAGTACTTTCAACTTCTTACTGGCATTATTAAAAAAAACGAATGAGAGATTTGCTCTTTTGATGACATTTCATTTTCACTAGCATATTTAATTTACATATACAATCACAGAAGAAATTTTTTTAAAACCAAAAACATTTACCAGATTCCCAATATAGGGAAGCAAAGAAAGGTACACTTCAAGTTTATGCAGAGAAAAAGTAACAGTACATAATTTTTCAGCAACTACTATGTGCCAAGTACCCACTGTATGCTGGACACGGTATATACAAAGATGAACAAAACTTGGCTCTTGCCTCAAGGAGAGCTTCTTTGAGTTGAGCATGCTTTATTTCTACTCTATCTGCCACAGAACAACACTATCTATTCAAAAACTTGGTGTGATGATTAAGATTGTGGGTCAACTTGGCTGGACCATGATTCTCAGTGTTTATATGTGATCACTCCCATGATTGAATCTGCTGTGAGTAGCCAATCAGTTGAAAGGGAGTTTCCTTGGGGGTGTGGCCTGCATCCGAATATAAGCAGGTGTTCCGGTTTTTTGCTGGCTCTGGATCCTGCAGCTACCTCCTGTTCGTCAGACCTCTGGTTCTGGAGACTTAAGCTATCAGCTTATCTGCTGATATCAGGATTCGTCAATCTTCACAGCCTGAGAGTGGAGCCCTGCTCTCCAACCTGCTGATCTTGGGTTCACCAACTGCTGCGGCTACATGAATCAAGAGAAGCCTCTATCCTGATCCACGAACTTGGGACATTCCAGCCTCTACAATTGTGTGAGCTGTTTCTTTGATATAAATCTCTGTATATTTGTACGCTTTACTGGTTTTGCTTCTCTAGAGAACCCAGCTTAAGACACTTGGCTAAAACTTTATCTGTTGTGTGCATTCTTCCTTGGTTAGGCTGTCCTCTGTGACTCCAAGGCACCACGGTCAGCATTTATCACACTCATTCATTCAACAAACAACGGTCAGGTGCTAGGCAGGATGGAAAGCACTGAGACTCTAAATACGAACAGGACAAGATCTCTCCCTTGAGAAGGTCACAGTCCCTTCTTAGTTAGCTTACCACCCACTGAAAATAGTCAAGCTTCTTTGAGAACATCAGTTTTACACATCTTTATATCGCCAACCCCTGGCATACTGTAATAACTCAAAAAATGTTAATTCAGTACAAAAGATCTGTACAATGGGAAACGAGAAGATGAGAATTTGACCACAGTATGTAATTATGACACTCTGGGCCTTACTTTCTCCATCAGACAATGAGGTGGCTGTCACGGCCCCATGTGATCTCAGAGTCTACTGGTGCATGAACGAACATTCTGATTTCAAGTAGGAGAAGTAAACAATCTCAGTATGTGCTTTAAACAATTTTAAATCCATCCAAACTATGATTAGTTCAGTGACTAGGACTATGCTGAAATCACATCTTGAAACATTATTGTAACCATTATTGTGGAATTTACTTTCGGGTTTTGATATACTGAGTTCTTTTCTTGTCTCTGCTTACATGTAGATGTATAATTTGGGTCTGCTGTATTCTTTCAAATGAAGAATTGGCAGGGTGGTTGCTGTTACTTAGGATAAATGTATAATCTCTTTGACTTTCTCTATTTGGGCAACTTGCCCAGTAAATATCAATTTTTTTAAAGCTACAAATATGGTTTTAATAGATTCACAGATTTCAAATTATTAGAATTCAGGTCATGTCTCTCCCAGAGTAAGCTGATAATTCACAACAACCCATGTAGATGCAAAGGAGATGACTCTGGATCAATCTGTATGTGAATAAGTTGACACAGTGGTTTACTGCTCCTCCTACCTCTACAGCACCCACACCCCACCCCCTGCTGACAATATTCATGTGAAGAAAAATGCCTCAGTCTACAGGAGTTCAAATTAGTCATGCTACCCACTTTGGGGACTAAGGAAGGCTTACTGTAAATCAGCCACTCAGAAACCACATTTGACATATTTTGGTCATAATGTAACTATAAATTGCATAATATTGTACATACTGATTGGAGCTTGGGATTATAATGGAAAGCAATTGCCATACATTGAAAGTGACCAACCACAAGATAGAAAAATTGTTCTTGAAGAGCCCACTATGGTAGTCATTTTCCTTATAATCTGAAACTCTTTAGACTATATCCTATCACACTCTTAGAACTGCATTTTGCCCTCAAGGTGCTAAAGTATCTTATCCTCAGGTCAACCAACTGTCCAACTTCCTCACACCTACAGAAAGTTCTAGCAGAGTAAACTGAATTCTTTAAACAGTGCTATTAGGAATTGGAGCAAAAGAACAAATCAGAAGAATGACTCACTTAACTCCTAAGTGACTGGCAATATGCTAAGAGTTCTAAGTTTATATTAGACTCTGCCTCCTTATTTTTTTCCTGGACTTGTCCTTTAACTTTAAAAAACAATAATTTATTGAAAGAATTACTGTATATCAGACACTATACTATGCATTTCATTTGTAAGGGGTTGCCCCTTCCACCTAACCTATAAAAAAAGAGAACCTGTTTTTCTCTAACACCCTTTAAGAATCATCCTTGCAAGCAGGAATGTATTTCTTTAAAAATAGAAACAGCTAAGAAGGAAAGAAATTAGATATCAGAGAGAAAGAAATTAAGATCAGTTAATCCACTTTAAAGGAGCAGAAGGTGTTAGACTCTAACTCAGAGCAGATGGTAGAAAACTTTGGGGTTGTTTGATCTCCTCTGCATGATCCAAGTTATAAGTTAACCTTATAATTTCTGGAGCATGCCTCCAATAAAAAGATATAACTACAGTAAAAAGAACACATATAACAATTGTGTAACTCAGCTGCTTTTGTGAAAAGTTTGTTTTTGAGGCGCTAAAGCACCCAAACAGATTCTTCTGTCGAAGAAGTACTAAAGGCATCTATAATGTCTTCATCCCATGGGAGACTATTTTTTTTAGTTTTACCCTACGCTCCTCTATAAATCTTCACTAATTTATCAGATGTCACGGTTTAACAGAAACATTAGCTATATCTATTCATGTTCAAGGGACCATGTGGAAAATTGCAGAGCAGATTTCGGTATGCTTTTGAAGGTATGAAAGAGCTAAGTCACCCTATGGCAGAATTCTGCTAAATAACTGCTTTTAAGAAGAATATTAGGAGTAGCTGAACAGTTGAAACCATTCCCCAACTCCAAAGTGAAGAATACAGAATATGATTGAGATAATGCCCATCAATGTTTTGTGCTTCAGTGTGAATATAGCAATGGACTCGTAATCATGATAGAGAAATAAATGACCTAATCGAGATCACTCTGGTCCAAATGGTGAATGACTTATTTTCCAATTAGGATGCTAGAATTAGGGGGCAGTAGCGTTCAGTGGTAGAATTCTCATTTTCCATTCACAACACCCAGGTTCAATTCCGAGCCAATGAACCTCAAGTGCAGCCACCATCTGTCTGTCAGTGGTACCTGCAAGCTGTTGTTATGTTGAACAGGTTTCAGTGGAGCTTCCAGACTGAGACAGACTAGGAAGAAAGGCCTGAAACTCCACTTCTGAAAATCAGCCAACAAAAAACCTATGGATCACAATGTTCTGATCCCATTGTACACAGGGTCACCCGTGGGGGCAGACTTAGCAGAAGCTAACAAAAACAATGCTGTAATTACTGAGGAAAATGTAAATAATCCTTTCAAGAGCACCACGGGGGGGAAATGCACACCTGAGCTCACCTGAGAATTACACCACAAAAAATGAGGGATTCAGAACAGCAAATACCCTAGAGTTTTCTAGGCTTCCAGAATCAAACCAAAACGAATGACTTCACCCCTACAGTGGGCTCCTCCAGTGCACTACTGCAAATTCTCTCTATCCCACCTCTTGTTTGGCCGTGTCAAACAAATCCTCCCACCTATAGCTAATCAGCACCTGAGCTTGCCCCTCATGCCTCTCACTGCAAGACAGCCTGGAAAAAGCTGCACACGCATACAAGCCAAAAGTGTGGGAGTTAATACTCAAGGGCCACACTGATCACTGGGGAATGAGAGCCAACAGGTAAACATTTCCCCCTTTCATTCTTTGGGGAGAGAATTCTGAGACATATTCATCACACACCTCACATATCACAGAATAAGCACTCATCATTGCACTGCTCCATTGCACTGGTAGCAGCATTGATTCCCACAATAACTCACTCTTATATTAGTTTTCCCTCCTTCTGTTCTATTCTCCTGGTGCTTCATTCCTAAACCAGGATCTTCTCAAACTACCTTCATGCAAATCTCTGTCTCAAGATCTGTCTGCAGGAAGACCCAGGTTAAGCCACCTCTCAAAAAAAGTCCTAAAATGTATGGATAAAATAATGCCTGATGGCATCAAAATGAAGGAAGAGATGAGACAGTGACATAATTCGCAGTTAAAAGGAAAGGATAAGTGAAAAAATAGAGGGATTAGGAAAGCTCAGGAAACCAAGGTGTTTCACATCCAGAAGATTAGGCAGCCTATTAAAAAAAAAAACAAACTCACTGCCCTCGAATCAATTCCAACTTCAAAGTGACCCTATGGAGAAGCCAAAATCATCAGAAAAACCCTGAAGGCTGAAATTTATAGCCTTTACCCCAAAACAGGCTCTTCCTTTACCACCAGGGCCTCTATTTGACAGTGTCAAACTATACCCCAGAGTTTCTCATCCTCTCTGGACATGCACTTCACTTGCAGCTAGAAGCAGGACATGTATCTCCATTTTGCCTTCTCAGCTCTTTGAAACCTGCTTCCTATCAGATCTGAGAAGCTGGCTCCGGTAAGCAAGTGGAGGAGAGCAGTCAGCCCACTGATAGTCACCTCCTCAACTCAGAAGAGGTCCTGTTCCACCAAATGCCTAGGCTCCACTCAGCAGATCCTTTAATTTCAATACTAGTTTGACAAGTCTTGTCCTGAAAGACTTTCAGGAAAAAGACCCAACTCTATCCAATATACCAGCATACTTCAACAATGATTGAAAATCTGAGTTGCATAATACAGAACAGAGCCAAGTGTACCTGTAAAAATGCATCCGTACACGCACTGTGAGGTTGTCTTACGCCACAGTTTCTCTCATTAAGCAAACTCTGAGCAAATCATTCATGGGTGATTGGTGTGAAATCTTTTAGTGGTTACTGATTCACAAAACCACAAAAATAATACATACTCTGCTAACAGCCAGGGACGTTGCTATGGCATCATAAATAATCACTGTTGAAAAAAGGAAATCTGTGGCACTCCCATGAAGATGAGATAAAAGTTTTTAAAATAATACAATCAAATTTCTGATTTGTCAAATGAGAAATGTTTAACATCAATTTAGACAATAAAGAAACAAAGAATCCTAACTATTCAGGACAAAATGAATTACGTTTAAGAATTTTATTATATCACGTTCATAAATGCCCTATCAAAAGCTAAAAACTGAGATGTTCAAAATCCATTCTGTCAATGAGTTTAACAAATTCCAACCACCAGGCTCCATTCATAAAAGTAAGATCAAGAGGAAATTACCTGTGACAATTTTTCTGTAAATTATTAGTTAAATTATTAAGGCACTCCATGTCAAATTTTTCTAAAGAACAGACAATATCATGGGATAGTTATACAATAAATAGTTATGCAATAAAATGCACACCTTTGATTTAACTTCCCAAAAACAAAATATTCACTTGGGCACATAAAGAAACCAAACTTCATAGGGTCAGAAGGGTAAGAAGGGATAAAGTACCTAGAGTAAATAAAAGTACAAAACAATAGCAAAAGTTCTGAATCAAATACTAGATAAGAACACAAATAATAACCAACTTGAGTATATCCCACTGTGAATTTAGAGACCATTTCAAGAATAGATTTGATACACTGAGCACTAATGACCGAAAGCCAGACGAGTTGTGGGATGACATCAAGGAAATCACACATGAAACAACCAAAGGTCACTAAAAAGACAAGAAAGAAAGAAAAGATCAAAATGGATGTCAGAAGAGACTCTGAAATTTGCTTAGAGTAGCTAAAACGAAAGGAAGAAATGATGAAGTAAAAGAGCTGAACAGAAGATTTCAAAGGGCGGCTTGAGAAGACAAAGTAAAGTATTACAATGAAAAAAGACCTGGAGTTAGAAACCCAAAAGGGAAGAACATGCTCTGCATTTCTCAAGCTGAAAGAACTGAAGAAAAAATTCAAGCCTCGAGTTGCAATTTTGAAGGATTCTATGGGCAAAATATTGAATGAAGCTGGAAGCATCAAAAGAAGACGGAAGGAATACACAGTCACTATACCAAAAAGAATTGGTCATCGTTCAACCATTTCAAGAGGTAGCATACAATCAAGAAATAATAGTACTGAAGGAAGAAGTCCAAACTGCACTGAAGGCATCGGCAACAAACAAGGGTCCAGGAATTGACAGAACACCAACTGAGATGTTTCAACAAACGGATGCACGCCTGGAAGTACTCACTCATCTATGCCAAGAAATTTGGAAGAGAGCTACCTGGCCAACCGACTGGAAGAGATTTATATTTATGCCTATTCCCAAGAAAGATGATCCCATCAAATACGGAAATTATCGAATGATATCATTAATATCACGTGTAAGTAAAATTTTGCTGAAGACCATTCAAAAGCAGTTGCAACAGTAAATCGACAGGGAACTGCCAGAAATTCAAGCTGGATTCAGAAGACTTTTAACTAGGGATATCATTGGTGATGTCAAATGGATCTTGGCTGAAAGCAGAAAATATAAGATGTTTACCAACTGAGTGAATTATAACAAATTATGGATAACATTGCAAAGAATGGGAATCCCAGAACACTTAATTGTGCTCATGAGGAACCTGTACATAGATCAAGAGGCAGTCGTTCGAACAGAACAAGGGGATATTGCGTGGTTTAAAATCAGGAAAGGTGTTGTGTCGGGGCTGTATCCTTTCACCATACTTATTCAATCTGTAGACTGAGCAAATTTTCTGACAAACTGGACTATACGAAGAGGAACACAGCATCAGGATTGGAGAAAGACTTATTAACAATGTGCAATATGCAGATGACACAACCATGACTTGCTGAAAGTGAAGAGGACTTGAAGCACTTACTGATGAAGATCAAAGAATACAGCCTTTAGTATGGATTACACCTCAACATAAAGAAAACAAAAATCCTCACAACTGGACCAATAAGCAACATCATGATAAATGGAGAAAGATTGAAGTTATCAAGGATTTCACTTTACTTGGATCCACAATCAACGCCCATGGAAGCAGCAATCAAGAGATCAAACGGTGTATTGCATTGGGCAAATCTGCTGCAAAGATCCCTTTAAGTTGTTAAAAAGCAAATATGTTACTCTGAGGACCAAGGTGTGCCTGACTAAGACCATGGTATTTTCGATAGCCTCATATGCATGAAAAAGCTGAACAATAAATAAGGAAGACCGAAGAAGTGACACATTTGAATTATGGTGTTGGCAAAGAATATTGAATATACCATAAACTGCCAGAGGAAGGAACACATCTGTCTTTTAAAACCTACAACCAGAATGCTTCTTAGAAGCGAAGATGGCAAGACTTTGTCTCAAGTACCTTGGACATGTTATCAGGACGGACCAGCCCCTTGGAGAAGGACATCATGCTTGGTAAAGTACAGCATCAGAGTAAAAGAGGCAGATCCTCAACAAGATGGACTGACACAGTGGCTGCAACAATGGGCTCAAGCAAAGCAACAATTTCAAGGATGGCACAGGACAGGACAGTGTTTTGTTCTGTTGTGCATGGAGTCACTATGAGTTGGAACCAACTCCATGTCACCTAACAACAGCAACACAATTTTATTCTGCGCTAGATTTCTGTTTTGCTTTTAAGTGTTATGTTTACTGCTCTCCAGCTGACAGAAGTGTTTTCCATTTCATACAAAAGATAACAAACGTTTATTGCATGTGGTAGACATGGACTTACATGACTAATAGTTACAAACAAAGTACTTGCACATCAAAGAAAAAAACTTTTTGCTTATTCAAGAAATTCCTAATGGCTTCACTTATAAGTAAAATTTTCTCTTTATTTGAGACCCAGTAGCACAGCAGAGTGTAGCTGGAAGACAGCAGGTAGCTCTCATAATGAACTTTGTACAGTTTTGAGAAAATAATATCTGAAGGCAGTGTGTTCTTCTGTGGTCAGCAGATGAGTAGTTCAAAAAGAATAAAAATCCCAGGGAACATCCTGAGATACCAAAAAAAAAAAAAAAAAAAAAAAACTGGGGGGAAAACATTCTTGCTAATTAAAATTTCCAGTTCTTACTGTCTTCTATACACACAAACCCCAGTCAAGAAAGGCTTGTAGGATCAGGCCTGTACCAAGATAAACTATACCATCATCACATTAATTGTATTATTACTTCATAATGTTAACCAGCCAGGTTTATACAGAAGAGATTAAATAACAAGATAATCTTATAAACAATGCTCATTTCATCAGTGTACCAAATAAGTTTGATTTATATCAGTGACTATTCTTCTAATTAATTTATGCGTCCACATGCTTTAATTTACAGACACCTACACTGGGGGCCAGCCGTTTTTTTAATGCCTTGAACTTTGAGACGGGTTCATGTTTAGTCTCCCCAATGTTGCTGTTTTAGTTCCCTCACTCAAAAATTAAACGACTGTCGAAATACCTTGCCTTAAAGTTGAAGCATGCAGAAAGAAAATACTTTATCAAACTCAATACCTATCTTCCCCTGCCAACATTTATGTGTTTAAATTTTCGGAGGTATAGCTTTAAACAACCTACAACCAAAAACTAAACCCACTGCCCACGAGTCCATTCCAACTCATAGCCACCCTATAGGACAGAGTAGAACTGCCCCATAGGATTTCAAAGGAGCAGCTAGTGGATTCGAACTGCTGACCTTTTGGTTAGCAGCCAAGCTTTTAACCACTGTGCCACCTGTGCTCCAACTACATCTCTTTATTCCAAAGATGTGAGCCTAACTGTTCTCACTAATATTCCACCCAAAGCCTTTTGGATATAACACATTCATCTCATTATGGCACTGATCTTAAACCCCGATACTTGTTTTAATGCAGTTTCTAGTGACTTATTGGAAAAGCTGCTTATTAAAAATGTGTAATTTCTACTATCATTGGGGGCTTAGGTAGAATTTTTTAAACGCACTCCAGATGCTGGTTTACAACAGCAAGGACCACCAGTCAACAATTAGAAAAGGGTAAATTCCAAAGATGGACAGAAATTCAACTCTTCCCAATTCCTCAACCAGAAAGATACAAACAGCATCTCTGAATCCAGATCCTCTTACAATAAACTATCAGTGACATCATACTAAATTCAGAACTCTTTTAAAAAGCCTTTAAAAATAACATAAAGCAATGCCCTGGTGTCAGGATTATTCTAGTATAGCCATTTTACAACCTCCATGGATAGATTCAGTATTTGGGATGAGGATGTCTGTTTATTTATTTAATCAAGCAAGCAAAAAAGGATTTACTTGTCTTTAATATAAAACTTTATGTATTTGATCAATGTTTATTTGTAGAACCTTAATACAATAACAGATGTCAGCTAAATTATCTGTTTTAGATTATACACTCCTAGAGGGCAAAGACCTTATCTGTTCAACTCACTTTTTATAAGACGCAAACACAGTATGATACCCAAAAAGGCACTTTAAGATGGTTTTTATAGTAACAATGATTTCAAGGGGGCTTGGTCTGTTTCTATGCTCCATGCAACTCAATTGGCACTTGTTGAACATTAAAGAGTGACACTTTTAATGTTCTTGGGCAATTCCATTCTTCAGATGTATGCAATGACACTTTTCTTTTGAAATAGGGATTAAGATGTAACTATTTCCACTTTTTAATGTTCAAGAGTTATCTTCTGAACAACACTTAAGTATTATACTAACTGAAATTAGGAAACTGAGAAAAACCACAGACCCAAACATTGTATTTGTTAGCATTAAATTAGCACATTTCCCATACCAGGTAGAAGGAAGAGTTGTTTCCACTGAGAAACCTGCTAAGACTACTGTGTCCTAAGAATGCGGCCTCCTTAAAATCTCTATTAACATTAGATCAGACAAAATAAGAGACATACCAAGTAAAATAATTTTCTCTGACAAGAAAAAAAAGATTTTACTAGCTATGTAATTTTGGGTAAGCCACTTAAAATTTCTGGGCCTCATTTTTCAAATCTGTAAACGAAGACACTAGGTTACATAACTTCAGATAATTCTCAGGTTTAAATTTTGAAACCATATGAAAAAAATCCCAAGTCCTAAAGGACCTAACACATCAACTGAGATTCCATTATCTACCCAAATAAAAGGTTTTTTTCTTTCTTTTGGTGGGAAGGGAAGATTATGTGTTCCCAATGTAATTTATTATGACTACCTGCAAGGAAATATTTAAATAGAATATAGCTTCACTATTCTTATAAACATATAAAATGTGAATATATATGTAATGAGAAACAGTGCATGTATATACAAAATCCATGGCACATGCACGTACCCCCACACAAACACATAATTTTCTCTATTCAAGCCAAGAATTAAAATATTTCTATTTTCCTTGCTCTTGTCCGTCTCTATGAAGCTGCTATCATTATAGCTTAGGAACTTACATAAAGTAAAGATAAGTATTTACTCAATATTTCTTCTATTAGTACTAGCAGTACCCATCATGAACAGCTTTCGTTACCGTGGTTGTCTAAAATCTAGACAACATTCTCTCATAGAAACAGTGTTATTAAGAGAAAGAATGCAGATTGTTGTTCTCAGGACACTCAACCAAAGTTTATTTAATCCTTTATGTACATGAAGTATGGAACTCAAGATACAGGAATCTCCAAATTTTATGCTACTTAAGCAGAGAGTAACAGAACAGTAGGAGTAGAAGAATAAAGATGGTCCTGAAAATATGTCCGGGCATCCAGTTCCCACCCCACCAAAACAAACAAAGAAAAAACACAAAACTATAAGTTCATGAAACTATTCTTTTTCCCCCTCTTTAAGTATTTACTAACACACTTCCAAAAGAAAACTTGAAGTAATTGCTGAATGTACTAGCATTTTTCCTATGTTTTGAGAAACGAATGTCCTGCAGAATATAATGATTTCTTACAAGGAAGAAAAACACAGTTATCTTGTTTTAAAATTTTTACGATCACCTTGGGTTTCTTCTTCTCGGGGAGAACAAAATTGTAAACTGTTTTAAGATGAATAACGTTACGTGAAATTTTGTGGAGAAGAAGTTCATCTTAACTTTTATCTGCTTAAAAAAAAAAAACTATTGCCACCCACCAGAAATTAGTAAAAATACATTTATATTATAATGTTAACAAAACTGCATTCGGTAACTATTTGCTACATGCTAGGCATTGTCTTTACACATACACATTATCTCCTTCAATTCTTCTAATAATGCCAAGAGTTATAGATTTTAAGAACATACATTATTCTATTTCATCAATTAAAATGAAATCCATAAGATAAAAACAGAAGCAACATCCTGACAACTGGTTACTCTGTAACACTTCCATGTAAACAAAACTCAAGTTAGGAAACTAAAGTGCTTCAATCTTCATGTCTTCCCTCCTAAAGGGGAGTAAGAAGGGAGATGGTAATTTAGAGCCATAAATTCCTGGCTGACTTTCACCAATAACAATCTCATTCAGGAGTCCAGAGAAAGGGGATAATTTAGTGAGCATTTTGCATTCAACTTAAAAACAAAAAACCCTAATCAAGGTTTACTCATGTTCTTTAAAAAAATTCACCAATGGTTCAGAAACTTTATGTAAAAATGAAACCTTAATTTTATAATTTAAGTGATTCTGGCTATTAACCCAACTAGTAGCAGGAAACTAAGATAGATAGGTGGTTCATTTCTGTTATAAACAGCTATGGAGGATAGAGAATATGTTATAAAGAATATAAAAGGATGAAAATTAAAAACAAGAGAAATGAAAAGAACAAGAAAAAACAAAAGAAAAAAAAGAGAAGAATAAAGGGAGGTGGGGGTAATAAGGCAAAAAAGAGCACTGAGGGGCAAAGGGAGATAAGAAGTTTTAGTAAAATGGCTCTTCTCCAAGGCTTGTTTGAGCTTTGAAGACTTGCCGGTATGTCTGCTTTCTGATAATAGGATTTATCTCTCCACTGGTTTATTTTTAAAAAAAAAACCTTTCTGTAATAAATGAATAAAATACTCTCATTTTATTTTCCAAATTTCCATTTTTATTTTTAAATAAAAGTGCAAGTTTGAAACCTTTGCCTATGGATAAAGGAATGGCTTTTATTTTAGAAATATACTTTGGAACCTACACACCGTTGCTCAGTTTAATGCACAAAACCTCAGTTACTTACAACATTCCAAAACCTGACAGTCTTTCCTTTGTGAAGAAATTAGGGCTGCCTCTTTCCATAGTGCCTGAAAATTACATTTGAAATCAGTCTTTACTGATTGTACAAAATCTTAAAAATACGTTCATTTGCTTGAGGGATTTGGTGTCCTAGAGGAAAGTATACATACTAGTAATCTCCTCTCACCAAAACGAGTTGTTTTCAATCTCAAGAAAACAATGAGATGTGCCCAAAACGTCTAAAGCTCTCAAAAAGACAGCCACGGCAGGTTGCCAGAGAGAAATTATCCTCCATCCCGCAGTCTTGTTGGCAGAGCAGTGGCACCTTAAATAGTACTCACAGCCAGGCCCTAAGAAAGGTAAGGTGGGTACCAATTCAACCTGGCTTAAAAGACTAAGAACCTCATCCCCTTACCTGGGGATTTGCTTATCTCAACCCATCCACGTACTGATCTTCTCTCTGGCTCAATAAACCAGAGAAGCCACTGGTCCTTATCATATTCTTAACACCACTGAGAATTATTTTATATAAAAATGCATTAAACAATATACCATTTTCAAATATATCGATCTGACAAACTATAACTCTTGTGAAGTGGTTCAACATGATGTCATCAATACATGGCAACTTGTTTCATTTACAGTATCTGTTTCACTTCTATTCATGAGCTAATATAATTTTTTTTTTTACTGCACACAGGCTGCTCGACACATGTGCATGGCAAATGGAATCTGAACTTAGCTTAACAGCCTCATTTATTCCTGATGGTTTAAATTATTTCATCACAATTAATGACACCCCCTCAGCTTCCTGTGCAGTGCTGCCAGATGTTCAGAGACCACAAAGCCACTCTCTTCTTTGACGGCTAGTGACAAGTCATCCTCTGAAGGACGTTCCCTAGGTGCACGGACCGGATGACACCGCCATTGCTTAGCACCTCTCTGCCTCCCAGAGTAACCATGGTGAGGAAAAAGCAGGAAGGCATGAGAAACCAGCAAATGCATTAGCGAGGGCAAATTATGTGAAGTGATCTAAATTCAGAGGAACTTGGCTCCTGCCACAGGAGTTCTGAACCTTGTTGTTTTATGAAAGAGCTCTTCGCCTCCACCTCCCCAACCATTGGCATCCACTGAAGTGCCCAGCATGGCGTCAGTCCTCGGGGAATGCCAGAGAGTAATAATAATATAAACTTTTTCACAGCAAACCTTTTTTCGGTTCTGGTAGTTTTGTTTTGGCAGGTGTTGTTTAATCTTATCACCATCATTATCATAACCATCATCTTGCTCTTAAGAGTGAACAGTTTGAAATCTGTCTACATGTTCAATTGTGATTATCCTCAAATCTACTCAACTAAAACTTCCAATAGAAACATACAATATTTTGGCAACTTGTGATAAATGGTTTTCTCCTTTTACCTTGGGTTTATTGGAATTTATTCTTTACAGGGGCTATTGGCTTTTAGTTTTTGTTCTTGTTAGGTTTTTATTGTTATTGTTACTTTTTTTAAAGAACATATTAAAAAAAGGACATCCTATTTTGACTTAGATATGACAGAGCCATGGTTTACTTCCATTAACAATGAAGAAAATATTTTTCCTTAACACAGAATTCAAAAATCAAAATAATATTCATCCTTTGAATTTCACAAGAAAAATGTAAATTCACATAATCATAGGTAGCTAAGAGGGTACCGGAAATTGTAAACATACTTGCATTTTTACAATAAGAATCCAATACTACAGCTCTAATTTGGAAAACATTTCTATCAACTAGAGAACATGTGGCAGATTTTATGGATTATTTTTTAAATGTCTTTAAAAAAAACATGGGTCTTATTCGGGGAATAAGGGGCCTTTTGGTTTGCCAAAAAGTGTCATAGGAAAACAGAAAGGCCACCTGTGTCAGCCCACCCTATAGTATGAACATGAGCTATAAGGACATTTTGGAAAATATTTTTAAACTAAGATGAGAAAAAAATCAGTATCAATACAGATTCCAAGCAGATGCAAAAGGCTTCTGTGCATGTTACTGATTATGTGTGTGGCCTACACAGGCTGATTTCAGATGTCTCCAAAACTCAGTGTACTTTCTCTTTTATAAACTACTTCAGATTAAAACTAGAGCCATATCCATATTGTCTTTGACAATGGGTACAACCTCAGTGTAAGCTAATCAACCAAAGGAGTTAAATCCCACCCACCCCACACCCCCTGCCATAGAAAGCTTGGTTAATCTCAAATGACTACCGAATTTTACCAGACACACCACAATTAATATTTTGACATTTGTTTATTCAAATTAGTTTAGCACAAAATCACCAGTCTAGTTTTTATCAGAATTGGGACCATCGTGTGGAAGCTGAGATGGTAGTATACTTGCAGCAAGCAGACAACAATAGGAGACTCTTAGCACTCCCAGAGTTACGTCAAATTTTCCACGCACAAAACTGAAATGAAATAGTTCAATTACTGAGAGGTAGATAAGTAAAATAAACAACTAATTTCATACAGTGAAGTTGGGAGAGAGTCATATGGACCTCATTCTGTTGTCTCCAAACACTTTATTGGAGGGAAAAAAGGAGCTGAATAAACTTTAAACTCTCATGTAGGGATGTATTGCTTGTGTGTCCCTGGCAGATGTGGAAAGGAGTTGAAATGGGCAAGGGAGAATCAAATATCCAATCGCTGCAGGTTTGCTGAGGGAAAGAGCACTGCAAAGATCTCACATCTGGCAATCATTTGTCAATAGCTGGAAAGAGAACGGCAGGAAACTTTCTGGCTCTTGGAGAAGATGAAAAGACAAAAACCATGTGTCACACACTCACACACACACACACACACACACACACACACACACTGCAATGGTACAATGACTACTACATTTATTCTCCACCCACCCTTTCCCCCCCTAAATTTAATGATCTTCAGATATACTCTGCTCTATGGTCAAAAACATGCAGTCACTTGACTTGTTAAAGCTGCAGTGTATGTACATTTTTCAAATAAACCCCATGGCTGATGTTAGAAAATCAAAATCAGTCAAGCATAGACCGCCTAGTACTTTGGGCAGGAATCCTTGTGGTTTAGTCAATAAACAGAACCTGAATGAAAGACACCACAGTAACTAGACAGTAACGTTTTGAACAGTTCTAAACCTGAAAGGGGGTGGGAGGGGACCACACCAGTGACCACGGATAAAAGGCTACCCGTCCACTTCAGATCGCTCTACCTGCAACGCAGCAGCTGTGTTTACCACAAGGTCATCTACTGTTCTTTCAAAACAACGAAAAATAGTTAACTTATATTTGAGGGATGTTGTGAATGAATTTTGGAAGGAAACTGCTATTTTTTAAAACAATTATGCCTATTTAATAAGGTGGCAAGGGGAACCTCAGGTTCTGTTTAATGCATACTGGTGATAACAATACAGGGAATTTTCTGGCATCAGTATGAGTTCATAAAAATGACCAGCTTTGCACCAGTAACTTTATCATAGAATAAAAGTTTTCTAGACACCTCACACAAAATGAATTAACTGCCTCAAAATCACAGAAATTTCAGTCTGTTCATACTCATAGATAATCTTAAATGGGCAACTTTTGGTTCTCCCTTATGCTGCATTTAACTAGCAGCAGCCGCCGAACTCATCTCTGTGTTCCGTAAGTGAATGCTGCAGGTTGTTTAATAACCTGGCAAATTCACAGTAGCTTGTCAAATTATTACAGAAACAGTGTCATCACTAAACAAGCCTGATCATGGTTAATTACAATGCAGACCAGAGAGCAGCCACAATTGTTCATTAATTACAGGAAGCACCTCATTTAAATTTTATGGAAATTTACACTTGTACCCTGGTATGTCTGGAGAAAAAAAAAATGATCCTTCACTCATTCACAGAAGAAAGGAGTCTGTGGTTTATGAAACATCACAGTAAATTGAGTCTAATCTGGTTCTGAAATACTGGTCCTTTATTTACTCAAATTTTCTAAGCACTTCAGTGGTGAGAAATACCAAGGCAAACCTCACATCTTCAATTCTCAACCAAGAAAGGAACTGTACTGAGCTAACTGTAACAACTTAATACAGGATGAAGCACAGCTAGATTAAGTAACTTTTGACTGATTAAAAATAACAGTTTAAACAACTAAAGGGGGTTTAAGCTGAAATAATCATTTCTTATAAAATGATTGCCTAAGGGCACACTTTTTTGATACTACGTATTGGTTAAGGAGTCCTTGTGGCACAAACGGTTAAGTGCTCAGCTGCTAACTGAAAGGTTGGCAGTTCGAACCCATCCAGGCGCTCTGCAGGAGAAAGACCTGCAATCTGCTTCAGTAAAAATTATAACCAAGAAAACCCTATGTGGAAGTTCTATTCTGTCAAATGGGATCACTATGAGTCGAAATCCACCCGAGGGCATCCAACAACAACATGTATCAGTAAACCACCAAAGCTAAAGAAAGAACAATTTCACATCTACTTCAAAATCCACTGAGTAAAATAAACTTAGAAAGTGAATCAAAGCCTTGATTTCCAACTATTTTTCTAAATCAAGTAGATTACCACAAAAACGTAACACATCCCTTTGCAAAAGTCAAGGCAGGCACAGTTCAAGGATGACAGTCATTCAAAACCAAAGATACATTCCAAGAGGAATGTCAGGGAACCTGGGATTACTAAGCGATAAAGTTGCTAAGAAATCTCAATTTTAGGGATAAATGGTGAATCGTTAAAAGGAAGGAAGTAACAGCAGGAAGGCCTCTACCAGTCGTGAGAACTCATGCTGGTGAAAATATAAAAGTAAACCAGATATGGCAGCTATGTGTCTAAAGGAATATTCTCTGTAAGAAAGGATATAAACAAACCTTTGCTCCTAAGTCGAGGTGTACAAGAGGTGATTCTCAGAATCAAGACGCCAAACAGCAAATCCTCTAGTGGTTATAATGCCTGCCCTGGGGGAAAGACTGAGCTCCAAGCAAGAAAAAGTACACGGCTCTGGCAAATCCTACAGCGAATTCTAGGGTGTACAGTTGGACTTAAAAATAAGAAATGGCTCGTTTCCTAGGAGGGGAGAAAAAGGACCAAGATACAGGCACGGCAAGAATGAAGAGAGCCCAAACTAAAAACTATTCCTGAAGCTGTTAGCTGACGAACTTGTTATATGTTGAATTTCAAACAATGTGGATATTTACCAGATATTTCTAAATTCATGGAAACCAGATTTAAGGAAGGGGTATAAAAAGGAGGAGGAAATGGTTCAAGTGGGTCTCAGTGAATTCACCAGTTCTTCATAGTTCACCATCTTTTAACAGACTCAGCCTTTCCATTCAGTCCGCCAAAATGGTGTTACAAAATGAGGAATCCAATAAAATGAGACCATTTTCATTACTTTGTCCAAGAACTTGGTCTTCATTGCAAGGCCCATGCTTAACTATTAACTCCACAATTTGTTTAACTATCTATACACCAGGGTTTCACTTAAACTTAAATTTATATCTTCCCTCTTGGTATGTCAAAGTAACGTGCTCCATGGATCTTTTTCAGTTTTATTCCACACACTCACGTCTGCAGAACCCATTTCTCTTTGCACCATAACTCCAGGTTAAAAAACAGATCATCCAACACAATCACCCATGACAGACCGTTCCAGGTGATATGTTTGAAGAACTTCACTCGCCCCACCCAAAGAGGTCAAGGATCACACCACTCTCCAAGAAAAGTCTTCCATCACTCTGCATTTAAGTGTCACGCACAAGCTGTTAGCTTTCTAAACCTGGGAAATACATGAACATGTCTCATATGTGTCACACCTGCTCTTCTGTTGTATCACAGCCATACACCACCCAGACCATACCAGCTTGTGGCACAGCAGAGCTCAGGTGGTCTTTCCTAGGCCAAGAGCAGGTGTGCAGGAGATGGTCTTCCCTTCAAGTGCCATTAAAACCCGAAACCTCCTCCTAGCACCACTTCCACACACTTTCCCATTGTGAAGAAGTCAATTTTTAAAACTGTTCTCTTTTCTCATGTGCGGTGTCTAAATCAGTAAAAATGTTTTAAAACTGAGTACAGTGTTCATCCCAGGAAAATTTAGGAACTGATGCCCAATGGAGGTTCTTAGCGCAAAAAAAAAAAAAAAAAAAAAAAGCATGAATTTGCTCATTCTGGGGGATCTCATCTATATAGAAACTTCAGCTATTGGCATCCTTGGCACACATATTCCTTAAATATTAAAGATACATGGAAGTGGAGGCATGCCTTTGGCCAAATCGTCATATTTATATTTTTAATTTGCAATACGCCAAACACCTTCTAATCCCTCAGAAACACAAAAAACAAATGGAATTCAAAGTAAACCCTTTCTTTGAAAAATATATTTAGTTAATAAACTTATATAAGTCCTACTTTCTTTTAAAAATGCCCAGCTGAAAAGCTGCTGTTCTCCTGATGTGGGAGACCATAATGCAGGAAGCATTACATAATGCAGGAACCACAGTGCTTTGAACATGATAATAAGGACATTAAAAAAAAAAAAGATGAGCTAACATTTACTGAATGCCTGCTTATGTGCCAGGTCCTGTGCTAACTTTTGAACATGCATTATATTATTTAATCCTCATAATCACCCTGTGTGGTAAATCTGTTTTATAAATGAGAAAACTGAGGTTCAGTTACCGAACAGAACCAGTTGTCGTCAAGTCATTTCTGACTCATGGCAACCTTGTATGTTGTAGAGTAAAACTGTGCTCTGTAGGGTTTTCAAGGCTGTGGGCTTTCAGAAGCAGACTGCCAGGACTTTCTTTCAAAGCTTCTCTGGGTGGGTTCATACTGCCAGCCTTTCAGTTAGTAGTCAAGCACGTAACAGTTTGCACTACCCAGAGACTCCTGAGGTTCACTTAGATAGGTTCAGTGAAGTGCCAAAGGTCTCACACCCCCTTTTGTAAAACTATGTAGCCATCCTTCTGAGACCATGTTCTTATCCACTATAAACCAAAAATAAAATAAAGCCCATTGTCATCAAGTGGATTCCGACTCATAGCGACCCTAAAGGACAGAGTAGAATTGCCTCATAGGGTTTCCAAGGAGCAGGTAGTAGATTCGAACTGCCAACGTTTTGGTAAGCAGCCATAGTTCTAACCACTGTGCAACCAGGACTCCATCACTATAATTTATACGATTTATTGAATGAATAAAGGAATGATTTCCAATTACAGACAACTCATCCTGATGAAATGGACCTTCCACTACACAGAGGCTACACATCGGTCCCTCTTTTACCCATCTCAATGATGGCTGTCCTTCTCCCGATAGTGATGAAAAATCTTTATGGCCTTCAGAACCCACTGATGCTGTCACACCACCCCACCTTATAAAACGGTAAGACTCCAACCTGGACTTCCAGCCTCTGCTCTGGCTCCTCCAGGTTTGGGCAAAAGTCTGCACCCAGCACTCTGCCAGCACATGCCACTGGAACCTGGGGGAACACGGCCGAGTTAGATGCTGGGCATGGGGGCTGCTGAGAACTACACACAGTCACACTTCACCCTGGCAGAAGCAGTGACATCCCAGCTGCAGGTCTGAAACAGACCATCACGGCTTGATGCATGTTTGACACTTAGTCTGTCAAATATATGGTACATATCATCAATCATATTTATCAACCTGTTGTAGTTAACCTGCCGTGGAGTCAACTTCCATCTCATGATGACCCCAAGCACAAAGGAAGGAAATGCTGCACAGTCCTGTGCCATCCCCACAATCAGTTGTGGATCGGACTATTGTGATCCACAGGGTTTTAACCGGCAGATTTTTTCAGAAGTAGATTGCCAGGCCTTTCTTCCTAATCTGGAAGCTCCACTGAAACCTGTTCAGCATCATAGCAACACGCAAGTCACCCATGACAAGCAGGTGGTGGCTGCACATGAAGTACACTGGCCAGGAATTGAACCCAGGTCTCCTGAATAAAAGGTAGGAATTCTCCTGCTGAACCACCAATGTTCCCATATTTATTACCTACCAAATGATAAATACCAAGAAGGAAAAAACCACGTAAACGGTGTGCCCCTGTGTACCCACACCATGTAGCACAAAGTAGGCATTTAATAACTACTGGTGGCCAAGAGGAGGAAAGGAGGCAGGTAAAAAGAAAAGAGAGGAAATGAGGGGAGGGAAAAAGAAACACAGAATCTCTGCTTCACATTCTTGACATGCACTTTTTCCTCTGGCCTTTAATTTTCTTATCTGAGAATTTCAAAAGCTTCATTCTATGATGCCTTAATTTCCTTTCCACTCTTAAAACATCTGTTCCAATTTACTTTTCCTGTTCCTGATGTATGACAGCTATGCAGCCTTTATTTATTATTTACTTACTTATACTACCCTGGTACCTGTTGCCGTCGAGTCAATTCCAACTCACAGAAACCCTATAGGACAGAACAGAACTGCCCCACAGGGTTTCTAAGGAGTGGCTGGTGGATTCGAACTTCCAACCTTTTGGTTAGCAGCCGAGCTCTTAACCACGACGCCACCAGGGTTCCTACTTACACTACTACTTTTAAATTATGTTTAAGAGGCTTGTTTAATAAGTCTATTCTAATAAAAATAGTATCAACAAGAGAAGAGCTATAATTTAGTGACTGTTTCTCTATTACATAGAATTCTAAAGTAAAAGACACAAAGAACCCCTTTTACAATCAAGTGATCCATCATAATTAGTCAACATCACCCCTGAATATTATCTATAGTCACTTGTTTACTTCATTTTCAATTTTTAAAGATGAATCAAAAAGAATTTAGATTCTATCTAAACTTGTTTTTTTTCCCAATTTCTCTGAATCACATCTCAATATTACCAAACACGTTATCTTCACTAATCTTACATCTACTATATGCACCTGAATCTCAAACAGTCCCCTGAACTTCATCTCACCTGCATCTTCTTTCCTAATCAAAGTCCTCCCTTGGTATCTTGTTTTGTTTGTTCTTAACTCCAATTTGGATCATCTGTGCTAATCAAGTCTCTTCGTTCAGGTATGAGTTGTCAGCCAGTATGCTGCCTTGGAAGCTGTTTCCCTCTTCCTTTTAAACCACAAATCAGTTCACTTTTCTAAACTTAAACAATTTTCAATAATCACTTTGCAAGTTCATGAGTGAGTATCGCTAACATTTAAAAAACAGCACTTAGTCAACTCTTCAAACATTTTTAGGTTCAACTCTCTTATTCTTTTCAAGTCTCCTTTCTTCCTGCCTATGTCCATAAGGTGAACTAGAATATCCTCTGCCTTAAAACCCATGAGTTTCACCAGTGGAGTCCATGCTGGGAAGGAAAGGGAGGTCACATTTACTGAGCACTTAAAATGTTCCATTCGCCATGTGGGCACTTTACTATAGATTAACCCATTATTTCTTCTCAAAAAGCCTATGAGATTTTTACAAATGAAAAGGCTGAGGCTTAGAGAAGGTAAATACAGAGTCATGTACATAGTGCCCTATTTTACGCAAATAACGTGCGCGTTATACATTTTTGGGGGGCCAACCACGCAACTGTCCCGCTTGTTACTCTGTAAGTGTGTTATACCCCAAATAATACGCGTGGGCAAGTTATTTGAGAAGAAATACACTAAGTTGTAAAGCCCACATTCAAACTGAAGAAATGAGGAAAAAAATGAATGTATTACAAAGAAGCTAATAAAAAAACATGTAATAATTGCATTTGGTGACATCCATTCTAGAGGCATTTGTTGATGTTTCATAGGAAATAAACTGCAATGAACAGAATGAAGGAAATGAATAAGGTGTTAATAGACATCAAGAACTACCACTTGCTCTTTAGTCTATAACAGCAACGTAACAAGAAATTTATCCTCTAACGTGACGAACGGAAATAAATGGGGCAAAGAGAGCAGAGACGCTACGCGTGTATGTTGTATCACACTCAAAATAATGCTGATTCCACCCCTAAACTGACATATGTCTGGACACTAATGAGTTGTGCAACAGTACTTTTCCCTAAAGAGGGTGGGGATAAGAGAAGGAAAGAAAAAAATTACTCAGAATACTCCATGTCAAAATGAAAATCCCCCTACATTTTTCTATAAAGTCTCAATATATGTGACTACTTAACGAATTAAAGCAGAAGGTACACATTTCAAACTAAGTGTACGGCGGTCACATTTCACGTACCCAGAACAAATACTCGCTTACTTTAATATTTTGAATATATCACAAATACTAAGTTTCTAGTTCCTTTTTACACTCAGTCATAGAATGCATTTTATAAACACTCTCATGAGGAAAGGAGAAAGTTAAACAACTATAATTATACTCAACTACAACTTCAGCCACAAATACACAGTTTCTGAAAGATAACAAAAAGGTCTCGTGAGTAAGTTAGATGGAAACTGTGCCAGGCTACCAGTAAGTTTCAATAATTCTAAGAGCAAAAAAAGAACTTGTAGGGAAGTGGGTGGCACTCTCAAACTTAGAATCCTGGAATTTCAGAGCTGAAAAAACCCCATAAGGATCCATGAAAGTGGATGTGCATATTTTAAAGAAGCGATAACTAACATTCAAGGAAACTAAGTGATTTATTCAAAAATCACACAAGCTGGTGGCAGAATTAAAATTGGAATGCACAAGTCCACCTCACATCACGAATCATCCCTTGGGTAAAGGAGTAAGACTAATTTAAGTAGAATGAAGATCTGAGATTTTGACAAAAATCTATCAAAGAAGGCACTCAACTGTGAGCACAACTATATTTCTAAAACACAGTAACCTTATTCATCTCAGAAACTGAAATACAAAATGAAGCTAAGCTTTTAATTTTATTACCAAAAAAGCACTACTTCCTACCTCTACAACAACTGCCAAAATATTTTCTTTAAATTCTCTCTAGCTCTTTCAGAGTTAATTACTTATTTCAGTCTCCATGACCTGAAAACTATCACATTTCATGTTGAATTATCATATACACCACCCTCCCTCTCTACATTCCCCACAATAGCTTGTAATACGGAAACTAGTATGATTGCTGCCATCTCCCGAATTTCTGCCCCTTACTCATCTCCAAATATGATTCCTTTTTGTGTGTGTGTGTGTGTCAGATAAGGATTATTATAAAGGTGGAACTGCTGGGCCACAGGGTTGAGCTTTTTTTTTAATTGTAGTACAAATATATGTCACAAAATATTTGCCAATTCAACATTCTTACATGTATACGTCAGTGACACTGATTACATTCATCAATCATTAAAACCACTATCCTTTTCCAGATTATTCCACCACTATTAACAGAAACTCAGTGTCCCCTAAGCAATGACTCCCTCTTTCCTTTCTTACCCCTCCTCCCACCTCTGGTAACGACTATTGACTAAGCTTTGGTTTCTATATATTTGCCTGTATCATGTAAGTGGGCTCATACAATACTTCCCTTTTGTGAATGACTTATTTCATTCAGCGTATGTTTTCAAGGTTCATTCAAGTTGTAGCCTGTATCAAGACTTCATTTCCCTTTATGGTTGGGTAATGTTCCACAGCATGTATACACCACATTTTGTTTATCCATTCACCTCCTGATGGACGTTTAGGTTGTTTCCTAGAAATAATCTTCATTAGTACCTTTGATATAAACAAAGAGAAACTAGACAGCTGAAACATTTTTCGAGTTTTGTTGTGTAGTTGTTGTTTTGGGACATACTGCTATAATGATTATATTTTCTAGGTTGACATTTGAGTACTCAAACCAAAAAATGCACAGGTCACTGATTAGGCTAGAGTCTAGCAATACCACTTCCTCCCTAACCACATCCACCACAAAGTGTAGTTCAATAATCGCAAAAAATTCTAAAGGAGAAAGACAAGCTATAGCTCTTCCCTCATTCATCAAACTATACCAAGGGAATACAAACAAAGGATATAAAAGTTGATAACCTAATTAGCTGTAATTTGGCACACCTCACTCTGCCTTTTGATTTAGAAGCCTTAGTAGTTAGCAAGCTAGCTAAAAGCAATCAAAAAATGACTGACAGGGCAGCAGGCATAAATTGTCTAATTCCTTATTATTATTCCTTATTATTACTTCCCTGTAAGTGAGATAATAAGACTTGGTGTGTACCTAACCTCTGTTTTCATTGGAATATAAAATTTAAACTGATTTTGGGAATCCAAATCTTATCCACTCCCTTTCATCTGAGTGTAAAAGGTCTGTTTCAATGCTATACCAAAAAAGCAAAGTTCTACAATGTTTCTAATGAAGTGTTTGCAGTGATTTTTAATTTCTAAGTAATAGTAAAACTATGGGGACTTTTATTTTTTATGTTTTGCTTTCGTAGTAATAAAAACAGTTATGCTTAGAAAAATACAAATACTAAGCTGATGGGCTGCCATTTCTAAACATTATGCTACAGGTTTAATTATGGGAAGGTAATCGTCCAGTACTCATCTAAATTTCATTCTGCTGGTGCTGCAACAGGAAATGAGAGGCCCTGAAAGGGACCCTCGAGAATCCCCAGGGTAAGCTGAAGTTGAGTGCACAGCTACTCTCCTGTACATACCTCAAAGGAATCATGGTGTGCGAGAGAGCTATTTACAACTTACTTTGTGTATAATCAGCAGAAACAAAAGATATGACAACAAGCATAAAGGCCTCTCTCTCTCTCCTCTCAAGAGAATTCAGCAAGGGAGGGCCGGTGGGCATTCACATCAGTGTCAAAGGGCTTCCAGAAAACACATTTTCTGTGGGGCAGGGAGGAAATATGGCAGGCTTCCTACATACACATACACACACACACACACACACACACACACACACTCTTTGTTTACTGAGATCACACATAAAAATTGTAAGGGACCTGACTTCCGAAAAGAAGTCAGAAAAAGCTCCAGCTAGGTTAGCCAAATTGTAATCAGGAGCTACCATCCAACATATCTGAAGCAACATAGGGTGGGGGTGGCATAAGGAAGGGACACAGGGACACAAGAAGAAAGGAAGTAACAGGCACAAGGACAAGGGCGCTTTCTGCAGAGTCTTGGCCCATTTGAAATTTAATTCTACTTTTAAACACTAAACATTCAGGTAGGCATTTGCTTGATGGGCACTATGAAAGTCACAGCCTAAATAAGCAAACTCCATGTCAGCTCAACCCTCTTCAGCTAAGCTAAGCTGGCCGCAATCCCAGATCAGTTCTGAAGTACATGTGTTTTGGTGGCTTCAGTTAAGCAGCGTTCAAGAGATGAGGGTAACTATCTGAACCCAAGGAGAACTAGAAAAATGACAGATAAAATGGGCTTCAAGAGAGAGAGAGACAGGCGAGAAAGAACCAGAAGAAAAGTTCAAACACCATCACATTCCAAGCCAAAGAGAGGCACAGATAGAACTTCAGCCTCATTTCAGTGGTTACACAATGCTAAGCAGCAAGAGGAAAAATGACTCAGATAACACAAAGAACTCAGGAAGACCATTAAGTGAAATGGATTTGACAATAAGCTAGCCAGGAGCCCATATGAGAAAGAGGAGATAAAGAAATAAATTAATTACCCAATGCTGCAAAGATGAAGATGTATGCTACACACACTGAAATATAATCGTACACATCCATTGCCATCGAGTCGATTTAGACTCATACTGACCCTACAGGACAGAGAAGAACTGCCCCATTGGGTTTCTAAGGCTGTAATCTCTACAGAAGCAGACTGCCACATCCTTCTCCCACAGAGCAGTTGATAGGCTCCAACTGCTAACCTAGCAGCCAAGTGCTTTAACCACTGTACCACCAGGGCTCTGATCATATACAAAAACAGAAAAGTAGGAAGCTGAACTAAGTTGCTAGATGATGCAGTTAACTTGTATCTTAATTTTTCAGCCTGTGATTGCCTACATGTTATCTACCATGAAATCCCCAGCTAAGACTCAGGAGGACCAAGAATTTTGAACCTAAGCTCCAGAGTGAAAGCATCACTCACTAATCAGAAGGGAATCGGTTAGTCACACCACTGTTTATCCATTTTCCAATACAGAAAAGGTAGAAATACACTCACTGTATTCAGGTCTTAGGTTAGGCAGGGTTGAATCAACACGAACATGATCAAGATGGGAGATACGCTATGGGAGAAGGGCTGAGTAGGACTGTAGACGCTGCCTGAGGGAAACACAGAGTCCTTCCAGAAGAATAAACTACAAGACCAGGATGAAAGAATGGAAAAGAATTACCTGAGTATGAGATTCTGCTACTCAACAGGTTGACAGATACAGAGGACAACTGGGTGGGGCGTGGGGTGAAGCAGGTACACAGTCCTCGAAGGAGCCAGGAGCTGTTTAATTGAGGTTCTCTCTTCCTCTGCCTCTGGCGCTGGCTCTCGAGTGTTCTGCCAAAGAACAGAGAGCCCTGGGCTCCAAGATAGGAGCAACCTCTGAAGGTACAATTACAGGAGACTTTCCCAGCTACAAACAACAACAAAAATACCTTGTTTTTAAACTGTGAAATGTGGGATAAAAGGTAAAAATTTCTCTTCTCCGGTGATACCATGAGGAGCCTAATGGACCGTGAATGATGGTAAAATTACAGAGCATCTCTCTTCCACAGGGCTCAAAGGGCTTTACACATAATATTTATTAATTCCCACGTCAGACAAGTGGGGGGTGGGGGAGAAAATCTCCATTGTACTGTCTTCATTTTAAATAAGAAAACTGAGGCCTATCACTACGCTCTTCCTCCACATTTGATAAAGGACAGAACTGAAATTGAGACAGAGTGCTCTCAACTACCATGCTAGTATTTTAGTAGAAAAGGCTCCTTCCATCTAACAGATCTTGCTTTTGTCCAACAGTTTTTGTTTTACATGGGTTTAAAGACTGGAGAACATGAGAATGAAGTTATTTATACCTGTGCAAAGGATGGACATTATATTTAAGAAAAGAAGAGAATTATTTTCCATTGGTTTGTAATCATTCTTATAGTGCAGTATTTTGGAAATTGAACACAGCAGGTTGCTGCAAATGGACATATGCATTGCCAGGTCTGACAACTGACAATGAATGAAATTCCTAGTATACTTATATATGCAACCCCCGCCCAAAAAAACCTGTTGCCGTTAAGTTGATTCCAACTCACAGCAACTATATATATTATATATATGCATGCGCAGGTCAACTTTACTTCTGTCATCAAGATTCTACTCCAAATATCCCAAAGGCAAGATTAATACTGAAAGAACACTGGCTTTGGAGTTAAGACCTCTGTTTAAATCCCAGCTGCACTACCTTATAAAGTTGGTAAGTTACTTACCATCTCAAAGCCTTGTTTTTGCATCTGTAAAGTGGGAATAATTACACTAACTGTGGTTGAAGGGTATACAGCACCTAACTAAGCACGGAGTAGGTACAGAGTACACTCAGAAAACCTTACTTCCCCAGACATCCCCCCACAAAGGGGGCACCACAGCACACCACTCTCACAAGGGCTGGAATCATTAAGGGAGGGAATCTGGAGGCAGTAGAAGCAAACCTCAAGTGTCAAAGGGAATAAGTTGGGAAAATGAAAAAATACACCTAAAATAGCGTTACTCAATTAAGTCTCAACTTTTATAAAGCTTCTAGAATGCTATGCTGAGAAAGATTCTAATGAACTGTTTAAGCTCAGGAGGACTAATCCTTATAGGCTTCATTTGGGGGAAAAGCGAGAAGTTGGCACACCTTATTTGCCACTCCTGCACCAATCAAGACTTTCTCAATGAAGATACAGGGCAATTTTCTGAGATCTCTTTCATGTTAGTGGCTTGACCTATAAATTAAAAAGTAAGGAGTTTGCAAGGATAATGATGATTAAAACATGAAGAAATCCAACCCTTTGTGGGGAGGGGGAAACAGCAAACTGATGGACAGAATCAACAGACTAGGTCAAATCCATCCATGTATAACCGATCAAACCAACCATTGCCATCAAGTCAATTCCAATTCATAGCAACCCTATAGGACAGAGTAGAACTGTCCCATAGGGTTTCCAAGGAATACCTGGTGGATTCAAACTGCTGACCTTTTGGTTAGCAGCTATGGCTCTTAAACCAATATGCCACCAGGGTTTCCATCCATGTATAGGCAGCTGATTTTCGACAAGGGGTCAAACTCCATTCAATGGGGAAGAAATAGTCTCTTTAACAAATGGTACTGACAAAACTGGATACCCATTTGAAGAAAAATGAAACAGGATCCATACACATATAGCACACCATACACACACACACACAAAAAAAAAAAAAACTCAAAATGGTCTAGGTAGTGATTTAATCTGTGCTCACAGCTAAAGAGCATTAACAGAATCACCTGGGAACGAATTAGAAATGCAGATTCTCAGGCCCTACCAGCGTCAACTATTACAGAATCTCTGGGCGGAAGGCCAGCCTTCTGTTTCCAAAAGCCTCCCAGGTGATATCAATGAGCATTTAAGTTTTAAAACCATTGGCCTAGGTAAGCTTAAAAAAAAAAAAAAAAAAGCCCAGGGAAGCAAAAGTCCTCCAGATGATCACAGGTTTAGAAGAATAAATGACCAAAAAACCAGTGGGGGGAGGAATGGACATCCACCAGGGCATTTCATCTAGGCTCTCTCAAAGTCTCACTCTGTGAAGGAGAATGGGGGAGACACTGAAGAAGCAGCTTAAGAGAAAAAGTCAAAATGAGCACGCAGGTGAAGGAGCAGTGGTATGACCAACTCCAGGTAGGCTGCAAACACTAGAAAGAAATGATTTGAGAACAGAGACACTAACTTTAGCATTCAGAGTAAAATGCACTTTACAGAGATCAAGGTCACCTTGGACTCAGCCATGGGGTTTGCTCTACTAAGCTTCCCAACCTGGCTTTCAACAGAGGATCAAGGATAAAGATGAATCGACTATCTCTAATGAGGGAAAAGAAGCTGCTTTCAAGTAATGAACATCAAGCCACTAATTTCTTTTTTTTAATGTGTGGGGGAGGGGTGGCATTTTTGCAGAAAGTTCACTTTGGAAGAAAATGGGTACAATTGTCTATGGAAAAAAAAATCAAAAGGTTTTGTTTTTCCTCCTAAAATTCAACAAAACTGAGGAGAAAATGGAAAACTGAAAAATGTAAGAAAACGGAGTTTGAGGAATGAAATGTGATGTAAGAGGAGAAGGTGTCATGTGTCAAAATGTGAGAACATAAACTACCCCCAAAAAACTCTCAGTATCTCAAGTTACTCACTGAATCACCTATATTAAACATATTATGTCTAAAAAAAAAAGTTTAAGCAGCCATATATGGTTTAAGGAATAAAATTCAATGGACAAGTACTCCTAGATTTAAAGCACAGTGGTTGGCTAGAGATGCAAATTCCCCTGGACTGGTCCCTGGCACCATTTGACTTAAGACTTCCTATGAAGACCGAGCCTGAAGGAAGGCCACACATTTTATCAAAGACCAGAGGAATTCCAACTACTGTAAACAGGAGAGCCAGGGGAGCCTTTACCATGCTGCCAAAGCCCAGAATGTATCATGCGAAAGATCAATGAATCAACATGGTTTTCTTTGCATGCAACGCTTGAACACAGGTTAACATCAAGAGAAGAAACAACACAGGAAGGCATATTCAGTCCTGCTGTTCCATACAGTGAAAACTTTCCCTATCCAAACATAAGTCATACTGTGACTGCACAATTTCTCCCTCCAAGCCTGCTGAGGACTCCAGACTAAAAAGAGAAAGTGTACAAAAGCATACAAAGTTGACTTCTACAGGACATTCAGCCCTGGACCCCAAGAGTACTGATTTCAACTGAGGTGAGATCTAGGGGACGTGAACAGCTGCAGCATTCCAGACAAGGCAGGTAAAAAAGTGAATACAAACCTCTCCCTCCGATGGGCATACCCCCCTTTCTTACTGAGGCTCTTAGGAAGCAGTAAGAAGATAAAGTAAAAGGGAGTTTCTTATACGTATTTTCCTTGGGGATCTTATAAGGATTTTTCCCCAAAAACTGAACATATTTTACTCCAGAAATACATTGGCTTTAGAATCCAATAGAAGATAGTTGGTATGAATGCTTCATAAATGATAAAATATATGGTTAGGGTTTCTTAGTTTGTTTTTGGTGTGAGTTCCTGACATAAAGATAGAGCTACTTAAGTCACAGACTTAACTAACGATAAACCAAAAGCCCACTGTCGTCAAGTCGATTCCGACTCACAGTGACCCTATAGGACAGAGTAGAACTGCCCCATAAGGCTTCCAAGGAGCAGTTGGTGGAGTCAAACTGCTGACCCTTTGGTTAGCTGCCAAATGCTTAACCACTGTGCCACCAGGGCTCCTAACTAATGATAAGTAATGCTATATAAAATACCATTTTCTCTCTACAGGTTTTCCTTGTAGTGATGTGATCCTCTCCCTAGGTTTCATCTATCACCTCTATATGAACAGTGCTCCCAAATCCCAATCCCTTACCTCTCTTGTGAGCTTCAGTCCTGCACTTTCAATCTCTCCCTAGAAATCTCTGCCTAAGTGTCCAGTTCACATTTTGAGCTAAACAAGTTTATTGCTCCCCTTTCTTTACTACAGCTCTCCCCAATCTTGTTATATTTTGCAGTTATCACCATAATTTCACTAACAAGAACTCATAACAAGAACTCAAACCATAGGTCTTGATCAAAAGCCCTCTCCACTATTCCCCAAACGCAGGAAGTCCTGAAAGTCTGTCCATCTTTTCCTTCGAATTCCCTCAGCTGCCCCTCACCACCCCACTTTCTAACTAGTACATGCTCAGACCTTTGCAATAATCCCAATGTTATCATTCCATACTCACCAACCAGTGCTATATACCACTCATTCAAATGTCAAACATATTCTCCTAGAAAATGTTTAGAGTTCCCCACATATTATAAATTAAAGTTCATTCTGAGGCCTCTACAATCTAGCACCAACCTTCCTTTTCATCTTTGTCTTCTCTTCTACACTTCTGAAAAAACACATAATACATAGTCTAATTACACTATTTGATGTTTCTTGCATACTGAGTTGGCTTTCCTAATTTGACAAAGATCTCATGCTGCTCTTTTTGGAATATCCTCCTTTGAATTTTCTTTTCAATGTATCCTTATTTCTCTGTTGGGTCACTAGGTGGTGCAAACTCTTGACACACTCAGCTGACTGAAAGGTTGAAGTTCTAGCCCACTCAAAGGCACCTAGAAAGAAAGGCTTGGCAATCTACTTTAAGAAAATGAGGCAGCAAAAACTCTACGTAGTTCTACTCTGATACACATGGGCTGACGTGAGTTGGAGTCGACTCAACACTACTTGTTACATTTCTCCAAGACACTTCTTCCATGAAGCTTCCTGACGCTGTGGGGCAGAAGGGTTCTCCCCCATCCCCACAGCTCTTAGGGCCCTCAGCATTATACTATCCTGGACTTTAAGTACATGTTTGTTTTCTCCTTCAAGGCAAAAACTAATTGATTTCTCTTAGTATTATTCTACACCTTCCATACAGTATTACAAACAGCAGATGATCAACAAATACTTCCTAAATAAATAAATCCCTTACAATTCATCGTGGCACCAGTGATGCAATTTTACAAGTGGAGTAATTTTAACTATCTCATTATTCTGCCTGATCGTCAACAATACCCTTCAGGAGTTTAAAAAAAAAAAAAAAAACTGTTGCCGTCGAGTCGATTCCAACTCATAGCGACCCTAAAGGACAGAGTAGAACTGCCCCATAGGGTTTCCAAGGAGCAGCTGATGAATTCGAACTGCCAACCCTTTGCTTAGCAGCCGAGTTCTTAATCACTGTGCCACCAGGACCAAAAATTAGCTTACAGAAACTCAAGATACAAGGAGGTTACTTTATGCACACAACACTCTTCTGAGCATACTTTAGCCTGTAAAAGTTTAGTAACTAATTCAAGGTCACCTTGTTGAGTGGTGGCAGATTTCTTCTGAAATGATAGCTCTTCTTGCTGAACTTTCCTTCCAGCTTATTTAGGGATACCTATAGGACCTGATTCCATCAAAGCAATCTTCAACGGGTGGAAAATGCACGTCATCTACAATGTAAGCTGAAGAGGTCTTTCTCTGCCATATAAGGTGTCAACATATGCTAGAAGCTAAAGCATAAAATGATAAAATATATTCTGGCATACATAGCCTCTTAGTTTAAAACTTACTAGGCTTCAAAACAGGGGCAGATAATAATAAGCTTTAATAAGCTCTTTAAAATAAGTATTGATTGCCATATACCTAGAAAGAAAGTAATCAGTTCATTACACTACCCTGAGATAGGAACACATTTCTAAGATACTATGAAAGTAGCTTACAACCAAATGTGAGTAAAAACTCCACCTCGTAATCAGTTTCTACTTTGTTGTACACCAGGTAGGCAAACTACAGCCTGTGAGTCAAATCCTACCCTGCTGCCTGAATTTGTAAACAAAGTTGTATTCAGATACAGCTATGTCCATTCCTGTATGTATAGTCTATGCCCTGTTTTGAGCTACATAGAGTTGAGTAGTTGCTACTGAAACCATTTGGCCCTGTTTTAAAACATGCAAAATTAGACCCCTTGTGCCAGCAATATCATATTCAAAAATTCATCTTTAGAACATAAGCATACAATTATAAACAAGATGTTCATATATAAAGAAAAGAAATAACAATAATTTCAATGCCTACAAAGAACTCATTAAGTAAATTATGGTATAATGGCATACTAGGAATCCATTAAAAATTATGATGGGTATCTATATTTACAGACGTGGAAAGCTATCTATGACACAGTTGAATTAAAAATGGAAGGGAGTCACATACATCATATAGTATGATCCCTTTATATAACTAGTATCTATACATACATTTCTATGTGCATGTAAATAGACATAGATGGGTAAAAAGATGTTAATAAAATGGTTCCTCCGTGATGGCCTTTCGGATTGTTTTTACTCTCTTTTTGCAGTTTTTTTAATTGTTCAGATCTGTACAATGAATACATACACTTTTTTAAAAACTTGGAAAAGAATGTTGAAAACTATTAAAAATTAAAATTAGTGTTGCAAAGTTTAGATTCTGCATTTAATATGCACTGGGTTTATCAGAGAACAAAGAGGCCATTTATTTCAGTTTGTCTTAGTGTTTTGGAGGGATGGATTTGTTGTTGTTTTGGTGTTCTCTCTGTCTTAAAGACAGAGAAGTCTTTGGCTTACTGATAACCTGCACATCTATAAAGTGGAATCTCCACTATGTGTGGCAACCTCAGGATGGGACTGAAAAATCTCTTAGAAAAGCATGCAAAGGCTAGGAGGAGGAGGAGAGGTTAACAGAATAGTCCCTTGATGGAAATGTATTAATTCAATCAGTGCCTTGCTTCTGGGTTACCATAAAAAGGTTCATAAAGTACCCAAAAGCCACATAAGATTTTAGAATTATGCTGCTCAATGACTGATTCTCAGTGAAGAGTAAGAAAGAAGAAATTTCTTTCCACCCTTATTTTCTTCAGCAAAGTTAACTTCTGCAAGATTGGCACAAGTATTTTTTTAAACTAGTAAATGAAAAGGCCAAGTATATACATAATGCTAAGTATTAAGAATTATGTGCTACTCTTGATAAACAGATGCTAAATGAATATGGTGTAAGACTTGCAAACTAACTATACAACAAGAAGGGCAGAAAAAGGGACTGCTAATATCAACCAGCATAGATCATCCTCGCTGTGCCAGACTTCATGTTTTATTTATGAGCTAACTGAGGTGCAGAGAGATTATATAACTTTCTCAAAGTCACAAAAAAACCAGTTGTCATCAAGTTGATTCCAACTCATGGCCACATGTACTGCAAAGTAGAACTGTGCTCCATAGGGCTTTCAAGGTTGTGACCTTTAGGAAGCAGATTGCCAGGTCTGTCTTCCAAGGTGCCTCTGGGTGGGTTCGAACCACCAACCTTTTGGTTAGTAGTTGAGCCATGTGCACCACCTCCAGGACTCCTAAAAGTCACAGAAGCGGATAAATTCAAACTCAGATTATCTGGCTTAAAAAATCTGCACTCTTATCACTATTCTCACAAAACAAATTTTATTTCTAACTTTACTTCTGTAGAAAATCCCAATATAAATTTAGCAGGTGAGTAAACTTTAAACTACTGGTTTATAAACATTACAAAACAACCATGTCAATTAATGTGTTTTACTACTAATTTATTTAAAATAGTGTGTTTATGACATTTTGCCAAAGTTATTAATCTATCCATATTCTCCATCTTTACATATATATATGTATGTATGTATCTACACACTATGTGTATATCTTTTGCAGATATGCTATACCATTGCATACAACACAAAAACTTTTTAATATTTTCAAATCCAGGTATAAATTCTGTACACAGTTGCAGACACTGACTCGAGGTAAACGTAAACATGTGACTTGGTTTATTCATACTTTTCCCACAGTAAAATCATTTCATAGTTATGAATTAGAATGTTGTTGTTGTGTACTGTCATGTCAATTCCAACTCATAGCAACCCTACAGGACAGAGCAGAAGTGACCAATAGGGTTTCCAAGGAGCGGCTACACGTACTCTGAAAATGACCATGTAAAAAGCTGTACAACACAGTAACTATATTTTATGATGGTCTTTATCCCACACTATTTTTCTCTCAATTATATCCCCTTTTAAAACTACACAGATTAGATTTTCCCTTGAATTTCTCACAATACCACCTCCAAGCACAAGATAAACCAAAAACCAAAACCATTGCTGTCAATTCAATTCCGACTCATAGCAACCCTAGAACAGAGTAGAATTGCCCCATAGGGTTTCCAAGGCTGTAAATCTTTATGGAAGCAGACTACCACATCTTTCTCCCTCAGAGAAGCTGGCGGGTTAGAACCACAAACCTTTCAGTTAGCAGCTGAGCTCTTAACCACTGCACACCAGGCTTCCCTATGGATGATACAAGAAGCTCTCAAAAAAAAAAATTGTCTGCCAATGCCTAATATCTCCTTTCTATAAATAAATGAAAAACTTGGAACATTTTATTTCAACTTATCGCTGTATTTCCAAAAACTCAAGCTTCCCAAGAGAGAAAAACAATTACAGAGCAAACCAGAGTTGCTCAGAGGGAAACTAAAATTTTACTGAACACCTACTATTATCAGGGAGTTTGACTCCTGTTTTCTCATTTGATCTTCTGGACAAACACCAACTTAAATGTGTCTTTTTAACCATTTTGAAGATGAAGAAAATAAAAGGGATAAAATGACTTACCCAAGGTCACAAGGCTAATACGTGGCAGCACCAGAACCTGAACTCAGGTCCGGTCTTTTAATTAACTACCCCACGAACTCCCCAGTGCCAAATACTGGACTCTGGCACAATAGGGAGAGAAAAATGCTGAAAGACCTAGTGTTGACATTTTTAAGAAAATTTGATTTTAGAAAAAAGTCCTAAGATAACTGTGATTTTCTTATGAAGGAAGTATGTGATATTGGAGTAATTTAACTCTTTCCCTCTTTTAATAAATCAAGTTGGAAAAGGCTGAATTCAACCATAACATCACTCTTTATTATCAAAATCTGCTTCCATGATCAGGATAACAAATGTATTATTAGATAATCGAAATATATATGATGAATTTTTTTTTTAATTTCACATGGTATCTAATTCCTCTACTATTTAGGAAAAGAAATAAATTTTAAAATTCGCTATTAAAAAAAAAATCAGGACAAAGTAACTTTAATAGTAACTTATAAAAATTGCACTGTAAAATTTACAGCTAAAAATATTTTTAAATCACCAAAAGAAAACTTTCATCATCATTTTATTACATTCAACAAAATTTAAAGAAAAAATAAATAATTCTTAAAGTCAGCATATTTTAGAATGTAAGGATAAATATCTAATGATTTCATCTAAAATGTGATGTGCCAAGTTCACACATAAATCTTGATTATGCTACAGGGTTGACTGCTTGTTGGTTTAAGATCTCCCATAAACAATGTCAATATGTCTTTTTAAAAAAGAAAAAAACCATCATACAGAGGCCATGAATCAGATTAAACTCAGGAGGTCTATTTTGACAAAATCTTTCTTTTACATATATGCATAAAGCATGTATCTAAAATTTTACAAATAGAGCACATGTACCCCCTCATAATTATACTTTTCTGTAGTATAATATCCTTAAGTTAAATTTCTGCTACATGAACATTTTTGTTTTTAAAATGATAACTTATCATAAGAAAACCATTTTACTTTAACAGCTTTTCAAGTGTTTTCCTTGTAACTACTTGGCAGCAGATATATATATATATACACACACACACACATACACACACACATATATATAAGTATAAATTAAAGAGGAGAAAATGACACCTCACAGGAATATGAACACAAAGAAATTAAGGTGTGACTATGAAAAGAAAGAGAAAGGCAGTTCAAACCTAAAAATCAAACTCACTAGGAAATCTTTTCTTAGGTAAGCCCAAGAGAATCCATATTTCTCCTATTCACTGGGGAAAAAAAAATCAGACACGTGAATATTTTATAAATGCCCAATGCATAATCAGAAAGCTGTTCCATACATTCACATTTTAATCTGTTATAAACTAAGTCAGATCAAATCACAAAAAAATCCAAAGCACTGTATGTAACATACACAATTACAACTGAAGTCAAATCATAAAATCATACACACCCTCAGTAACTCTAAGTATAAAACAGCTGAAATAGTGAATGACACTTTGAAGGAGCAGGAGAGTTTCCCCTGAAGAAGGGTGGAGTTGGGGGCAATCTGCAAAATGGATATACTTGAGACAACTGCAAAGCCTGAAGGTGTCCTAAAAACCCGAAGATGCTCAAGTAGTTTCACAACAAAGGTCCACAGACTTGCATCTTTTAAACTGCCCTGTTTTCAGAATTCCTGATTTAAAATCACACTGGAAACCCTTGGCTGCAATTGAATTAGAACGGTTCAGTTTAGCCCTTCTAAATGCCAAGGGGGAAAAAAAAAGGTACCATACTTAAGTTTGTTTTGTTTTAAATCCGGACCTTCTGCGTTCCAAAATTGCAACCCTCTGACTAATATAAACCGTTATTACAGAGAAATGGTTAAAAAAAAAAAGATACAGCCAGTGAAAAGGAATGAGGGAGTAGTAATGGTAACATACAGTACCATGAGCTGCTGTGGCCTCCCAGTCAGTGGTGCAAGCTTAACAGATCACTCCTGGCCTTCAGGCAGACAGCAAAACACAGCCTGGGGAAGGGGGGACAAGGGACAGCGGCTGGGGGAGGGGGCCCTCACTCGGGTAGTTTACACAAGAAGGCAGCTCAGCTCCTTTCTGGCGCTTTCGTCCTCTCTATCTCCCAACCTCTTTGTGTGTGTCTTGTCATATTTTCTTCAGCTGTTAACTGTCCAGACGGCAAGACTTTAAACAGCCACAGTTTAGGAAAAAGCGAAACCTTCTAAGTGACCATCACAGCAAATCAGCTTCATGCTGGTGGGTAAAATTTTCCAAGGGAAGTGTTCTTCTGATAGTTCCTGAGTCTCTAAGTCACCAGCCCCCCACCCCCACTCACCGCCACACACACTCCCCTGGAGGGCTAAATGCACTTGTGGCAATAAAACATTCATGCGACTTGGAATTTTAACACAATGCCATTTCCCTAGTTTAACCTGAAAGGAATGCACTAGTCACAACAGACTACATCATCCTGCCATTAAACCCTGCCAAGGAACCGCTTTTTTGGCCATGCAGGGCCAGCGCTGACGGGAAAGGAGCACACAGACCCACACACTGAGCACGGAGGGGCCATCTCTGCTTCCTCAGCCTCATCCAACAACACCCTGCTCTTGAACATGACCCCTGACCCCTAGCATTGTGACTGGCTTGTGATGCATGTGTCACTCTGGAACTTCTGCAGAGCCACACACTGCGCAGGCCATTTGCTGCTCCCTCTCAACAGGCACTTGGGCCAATGCCAAGGGTTCTTTCTTTATTATTATTGCTACTATGGAAAGTTGTATATTTAAGTGCAGGAATGCTTTTTACTTCAGTTGTACAGTAGTGTGTGTTTTTCCTCTTTTGTTTTTGTTTGGGACTTTTTTTAAAAAAGCAAAGTTTACATTTGCATTCATAATTAGATTATGATTACCAACAAAATGGTTTGCTTTGGGGACTACTTATCAAAGCTGCCAGTTCTTTTGCATTTAAGTGACATTTAATTTAGACTTCCTTACAAAATAGAAAAACGGAAATAATTTGGATTGCTCCTGAGAATTTGAGAAAACCTCAAAGGTGCTGAACACTAAAACATGCACACTTAACCATTTCAAGTGGCTAAAGTACTATCACAAAATAAACAAGCGGCAGTATTAGATTTTTTTAAAAAACTGGATTTATGGATTTATTATTTGTGAAGAGATTTCTGGCTTCCTAGTAACATAATTAATAAACTAATGAAGAAGGAAAAAATATAGGTACACCAAATGAAAAACAAAATCACATTAAAAATTTAAAGTGTTTTAAGAACTCATTTTTAACTCCGCTGTAATGCCAAAGTGGCCACTATATTGCCAATCACAACAATATTGATTTTCTTAAGTTGCCAAATCCCACAATCCCCACCCCCCAGCATTCCTTTCTTACTCTTAACTTCTCTCCAAACACTGAAGAATGCCTTCCAGATTTTTCCTTCTCTGATCATTCATATCACTAACTATTTTCATATGGGTCACTTTAACTTTCAACCTTATCCTATTAATCCTCCTCTCTGTTGTAGTCCCAGGCAGTTACAAAAGCAGCAATTCCCTCCTTCTTCCTTGGACCCTGATAGTCACAGCCGGGAGAGCTGTGACTATCCCTGCAGAAGGCAGAAGGTGATCCAACTTCAATCTCCCAGAGAGAGGCCACGCGCCCTCCCAGTAGCAAATGAAGAACATATTATTTCATCTAAGCGAATATCCTAAAATTCAAAATGATGATCTCTCAGCAAGTTAACATGCACATATAAAATACAACCAAACTGTCTTCTTTAGCTTAAATTTTGTCTTCTTAGTAGCTAGAATTAGTCTTAAACCCTAGTTAAAAGACTTTTTTCTTTCCTTTAAACAGACATTATCATGCCTTGAAAAGTCATTCTAATCCCCTCGCCTTAGCCAAGCCATGCTAATTCTGCAGAGGAGGACAGCAATTAATTTAAAAAATAAAATAAAATAGAAGGAATTATATTTGACTTTGGGGGAGGGGATAATTCAACCCAACACAAAAGAGCAAAGGTTATCAAAACCTATGTGAAATATTTCCATTTCAAAATTAAAATGGTGAAATCAAACCGTTAGTGTAATCTATGTAAAACACAGCAATACAGACATGTGATCCTTTTCATGTAATCTGATTTATTATCAATGTATGTATTCAAAATACAATTTTGATGTTATTAGCGGAAGCGTAAAATTGAAGACAGAATAGGATGGTTTCTGTTTAAGTCTAGGCAGATACACTTTTCCGCTTATATCAAAGTAATAGCACAGTAATGCCAAAGTATCTTGGACCAATATCCAGAAAACATCTGTGAATGTACACGAGGCATGTTTAACCCTCTGAATTCCAATGTGTAAAATGTGTGTCCTCTGAAGACCTCTGGAACGTTCAGGTAAATCTCTAAAATAAGCCAATCACATTTTTTCTGAACAAAAAGCCAACCATTTTTATATTCTGCATATTTGCTGCTATGGTACAGCGCTGCATCATATATCAGGAAGTTAGAGCATGCTATAAATACCACCATGAAAGATCTTTCATATGAAATTGTACCAACAAAAATAAGGACAATCAGACCAATATAAATCCTGCTAGAAGAAGAAATTTGTATCAATAAGTTCACTGAAATGTTGAACCGTTCTAAAATCCAAAGTTTTGCAGAAAAATTGACTCATTTTTTGGTAGGTACGTGGGAGATGATAGTCTATGATAACCATCGGTGATTTCCATTTTCCTTTACCCCGCCCAAAAAAAGCTGTAAATATTAAATGACACTTAGAAACAAGAGTTTAAAATTATCTTTTAATTTCTAGAAAGCAAAATAGGTGAGACTGTCTCATCAACTTCTATTACAAAAAGCACATACAGCCACCAGTCATGTGTTAATTTATCCATCTCTATACGAGAGTCCATTTGGACCCAAAGGATTGGCTAAATCAAACACCCCTGCTCCTACTCACAAGCAATTAACAACAGACTAACCCAGAGTGAGGCCAAAACCTCAGATGCAAAAAGGTAAGGAAAGAGGTATGGACAAAAGAGAGAAGAAAGAGAAAAAAAAATGAAACAGGAAGGGAGAAAAAGAGTAAGAATGGAATAGGAAGGAGTGAGATGGGACTGTTGGGAGGGAAAGGAAAAGGAAGGTTGAAGGGAAAAAAGGGATCGCTGGGGGAGAAAGACGGAATTGGAGCCCCATGACACAACAGTGGATCAAGGCAGCTGGCCAGAGATGCTAATTCAGCGCTTTAACAAATCAATGCCACTTGAAAAGTACAATGTGAGCCCTCACTGGATAGATGTCAAGGGACTGAGAAAATGCATTCTCAAGTATTTCACATTAAGAGGGAATAATGTGTTAATTTATAACTCTTCACCCTATACACTTGGATTATCTATCTGTGTCAGCGATTTGACTTCTTAAATTTATCAAAAACGGGCGCTAAGGGAGGCAGCTTCAGCTTCACCGCTGGGAAATGGAGGTTTAGGAAAAGCCTGTCCTCCGTAGTACTGCTGTACTTTTCGCTGTCCTATGTGGGCTGAAGCATTGGTGGGGGCGGAAGGGTGGAGGGGAACCCCTGGTCCAGTTACTGAAGCAACCAGAGAAAGGCTTCCTCGGCCGGTGGTTGATTGCATTAGGCACCATCCGTCAAAAGTGACACAGAAGAGAAGGAATAACTTGAATCAGCAACCCAAGCTGCCATCATCAGAATTTACTTTACGGAAACTTATTTAAGCCTCTCAGCACACCCTGCGGAAGAGAAGCTGCTGACAATTGGACTGTAATTAAACAGCACTCCCAACACCACCGGAGTTCAACAGACAGAGCTTATCAAAATAGGAAGGGGAGGGAGAGCTTAGCTTATTTGGTTAGTTTTGAGGCAGGGAGGGGAGATGTTAAAGAACTGATAAACCATCATAGCATGCGGGAGCCTAATTAGAGGGACTGTTTCTCTCTTAAGAAAAACCTTTTTTATTAAACATCAAATTCTTGGAATTATTTCCTAATTATTCCTTTATGTAAATTTAGTTAACTTTTAATATAATGATAGCAGGGTTTCTAACCTTGAGGGAGACAGACTGTAATACTTGCTGCCAAAAGTTATGGCATAATCAAACTTAAGTTTTCAAGGTATAAGCACTGTCAAAACACAAAAGCAAGTGTGTTAAACTTTTGGAATAAAAAGAAGTTCCAAGAAAGGCCTTTAATTAAGATCACACTGTCAAAAATATAAAGGTGGAAAGTGGTTCTACTTATAAAGAAAAAGAAGACCAAATTGTAAGTGTTCAGAGGTTCACTTAAGATTGCTTAAACTACACACAGCAGTACTTTAAACTCTGGGGACATTTTTATTTCCTAGTTGTACAACTGCAACAGAAACAGACGTTCTCTTTTTTGGGACATTCATATGTAAACAAATGCTGATGAATGCAAATGAGATGCTGTACACGAAGGGCAACGTTCAACATTTAGTTAAGGAAAAAAAGTCAAAGTTACCTCCCTCACTGAGCTTGAATCTCCTCCATTCTACAACTGGGCACAAAAAGAAATGAAAGACAATGATAGGCCTTCCACTGGTTTCTATTGGCTGAACACCACCTTACAGAGATGCTCTCTACAGAAAACAAACGTTCTTTCAGTCTTATTTTTGCATCTTTCCTATGACACATTATTACACAGTCAATTTTTTAAATGAATATTGGATTACAAACTGAAATTATAAATAGCCAGAAATTGTTACAGATGCACTAAGCCAAAGAGTCCAATGTCCAAATAGTTGTAACTATTTAATGAATGTTTTATTTCTTTCAAATGTGACAATTAATAAGAAATTTCCTGGTTCAAGACCAGAGTATGTATGCTAGTTTCCATTTTCAAAAAATCGTAGGTGACAGACTATACTGAGCAATGTGTTTGCAATAGTAAAGAATCATATATATCTATGCTTTTCAAGGGTCTCTATTTATGCTCTGCAAGTAGGATTTGTCCTATCCCAGGTTTTTGCATGAATTACCATTCCTGTCTGTCCCATCCAAGCTACCCCTACATAAACTATCTATTCTTATCATTATGGTACACTTAATCCCCTTCTCCCCTCCCTTCCCCCACCACACTCACCTAAGGGGTTAAAAGACTTCAGTATATTTGTGACTTGTCAGTGACATATAATACCCGGGTCCTTCATGCAATCAACTTTTACTTGACATGTATTTGCTCATCACAGGACCCGCATTACTACTGGGAAAATGAAGAAAAACCTAAATTAACACTTGACATTCAATATGGTCAAGTCCTTAATTGGCTGGGCTTCCTGAGAAAGCAATTTTCTATTCCCCAAACTGTTCGCGTGTCATGTGTGGAGTGCAGCTCTTGGCCATCACTGCTGTCCCTCGCTCCCTCTAATGAGAGCAGATGAATTAGTGCTACGTGACACGATTTGAGCAGGGCTTCCTCCTCCTCCCCTCCCCCCAATCTTTCTCCTATACTAGTGACAGCTGTGTGGCAAGGGGAAGAAAGAGAAATGTAAGAGCAAAGAATCCTGTAAAGGATGATCATTTTTTTAAATGAACCTTAAATGTCTTGTTGAAACTCTAGAACAACAGGGTCATTTAATTGTGGAGGTGGGGAAGGGGGCTGTTACAAAGATCAGGGGAATTATCTGGCTATGGTTGATTTGGGTTGTATTAACTTCCAGCGTGTTTCTTCCATCCTGGCTTGTTGCCGTATTACATTGCACTGGTCTAATTAAAATGGAATTTACATCCACTTAAAAAAATTTTTTTTAAGGTCTGGAGAATGGGTCAACTAGAAAAAAATGAACAGCATGAAATGATTAATCTAAGATAAATATACCTCTAGGTTAAATAAAAAGAAAGTCCTTTCAACAAACAATTAGGGCATGAACAACCCACAACACAAAACTATCAGTATACTTTGTTTTCAAATATTGTTCACTGTCTAAACTAACCATTCTATTTCAAATCATTATGTCCAGTTCCTTTTCATTGCAAATGATTGCAACAAAATTATTTCAGTACTGATTTGATTCTATTATTTTGGAGAGAGGGGGAATATATTCTTTAGACGTGCTTACTAGCTCAGTAAGAAACAAGTGAATGGATGCATAAAAGGAAGGCAGGACAGAATCTGCTCTATTGAAAGGTACTAAAAGTTAAAGGGATTTCCCTGCTTCTTACACATTTTGAGGCCAAAGAGAAGTCATTTTAAATGCCTAAACTACTTACCCAATCTATTCAGGAAAAAACAGGACTGGGGGAGGGACGAGTATGTGGCAAATAACACATGTGGGAAAGCAATTAGTCCAAAGTACATTCATAAGTGAAAATAATTAGTGAAAGTCATAAGCACCTTAGCCTCATTTATTATTTTGATGAGATCTAAGACAAAAATACTTGTGTACAGCAATTATATCAAGACTGTAATGGTGCCACAAAATCAACTGAAGCATGCAATTCGCTGGAATTATATAAAAAAGTACAAAACTATTTCAAGGGTAGTTCTTCTGCCTCAAATAAGTAGCTTTATCAATTATTAATTATTCATCTCTAATTGTGAATATACTTTAAGTAGTATTTCAGTAAGTAAACCGTGAAGTAAATCTGAAGATTATGAAAATACGGTGAAGCCCACTTTTGTACTGTGTAAAGTTCTAACCTGAAATCAAAAAAGCTATTTTCACAATTTTTCTTTGTGGGAAATTAGATGAAAAAAGAAATGAAAGCTTTTTAAGCTTTCTTTTTCCTTAAAAAAAAAAAAAAGGCAATTCATAACATCATTTTAAGTATCGCTGAACAGCAGATAAACTGTAACATAGGAAACTTTTTTGGATACCTTGCATTTTCAAACTTGTTGGAACTTTACTAGGTTACAGAGAATAATAAAATTACAAAGCCTGCATATAATTTAAAAGGATTTTCACCGAAGCAAAACAACAAAAAGGACACACACTCTCGTACAGATTAGAACACACTCTGCATAGATTATCCCTCCTGTGGTCAAACCGTTGATACTTCAAGTATCATTAAGATCCCTTATGAAAATACACTTCAGACAGCTTGTGAATGGGCATTCTATCAGGTGTTTAAAAGAAGTAAATAAATAATTTGGTATTCTGGAAAAGTAACTCATTCTAATACATCCAGTTAACTGCTACAGTAGTTTTACCATCACTAAGCAACAAAGGGCAGTGTATTCTGCCAATACCTTTAGGGTGACCTTTGAAATGCTGACTAGTCCGTCAAGTTCCATCTCTGAGATGCAAAGAACAGACAGGGATAGTTTATTAACTGAGGTAGGAACTGAAGACCAGGATCCTCCAAAGGCGTAGACATTTCACATTCAGGAAATGGGGAATTCCTTTTCATAAGAAGAGAAGCAGTGTACCATATGAGATCAGTCTGAACAGCCTCATAGTCTTTCCCAAATCACTAATCTTCCAAGGTGTGTACAAACTTCCAGAAACTAGGAAAACATCAGGAAGTTTATACGTTCTTTTTCCCTCAGCAACATTTTTAAGGGCTGCAATGAAACCAAACTGGTCAGAAGAGGTAAGACACCACCACCGACTTGAGCTTTACAAATAATGTTGAAAAACAATGTTGACACCAGCTCAGATCTTTAAACAGATTATGATGAATGAGTGCTCCCTTATTTGGGGTAGGTCTCCAGCCATTGCCAACAGGACAGCACCTACAGAATTCAAGAGGGCAGTAATAAGGATCCGAAAAATGAGTCAACTGAACTGAGAAATTTCTTCAAGGATCATTTGTAGAAAATCAGCCTATGGAAAAGTACTATTTGATTAAAGAAAGTTAGCAGTGACTATGGTAAAGTGACATGCTTAAACTTGATATTCTCTTAGGATGAGAAGGCTTTGAAGCTCACAATAAACTTGAAATGGTTCTGTGGAATGTTAAGGCTTAATGTAGATGGCTGGTGCCACTGTCATGCTTACACAGAAGTATGTCAACCTGGAAATAACTGCATCAACAGCTCCAGGGTATTTAGAATGGAAGGTTTTCCTTTTTTTTTTAAAAAAAAAGAACTTTACTTTGAACCATAAAAAGAAGTTGCATTAAGGTTCCAACTTGGTTATCACAGCTAAAATTAAAATACTTATTCTGGTTTAGAAAGGCCTAATGTTCGCCACCCACTTAGTCTGTGTTACCTTCATATTATACCGTCCTCAAAAAGTATAAACACAGCAGAGAGAGAAATGACTGCTTTGAAATAGCCTGGCACATGGAATAAAAAAACTATCTATCAAATGCAAGGTACAAATGTTATTTTATAAAAATTAATAGCATCTAAAAGGGTATATTCTTTTATCCTCCACTCCTTGCCATCCCCCTTTACTTCAGTCAGCTTTCCTCCCCTTGTATTAAAGATATTTTATCTAATTCCCAGTTGAAAGGTTTCTGAGTGGTAAGTCACAGCTGTGTTGATGCTGAACTTCTCAAACATGGCATACCAACGTCATTCAGACACACTTACAGAGGCTTCGTTACAAGCTGCACCAATCACTTGATTTGAAATACCTGCCTTACTATAAAACAAACTGTTAATCTCTGGTCTTTTCTCCAGGTTCAGCTCTTCTTGCAGTTTTGGAAACAAACCAACAGCTTGTTATGTTTACATCAGAGATGCCTCCGTTCTGATTGGTGTCTGTCACTGCCCAGTGATGCCGTTCAACAAGACCCGAGACAGAACCTAGACACACCTAGGACCCATTTGCTAGTCATTTAAACAAGATGTTCTTGTTTCCTGTTCCCACAAAAATCAATAACAGCATGACCTTCAATTTAAAATTCAAACCAATTAATTACTTATTCTGCTGAAAATGCTGGTGTCTGATTTGTCTGGAGAACTTTAATTATGAGTAGATTATTTCTTTTTAAAAACCCCTTCTAAAAATACAGACAGACATTGAAAACCTCATCATATACAATACAAATGATGTTTTCTTGAAGCAGGTATAAAATATTAGCTTTGCACAAATTAGTATGGGGAAGTTTTCCCCTTGTGGTCCACCTCGTCCTCATGACATCATAATCAATTGCCTGGTAAATTACAGCAATCCTACAAAGATTTCAGGGCCAAGAATCCCCTGCTTAAAGGCTGAATTCAGTTTTTCATCTACATCAGCTAATAACACAAATCATAGGATTCTTTTCAGGATTTAGAAATCCTCCTCCTCTTTTCCCTATAACCCTAAAACCCTGAAGTTTCTACTTTTATTTAAATCACTTGATTTTTTTGTTTGTTTGTTTTGTTTATGCTATCATTTTTCTTTAGATATGGGCCATAAGGAGAAAAGCTATACATCAAAACCATCAGCATCTGAAATATATTTACTGACAAGGGTTAGTTTTTTTCTTTTTAACTGTGAAAGAAAATGAAGAACTAGGTTCATCCCACTGGGGAATTCCCAAAATGAATGATCACGTGCAATGAAACTATTATCTTCATCCATTAAAATATTATCTAAAACAGAGGTTTCTATCTGGCAGCCAGTGGACTGAATATAGCCTGCAGAGGAGTTCTCTTTGGACCACACAGTTTTGAAAGTATTTGAACATGTTGCCAAGATTTCAAAATCAGGAGATTTCACATAAAATCTGGATTTCTGGTTTCTCATTTAAAATAAATAAAGGAGAAAAACTTGCAACACTGCGCGTGCATTCCCACCTGGCAACAACTGGCTAGAGTTAAGGAGTGGCTACACCTCACTACGGTTGGGACATTAGCTTTCTGGTACACCACATTCTGCTTGTTTAATTTACCTTACCTCCACATAGCCCTTTTAGGCAACTCCTAATCTTTAACACATCATACCACTCCAAAGAGAACTTGCAGAGTTTGTGGAAGAAAAACAGAAGGTGTTCTAGGAACACAGATAAAATATATATATAAAATAAAATCATTCCACAGATTTACATACTGTAAGGCAATGGGTAGTAGCTTTACTTCAAAATACAGTCATTCAATAAAACATAAGTACAGTGCAAAGGGTTAAGGGTGAGGGGAAGCAAATCCAGAACTAATGACCTAGTCTTAAACAGTGGTTCAACAAACTTACACTGGTTTCCAATCAGCCAACTTCTTGGCAGCCCAGAGAAGATGCTAGTGTCAAGCTATTTCTCAAACCTACACGGTCATTTTGTTCCTTCACAGGTTAACACTTCCACACTTCCTTTCTAGAGTTATCATGTACTTAATAAAAACAAACCTTAATAAGAAAATAGCATGACTTCAAGGTAAATTTTAAAAGCCAATATTTAACATGCACGAGTATTATATTAACACAGCAAATGTTCATCTCTACTGGCTCCAAGTGTTTGGCACAATCTGCCATTTACACTTACATTAAACAGACATTATTTTGTAGTAAAACGACCTCAATAGCCAGGGCATATTTCTTTTAACGGTATTACCTGAAAGCAGATGTCTAAGACAAGGTCACCAGGCACTTCTTTATATTTACATTTTTTCTTAACTGAAAATTGTGCAAGGAGAAAATCTTTTGCTTCATTATTTCCAATTAACCACAACACAGCATTTCTACATATTAGTGGATTTTACAAATTAAAAGTATTTTATTTTTTTCCAGAGGGAAGAAAGTACTTTTTAATTTCATCCAACTATATTATAACAAAATGTTATCTCTGATGTATTGCTATAGTACAGAAACGCTTAGATATCATGCAAACTGTACTAAGTAGACTATGATCAGTCATATTTTCATTTATTAAACAGAATAAAATTTAGATCAACTATAGTATTTTGTAATTATGTTTCATCATTGGACCACATGCTTTAAAGATTGTTTTTTAATTAGTTGTTTCCTTCCTAAGAGAGGATTTTTCTTCCATTTTCACCTTAAGAAAGTAACCCTTGAACATATGCCAAACTTACTTCACCATCAGACTTTAATCCCCAAATTCTCTTGATTAACAACTTGAACAACTTTAAGTAAACAATTCACATAATCATAATGATCACACTGCATTCCTTAATGCCCAGCTGAATAGGAAAAGAGAAAATAACATAAGCATAAACTCCATAAATGTAGTCATAGGCCTGATATCTGAACAATATGATATATTCCTTATTGGAAGCAGTTTTTCCTTAATTTCCATTAGGTTTGAAATTTGAGCAATTAGAAGCAGACACCTGGAACTCAGATATTACTTCTCCCCATCCCTTTTACACTTCTTTCGAAACCACCTCTGAAAATGATCTTACATGGTAGCTTGCATAGAAAAGTTCCTCAAAAACAGCACTTAAACCAACGTTCATCTTATTTTCTTTACGTTCATCTTATTCTTTCTGTTTAAATGAATAACCTTAGGAATAAATTGAACGTCCCAAAAATTTACTAAAATAGTAAAAAACAAAAGTTACATAAAATTATAGGAAAAAGATACTTCATTACATTCCTGCTGATTTACCTACTCTAACACTTTAAAACGAATTTTATGAAGAAACATGGTCAATCACCACCCATAAGGACCAAAGCTTTCAGCTGGTCTCCTCAGGTTAATATCATATGGCTGCTGACGGCAAACGTGGAAAGCAATTCTAGAAGACGCCTGCTTAACTCTTTCTTTCTTTCATATTAATCACTGATTTCTAGAAAAGAATACCTCAAAAAGTAGGGCTACGTAGAGGTTGGCTCATTTTGCATTTTGCATTTTTTAAAAAAGAGAAAGAGAGAGACCAAAAGGACAGACCAAGATACAGGAATACCGGCACACACAGGAACAGTGGGTTATGAGAATACTCAGAAGAAAAGTGGCACTTACATTTTTTTTTAACTGTTAAAAATAAATATTTACACAAGTAAAAATAACCAACTTCTCACTTTTACCAAAAGGGTGTTTTTAATATAATGAACTTCCAAGCTTCTCTGGTCATGAGAAAACCTGGAATATATTATACACACATGAATGTGGCCCCTGTGCAGGATATGGGATGTGCCTGCTATCAACAGATTAACACTTGATTTTCATTACTCTAATCTTACCACAGGCTGCGAACACTCTCTTTTTCTTATTAGAACAACAATGATGCATGAAAAACCAAGCTGACAGGCAGGCGGGGTTCATTAAATGCACAAGGCCTTTATTCCCATAACACATCTCACCTGTATCAAGCCAGGGTTCTGGCTTCCAGGCTGGCTACTGAAACAAGTCTCCCAGATGTCGGAATCCTAACTCTTTCTATCCCATCCTACTTACTTTATGATGAACGTCAAAAATAATGGAAAAACTCTTCCACAATGAACTGTTATAGGATTGGCAACATATTTTAAGATTTACCAGCCCCATGCTCACTTTCCACTATAGTTTCTGAGAACTATAGTTTCTCAGTGGTTGAAAATGGCAATTCATAATCATGCTACTTCCCAATGAATGACACTGAGCTTCTCCAAAAATTTATGCTCATGGAGCAAAAACACTACAGAGTGTAAGACAACATTATAATGAAATCTTAGGATGGGGAACGCCTCTTTAGGATGGGCCATCCATACACTCCTTGTAGTTGAGGCAGCCATGGAAAAATCCTCAACAAACCTAGAAATAAATCACTAAGTCCTCGTCAACCACCCAACAGAGCAGGTGTAGACGTTCTGCATGTCTATATACCACATATAAAAGCACTAGCACGTTGTCATGTGGGGTTGTTAATACTTCCCTTAGCAAGAGAGTTAAACCTTTCCACACAGACTAGAGCAGGACTTTTGGTTTTAGCTTTTTCAGGTACACTAATATTTATATGTAAATAAAGAATAAAAGAAAAGCAATAGTACATAAAGCAACAGATAATCTGGCTGACTCTGAGATAGGTTCTGACATGAGGTCAACAAAAAGAACGTGTGTAGGTTCTCTTACTCAACGGACACGCTCATGAATATGCCCAGTGTTTAACTCTTCTCCCATATTTTGCAAGTGGCATCCCAGTCATGCCCACTGCCCTCCAACACTGGCTGAGGGCACGGTGGTGGGCAGCTTTCTTTACCTATGCCTGATTAGATGCCCCAAATAACCACCCTAATGATTTAAACCAATGAAATCTTTCTTGCTTAAATTTCAATAGGGGGAGGGGGGAACATTAAAATCCCACTAATGGAGGCTCTCAATTTAATATCACTTTTGTTATTAAGCCAGCTGAAAGTAATTATTTTTTGCATGTAAAATATTCATTACCCTTGTTTTTATTTCTTTTCCTCTCAGACCCCCAGGTTGGGGCACTCTGATCATCATGCATTAGTCCTGAAGAACAAACAGTCACTAAAAACCACCTAAATAAAGTTGAAAAATTCATGATAGTCACACAAAAAGCACAGTAACTACAATACTGGAAGCTATGCCTCTCCCACACAGGATGATATTTTTTAATCTTTGTCAATTTTAACAATCTCTCTGCCTTCGAAGGGAATGAGTTAAAATTTATTAAATACAAAACAGTATTGATTCCTTCCCACATGTTGTGTATGCTGCATGTTTTAAATTTCCATTTCGTAATGTCATTCATTAATATTGGCCCTGCCATCATTTCAGTTCCTCTTCTAAATGTTTCAGTTAATTCTTATTAACTGCGATTTGTCTCAAGAAGTCATACCTTCCACCTATTACCAAACCAAAACCAAACCCGCTACTGTCAAATCCACTCCGACTCATAGCGACGCTGACCCTGTAAGGACAGGGTAGAACTGCCCCACAGGGTTTTCAGGGCTGTAATCTTTATGGACGCAGATTGCCACATCTTTCTCCGTGGAGCGGTTGGTGGGTTTGAATTGCTGACCTTTTGGTTAGCATCTGAGCACTTAACCACTGTGCCACCAAGGCTCCTTCCACCTATTACAATGGCCTTTATTTCCTCCTTCTAAGGAAATGATTTCATGGAGAAATGTAAGTCTAACTAAAAAATGATAAATCCAAGAATTCTTTAAAAAAAGAAAGAAAAGAAGAAAGTAAAATTTCTCTTCAGCCAAATACTTTCTTACATAGGCTAAGGATCAAGTTGAGCTGCCTTTCAGCGCCTGGGAATGATAAGCCGGGGCCTCTGGTTACACGTTTTTATCACGCCCTTACTTAAAGAACCCTTACGCAGCAACACTCAGGACGGTCCTCCTGTCAGCACTTACACACAGAGGACCACTTCTGAGGGTGGCACCTCTTTCCCATACCTTCGCCGGAATAATATATTGGCAAAAGGTGCCTTACTCAATTACTGTTACATTTAAGATGCATTTCAGTTCCGTTTTATTAGGGCAAAAGAGCCAGTGAAAGTACGAAGGAAATCAGAATGAAGAGATGAGGAAAGAGGAGAACAAAGCAAGAAAGAAATCAGGTCTAAGGGAAAGAAGAAAACAGACTAACCATGTATTTAAAATACTAAGTAAATTTCTGCCTACCAAACAGAAATGAAACTTAAATCCCCCCCAACAACATACACACCCTAAAACGGTAGCAAAATAACATTACCGTCCAGAAATATTGAGTAAATAAGATGTCAGATATGCTTAAGAGAATCAGTTGTTTCAATGAGTAACTTCCTACTGTTCAAGATTATTTTCATTTTCTTAACAGGAAGAAATGAGAAACTGATGGGCTTAATTAAAGAAAAACAAAGGGATATTATTTTGTTGTTAAAGGATCAATTCTTTTTTAATTGGGATGATGATGAATAAGCTGAGAATTTGATTTCTAAGCTAACCAGTTTGAGTAATGTGTTGTTTTTCCACGAGTATTTCCTTCAGGGAAAGCTTTATGAATGAAGGAGAGATACAGGCCTACCTCTTCCCCTGATCTCCGGACTCTGTGGCATGAAATGCTACACAGAACGTTGGAACAGAATGACATGGCACGCTGTCCTCGCCCAAAATGAACTCCAGTCATAAATTTTTCACCTTAGGGTTTGAATGTATACTAGCAAATTTGGTAGGCCTCCTACAGGGAATGTACAAATTAAAAACGAATCAATATTTTTATTTTTCCTATTCTCTAAACTTGCTTTTAAACCTGGGCAGGGAGAGGGCAGCACAGATCATGTGCAATGAGGACAGGATGCCCTGGATATCACAGCCCCAGACATAATTTCTGGGACATCACTTGCACATATTAAAACTTCTTAAGAGCTTCAGTTGCTCAGAATATTTTCTTCATCTTAGTTTCCCTTCACATTTACTATTTTATCTTGTAGGAAACAATTCCACCCCTCTGCCACGCAATGTTTTGCTTATATGTCAGAATATAAAAGCTTTTATTCCTGAATTATACCCCTTGTCCTTTATTTCTCCAAAGCTTAAAAATAGATGTCAAAGTTCCTTGAAAGGGTCTTTGGCTCCCTTTCTCCCCCTCCTTCCCAGTCCCTCAACAGATTACCAAGCAAATGTGGAAGCCAGCTGCTTTTCTGGAAATAAAAATGGCATCAACTTTGGCAAACAGGGGTGAGATCAATCATTTCCTACAACCCCCGAACAATCTTCCGACTAAGGCGCAGAGAAGGGTAGTCATTTAGCAGAAGAAAAGTACGAGAAGATTTTCACGTGGTAAAGAAATTCATTCTACACACATAACAAACTACGATCCAAACCCCACGTACAAGGAAATCTTGGAACCATTATATTCCATGTTCTTTGGACAATAACAAGCAGGGAGTCCCAGAGAAGATTTCTCTTGCTGAAAATGTCATCTGACGATCACTCTGTTTTCCCTACTACCACAAAATTCTCTGACACTACTCTGTGGGAAAAAAGGAGTTAATACCTGGACCAATTCAAACACTATGATTCAAATTATGGAAACAATCTAAAATCAAATTCCAATTTCTTCTCCTAATTCCTTTTTATATTTCTTCTCCTAATTCCTTTTTATATTTCTTCTCCTCATTCATTTCTATATATACTCTAGACTCCCAAGTTCAGAAAATACCTCCTCAGCTACACAGAGTTATTAGCTATTCATGTTTATAAAGAAAACCTTCTCAAAAGCCTTGCAGATTGATCAGGGCAGACGTCCAACATAACTTCCTTTAAGTGAGTGTGTGTGAATGTATAGAAGGTGGAGAGGGAGCAGCAGTGAAATTTTTGTTTATCACTGAAGTGTGTGACACCAGCTCACTATCAGTAACGGATTGTTCCTTTGGAATCAGCTCCCTGTGTCACAATGACCTGGCAAACTTGAATGCTTTCACTATCGCTAGAGTCCTTGCAATCCTGCCTTGGCTGTGACCCATTCACTTTTGCCCCAACTTCTCAGAGATGCCTTACTCAGCATCTCATTAGTTAGGGAGGATTTGCTGCAGCTCTTAACCCTGACATAGAAGTGGGAGGATGCGCTGCTGTGGTAGCCCAAATCTGTCCTGTCACTACATTAATCAGATTTCCATAAAACCCATGCATGAATAACTGTACTCATTAGTGAATGTTAAGATACACCATAAATATCACTATTTAAAAATGCCTGCAGTTATAGGTAAGATATCTACACCTTTAGGGATTTATTTTCGACTGTGGTTATTTGACTCACCTTAGCAAATGGGCTTTACCAATTATGCAGGCACGCAATACTTGTTTGCAGATGACAGAAATGTGAGAAAATTAAATAATTTCAAAACGATCACCTACCGTGTACAAATTCATTTAAGGTATTCTGCTGAAAACATACGTCAATTTTTTGCACAGGTTTTAACATAGACTGTGTATACACCTGAGAATATCTTTGTGCATGCTTTATTTGCATTAATATGCACATGGAGTACCATGTACATGTTCTACTACTTTCCCATTTCATTACAAGTTATAGCTTCTGTGAAGTGAAGACTGCATGTTAAGAAATAGACTTACAGAGTATAGGCCAACATACAAGCACCTATACCTAACCTACAATTTGTATTTTAACTATTACCCAAATATTCCTATTTTAATGTTTACATTATCAGCGTGGATGTTAAGAATTATATTTGAATATACGTCTACAGTTAAAACTTCAAAATAAAACATATTACCACTCAAATGAGAGGAGGGCTTAAATTGAAAGTAGCAGCCTAGTAATTCAACAGGCTACAGTTACATGCCTCTATTATATTTATTTTAGCATCAAGACCACAAGTTTGGTCAATTTAATCCTTTTTTAATAAGTCCCAATTACCAAAACGCATCAGCTGTAAGGAGGTAGAAAGTCAGACAAAGCCACCATTTCCATTTTAAATATAGATTCAACAAACTGAGATTGTGTCTGCCTATATGAATAGGAAGAACTAAGACTACTTGGAAAAAAAAAACATTATCAAATATGTTTTTAAATGGATTCAAGCAATGTTATTATATATTTCTTACAATATATTTTATTTATCATTTCTCTGAAATGTGCTAGATTTTATATTAGTAAGAAAGTTTGCTTTACGCTGCCATATCTCTAGTGAGCAGATGCTCTGGTATTAATGTAAATCGTTGATTTAATTTTTAGCTTTCTTCGTTTGCCCCTCACCTATTTACGAAATTATTTCTCTGGTGGTAACTAACACATCATGCTAATGAGAGAATCTAATGCACAGTAGAAAATGTCACTACTAATAATATTTGCATTAAGTTAAATAAAGCAACTGTAAGAGAATGTCAGACAGTTGTTCTTTAATAAGATACAGTTTCACAATGAAATTATGTTGTTAATTTTGTTACATCATTGGGTGAATCCTAAATTACTACATAATGATGCACAGAGTCATTTATAATTCTAACTTAGTATTTCATTCTCTCTGAAAAGAGACCTTATTAAGGGATTTACATTTTATTTGAAACAGGTTAAATATACTTCACCAATGATAAAAAGGTAAGTGTCTCTAGTATTGTGTGGCAATGTGGGCTATCCTGTTATGGTTTCATTTCTGAAAAATACATTAGAATATTCCATCCCTTGAGTAAGTATAAGATTGGATTTGTTAATCTCTCAAATACACACAATATTTACAAAACTAGAAAAATTACCTTTTTTAAACCTTATTTTTAAAAAATTCCAAAAGCAGGCCTTATTTTCTGCTTTTAACACTATCTCATAAGGCTAAGATGAGCAAAATAAGGTTCTGGACTCTACTCAAAAGGCTAAGATGAGCAAAGGGTTTCTGGTGAGTCTCGACCTGTCACTGATCAAAGTGACCCAAAGAAGAACTCCCTTTACAAAAGTCAAGAGTAGTGCCCTTAAGGTTATCAACTCTTCCTCTGTATACAGAAAGAAATGATCCCCTTTGAGAAAATCATATTTCAGTATGGGAGAAAAAGAGGAAGAGAGGCAGGAAAAGGCAGTCAATTGTCATGTCTTGAATTTCTTCTGGTAGATAATTTAGGGGGGAAGTACTTAATCCCACCAAACCTAAATTGTTTTTGGATTGTGATGTCATTTTGTTACTATTAGGCAGAATGAAAGATTTATATGCAAACAGATTCAACTTTACTTTATACGAAACAAAAAAACTACAAAAATTTTATATCCCTACCTCCTAGGTTACCTTCAGAAGATAAAAACCTAGATTAAATTTCTGCATTCATGAGACATTTCCTATTATAAGTTTTTCTGTAATTAAATACTGGTGCTGAATTCTCTGTAACTTAGTTATGAAACCTTTTCTTTTCTAATGTTTAAAAAATGATCAGGTAAATAGTACAGTTTTAATTCTATTAAAGAAAACTTCAAAATTAAAAAAAATTGCCCAATCAATTTTACTCATTTCATGAACTATATAAATTTTTACTTAGAAATTAAAATAATCATAATCTACAAAAACTTCTTTATGCCTTAGAAATGAGTTATGGAGAATTCTGCACAATTAATTAAATTGGACAAACTTTCACCTGTTGTAAGACAAAAGCTGGCTTAATGAGCGTAGTGAAACTAATATTCCTTGAAATTGTTTGGCTTCAAGAGATGTCATTTCAAGAAAAGTCACTCACACACACAAATACACAGATATGCTAAATCAGCACTGCTGATAAACTACAGATAAGAAAAATATAGGTATTAAACATGTACAGCATTTTTGTTTTTAGATTTGCACAGTTTGAATTTAGTTTACATAATACCTATATAAACTAAAATGTCATGCTGAGGGGGGAAAAGACCATGTGAATGCATGCCCTCTTGTATTTGCTTTCTAAAAACGCATGAGAGACTGACAGAAACAAAACAGGAGGAGGAGGGCTATATAAAAAATATATAGAGAAACAAAATAGTTAACTCATACCATTTTAATTTTTCTCACTTTATTGTACTACTGTTTAGTAAACAGTATAATTAATATGATGTCGTTTTATATAGCATCCACTATGCACAAATTACTTTCCTGTATTTCTATTCTCTTCAGAGTCAGACACTCACTACTAGACGTACACACAGGCTCACACTAATAGATCCTTATATACCCACAGAATCAAACAGCTGGATCAAAATCATTGTAATAGCTTAGTTATGCAAGTTTCTCTATTTCAGATTATTTTCTCTGATCTATCATTTATACAATTAAGTTTGATTTGTTTTTTAGCTAAAATGTTTTCCAGGACTTAAGGTCTCCTTAATATTCAAATCTACTTGGAAATGGGCTTATTGCCGAAGAAGCAATCTAACACCATCTATGTGGTTCAATAGCCATTTATCAATTGATCATTATCTCTATCTAGTTTTATTAACTCTTTTCTAACTAGAGGGAGACCTAAACCATTCTTCTCTCTCTCTCTCTCTCTCTCTCACACACACACACACACACACACACACTTGACCTCCACTTACTCAAGGAAAATCCTGAAGGTGACATCTAATTTGAAAAAGTGCCACACAAGTTGTTTGGACTTAAGGTCAGTGAAAACACAATCTGTATCGCCCCCCCACAGAAGGAATGTCTCGCAAAAAATACACTTCTCAAAGCAGTCTGCGATGACAACAGGCATCTCTGTGAGGAAATTAACTTTAACTTGCAAGAATGGGAAATTGCACAGAAAGAGTTGCTTATTGGGTTTGTGTTGATTGCATTTAAACCTCAACTTACTGTATCAGCAGTAATCAGGGTCCCTCTACAGGATATATCAAAATACACCTTATTCAAATGAGTTTATCCTATCTAGAACTGTGCGGTAAAACTGTTCGCTAGCTAAATACCATAAAACCCCGGCTGTGTGCATTATCTTTTGGGGATATTTCTAAACTTGTGATAGTTAAAAGATTGACAAGTTGTTTTCTTACCTTCATTATCCGTATTTTTAAAAACCTAATTAATAAAGTATTTCATTTCATGAACTTTTATCAGCAAAAAACAGGTTTTAAATAAAGAAATCAGCTGTAGTTTTAATTTGGTGGAACAACATCAATTTCTTAACAAATGCCATCTGCTTGAAAACCAAGAATATTTGTCAGAAACACTTTGAGCCGTGTGGATGATAATATCAAAAGTAACTCCTGCTTTGTGTGGGTTCGGTGTAGGGTTTTGAAAAGCAAGACGTGTCTGGGAGGGAGGCACCAGGGAACTTCCCTCCCTTGCTTGAGTACAGTCCAAGATGAAAGTTTCTGGGCTGTTTCCCCTTCGCTTCCTCCCGCTCTCGCTCCCCCTCGGAGCAGCAGAGCCAGCAATTGTGCAAGAGGAGGCAAGCGCGCAGGGCGCGGATCACCGAGCGCATGGTACGAGCTGCCGGCCCCGGTGATTAATTATCTGCTCCCGCTGGCCTCGCACTAGCACGTCGGCTCTCCGGGCACAGCCTGCCCGCCGAGCTGCCGCCCGCGCGGCCCCGACCAAGGAGCGGCTCTGGGGAGGACGCCAAGCTGCGCCCGATGTGAGTGCGCGGGAGGGCGGGCGGGCGAGTGTGCGTGAGCCGGCGGTGGCGCGGGCAGCGCAGGGCGAGCGCCGGGGCCGCGCGGGAGACGAGGGACCAGCGCAGACACTAAGCACGCGGGCTCCTCCGGTGAGCGACCCTCGGCGCAGGCTCCTGCTGGCCAGCCTGCTCTCCCAAGTCTGCCTCCAGCTGCTCTCAGACACATGCAGGCAGGCAGGCAGGCTGCTAGGAGGGGCCCCTGCATTTTACGACTGTTTGGTTGGAGAGCCTACTCCGAGATAGCAGACACTTGGATGAAATGGTTAATACAGCTAGAAAGATGCGTTTGTTGGGTGGTTGCTTTTTTCGTTTTTCTTTTTTAATTTTTAACAGAAAACTAGGAAATAAGCCTTCCCCAAAGCCAGGCGGTACCGTGAAACTCTGCAACAAATGCCTTTGCCTCTTTGACTTCACTATCCTTTCCCTTTTTCTTTTAAGGAGCCCTTAGGGAAAGCATGAAGTAATCCTACACATTCCAGTGACACAGTTATGACAAAACTGAACCTCACTAGGAAGTGATAAAATTTGTTAAATATTTACAAAGAAATATACCAAAAGCAAAAGTGCACATAACAATTCAAGGTTTCTTTAAAAAAAAAAGAAAGTAACTTACCTGTTGGGACATTCTGAACAAGAGGTTAGTATCAGCGTTTTGCCATGTCCCCATGAACCCTGGTTCAGCCGTTGTCGTTCTGGTTCCGAACTGCATGGAGTTGTCAGTACAGGAGTCTCTTAAAGTCAAGTCTCTTGCCCTCTTTGGCTCTCTGTCTCTCTGTGTGTCTCTTTCTCTCACATCCACTTCTGCCTCTTCTGACTGAAAAGTGAAGGTGGATTTTTTGAGCCTCTTGGCAGCCAGTAGCAGGAGTGTAGTGTAGTTAAGAAGCTGGCTGAACTATGCATTTCATTTGGGAAGGGGGAGATTTGGGGGAGGAAGGGAGGTCAGCGCTTCTTTCGCACCTTCTGCACAGATACCCCTATCATTTATGCATAGATTGTGACTCCCCAAGCTTGCCTTTGCTTGGTTTAACAGCTGCCTGTCAGGTGTGTAGGCAGCACTGGAGACCCAACCATCAGCTTCAAACTCTCAGCCACTGCATGTCATTGGATAGCAGAGCTGAGAGTCAACTACACTGTTCCACTGTCAGGCACCAAATGACACCCCGCACTAACCCCTCTCCAGATACACAGATACTCGTACGTGCACACTCCAAGTAGCACCATGATCGCAGTGCACAGGGCAAGGAGAAGCTGAGGCCCTTTCCCAAGAATTTTTTCCAACAATGCTTTCTGATATACAATATCTGACATCAATCTTCGTTTTAACATTTATAAACTGTTTATTTTTTTTTTCTAATTACACTGGAAGAAAGTAAAATCTTCATCTGTAAGAGAATATAAAGTTGGCTCAGCTGTTGTCAAAATGCTAGCTACTAAAAGTCATATACTGTGTGCTAGGTTATTTATAACCACATACAAACTCCTAGAGAAAATAATATACATACAGACATGACCTTACACTCTAAAAAGTAAATTTACCTAGCAATTTTTTGAACATATAAGATGCACAATAAACATTTGCAAAATAAATATTATTTAATATCCAATACCTCAAGCTATTAATTACTAACTAGACTGAATACTAATGAAAAACTGTATGGCAAAGGACAAAAGCGTACCTTTTCTTAAATCTCAAAAGTAGAAAACATCCTTTGTTAAAGTTCTGTGATGAAGCATCTACAATATCCTTTCAAATCATAAAAAAGAAAAAGATGGAAAAAAAAAAAGCCTGTCCCATTTCAAGCAAAAAGTAATAAAAACTCCATTTTTCATTCAAGACCTCTATGGAAAATTCTATAACGTTTTCCTGCCTGATGAAATATAACCTCAACAGCATGTCATATTTTTAATTAAACCAGTTTTAAAACAAAACATCTATTTATTAGATATTGTTTATCTACCTTGTTTACGGAAAAGCAGAACTGTAGAAAACGCACTGTACATAAACACTAACTTTAAATGGAAAGCTAAATTCATGCCATCTCATAAAAGTAGTCAGCAAGAAACAGCCATCCTTCCTAAACTTAACATGTAAGGAACATTAATCATCAACCACCTACAAATATCAAGGACAAATGTACCACTCTCCTTGTTCCTTCTTAACTCAAGAATAACAATAAACCTTACTCTCTGAAACAACAAAAGAAACAGAAAAGAGCTTCAGTGGCAGCTCTGTGTCATTAGTGGACAATGAGAAAAGATGAGAAAACGTACACTATGTTGACACAAATGTGCCTTCCCCTCTAGAACCGACATCTCCTGAAAGCTTTTCTGTTAAACTTCCCTCCAGTTCACCACCATTAAGCACAAAAAAGTCTCAAAAGCAGCAAATTCAATATCTGAGAGGAAACAAATAAGAACCCAAAGAATTGGTGCCTTAAAATATATTAAGTCCACCTGTGGTCAATAAAAATATTCTTGAGGGGGGGAGGGCGGGAAAAGCCCCTATGAGTCAATTGTCAACAGTGACTGTACCTTTACAGCTAGCTATTACCCACTTAAACTCCCTCTAAAATTTGCTAGCCTCTTGATTTCTGAAGTGGTACTCAGTGCCTCAGTCAAGCTGCATGCTCAGCTCCTGACCTTCCCACTAATGGCTGTTATTTGTGGGAGGCTTAAGGACACTGTCAATAGCAAGCTTCCTCCTCGCTCCTCTCTCCTCTCAGGCTCCGTTGTATTGCTTTGCCTACATGTTCTCTCTCGCCTCTCACTCTCCCCCTCCTTCCTCCCTCTCTCCTTCACTCCCTTTTCCTCTTCTTCCAGCCCCCACTCCCTCTTTCTTTCAGTCCTGCAGTCTTCTTTCACAGGTATCCTCCCACCCACACCCCCCACACTCACTCACACACTAACAACACAAAAATCAACTGGCATGCAGCAGCAAGCACCTGCAGTAATAGACTCTTTTATTAAAACTGTTATTCTGCAAGACTTGAAATTCCCCATGGACCGGGCCATGTCAAAGCCGATATAATTAACTAGAGGCTCAGCAACGGATCAATTACCAGACAAGCAAGTGATAGTGAAATCAATGAAAGATCATCAGCCACATTATCAGTGTTGCAACTCATTAGGGTAAAACTGAGAAATGTGCTCAAAGCAAGCCCAAGCAAGGTGGCATTACAAAACAAAGGGCTCATTTGGAGACCCTGCTGTGAACAATCTGTAACAGAATTAGCCTTTTTCCCCCTAAACTGCACAGCTCCGTAACTAAATGTGACAGACTGAAAGAAGCAGTTTATTAAGACACCAACCCCAAGTTTATTTAGTTCATAAACTCTCTCCTAGAAAATCAATACAGTCTGTACAGGGTTATTAGGCTGACTAGCTAATACATCCAAATCTGGTCTGCCCGGCCAGCAGTCTTCTGACAAAATGCTACCCAGTGCAGGCAAAGGGAGTTCTTTCAGACATCAAGGTTTGAGGTAGCTTTAGCCAAAACAGGTCTCCAGTATAACTTACCTGCATATGACTGCCACAGCACAAGCCTTCTGAGGTTTAAAAAAAATTTTTTTCAGAAGAAATCTATCATATGATATTGCACCTGTTAAATGGATTTGATCATTCAAACAAAATCTTAACCAATTTGTAAGACTAATTTACAAAGCGGACAGCTTCACACGATAAGAGGCAACAATGAGCCTAATGAATTGTAACAATAAATAAGGGAAAACCAGATCCTCAAACTCATACACATGCTGTGTCTGCTGATTTTAAGTTTCCAACATTCATTTTTCAGTGAAATTTTTGGAAATACAAATTTGACCCCTCTAGAAGTCCCGAAAATACATGATTTGAACTTCCCACTCTCCTGCACATATAACATAGCATCTGGAGTCCTTGATCTTAGGATAATTTTCTGTCAAGCAAGCAGGATACCTTCATTTTAAGGATTCAGGTACAAAAACTACATCTACAAGGCACGTATTTTTCTTCAGAGTTTTTCCACTGGCCATATAGCCTGCAGAGTAAGGAATAACTTTCTGAAATTGTTTGTAAGAAAGTTATTTAAAATTGGGGGTTGGGGAGGTGGGCATCCCTTCCACAATAATTACTTTTTTGCTGCCCCTATTCTGTGTATTTCAAGTTAAAGCATCACAACTACTACAGCCCATGTGTTGCCTTTCCCACATTTTCTGACAAGAAGAGAAGGACCACGGATATTCAGAAGTACACCAACTTGGTCTAAATGCACCCAAGTTATTAACGACATTATGGGAATGTGAATACCTCCACCTGACCACAAGCCATAGCAGAAATACACAAAGTAAGAAACTCAAATGCATTTTACAGTGTTAAAATAGCTTAGACAACTGAAGGGGGAAAAAAGGGCAACATCTTTTGGAAGTGATCTTGGATGTTTAGGATGTTTTAACATTTAAAATGTTCTATTTATCAAGACAAGGATTACAAACCATTAACATGTCTTCAGTATACTGCCTCTAAAATACTAAACCCTAAACTTCAAAAAATAAAACTTTATTTTCATAGGACCTTAATAAAATCCAATTTACAGAATGCTGTAAATAAACCCTTCTCCTCTAACTTTTGAGCTGGCACCTTATTAAGAATTTCATAGCTCATGTTTCTAAACTAATGTGTACAAAAGTTAGACATACATATTCTAAACTTAGACTATACATGCCAGTGTTTTGGATAGTAATTTTAAGTTGTGATTACAGAGAAATTTTATTTTTTAAAACCTTTTTGCATATAACTACATACTGTGCATGTACCCTCAATGAAATCCAATTAGTTGCAAAGAATTTGCATTTCAGTTAGTGTGGGATAACAAGACTATAGGGAGGCACAATGCAATTCCACCAGCAGAGTAAAAAGTGTGTTCTTTCTTGTTAGCTCTGTAAGCGATAATTCCCACAACTGACTATTTAAAATGTTACTGATCTTTTTCAATATTTGGGTACTGAAGTGGGACTGGCATTTTTCTCTCCATTTTCAAAAAAAATAAATAAGAAAAATCACATGTTGGTACAAAAATTAGCCATAATTAATACCTGAAGAAGTGAACATTTTGATTTGCGTATCTGTGGTTTTTTATTTGGGGATAGAAGGGTTGCCTATTTTTTCTTTTCTTCTTAATACATGTAACAATTTCTTTAAAAGCTCTTTACTTAATTAAGTTTTGTAACTGAGGGCAGAAAAAATTCACTAAGACAGTACTATGTAAATATATATGGTTTTGTGATAAAGGCATACACATTTAGTGCACTGAGAAAGTACTCAAGGATTTTCATTTTTTCTACCTATGTTTCCAGCAATGTAAATCCTAAGCAAATATAAAATAAATGTAAAGTTTACAACACAGTGTAACAAGCATCTCTAGGACTTCCGCTGGTTTACTGAACAATACCTGCAATTCCCTAGGTTCAGTTCTGCAGCTGTTAACAGATTCTGTAATCTGTAATGACAGTAAACTGGCCTTTGCTCTTCTTTTATTCACTATTCACTTTCAGGGCTTGGTTAAGTACAGAGCTGGGTTAAAGATCAGTGGTTTTTCATGTGACACACGCTGGTATTCATCTAATGGCTTGTCAAGACAAAACTGTCCCTGTTCTTGCCAAAATAATAAAACTGATGCTCCACATCGCATGACAATCACCACTTCCTTATGGCGAAACAACTCAAGCATTTGTAATGACTTATTTTGTAGGAAAAAAAAATGTCAATAAATGACTAGCTAATCTTATACCTAGAATCAGATTGCCATTCTCAAAGAAGATTTTAAAAATTCTGGCCCTCTCTTGACTCTAAGGTAACATGTAAACTAATTTCTAATCAAATCAGACGTTACCATATAAAAATAATGCTGAAGCTACAAATTCGCACGGCATTAAAGTATATAATTTAATATATGCAAATCAAGCAGAGCCAGCAGGCTGGGCACAGTCACAGAGGTGGGGGGAACCAATTGAGGAAATGTCATTTTTCTTGAGAACAAAGTATGGGACTTGCTTTGTAACATCTGCTAGGCTGTGTGAAATGTTAACAGATGTCTTAAGTGAAAAAAGGAAAAAGAATTAATAAAGGAAACCTCCTCTGAACAAATAATCCACCCAAATTTCCATATTTCTGAGGAAAAAAGTTGACAGCAACCTTTTTCCCTTGTGAAACCTGCCATCCTTACTTTATTGTGTAAAGTTTCATTTGCTATGTGAAGTTAAGGGGAAGAATTTTTTGACTCACAATAAACAAAAGAATAGAGAAAAAGTAAAACTAACAGTAATTTCAACTGAGGTTTTCCCTTTGTGAATAATTACATCATAATCTAAGCTGCCAGTTTTCCCTCGACTCACATATGTAATTCAATGGGAAAAAAGTTCACCCCTCTAAAAAAACAAAAAGAAAAGAAAAATTACTGTGCCTGCAACTTGAGGGAATAGGAATGGGAGAAGATTATAGAGAAGCTCTGACATGACCACTCATCTCTACACAACAAGGTGCTCATCTTCACAATCAGGATTTTACCTATTGTTTACACCCTAATCTTTGCATTCTCCACTGGCTCCTAATTTCCATTACCATCTTTGTAAGGAATAAACACCTCTCTTTCAACAGCCAAATGTTCCAGAGCAGATCATGAAGAAAACTTTTGGAGTTTACTGGTTGGATCTCTGTATTTAAATCTTACGGAATCTGGAAAGCTTTACTTTCTTAGTTAACAATTCTTCTTTGTGTTTCAAGTTATTAGATGATCTAGCCAAACTTGAATGTAGCAGCCTTTAATTCAGATTAAAAGTATGGTGCATGCATGCCAAACACTGAATCTAATCACCTAGTGCCCATTAGTGTGGGTGTGAACTAAACTATGCACCTGTATTCTTCCTTAAGTCTTCCTCTTTAGGGGCATCTATTCTATTATTCTCTTAAAAACTTGGGGCATAAATTTATGTTAACAACTCAAAAAGGACCTAAGGATCTTTATAGATCAAATGAGGAAACAAAAAAATTGTGTTGTCAGCTGATTGCCCATCTCAATCACTCTTCTATGGGAGTTTGTGTTAGAACTATACATGTTACTTCGTGTTTAAAACTACACCTTCTCCAGATGGCTCTGGCAGCCCGGGCTGAACATTTCAACATATAGAAACCTCAGCCAGAACAGCCTGAAGATTTCAGGGGACAAGATCATGGTCCAAGTTGTAAACAAGACATGCAGGCATGCCTTGAGTTTTTGGTTGGTTTGTTTTCTGCCAAAGTATTGTGGGTACTCAATGCAATGCTCTGATTATTTATTCAGGAACACGACATCACAGCATATAGCAAAAAAAATCTAATAATAATTACTGCATAAAAAACATTCATCACCTACGTTGGAAGAGGAAGCTTGTGCAATGAAATCATTATGTGACCTCAGACCAAGAAAGGAAAACCGGCCTCCTAACAACAGGTTTGATTAGGACACAGGTTTAAATCACTTTAAACCCCTAAAAGCTTCACCCTACTATATCATAAGAGATAAACCACTCTGGTTGACACTTGTCTTTGTACCAACTGCAACAATCAATGTGACGCAGCCTCTGCTGACAGCCTAATCAGGGGCTCAGTTTCATAGAAACACATCAAGGAAATATCCAAATGCCATAATCCCTTAATACACTATGAAAAATTAAAAATAAAAAGATTGGGTGGTGTGCGGTAGATGAGGTAGTTTACCAAATGCGGGGGAAATGAGGCATCTTTAGAATCTAGACATTCACAGGCGCAAAACCTCGCAAGATTGGTGGCATGAATCTCCGGCCTCAAAAGATCAAGCATTTTACGAACACTGCCTTAGGTTTAAAAAAGGAAAAGTGAATTTACTCATCTTCTCTCAGGTGTGTAACGTGACAGTGGGTTCTTTCTGCCACAACTTGAAGTTGGTGTTTTATGAGAAAATGTTCAAGAGAAAAAGAATCAGTGATATGTTTCCCTATGTAACTATGAAAACACAGGTTGGGGAGCCTGGAGTGGGAAATCACTTTTGTATGATCATGAAGAGCTGCAAGGGTTGTAAAGATTATAATATTAATTTATTTGGCTACTTGCTTCTAAAGTCTGTAGACTGAGAAGCTTGCAGCCTTAGGAAAGATGGCATAATAATAGTGAAAGTTACTGTCAGCAAAGATTGGGATTTGCAGACATCCAGGAAAATTGTGATTTAGGGATGAGCTCTATGCCTTATAAAATTATTAGAAAATCAAATAATGTGTTTAGTGTTCTGACACATGAAAAAAGCAACACTTTAGATAGATCCCCCTTAAATCCAATTCACTAAACTAAAAGAAAAGAATGAAATATCTGTATACTTAAAAAGTTTCAAAATCTTCAAACAACTAAAGACTATGTTACTTACATGCATATGTTAATGTGGGAAATGAAACAAAGCAAATATCTGAATGAACTTGGAGAGACTGTTTTCAAAATTAAGAAATTTGAAAGATTCCAGAAGCCCAGTAATAATCAAGTTGAAAACAAAAACACTAATAGGTCTGAATAATGAAGTAATGACTGAGAAGAGGCACAAAGGAAGCTTTTGGGGTGCAGCTGATGTTCTGTTTATCTAGCTGAGGGTCCTGGATGTGCTCACTTTGTAAAAATTCATCATGCTGTACATTTAAGATTTGTACACTTTCCTGGATGTATGTTATATGTCAGTTCTAAAAGCTTACTACTACTACTACTATTAGTTAATGTTACTACTAAAAATAATAGTGCTGACAATAAACTAGCCTAGAACTAAGTGAAAGATGAAAAGGAAAAGAAAGAAAAAACTCGGGAGGGAGAAGAACAAAAAAAGGTAGATAATTTATCACAGTCAAAATTATTCAAATAACTGCCACTGAATCTACTGCTTGCAACAACTTCTTCCGCGGTAACAAGGGTTAGGGAGCAAGTAAATATCTAAGTTTCATAGGAGGAGGATGAGTGTGAAAGACAGTAAAAGGGTGGAAGAAAGAATAATGAGGTGAGAGAGACCTCATCTAGGCAGTACAAGAATGTGAGCACATCCACGTGGCTTAAATGAAAAGAACGACGTATCACAACTTGAGAAGTCTCAACCACACCTCATGGGATCGTGAAAACAGCGCTTGCCAGCCTTGCCCACTCACCAAGCCTGTCCCCTGATTTGTAACTGCGACTATTTGGTGTGGAGTGGGCACAGGAAGTGCCTGTCAAGAGACTGGAAGAGGAAATCACATGTACCTGCAGACAGCACTACTTAAAAGTGCTAAGTATATCAAGACAGACTTTTTTCAAAGAACACATGCAAATATAGCACACATCTCTGACTAAACACTTGTTTTAAAAGAGTTAATAGTAAGAATGACAGCAGCCAAGAGTTAAATAAATAAACCCTAACAAGAAAAGAAGTTACAATGTGGGAACAACTGAATAATTTAGTTATCCCTAAGGAATACACTTTTGCCCTGACTAGCTCAGTTTCTGGCTCAAATAGCTAAGCGCTGGACTACTGGCCAATCAGTTGGTAGTTCGAGCCCACCCAGAGGCGCTTCAGAAGACAGGTCTGGTAATCTGCTGCAGAAAGGTCACGGTCTTGAAAACCCTGCGGAGCACAGTTCTACTCTGTACACATGGGGTCACCATGACTTGGAATCGACTCAACGGCAACAGCTACAACTCTCCTTATTATAAAAAGAGACTTTTTTCTTTTTTTAAGAGAGACATTTTAAATTAAACATTTTAGCCCTATTAGGGAATATTCATCTCCACCCTACTGGCCAAGTCCAAGAAGCTGTGGGGAAACACAAAGTTAAAGACATAGTTCCTGTTCACATGAAGTTTACAATCTAGTGAAGGAGATAAGCTATGTATAAAAGCAACCTTAACAAAAACAGGATCTGGTAAGAGAAGTAAAAGTAGAATAATATATGACTTGGCAAAAGAAAGATTCCTTCAAGCTGGTGTGGTAAGAGAAGGCTTTGAAGCAGAGGCAGCATTTGAGCTGGCACAAAGGACCGAAAAAATTCCTAGAGAAGTGGACGTTTGATTAGAACATAAGTAGAGTCTGTGTAGAGAAATGATGAATGAACGGGATGAAGTGGTCAACAGGAACCAATAGCAAAGGGTACTATACTGAAGGTTCTTGGGTGGAGCTAAGGGTTTGCACTCTACTATTAACCTAAAGGTTGGCGGTTCAAACCCACCCAGCAACACCACGGAAGAAAGGCCTTGCGATCTGCTTCTGAAAAAGATCACAGCCAGGAAAACCTTATGGAGCGCAGTTCAACTCTGCAACACATGAGGTCGTCATAAGTCACAATTAACTGAAGGGCAACCAGTTTTCTGTTTCTGTTCTTTTACTATACTCCATTATAAAGAGTTGCTATTTATCCGTTGCCTATCAAAAATGAAAACTATGGAAGGCTCCTCAATAGCAGCATGGTATGGTGGTTACTGTACTCTAAGAAGATTTATCTAGCAAAACTAGGGCAGACAGGCTGAGGTGTGAAAAGACAGAAACTCAGACACCAATTAGGAAGCTATTATAATAATCTGAGTAAGATGACTATTGGCAATAAGGCTGAAAAAGAGTAATGAGATAGATTCTGTGGAGATAAAATCAAGAGTACAGGAATGACTGATGAGATGTGAACAACAGAAGTAAAGGGTCACAAATGACCCAGAAGCTCTGATATTCTGGGCATGGGAAAATGGTAGCACTATCAACAGAGATGGGGATCAACTAGTTTGTGAGAATATACAGTAAGCTCAAACTGGGAAAACAGCAGATCATGCAGGTGACTATGCAACTAAAAATGTTCAGAAAAGATATTGGTACTGGAATTAACAAAAGTGGGGGCCATCTACCCAGAGGTGACACAAGACATCAGAGAAGGCAGCCATGGTTGGCATCTTGGAGAATGCCCATGGTTGTTGAGGGAGAAAGCAGAAAGAACAGTGTTAACAGGAACATTTGTGACTGTTCAATATTCTAAATGACAAGGGAAGACAGGACTTACAAAAGCTTTAAAATGTTTTACAAAACAATAGAATATTTAGGGTGTAGTAAGGGTAAGTGTAGTAGTAAATACAGTTAACAGTAAATGAAATGCTAAACAACAAAATCGGAAACTGCTTGGTGAGGGGGAGAAAGGCAGAGAGAGGAATGGGAGTGACTGGTACGATATAATTGGAAAAGCAACCCAGGGTTTCAGATGTGTTTGTAAATTTTTAGCCCTGGTGGTACAGTGGTTAAGCACTTGGCTGCTAACCAAAAGGTCTGTGGTTTGAACCCACCCAACAGCTCTGTGGGAGAAAGATGTGGCAGTCTGCTCCGTAAAGATTACAGCCTTGGAAACCCTACGGGGCAGTTCTAACTCTGTCCTATAGGGTTGCTGTGAGTCAGAATTGACTCAATGGCAACTGGTTTCTGAAGCTCAGATAAGCTTCCATCATACCATTATACCATTCCTCACATATTTTTGTGACCAAACTATTTTATAATTTTAAGTTGTGTTATGAGAGAGACGTTTTAGTGGACTGACAGGTACAGAAATCTTAGAAGCCAGATTCCAAAGCAGGTAGTAAGACGTAAGCAAACTGTAAAGACAAAGAGGCAGAAAAGGTAAAACAGTTACTGGAGGAGTTCGGCAGAGAAAGTAAGTAAAGTAACGGAATGGTAGTTTGAAATGTTAGCAAGGCCTGAGACAAGCTGTATTGGTGCGCTGACCATTTGTTTTCACTACAGAGAAAAAAGAGTCTCTCCCAGGCAAGGCGACTAAGCCAGCGGAGAAAAGGATATTGAAGATCTAAGCCAGAGGAAAAATGATATAAAGGTCCTAGGAGAGAGAGTGATCAAGAGCACAAATGAAAAGCGGGTCCCTGGAGGGAGAAGAAAAAAACTTTTTTCCTCAGAAACCAAGAGATATAGAAAGTATTTTGTGGTTTAAAAAATATATATACTGAGAGCACTTATAACAGAAAGCCAATTTACTACCCATCTCCCACCTAACCTGTTCACTTGTTGAAAGGGATAGCGTTTTACCCATCTTTGGGTAATTAGGGGCCTAACACAATGGTTAACACATAGTAAGGGCCCAATAAGTGAACGATATTGTTGCACAAAAGAATCATCTAAGAAAGGTAAAAGATGAGGTCACCTGCTAAGAGTGACAAGACAGGATGAAGTCAGAAACTACTAGGAAGCAAGAAAGGTTTGGTCCAACTGGAGAGAATAAACAAAACTCTGAATCAATGAAAAATGAATAAAGAAATGGCAAACAGCCTGAAGGACTCAGCATTGGTTCCTGAAAGAGCATAATGAAATAACAAGCAAGCCCACCAGGCTCAAGGAAGGGTAGGTGGCACAGAGTTCCCAGTTAGGGAAGCAGAACACACAGAACCAGCAAGGGGTTCTCGGTGCAAAAAAGAAAAATGCCTAGTTCCAAACATACTCCTTAATAGGCAAGGAAGCCCCGGGGTGTGCAAATAGTTAATGGGTTCAGCTGCTAATTGAAAGGTTGGAGGCACAAGTCTTCCCAGAGGTGCCTTAGAAGAAACGCCTGTGATCTACTTCCAAAAAATTAGCCACTGAAAAGCTTGGGGTCACCATAATTTGGAATCAACTCGTTGGGAATTGGTTACAGGTAACAGGCACATCGTAAATTGTATACACTGTAAATCATTACCCTTTATAAGGCATTTCCGTAGCAGCGAGTTCTTATAAAGAAAACACTGAGAATGATTTTGATGAAATCAACTCATCTTTATTTAGGGTTTTTTAAATGTCTATCAATTTATTACTAGCAAATGAAATTCCCCAATGCAAACAAAAATGAAAACCTTTTCTGCCATGTCACATATGTGATTTGAATGACTGGAATGGGGAAGTATAAGAATGTCACCTCATTAACAAACATAAAACTGAAGAGAGCTAGGTTTTACTCCTTTCTACTGGATTCTTGTCTTCAGAACAGTGTGTGCGATCCAAAGTCAGACCACCTCTCTGCACAATTAGTGAGGGCTGCATTAGCTGAACTCGGCACTCTCAGTCCAGAATCCCTCCAGAGAATTGGGAAATGATGAGTTCCATCACCTGGCCAACATCACCAACCGCCAAATAGTCACCTCAGGGACTTGGACAAAGACATTCATCCGCTGAGCTGGCAGCCACTACAGCCTGCCTTCCTGAGTCCTTTCTGTGAGGACAACTGTCTAAGTGACCTGTCATAGAGCTTTACACAGCAACATTAATACTGTGGGCCAAAATGAGATTGATCTTTGAGCTTCGTGGTCTCCTGTTGTCAACGGTGCATTATAAAACCAATACTAAATACTTTATAAACAGGTCTCCCTACAGTGTATTAGAAAAACAGTGCATATTTCATGCCCCATAGTTAGGCAGCCACATATCCATCAGACTATTCAATTATTTATTAGGTGCTCAGAAGTGCAATAAAAGTCAATAAACTAACTTCTGGATACTTATAAGCTACTATTTCATTGGAAATTTTACCTGAATGAGAGAACTAGTGCACTACACTGAATGCAGAAAGGAACTGTCCCGGCTCTCTCAAATGTACTGTTAGAAGACAGCACAGGCCTCATAAACAAAAAGGGACGAAAATTCCTATGCCCTGAAGAGAGTCCTGGTGATTTAACTTACAGAGCAAGCATCTTTCTCTTGCTTGTAGTTTTCTCTGGTCTTATCACCCTGGGAAGGCCGTGGTGGTTCAGTGGTGGAATTAATGCGGGAGACCAGGTTTGATTCCCGGCTAATGCGCCTCAAGTGCAGCCACAACCCATCTGCCAGCGGAGTCTTGTGTGTTGCTGTGATGCTGAGTTTCAACCAAGTTTCCAGACTAAGAGGTATTAGGACGGAAGTCCTGGCAATCTACTTCTGAAAATCAGCCAGTGAAAACCCTGTGGATCACAACTGTCTGATCCACAACCAATCATGGGGATGGCACAGGACTGGGCAGCATCTTGTTCCATTGCATGGGGTTGCCATGAATGGGGGGGCTGATTCAATGGCAGCTAACAATAACATACATCTATTGGTTATCATTTAATAAACATCGGATTCTACATGGAAGGTAACAACCACCCCCACCAGCCTGGGAGACAGTCCACGGAAATAAAATCTGGTGGAAATATCTTTAAATCGCCCTGAGTCCTACCAAATGACAAGCACCATTAATGGTTTGCACTTCACATCCCCAAAGAAACTACACAATGACTTAGTGTATAAACTTTCCGCTACATGCACAGCATCGAATTTGGAATATATGAATCTAAGGTTTAGAGTAACATTTTTTTTTTCTTTTTTCAGTTAAAGTTCCCAAGCCCAAAGACACTCTATGATCTGGTCTCTGGTGCCCAATCCAGCATCATCAGGCATCTCTTTCCTGGTCTCACCCCTTTGAAAGAACACTTTCTGTTTAAGAATGTATTCCAGCACTTCAGGAAAGAATTTCTTCAGCTGGGAGTTATTTCCCAGACTATCAGAGGCGTGGACCTTTGTGAAGTATTGTGGGTGCTATGGTTTCACATGTTGGCCACATTAATACTGGAGAGCAAGCATCTGTAACCCACAGCTGTGTGTGCTCCAGCCCCAAAGCACCCGCAAAGTCGATGCCAATGCAAACCACTCTTCCCATCCCACATCTGAACCACACTGGTTTTCTCAAGGAGCCAGCGTCTGAGATACAGTTCTGAAAATGAAGGTTCTGGGTTCTTTCCATTCACATGATGGGTATAGACTGTTGAGAAGAACACTGCTGGAGGGCTGGCTTTTTGCTCCTCCATTCCACACCAAGTGAATAATCCATAAAGAGGGTTACAATGTCAAATGGTGTTCCAAAATCCCTCAGGGAAAAACCTAAATGGATACATACATAGATTTTTGTACACTGCTTTCTTCTTTCTTCCTAGACTCTTGTAGATTTACTCCTATAGGCTGGAGTTTTTAAGGTTGAAAAATATTCTAAGAGGGTAGGAAAAAGAAACAGAAGTAAAGGAGAAATATGGGAAAGACTTGATTTCACATCACTTCCTCAAAAAGATCTGCCTGAATCCTAGAAATAACAAAATTGATTTCATGCAAAACCATGGGACAAGACTAGTTTCTTGTATCATTTTTGCTACTACAAACACTACTGCTAAGATGATTATTCATATTAATGAGTTTGGTATGTAGACAAATTATAAAAGACACAGTTTCTGACCTCAAGTACTTATCTCTGTCTTCTGGGATTTACTCCTCCTGCTAGATTTACTTTTATTCTTCATACCCTTGCCCCAGAGGAAGTGATCACTACTCAGGAGCTGGAGCATTTCCATGGGTGGGGTTTAAATATGGCAACAAGAAGAACGGGAACTTTTGCCCTTGGACAGAGACAATGTTGGCCCCAAAGCTTAGGATGTCTAGTTTGTGGCAAAGAGAAATACAAACTCCCTGTGAAATTTTTACTCTGACCTCCCTGGGCTTTATCAGAAAAATCTTATAAAGTGTGAAAGCAGATAGTGTTCCAGTACGTTATCACATTAAGCTCATATATATAAAAACTATCTTTCTGTACACCAGTGAGCTAAGATTAGGCAACAGTCTCTACCCACCTTTTATGTACAGTTGTGTATGTTTTATGTGTGTGCTATCGCATATAAAGAACAGATAACCCAGGGAATCGGTTTTATCCCATGGTCAAGCGCTAAAGTTCTCCAGTCTGATTACTTAGGTTTGAATGCCTGCAAACCTTTTATTAATCAGCTGACCTCAGCAAGTTATTCAGCCTCTCCAAGCACCAAAACTCCTTATCTCATAAATGGAAATAACAGTACTAGTGACTGAACTGTTGTGAACATTATATAATTTAAATAGCACACAGATTTAGCCCACCAAAAAAAAAAAAAAAAAAAAAGCCGTTAACTTTGAGTTGATTCTGATTCATAGCGAACCCACAGGACAGAGTAAAACTGCCCCATAGGTTTTCCAAGGCTGTAATCTGTACAGAAGCAGACTGCCACATCTTTCTTCCACAGAGCCACTGGTGGGTTCGAACTGCTGACCTTTTGGTTAGCAACCGAACGCTAAACCGCTGTGCCACTAGGGCTCTTGCCTAAGCATATAAGCACTCAGTAAATAATTGTTGCTGCACATGTATATGAGCGTAAAGTGATTTCACATCAGAAGCCCACAGGCCAAACTTAGCCTTGAATGTGTTTTGCTTGGCTCCTAACATGAGTGTGTAAGTGTGTTTAATTAGTGGTCAAAATGTAAAAATCAAGAGATTTCAAAATAAACTATGGATTTCCAGCTGTGGGGGCAGGAGGAGATGAAGGGCAAAGTATCAGGGAGCTAAAGATATGGCAACAATTAGCTGGGTGGAATAGAAGCTACCCTTGGTTAGTAAGCACTCTTAAGTGGAGGATAGTCTCCACGACTCCCCACTGTATTATACCCTACCTGTTTCACTTCGAGTACCTGGGTGGTACAAAGGGTTAGTGCACTTCGCTGCTGAGTGAAAGGCTGGCAGTTCAAATCTCGAGTCCACCCAGAAACGCCTCTCCTTTCCCTTTTCCTTTCTCCGAAAAGAAAGCTACAGTCTACTTCCCAAAAAATCAGCCATTGAAAACCCTATGGAGCACAGTTTTACTCTAACATACATGGGGTCACCATGAGCTGGAATCAACTGGACAGCAACTAGTTGTTTTACTCAGTTCTATTACTTGTCTGGCCACAGCAGACATTAGAGTTTGTGAAGTCTGGTCTATAAGTCACTCCTCACTAACCTGGCTGGCATACATGGATAATTCACTCACACACATAAGTGAAAGTCATATTTATACAAAATGTCAAGTACAAAAAATGTTTCCTATTTTAACTACTTCTGATAATAATAACACTGAAAGGCTTTTTTTTTTTTTGCTTTTGCTTTCTCTAAGACCTTTATTGTTAATAACATATACAAAGAATGAGTAAATCCATTGCCTGTGACTCTATCAGGACCTCTCCTACAATTACAGACCTGAGCTTTATGACAGCTATCTCAGTAACAGCAGTTCTCAAATGTTTTAGTTTTTAACCAGTGGAAACCTTCACAAAAAAATCATATTCACATGTGGGACAAGAACCACAAAGACTGGGTCCCCAGCCAGAGACCTCTATGCACAGTCATAAGGCTGCACAAAAAAGTTTAGAAAATTAATCTAATCCCATTGCTTTACTGTACAAACAAGTAAGCTGTGGTAAAGTCAAAAAATGAGTTGGTAGCACAAGCTGAACCTCTTGGGATTCTCCCAGATTGCATCTACACCAGAGTTAAAAGCAGCAGTCTGAAGGTTTGAGAATCCAGTAGCGTGTCCTAACTGCTCTTACTGACTTACAGAACCAACAATTAAATTTCCCAGAATTTTGTATGTCACTTGACTTCACATTTGTAACTTGGAATTGGCCATGGTGGGACTATTTATTCCACCATCACACCTGTTGCCATTGAGCAGACTCCAACTCATGGCAACCCCATGTGTGTCAGAGAAGAACGATGGTCCACAGAGTTATTGATGGCTGATTTTTCGGAAGTAGATTGGCAGGCCTTTCTTCCCAGGTATGTCTGGGTGGACTTGAACCTCCGAACTTTCCGTCAGTAGCCAAGCATGTTAACCATTTGTACCTCCCAGGGACTCCAGAAATCAGCAAATACTACAAAGCACGGTTCCCCTGCCCCATGAGCCAGATGTTAAACATTCACCAGCACAGCACTGACTGAGATTATGACTTTTGGCTATTGGGCATCTTCATATGGTACATGTGATCATGTCTATGTTTTGTACTTCCTTCTGGGGATTTGAGGATTTTGGTGAAGAGTATTGAGAAAACTCAGCTAGATACTTAAGAGTTATAGAACAAAATAAATCAACACAGAAGTTGGCAGTTCTTACTACGTACAGGCATTGTGATAAGTTTTATTAACAAATACAACTACAGTAAGATCTCGCAATCCAGAGCTCTTAGGAAATTAATCATTCTGGATAGAGAAAGAGTCTGGGGGATGTTACTTTAAATTTATTGAGCACCTGTTGTATGCCAGGTACTATGGAATGCATGAAATCTTATTTTTTCTTCACAGGCCCTATGATATAGGTATTATTATTCTCATTTCACCAACAAGGAAACTGAAGTTAAGAGTTAAGTCACTTGGCCAAGGTCTTCTATTAAGTGTCAAAGTGAGGATCCCAGACCAAGTTGGTCTGATTTCAAATCTGTGCTCATCCCATTAGCCTGCATTGCCTATCCAGGTTCCTATCATTTTAGACAAGAATTTTTTAAAGGTGTTGCTTTTTTCACATATTACCCTATGTTTTTTAACAGGGCATAACTTTCTTAATAATTTAAATTGTTCACTTTGAACATCAATTAATATGTAGTGATACCTTAGGGCCTCTAAGAGGTTGTTGGGGGCTGAGGCGGGGGGGTCGGGGTTGCTCTGTTTTTTTAATTCAAAAACCTATCATTTTATACCCTTGTAATTACTTGTGATTACTTCTTGTATCTCTAGTATTTCCTTTCTGTACATTTCTAGGGAGCCCTGGTGGTGCGGTGGTTAAGAGCTGGGCTGCTAACCAAAAGGTCCGCAGTTCAAATCCACCAGACACTCTTTGGAAACCTATGGAGCAGTTCTACTCTGTCCTCCAGGGTAGCTATCAGTTGGAGATCGACTTGACGGCAACAGGTTTGGTTTATGGTTTGGTCCACTTGTAGAATTCGCTGTTTTATTTTACTATAAGCCTTTCCAAAGGAATACTAAGCAGTAGTTAAAAAGAATTAGAAAAAGCTTTAAGTGCTCACAATGACCTTCTCCAAATAAATCATGTGTAAGAACCTACGTTTGGGCTATATTTGAGCAAAGCTATTTCTGGAGTAATATCTGTAAGAATCTGGTAACACAAGTCACGTCTGAGTAGGGATAGGTAATTTGTTTTTTCTGTATAAACTTTAAGATCCCTGGATGGTGCGGACAGTTTTATACTCAGCTACTAATCGAAAAGTTGGTGGTTCAAACTCACCCAGCAGCACCACAGGAGAAAGTACAGGTGATCTACTTTCCTGAAGAGTACAACCAAGAAAACCCTATGGTGCTAAGTTCTATCCCATAGCACACAGAGTTACTCAGTTACTCCACTGACTCAGAATCAGCTGGATGGTACAGGTTTGGTGCTTGGGTTGTTCTTTCGTTTTGTTTTGGGTTTTTTTGGTATACACTTGTGGAGTGAATATGTATTACCAATTAGCAAAACAAAAAATTAAAAACATATAATCATGGTCTTGACTACCAAATTGAATTTTAGCTTTCAGCAAAATGCTGGGGAACGATCTTAGAAGTTTGTTATCTAAGCTTGGGTGCTGTTTCATCTCTTTACCAAGTGCCATCAAGTCGACTTTTACTCATGGCAACCCCATGTGTGTTAAGAGTAGAACTGTGCTCCGTAGGGTTTCGAATGGCTGATTTTTTTCAGAAGTAGATTGCCAGGACTTTCTTCTGAGGCACCTCTGAGTGGACTCAAACTGCCGACCTTTGAGTTAGCAGCTGAGCACATTAACAGTTTGCACCACTCAGTGATGGCCAAAGCACTGTTTTTGCCTGGTTCTCAACTGTGTTCATACTGGTAAAGTAATATTCAAGGCAAGGTCCTCTAATTTCACCTGACTTACTATACAACTGGTGAGACTATACATAAACACACATGAGTTAAATAAAAGACCTAAGTAGCTGCTCTCTCTTAATAAAGTCGAATTCAGTACATGGGGTAGTAGCTACATTACTGAGAACATAAGTAATGTGGTCACAAAAGAAGGACATAAATAGAGTATTTCTACAATACTTTAAGGACAATATTGACTAGCAAAGAAAAGACAAAAGAGGGTTCCAACTGGCTGGAGGGGCATGAATAAAAACAAGTGTAAGTAAGCATTGTTCCTTGGGTAGATGAGACATATTAATAAGATAAGTTAGAAAGAGAATATGCAGACAAATCATAGACGCCTTGAAATCTGGACTTTAAGTTTCTGAACAGAAAAGAAATAATCGAACTTATGTTTAGTCTAGGACCAGAATATATCAGAAAGGGAGAGAACTGAGGCAGAAATATTCCATTAGGGGACCTGTGTTGTATTCAAATATGCCCCTAGAAGGAATCTCTGAGAGCAATTATCTTCGTCTGTTTTGTATCTGTGTCTGTACCCCAAGTATCGAAACACTGGGCACTATAGTAAACCCCAGCAGAAAATGGGCACCCCATGACAGGATACAAGAACCTAAACTATGTAACAGTAAGAAACAAAGATACAATTTAAAGAGTCTTTGTTTTAGGGACTGGACTGGACTGTGGGACATAAAGTGATACTCGTGAAGAGTGTGCCTCTTAGTCAACTAGATACAAGAGACCAAAGGAGCAGCTTCTGTCCAGAGGTGAGATGGGAAGGCAGAGAGGATTTGGAGCTGGTTGACTGGACATGGGGAATCAGGGGCAGAAAGAAAGAGTGTGCTGTCGCAGAATGGGGCGAGCAATTAGGGTCATATAACAATGTATGTATAAAATTTTGTATGGGAGACTAACTTGAAATGTAAACTTCATTTAACTACAACAATAAAAAAATAGTCTTTGTTTTGTTTTTTAAAAATATTCTACAAGAACTGATGCTTAGATGAACTGTAGGTTTGAAGGACAAGAACAAGTCAAAAATTATTGTGTAAGATTTCCAGTTAGGAAAATGACGGAAGAGGAACATCCTAAGACTAGTATTTAATTGTGTGCATTGGATGTAATTTGACATTTTACACATGAATGCTACCAATCATGTATGGACAGTTAAAATTTTTCTACCTAAAACATATTCTCTGAAATTAATACTGGGGGATGGCCTTTACTGTCTTCTCTGTACTCCTGACTGGCATCTCATCCAATCGCATTTGGTTTCTCCACTCACCTCTAGGCTGATCCCATCAGGAAGTGCTGCATTTCTCTTACAGAACCTACTACTTTTACCTTGCACTATAGTAATATCACTTTAAGGACTAAAGTGCACCTGACCCAAGCCAAGGTGTTTTCAATTGCCTCATATGTATGCAAAAGCTGGACAATGAATAAGGAAGATCAAAGAAGAATTGATGCCTTTGAATTATGGTGTTGGCGAAGAATAATGAATACACCATGGACTGCCAGAAGAACAAGTCTGTCTTGGAAGAAATACAGCCAGACTGCTCATTAGAAGCAAGGATGGTGAGACTTTGTCTCACGTACTCTGGACATGTTATCAGGAGGGACCAGTCCCTGGAGAAGGACATCATGCTTGGTAAAGTAGAGGGTCAGCGAAAAAGAGGAGGATCCTCAATGAGATGAACTGACACAGTGGCTGCAACAGTCGGGTCAGGCACAACAACAATCATGAGGATGGCACAGGACTGGGCAGTGTTCCATTTTGTTGTACATAGGGTTGCTAAGAGTCAGAATCGACTTGACGGCACCTAACAGCAACAACATAATAATGTTACACATAAGCTGTAAGTTTGACGAAAGGATCATCTATCCACGTCAGATGGTAAGGGGCATCCTTCCAGAACACCTGGCACACCCAATCAGTAAAAATAAGTGATATCTCAAACAAGCTCTAGTATCTTCTAGATTTCTGCAACTGAATATCCTTCTTGTTCAGACCCAAAATTCAGTATCTCTGAATTGGACCATAATGCATCCTCTCCAAAACTGCTACATGCCCCACTTTGAGTTTTTGTTAATAAGTCTCCCACTCAGCAAGACTTGAAAGCAAATTCATGTCCATTTCACCTCTATACATTACACCATGTTTGGCATGCTGCCTTTTGTTTGGGAGTGTTCAACAAATTTCATGGAATGAATGAATACATGATGAACAAATAATTGCAGTAACTTTCAGGAATTTCTGTGATAGCGAGATAAATTCAGGCATAGCTTCCATTGGCAGTTCCCTCTGCAACTATGGCAGGTATTACTTAATCGAGCACAGAACTTTTCTTTTTTCTCCTGGCCCAACTTGGCCTCTCAAAGCACTCATCACCAGTCAGTCCAAATTCACCCACAAGATGAAACATATTTATCATCCCTGGACTATGCCACTTTTTTTGTTTTAAGTTCCAATTTTGTATTATTTAAAATGCTTTTCCAGGCAAGCCTAAAGGAAGAAACATAAAACAGTCCTAAGGTCAAAACTAAATCCAGAACTGTGAAAACTTACTTCTAAAACATTCTTTCCTATGGTAGCATTTAAAGGTGGTGAAGATACCCACTATATTGTAGACACGCAAGTCCTGAATGAAAAATATATATATATCTTTCTCCATGATCACTTCAGCAGACAGTGCTAAATGCCTTCCGGGAAAACGTATCTGTTAAAGCCAGTGGCACCACATCTAAGAGATCAGCAATGGAATCTCTCAAGAAAAGCCCACCTGTGGGTGGTCTCTGTTCCTTTTCAAGAAATCTCCCCATCGCCCAATTTCCCTTTCAAATTACAGTCTTATTTTTCTCAAAATAAACATAATTATCCAACCCAATGCAAATTCATTTGTCCAGATAGCACATACGTTGTAGGCACTTTTCTAGAAATATTAATTCAAATCAAAATGTACTCCCGAGTACAAGACAATTAGTAAATTTTCAGTGAGTATTTTTTAAATTGTTTTCAACCAGAGATAACTTATAAGATCAAATTTTTAATGTAGTGTGATTTGAATTCCTATCTAAAGACAAAATTAACTGACATTAAGGACTTTTAAATTTTTTTTTCTTTTAAAAAACATGAGATCAGATGACAGATCTGTTCATCTTGCCACATTTCAAGGCAAAGAAAGCTAAACGGTGAGGAATTACATTTCAGATGGGAAGTTGTTTTGGCTTTTTGTTTGGTTATATTCTGTTTTACTAATGCCTGAACATGATAAACGATTATATACTATGATGGAAAATCAGAGGCTGCAATATTTTCAAATGCTTTTGTTTCCATCTTAGACAGATAGTCCAAAGTCTACCGTTTTAAATACAATTAAGTATCACCTAATAACTTCAGCTTCAAGGCACTGTGTCTTCACAATATTAAAACAACTGATCAATGAAGTCAATGTGTTGGGGGGCAGCATTAAGTCAAATGAGTTGTTTCATGCTGTTGTAGACAAAATCACCAGCTGGCTGAAGCTGTGAATTAGTAGGTTTAGTCTTAGAACTAACATTTTCATGCAGTCTTAGAGAACAAGTCATTTTTACCAATTACTTGGCAATCATGCATTTCAAAGACAGCCTCTCTAGTTGCCAGATGAAAAAACAAAAAATTACAAGTTACACAGGAATCTGCGTATTTTCCTTATTTTCTAGATTCGACCCCTCGCTAAACAAATACGTATCATCAAAAAACAAAATCTCAAAAATCTTCTTTTAAAAAGAGAAAGAAACAAAACATATATTAACTTAAGAATTTGTCCATAACAAAGCAACTGAAGGAGGATGGTGAGATGGCAACTCAGCCAAAGCTAAATGTATTCCACATGGTTAGTAGCCAGCAAGCTCTGAATTAAGGGGAAAAAGTCTGACACTTAGAGGCTTCAAAATGAACACAACCTCTTAGAGGTCCACTCTCTGTTACGATTCCAGATGCACATTTTAATAGTGATTAAAATTTATGGAAATGCATAGAGTCTAATGTCAGGATGTTTCCGTGTCCCTTAATATCATTTGAACACCCCAGGTCAACTATAACATGACATTTATGGTCTGGAAGCAAGGTGGGTGATCTGAAACTATATTTTAGCAGATCTTGTAGACTCCTCTTTCAATGGTTGTGGGCCAGACACAGCAGAGTTTGAACATTCACAAAGGTTGTTAAGGTAAAGCATAATCCCAAGTGTGTTAGCATAAAACTACCCACTTCAAAAAGATTTCAGAGTATATTTTATTGAATCCTGAAATGCACGTCCTGGTAAATTTCTATATAAACTTGATTTACAAATTCTACTGAAAATTGCCACAGCTGGCAGAATAAATTACTACAATAAATCATTATTAAATAACTGTAAATCTTTGTAATGACATAATGCCTAGCCCAAAAAAGTGTGCAGAAGTGAACATTCAGAAGAAGAAAAGCACTCTTCACACAGGAAAACAAATTATAGAATTTACCATGCCAACATTACAATATGATTCAATAACTAAACAGTGGAATAAAATTCACATAAATAGTACTTAAATCTACAGCAGAGCTGTGTTCACTACTCATCAAAACGAATTGTATAGCAAGGGGCAACGGACTCAAGTTTTGGACATTAATGTTCACAATGCCAGCGGAAAGTCTTACATGTATAGCTGCTGCCAGTATTTTTGCTACACAATAAAAGCGTATTCCAGGTATCAATCAGCAAGCCCAATCTGAAGGTTCATAAATATTCCTTAAAAATAAGCTATTTTGGTGCGGCTACCACCACTCACTGCTCTGACCGGGACCACAACAGAGGGTTCTGGACAAAGCTGGAGAAGGATGTAGAACAAAATTCTAACACACACAAAAAAGACCAGATTTACTGGCCTAAAGGAGACTGGAGAAACCCCGAGAGTATGGCCCCCAGAAACCCTTTTAGTTCAGTGGTGAAG
>NW_004443961.1:16094620-16135720 GCF_000243295.1 Trichechus manatus latirostris
GAGAGGGTTGACATGTCATGGGGTTGTTAACCAATGTCATAAAACAATATGTGTACTACTGTTTAATGAGAAACTATTTGTTCTGTAAACCTTCACCTGAACTACAATAAAAAAATTAAAAATTAAAAAAAAAAAGCTATTTTCCCACCACCCCCTACTCCTCCATATAGAGCTCCACCTTACTTCAAAATAAAATTTTTTTTAAAATCTGAAGTTATATCTTTTTGATGTGCAATTGATGGGTATTTACAGTAAATCATTACTTTAGATATCACCAGAAGTAATCACTCCAAACTTCCCTGCCTTATTTTGCTCTCCCAAGCCTCCATTCCTCTGAGCCCAGACACTTGGTTCTGGTGTCGAAACTGTTGGGCTCACGGCTCCAGCTGAGATGAACTCCAGTAAAGCAACAGGCTCCAAAGTGCCTGCTTACAGCTTGTGATTGCTTCCTCCACCTCTCAGGAAGGGTAAATTATTAACCGCCACTTTCACAACAGAAGACCTGTCAAGCTAAACCTGTTAAAACTGTTAATCTACCAAGGATTTCACACTGCCAGTTGGTAAAATCATATCAAAGACATTACTTCCCACACTTGTTTGTATTTATATTTCAGTTCACAGTCCTGCTCGTCATAAAATGAAAAGATATCCCAGGATGTGACCTCTACCTCTTTATCTGTTTGTATGTGGGCAAAAGTATCTGTGAATAAGGAACTTCTGCCGCTTCCAAAATGTGCAAGATGTGCCAATATATGAGGCTGATTCAGTTCAGGAGTCCTGCCTCCAAATCAACAAACTTGCAGCCTGAGCAGTCCCATCTAGACTGTTGTAGTCTAGATCAGAATATTTTTGTGAATACCAATAAAAGGGTATTTTCCCCCTATATTTCACTTACCAATTTGCATTCAATTATAGGTACAAAAAGCCATCTCTTTTTCAATATGCAGCAACTGCTTTAATAAAATTATTATTAAATGCATCTATCCAAAAAGCACTTGGGCCCTTTCTTTCCAACAAGGTAAATTTTTTCCCAACAAGATACTTCTCCCCTTACGTCCTCTTCCAAGCCACACGAAGTCATTCTCTGCCTATCGCCCTCCCTCATGAAGAGCAGAGCATCTCTGCTATGGCCTAAAAACCTGGCACATTCCAGACCAAATAAACCACTAAAGGATAGCTAACTCTGTGAAAGGAGCCCTCGTGGCACAATGGTTAACTGCTCAGTTACTAACCAACATGCTGGCAGTTTGAAAAGATCTGACCGGCGACCTGCTTCCATAAAGATCACAGCCTAGAAAACTCTATGGGGCAGTTCTACTCTGTCATACAGGGTCACTAGGAGTCGAAACTGACTTCACAGCAAGAACTCCTCAGTAAAGGGCAAAAAACATCTAAAAGTTATGTGTGGAAACAACTGAAAATATTTCCAAATAAGGAAACGTGCGAAGAAAGAGAGCATGAGAGGACACAATGACCCAAAGGAGAGGGATGAACACAAGCTAGAAAAGGAGGCAAGATAAAACAAGCGAGACCAAGAGAATGTATAATCCAGTGAACAAAAATGACAGCAGTTGTGGACTATGGGACATAAAATGACACCAGTGAAGACTGTGCTTCTCAAGTAGATACATGAGACTAACTGGGCAGCTCCTGTCTGGAGGCGAGATGAGAAGGCAGAGAAGGTCAGGAGCTGGTTGAATGGATACGGGAAATCAGGGGTAGAAAGGAGGAGTGTGCTGTCACAGTATAGGGAGAGCAACTAGAGTCACATAACAATGTGTGTATAAATTTTTGTATGAGAAACTAACTTGAATTGTAAGCTTTCACTTAAAGCACAGTAAAAAATAAAAATAAAAAAATGACAGCAGTTGTGTGGAGATGCCATCTAAGACCATTCCCTTAATTAGCATAGAAAGGCAGGGGTCTAGTTTACAAGATATTAATCAGCAAAAGTAATCAAAAGACTGTAATATTATCAATTGCTGAGACTGTGTGTCCACTACAAACCACTTAGTTAACACAATAATTATATAACAAAAAACATGGGTTCCTCCTTTATTTTTTCTATTGCACAATCTCCCTACCTACCTCAACCTCCTACATGACCAGGCTATAGTCCACTGCTGAACACCAAATCCCTGTCTTCAGCCCAGATCTCTCTTCTACACTTCAAATGCACTCAAGCAAGCTACCTATCACTTCCCGTGGAACGTCTAATAGGAACTTCAAACTCCACATCTCCCAAGTGTCCATCTTACAACTCCTCAAATTTGCTCCTCCTCACGAACAGTCCAGGCTCAGTAAATTGCACCATCACCATTGAGGGTTTGAACCTGGCAGCCATTCTTAATTTTTAAAAGTAAATAAAAATTATTTTCTCCATTTATAAATGGCAAAGCGACCACTTTATCCTTTCCCCCTTTTCTTAAAAGTGTTTCCTCAAGAACATAGTGAACTTGAGTCCTTATTCTAACCTCTGGAAAAGAGATAAAGCTCTCTAGGGATTAAGCTCAGTTTCTACTTTTTACAATGCAGAGCTGTCTCTAAGGTCAAGGGCCAAATAACCTCTAGATATATAAAAATGAACTTCTGAAATTAGCTATAAAGTGTCTCTCATGAGATGTACAGAACCTGTCACAAAGGGTAGCCCTTTGTCTCTCAAAGAAATCAGAAGTTAATATACTTTCATCTCTTTGCTGTATGAAATGTGAGAATTTTTTCTAACCTAACGAAGTTTACACTACCTTACATGCATGTAAATCTGTTAACGGTTGCTCAAAAATAAACTGTGTTCTCTCTCTGTTCTATGCTGATTACAAGGGATCCTTTTGTTGGCAGAATTTCTTCGACAATGGCTCCCAGGCCTTCTGACACCCTATATACAATCAATCTCCATATCCTTCCAGTCTATCTTGTAAGTGTCTCTGGATCCACCTACTCTTCATCCCTATGGCCTACCACCTTCTGACAGATGAAATACCTCCTACTTCAGCTTCCTGAATTCACTTTTTCTCCTTTAAACCCATCTCCACGTCACAGCCAGGGTGAGTTTTCCAAAATCTTTTAACACAACCTGACAAGATTTGACCCCTGACAACTTAACCAAGCTTATCTTTTGACCTTCTCATGGTGATCTCAGATTTTCTCTCTGCCCCAGTCATTCTAACACTGCTTTGAAGCACTCTCCCTTTCTCACTTCTAGAACCTCCCCTGGCCTTCAGAGATGCCTTTGTTGACCTGGACTAGAATAGATTATTATTCACTCTTATAGCACCCTGTACTTTTCTTTCTCAGTACTTGTAATTATTTAATTTCTTTCTTCCCTCTGGGTCAATAAACATATGACAGGACAGCACTTTGCCCAGATTCAATAAATACTTTAGCACTGAGTGAATGTCCCCACATCCTAGCCAATGAAAGCAGAGAGGCAGTATATTAAAGCCACTAAAAAGAGTAGGATGGTTTGTTTTATTATATATACTGTAATATGGTATTAGCATCTGGAATCTTGTAATTTTGCAAGTACTGTATTTTACGCAAATAACCCAAGACTTCTACTTCTGTTTGCCAACCTTACCCTCCTCTAGAGAGGTATTTTCATAAGTTGCTAGGGAAAAAAAAATTAGCATAGTGCACTTATGAAAATACCTCACATGTGAATGGCGGGGTTAGCAAACAAAAGGTAAAAGGTGCTTGTTATTTGCGTTAAAATATGGTAATTAAACAGGAACCCATTTTCTGAAGGACTTCCCATCACCACTGCTTTTTGGTTATCCTGATGCTCAGAGCTTGTCAAGAGAGAGATTATTTCATTTATACCCTAGGAATTCAGTCCAGTGAGCCCTTGAGTAATAAGTTAACAACTGTCAGCCATATCCGAGTTAAAAATGTAAGATACATTTGTGAAAAGTTTGTTGACATTTTTTTCAGATCTGACACAAACAGTTTGGTTTCTAGGTTTCCTCAAGCCCCTTTCTCAAAATTCCATTGTTAACAACAGCTAATGCAAATTTTGACTATATAATTTTATTTTTTCCTTCAATATTTATTGAATGCCTACCATGCTCCTGGTACAATGATAGCAATGGAACCCTTAATTTAAAAAAATTGTACCTGCAAATCATACCTAAATTCACTGTGTTACTTCAGAGCAAAATGCATGGTGGTGGTGGTGGTTTTTGCTCTTAGTCAGCCCTGAACTCATGCTGACCTCATGCACAACAACCCTATGTGCAAGGGGATTGGTATATTGCGATCCGTAGAGTTTTCATTGGCTGATTTTCAGAAGTAGATGACCAAGACTTTCTTCCTAGACCATCTTAATTGGCGTCTCTGCTGAAACCTGTTTAGCCTCGTAACAATGAAAGACTCCAGTGGCAGACAGGTGGTGGCAGCACCTGAAATGCACTGGCCAGGAATCAAAGCAGGATCTCCCTGCATGGAAAGGGAAAATTCTACCACTGAACCACCACTGCCGATCCATATATGATGAAGTCTTCTAGTTTACCAAGTACAGGTTCCCCTGCTATCCAAAACCTATGAAACCGATTGCTATGAAACTTTTTGTAAGCCGAAGGGGCATAAAGTGACAAAGCAATTACCATTAATTTACCTGGGAAAGATTTTTGAGCATTCTCAGACCCAAAAAGTAACCTACCAAATCATACCAAATAACATAAATAAACAATCATACCTTATGAGCTCTCTTATGCTTTTTTTCCCTCATAGGCAAAATAGTCTTCTTGTGTGTGTGTGTGCGCTTTAGGTGAAAGTTTACAAAGCAATTAGTTTCTCATTCAACAATTCTCTTACACTTTTCTGATACCTCAGGACACATCTTGCTAACAGATGCAAAAAATAAATCAACATAAACCACAGATCCTCACATACACAGTTCAAAGCTAAGACGGCTTGATGCTGAGATGCTGAGTGTAGTTCCCGAGAAAGAAGCTTGGCAACGCCACTCTCGCTGCTCGGGATGCGCGCTGCCTCTTTAATGGCTCACTGCAAAACAAACATTGAATGCTATTTCCGCTGTTTTTGGTAAAAGCAAAAATTCTCTTCAGATTTCTATTGGCAAAAACAAGTACTAACGTAGGTCTTTCGTGAAAGTGAAATGGTGTAAAGAGAATTTTTGAAAAGTGGGGCATACCTGTATTTTATATGTAACCAAATAGTTTCCGTACTTAGAGTTCAGCGATAATTTTATTCAACGAACTACAAACAGAAAGCAAGGTATACTGGTCTTCTATTGCTGCTGGCAAAATTACTGGTGGTGGTGGTAGGTGCCGTTGAGTCAGTTCCAATTCGTACAGACCCACGTACAACAGAACGAAACAATGCCTGGTCCTGTGCCATCCTCACAATCCTTACTATGTTTGACCCCATTTCTGCAGCCACTGTGTCAATCCATCTCTCGTTGAGGGTGTTCCTCTTTTTTGCTGACCCTCTACTTTACCAAGCATGATGTCCTTCTCCAGGGACTGGTCCCTCTTCATAACATGTCCAAAGTACATGAGATGAAGTCTCACCATCTCCGCTTCTAAGGATATTCTGGTTGTACTTAGAAGAAAGATTTTTTCATTCTTCTGGCAGTCCGTGGTATATTCAGTAGTCTTTGCCAACACCATAATCACAAATGCCCAACTTTCACATGCACAAGGTAATTGAAAATACCATGGCTTCCATCAGGCGCACCTTAGTCTTCAAGGTGACATCTTTGCTTTTTAACACTTTCAAGAGGTCTTTTGCAGCAGATTTGCCCAATGCAATACGTTATTTGGTTTCTTTGCTGCTTCCATGGGCACTGATTGTGGAACAAAGTAAAATGAAATCCTTGCCAACTTCAATATTTTCTCCATTTATCATGACATTGCTGATTGGTCCAGTTGTGAAGATTTTTGTTTTCTTTATGTCGATGTGTAATCCATACTGAAGGCTGGAGTCTTTGATCTTCATCAGTAAGTGCTTGAAGTCCTCTTTGCTTTCAGCAAGCAGGTTGTGCCATCTGCACATCCAAGGTTGTTAATTAGTCTTCCTCCAATCCTGATGCTGCCTTCTTCATACAATCCAGCTTCTCGGATTATTTGCTCGTTATACAGACTGAGTTTAAGTATGGGGAAAGGATACAACCCCAATGCACACCTTTTCTCATTCTAAATCAAGCAGTATCCCCTTGTTCTGTTTGAACAACTGCCTCTTATTCTATGTACAGGTTCCTATTCTTCACAATGTTATTCATAATTTGTTATAATTTGTTAAAATTTGGCACAATTAGCACCCAAAAAACATTTTAAATAAAAAAAAATTATTTTCTCACAGTTGTGGAGGTCAGAAGACTGACACAGGTCTCATTAAGCTAAAATCAAGGTGTCAGCAGGGATACATTCCTTCTGAAGGCTCTAGGGGAAGAATAAATTTCCTTGCCTTTTTCAGCTTCTAGAGGCCTCCCACATTCCTTGTCTTGAGAGCCCCTTTACACCCTCTTCAAAGCCAGCAATGTTGCACCTCTGAACATTCTTCCATAGTCACATAGCTCTCTGACGACTGCCTGGAACGTTTCTCAACTTGTAGGAATTCATGTGATTAGACTGGGCCCACCTGGATAATCCAGGATCATCTCCCCATCTCAAAGTTCTTAACAAGCTTTAATCACATCTGCAAAGTCCCTTTTGCCAGTCTGCCATTTAAGATAACATATTTATAAAGTCTTAGACATCCTGGGGGAGGGAGGGGGGAGGCTGGGGAAGCTTAATTCTGCCTACACCACAAGACATACAAAATCTTCAGGCTAGCATTCCCACTATGTGAATTAATAGCATTTCTAATTGCCCATTATATGAAATCTGCTAATTTCATATACAAGTAAGGCACAATACATCAATCTTATTGTCACAATAAAAATCTTAGAAGAATCCATTGGTTTTATTTACACTCACAGATGCAACAATTAGATAAAGCTTTTTTAAAAATACTGTTTATAAGCAGCTGTCTAAGATTCAACTATTGGTCTCTTCCTGTCTGAAGCAAAGGGCACTGAAGAAAACCGAAGACTCAAAGAAGCAATTAGTCCAAAAGACTAACGGCCCACATGAACCACAGCCTCCACTAGACTGAGACCAGAAGAACTAGATGGTCCCCGGCTACCATGACCAATAGCTCTGACCAGGAGCACAATAGAAGGTCCGGGTTAGAGTGGGGGAAAATGTAGAACAAAATCCAAATTCATAAAAAAGACCAGACATACTGGTCTGATGGAGACTGGAGGAACCTCTGAGACTATAACCCTAAGACACCCTTCTAACATGGAATGGAAGCCACTCCTGGAGATCATCTTTCAGCCAAACAATAGACAGGCCTATAAAATAAACAATAACACCCACACAGAAAGTGCTCCTTAGAACAATCAACTACATAAGACCCACAGGTCAACATTTTCCTAAAAGCAAAGATAAGAAGGCAGGAAGGAGCAGGGAAATGGGGAGCCCACGGTAGAAAAGGGGAAAGTGCTGACACATTGCAGGGACTGCAACCAACATCACAGAACAATGTCTGTAGGAATTACTGAATGGGAAACTAATTTACTATGTAAACTTTCATCTAAATCACAAAAGTATTTATATATATATAATATATATATTATATATATATATATATATATTTAACTTATCTTTCATCTGAATGGGAAGAGAAAAAGCACTCCGAAATCAAAGCTTATTCTATTGGTATAAACAGATTCCTGATGAAATTTGTTGATTTTACGAATGATAAATTCTAGAAAACCAGTTAAACAAAAGTGAGACTTAATTTCATGATATAGTTTTCCATTCACATCAACAAGCACTATACATGTAGAGAAATGGGTGACAAGTTACCATTGCAACAGCTGACTATAATCTCACAGTTTAATAAGGAAGATACAATTTTCATGTAAAAATCTTAGCAATCAGATGTGACTTATTAATTGCATTTTATTAATTTTGCATTTTGCTATTAATTTTTTTTTCCTCCAGAGAGTCAAAGACCACACCTGAAATCTGTTTTATTCAGGACAGTATATGTTTTCCGTACAGATGCTAGAAAAGGACTTTAATGGAAAATATGTAGTTACTTTTAAGATTTCAGGGACAGAAAAGCCACCAAATAGATTTTATCTTAATTTTTTTTTTTTAGTTTGAAATCTTATTATTTTGATAGAATGTAAAAAGTTTCGAATTAAAAGGAGATTACTAGTATCAGCGCGAATCAGTGTCAATGTCCCTCACAATAAAAAACGGAGGAAAAAGTATTCCTAAACACAGCTTGAAAATAAATCTTGGAAAAAAAAAAAAATTCTAACTATGCCATTTATATTTAATTTGGTTTTATTTTATATTTTAAATCTGTGAAGGCATTCATAATCATATTTACAGCTTGATGTCATGTAAAATTCATAGAACAACTCCATTTTTGGAGACAGAAACTCTTTATGAGGTAAGTATTTTCTGAATTGTATTTGCAATGACAATGGATTAGTTTTATAACAAAAAAGTCTATAATGCTACTTACACTTGGGGAGGCAGAAGAGGCCAGTGTCCTAACAAAGCCTACCTAAGCCTATCTAAGCATACTACCAAGTGCTCAGCTGTGTTTTAAAACTAAGGTGAGAAAAGATAAGTTCAATGCAACTTTCTTAAAGTGACTGGCATGTATCAGAGTACCACAGCTGTTCAGTGACTCTCAGAAAATGTTCTCGCTATCAAGTGGAAGAAGCCCTGGTGGCACAGTGGTTAAGAGCTTTACTGCTAACCAAAAAGTTGGCAGTTCAAATCTACCCAGCCATTCCTTGAAAACCCTAAGGGACAGTTCTACTCTTTCCTATAGGGTCACTAAGAGTTGGAATCAACTCAACAGCAACGGGTTTAGTTTGGTTACCAAGTGGAAAATAAACAGCCAAGTTGTTCAATACTGACTTCATCCAAGTTTTGGGTCTAAATCATGCATCAACAGGGATGAAAATTTTAGATATCACAGTGGTTTGTAAGGCGACCTGATAATGCAACAGTTAAGCAATCATCTGCTAACCTAAAGGGTGGTGATTCGAACCCACCACCAATGGCTCTGCAGGAGAAAGATCTGGCGATCTGCTTCTATAATGATTACAGCTGAGAAAACCATTTGAGGCAGTTCTACTATGTCACATGGGTCACTATGAGTTGGAATCAACTCGAGGGCATCCAACAACAACAATGGTTTGTAATCTTCCAAAGCTCAACTCTTCCTGACAAAATCTTACTCCTTAGTATTTCATATTACCTGGGAAGGAAGAAGGAGTACAGAGGGGATTAGGAAAAAAAGTCTAAAAAGGTTCCTTAGACCCTGACCGTGTAGAAAAGGTTGAGAAAGAGGATCAGTTCAAGCTTGGCTACTGTATAGGGGCACGTGTGCTAGGGAATCCCTGATAACCACAACTACCTGCTCCCTGTCAATCCACATTTCACAGCCCCAGCTCATACAGGTTCTGGGGCATCTCCAAGGATGGCCCAGTTTGACCACTCAGGAAATAAAGTCTCAATGTTCCATTAAATCATTTGTGAACTCCCCAATATCTAAGCACAAAGCAGAAGATGAAATGACAAAGTATTTTTAAATTGTTTGACCTCTAAGAGAAAATGAGGTTTCTAACATATGAAATTTCGGGAGGGGGTGTGGGGAACAGGTAAATGAGTGCTACTTCATAAAAAAGAAAAGTAGGTAACATAGAACAAAAAAGTTTTGTTAGCCCTGATCCATACTTAACTTCAGAATTTTCACATGTGCGTATGAAAAGATAAAAGAAAAAATACTTCAGGCATAGAGGCAGCAATAGTCAGCTGCAATTTAAGAGGTAATTTCACTTTGTTTTACTCTTGATTCTGAAGAACAATATTATACCTACAGCAACCATATGTCCCTGATTTTCCACAACAATCCCAATTTCATGTAATTGTAATCTTTAAAAAAAAAGAGTCTTTAAATACAAACCTATGATCTAATCACTCTAAGACTTTCCATACAAACAAATCAATATCAAAAAATCTACTGGTAGACCCTAATACTTTGGAGGAGGGAGGCTGGAAAAGCAAATCATTCTACTCATAGTCTAAGAAACAACGTACCTGTAACTTTAGGATTAAAGTTACAAAAGCCAAAGTTAGAAAGTCACATAAAAAAGGACGAGTCAATGTGTTTTTATTAATCCATATTTACTTTGTTGTCGTTAGTTACCATCTGTCAACTGCAACTCATGGCAACCCCATGTGTGCAGAGTAAAACTGCTCTCCATAGAGTTTTTAAGGCCGTGACCTTTCAGAAGCAGATTGCCAGGCCTGTCTTCCAAAGTGCCTCTGAGTGGGTTGAAACCACCAACCTACTGGCTAGTAGTCAAGCGCTTAACCATCTGTGCCACCCAGGGACCCAGGTTTATTTTGTTGATGCTGTTGTTGTGTGCTGTTGAGTCAATTTAGACTCACAGCAACCCAAAGAGACAGAGTAGAACTGCCCCACAGGGTTTCCTAGGCTCAAATCTATAGAGGAGCAGATTGCCAGGTCTTTTCTCCTGTGAAGTGGCTGGCGAGTTCAAACTTCTCACCTTTGGATTAGCCGCTGGGCACTTGACCATTGCGCCACCAGGGCTCCCAACTAAATTTCATAATACTTGTAACTGTTTCTGTAAATACACAATATTTTTGATGAACAGAAACATTCTCCCAATTAATGGTCCTTTTATGAAAGCAGAGATTTACGGACTCTTACATTGCAGACCATGACACCCAACTCTCTAAGACTGCCTCTAAATAAAGCACTGTGTTTGAGTAACTAGTGCTTTGTAGCTGACAAAACTCAACATGCCACGAAGATGCATATAGATGATGCTTGAGATTAATCAGTCTAGAAATGAGGTAGTAGAAGTAAAATTTATCATGGTGCTTACGGTATCAAAAATTAAAAAGAATGAACAGAGAATATAGCACAATCTCTTAACAAAGAAGAACCAATATAGTCACCCTCATTCATTTCAGAAATTTAAGATAAAGGGTAGGGTAAATTATTTCAGAGCAGTGACATCTATGAGATCAAAAGAACCTGTGCTCTAGGGAGCACAACTCTTCACTCTAGGAGGTGAGGGCTGATCTTCTATTCTCTCATGGATATCATCAAATTGGTGCCATCCAAGGTCATACGGAAGCACACTGCTTTCTGGAATATTACAGGAGGTACGAGGGAGAAAGTATTCAAGGTGAAATGCCAGAGGGGACTAATTTAGGAAATCATCTTGAAAAAAATGCCTCTGAACACTATCCAAGAACATTCAACATACCCTTAACTTCCACTCACTCCACCCCTAAACTTTTTTCTCTTTCCTAGAAATAAGGGTCATTTCAAAAAAATAAAGAAAATGAAAATTCTATGTGTGGATAAATCACGGCCTGAAATCCATTTTAAAACTTCTGAATATGGATTCCACAGAACAGTATGATGCTATGTACCAAGAGAAGTCACTCTTTAAGAAGATTAACAACAGCAGCTCCAAGGAAAAAAATAACAGGTAGGCAACAGTTATCTCCCATCTCTCTCCTCAATTTTCCGTTTTCATTTTTGGGTTCTTTGTTTTGTTTTACTTTTTCCTCCCCACACTACCAGATAAGAGGCAGGGAAAGAGCCTCACCTCAAAAGGGAAGGATAGATAACCTGACCTCTTAACGTCCCCTGCCAACTCTTTGAGACCGTACAGCACATACTGAGATTTCACCATTTAACATTTTAGAAGTCCCCCCTTGGTATATGACACTGTAATAAAATAACAGTAATGATAACAATAATGAAGATGTCTCACATCTAGTGCCTTACATCTTACTTACAGTGCTTTAATGACTTTAATGGATTGAAGCATCCCTATGAGATCAAAAGCAGATATTATTTTTTCCAGTCTACATAACAGAAAATCAAGGAAGAAAGGTTAATTGACTTGACCAAGCCTCACTCATCAATACAGTGCTATTCTGATAACAGATAAGGGCTTCCTAGTCCCTGTGCTGCTTACGTGGCTCAACCTGCAATCTAACCCAAAAAGGCTCTCGGGCTGGAAGGTTATGGTGACACTACCTTAAGAAAAAAAAGATCCACTTAAACTAGATGTCAGTGAGGGCCAAAGGGCTCCAAGGAAACCATCAATAGAAAAACTAATCTGTACAGAAGGCAACTCCTTTCCCTTCCATTTTTAAGGTCCCCCCCAAAAAAATTACAGTGCAAAATCACCCTAAGATGAAGGTGATTTTATGTGACATTAGAAGACAAACAAAACAGCCAGGGTGAAGGGGACAAGACAGAGACTCATCTCACTAGGGTCTTCACCAGGCTAGTGGCAAGTGGGAGAGAACAGAAGAGCCTATTACTTGCAAATGATAAAATCTAACCTTCCTACATCCCATTAAATCTGTTAAAGATGAACTCAACACACCCAGCAAAACAATGCTCAAGTACCTTGTCACAAAGGGCAGCAACAACACCTTTAACCATTACAAGGCCCAAAATTTGAAAACTGCAGAGCTATGCATGTTTGGGTCTTGTTCATATTTGTATATGTCATGCCATTCTACTATAATAACTAATCACTCCCCACTGGAAGACTATAGCAAGGGGAAAAGTAATCTAATTCTAACATGAAATCCCTTTATTACTTATTTATTTGAGTTACCAAGTATGTGATCAGAATTAAAATAAGAGCTGGGATTGGTTCCTAATAAAAGTTAACCTTGCTTTCTTTCCGACCCACACAAAAGTCATTCTGTTTAGGAACTTTTTTTTTTTTTGGCCCCAACCCATTCTTGGGGTGTGTAGCTCATTCACTGCCAGTAATTGCTTCCATACAATACCATGTTTTAGGACAAGTTTGCATACTTAAGATGATGCATGACATTTGTATTATACTAAAAACTCCTAACAAGCCTTCAGATTTGATTTTCTGTTCTAACAGTCTATGCATGCTCTCCGAAAGCAACCACCAGAAAAAAAGGGATCTCTATTTTTTTTTTTTTTAAGTAACTCCCTCTGAATTTTGGCCTCCTGCTTTTTTCTTTTTTAATTAATTGGAAACATAAACTTATTCATCTGGGAAGTAATTCAACCTAAAACTCAGTGACAAGAGACCATCAGTGTACCCCGTTTGGTATTCAAATTAATATTATCCATATCAGTATGCCATAAACTGTATTGGGTAATAGTGACTTCACTTAAGCAATTTCATTAGCCCTTTTACAAGACTCGCCTTTAATATAACAGAAATAGCAAATAAGTACAATGATTGTGGCTCATATTTCCTTCCTTGAAATTACTAATGTAACATTTTTAACCTACCTTTTTATTAATGCAGAATTATGCAACTTGGTGTCATTTTACTTACCTCCATATAGTTACACTTTTTTTTTTTAAGATAAAAAGTAAATTCTCTTAAAATCAAAATTTAAGATATGATAACTAGATTTGCTAAATTCAATCTGTTCTTCATAGCTCAATGATTTCAGAAACAGAGTAATTCTGACTGTCCCTATTATGGAATTCAAAATTCTCCCAAAGATGAATAAAGTCCCCTTCACGAAGCATATGAAAACTAATGTGGCATGTACTTACTCTGTGATTTACAGAGGGCAATCTCGTTCAACTTGGCTTGTGGTTTGGGAGAAAGTAACAACTCTATGGAGTCACAGAAGGGATGAAGAAGTAAAGGATTAGCTTTTATGCTATTTAAGCCCTACCATACACAAATAGGAGCCCTGGTGGTGCAGTGGCTAAGAGCTCAGCTGCTAACCAAAAGGTCGGCAGTTTGAATCCAGCAGCCTCTCCATGGAAACCCTATGGGGCAGTTCTACTCTGTCTGTCCTATTGGGTCACTATGAGTGGCAATCAACTCGATGGCAACGTGTTTTGTTTTTTGGTTTTTTACTCAAATATTTACTCTAGTCGTATTCTACATTAAAACCATGCTATTCCAGACACATTTGAGTGATTCTTATACCTAATACACTGAATACACAAACACACACATGCCAACATACCCAAAAATATACAGTAAACAGATCAGTCTTATTATGTAAAAACATTACATATTTGGAGGAAGATTTCTAATGTCACAGTATGATTTTGTAAATTCAAAATGTGATTGAATTTTACTCTGAATATGGCCCCTCAAATGCAATAGTAATTTGCTTAAAATACACAAATGCAATTTCAGATCTATCCTTAAGCAGCAAATCTACCCTTAGAATGAAGAGATGAAAGCAAATTTTGCTTTCTCTACAGACTGTGATAATCACTACTCAATATTATTAAAACTGAGCCCAGGTGGTGCAGTGGTTAGCACACAGCTGCTAACTAGAAGGTCATCATCGGTTCATCGGTCAGAACCCACCAGTTGCTCCGCAGGAGAAAAATGTAACAGTTTGCTTCCATAAAGATTTACAGCCTTGGAAACCCTATAGGGTAGTTCCACTCTGCCCTAACACGGTCGCTATGAGTCAGAATTGACTTGACCGCACTAGGTTTTTTTATTATTAAAACTATTGTTAAGTTATTAACTTCTTAGTCAGAACTAGAGCTTTTCTAAAGAAATTCATAACTTTAGAAAAACTGGTATTGAAATGCACAAGCTCAGGTACTGAAATGCGAAGATCACACAATCACCACCTGGCCCTCCAAAACTAAATATTAAAACACACGCCAAAACTCTTCTGGTAAAAGTTAGAGGTTTTTTCCCATGGGCTGTAATCATTCAGGGACCATGCCTTAATTAAAGCTGAGCAATGGAACTCTGTATATTAAGCAGAGTGTGTCAAGTCAAAAAACTTCCTTAGCACAACAGCGCACACTCATAATTTCTTAATGTGCCCTGTTACATCTAGGTATTAGCAGAGATGTAAACAATATCACATTTCACCCTTCACTGTGAATTTCCTCACTTTCAATGCTTTCTGTCCCAACTTTAATGTTCTTTTAATGTAGTTTTTCCTGTGCGATAGATTGTATTTATCTCTCTAGCCATCCATCACTATTTCCTTTAATTGAGGTTAATTTCTTTCAACTTGGGGGAAGGCAGGAGGAAGGAGGGGACTCCTCAACCTGCAGCTCTGAGCATGGAGGGCATTCACAGCTGCTGATATTTTAATCTTGAAGCCTGGTTTTTCAGGATGCTTAAATTCCTCAAATCAACCCCGCTGCCCTCCAATCTGGGCCTAAGTCAACAATCTACTATGATGAGGAACCCACATTCCCACCCAGAACCACTTAATGAAAATTTTCTATCTAACGAAAACCCTCCAGCTGCAACCTAAGGTCTTTTGTTTGTTTTCACTCAAATGGCTAACAGCTGGCACTACCTTCCATGTAAAATTATTTCATGTGTTTGGAAACAGTGATTAACTCATACCTTGGTCTTCAATTCTCCAGGCCACAAAAACCAGTTCACGCCTCAAATCTTCTAAATATTTTCTACTTTTACCTCTGGGCTCCAGAGTCCTACTGGAGTTTGGAACCATCAAGTGGCCAGAAATAACTGAAATCCATTATACAGATTGGGGAGAGGGTTTATTTTACTCACCTTAAGAGATTGGTAGAGGAATTTTATGTGGGCTCAGGCAGAAGCCCTGGCTGGAGGCTCTTTTCCTCTCTCAAACTTGGGAGGCAAAAACAACTCTCTCCATCCAGCTTTATGGAGTAAAGGTGGACCAGAAAGGGAAGAAAGACCACAGTGTGTAAATGTGTAAGCCTGACCATTTTAAAAGTTACCATTAAAAAAAGACAAAAGCTGGGCAGAGAGTTTTCTTGTGACATGCTATGATCAGTTGGATACCTCACATTTGTGCAGCACAGTTTACATAAACATCTCAACAATATGTACAAGCAGTTCCCGTTTATGAAGGAGATCCGGTCTTAACTGTGTCTAAGTCAAATCTGTAGGTAAGTTGCAACAGGTGCACATGGTCCTTATTTAGCCTCACTTTAGTGCAAGAAAAACCTCAAACCCTTTTCAGTGATTTAAAAGCTGCACTTGCAGTAAGTGACAGTGATTATGATGAAGAATGTATTGCAAATAGGAGTTGGTTCATTCAGTTGGTTCTAAGTGAGGTCAAATTTACAGAACATTAAAGCGCAAGTTCGAGCTGTCCATAAGTCTGAAGTTGTAACCTGGCGACTACCTGTACTCCATTTTCTGAGGAGAGTCTGGGGTGGCCTTGGAAGTGAGGAGGAGGGAGGGAATTCACTACCAAGGTTCACCTGAAAAGCTGGGTAGAGTCTTTCCATATTGTTGTTGTTTTGTTGTTGCTGTTGTTGGGTGCCATCAAGTCAGTTCCGACTTATAGCGACCCTACGCACAACAAAACGAAACACTGCCCCGTCCTGTGCCATTCTCATAATCATTGTTATTCTTGAGCCCACTGTTCCATTCACTGTGTCACTCCATCTCGTTGAACGTCTTCCTCTTTTTCGCTGACCCTCTACCAAGCATGACATCCTTCTCCAGGGACTGGTCACTCCAGATAACATATCCAAAGTATGTGAGACGAAGTCTCGCCATCCTTGCTTCTAAGGAGTATTCTGGCTGTACTTCTTCCAAGACAGATTTGTTCGTTCTTTTGGCAGTCCATGGTATATTCAATATTCTTTGCCAACACCATAATTCAAATGCATCAATTCTTCTTTGGCGTTCCTTATTTATTGTTATTATTAATTGCCATCAAATCTATTCCAACTAATGGTGACCTCATGCGTACAGAGTAGAATTGCCCCACAGGGTTTTTCAAGGCTGTGATCTATCAGAAGCAGATGTCCCTGCCTGTCTTTCAAGGTGCCTCTGAGAGGGTTTGAACCACCAATCTTTTCGGCTAATAGTCAAGCACTTAACCTACTGCGCCACCCAGGGACTCCATATTACAGGACATAACTGTTCAATTTAATCTTAAGAATCCCTAAGTGCGTGACACTCAATAAGTATACAATGAGTTTTAGCTAAACTGAAATTTGGAATAGTGGGGACTTTGTGGTTTGGGCAATTCTGAATGATGGGGGAGTAAAGGCATAATAAAGAAAATTACATAATAATGATTTGCTCCAAGGGTGGTCTATGGAGCCAGGAGAAGAGAAGAGCAAAACCTGGCTAGTGAACCGAACCAAAAAACCAAAACCAAACCTGTTGCCGTACATTCCAACTCACAGCAACCTTACAGGACAGAAAAGAACTGCCCCAAAGGGTTTCCAAGGAGTGACTGGTGGATTTGAACTGCCGAACTTTTGGTCAGCAGCCAAGCTCCTAACCATTGTGCCACCCGGGCTCCAGTAAACTGAACCAGGAGGGATTTATTTGTAGAGCTGAAGTTTGGGGGAGATTAAGGCTGAGGGCAGGGGTGGCTGCAGAGTAGAGTCGGGTCTATAAAGTTGGGGAAGTTACAGGACAAAAGACATGTTATGGAGGTAGTCTGAAAGCACTGTATGCTCTGGGGAGAAATCCAGATATTACGTATAGATAACATAAAGTCAAAGCTTGCTTTGTCTTTTTAAATTTTATTCTGGAAGTTTTCAAACATATACAAATATAAAAGTATAATAAACTCTCACAACCCCCACAATCCAGCTTCAACAATTACCAGCACACGGTCAGTCTTGTTGCACCTATCTTCTCCCTAATCCCCTTCAACCTCCCTCCTCCATTGAATAATTGTAAACTAAATCACAGACATAGTATCATTTCACAAGTAAATTCCTCAGGATCTATCAAAGATTTTTAAGCAAACGAGTGACAAGCTCAGATCCAAGTTTTAGAGGGATTAGTAGTTCAAGGCAAAAGGTCAAAGGACCAGTTAAATGAATTAGGCAAGGAAGTCACCAAAGTCGTGGCAGTGAAGGTGGAGAAGCGATGAGAGTATCCAGGGAATCTTCCTTAAGAGATCTTCCTACCCAGAAGATTATGACTGGTAGGGGAGTGCAGGTGTATTGGGTAGGAACTGAGGCTGACTGGGTTTGGATGAAGATAATGAAGACATTTATCAAAAACATGAAAAAACGAAGAAAGGCAGAGTTGTATTTGGATATGTCAGGCCAACTGGATATGTAAACAGAAGAAATTAAAACGCTAGGCAAAGAAACGAAAAAGGATGAGCTCACCAAGAGAAGAAGATGAAGGACAGAATTCAGTGTAATTCCGTATATGAGTGCAGACCCTGTACCTGGGCAGGTACTAGAGATACAACAGAGTGCAAACAGAAAGGCGGTCTCTACCCACAAGGGAACTTTCAGTCTAGTTGTAGAGACAGACATAAGAAAACTGCCTACATAAATGCAAACCTGGGATAAGTGTTTCAGAACACTTATCAAAGGGGGTATATGATTTGTAGCAGTGAAGACTGAGCTAAAATCTGGGGGAGGGGTGAAACTGAAACTGGGTTCAGAAATCAGATAAAAGCTAGGTAGTAAAAGGTATGGAACTGAGAAACACAACCCAAGACAGACAGTGAGAGTTAGGGGAGATAGAGAAAGAAGGACAGGAAGTGGAGAAGTAGGCAGGAGGCAGAACTGTCAGGTACTGGATTCCAATAACTAAAATGGGGAACACTGAAACACGGCTGGGTAAAAGGTAACAACCAGGCAGCACAAAAAAAAAGCAAGAGGCTTTCTTTGAGTACTTCCAACAGGATCCTGGGAAAGTGTAGTACCTATGCAGGCTGCAGATCAAACTTGAAGTCAAAGTTGACTAAGCCATTACACCTATATATGGGGTCTCCATGAGTCAGAATCTCTTCAGTGGCAACTATGAAACAACATATATGGTTTAGACATGTAGTACATAACTACGTCATTGTGTTAACTTTTTGTCAAAATGTCTTAACATGACCATAGTTCTGTAAGCTACATGAGGGCGGGGACTATGTCTGCCCATGTTGCAGCTATACTAGAGGTTCTAGCATGGTACCTGGCATAAAGTAGGTGCCCAGGAAATACAGCTGCTTTCAGAAACATTTTCTCATTTACTCTTCACAGTACTATGTTAAATAAGAGGGATCATTTTCCCCCATTTTACTAATATGGTTAAACGCAGCTCACTAAAGGAAAGGACTAATAGAGCCACGAGGCTAACAGGTGGTGAGGTCAGGTGATGAGCCTCAAGAGGAGTAACTGGACATGCATGAAGGCCATGGGAAACGGGACTGGAGCTCAGGGAAGCAACACGGCTTAGCGGGCTTGATGTCGAATATGAGTAAGGGGCACAGACTTGGGAATGAGATCAGTCTCGGATCTGAATCCCAGGGCTGCACATTATTAGTGACACAATTTCCTCATCGGCAAAATGGGGATAAAAACAGTCCCAACTTCACCAGCTTAATGCAAAAATCAAATGATAATGCACATATGGCACCTAGCAGAAAGTCTGGCACACAATAAGCATTCAATAACAGCAAGATCTGCCACCTCTTACTAGACCAATATGGATGGAGATTCATTGCTAATGAAACTCATCTTTGATTCCTGGAAAACCCTGGTACTGAGAATATAAACCAATCAAGAGGGCCTTCAAGCTCTAAGTAAGCAATCTGGGATAAGCCCCTGCCCGAGTCTATAGCCCTGTGGGAATGCAGAGAAATAGGGGTTGGGGAAACCTGCACAGACCCTGGGAAAAGGAGCTGCACACCTGTAGTCCAAGGGCTGGCTTAATGAATTTACTTGACCTAAAATGAACATTAGGAGCTGACTTCATGGTAACTAACAATAACATGGCATCAGGAGGGACAGATTGCTAGATAAGGACATCATGTTTGGTAAAGTGGAGGGCCAGCAAAGCAAGGTAAACCTTCAATGAGATGGATAAGACACAATGGCTTCAACACTATACTGATACATACCAACGATATCAAATGGCACAAGACAAGGCAATGATCATGATAACCCATCTCCTAGTAGCTATTTTATTTGAAAAGTTCTGCATCTAAGAGTACATCCTACTTTTTCAAAACCCTACCCCCAATTCATACAAAAATTCTTTCCTTAGTAAGGTGACCTAATCTGGAGTGGAATATGCCATCCATGTCCTTGGGCCAAGAGGTGGCACTGAGTCTAACAGGTGTGAAAAAAGGTATCAATTTGGTGAGACTGATATGCTTATAACCCTCTATACTTAAAAGAAAGATTTCAACACAACCTACTTTAGAAATAATAAATCTCTCAACAGACTGTGTAGGACACAATGTGGTCCCAGGTATCTGAGATCAAAACTGAACTCTTAATGTCTGCTATTCCAGAAGTTCCTTAAATACCATTATATGGCACCCAAGGTTTAGCTTTAAGATGTGTATTCATTTTCATCCACGAGACAGCTACAAGTATGGCAGAGTATGTGTCACAGTTGGCTTGCCTAGCATATCCTACATGAACAGTCAGCAAAAAAGACGTTTACAGATTTTAAAGGCCCACCAACAGCAATACATGAACTATAATGACAAGACAAAGGTTCACTCCAAAGGACATTCAACTTGATAAAGGTGTCACTATTCAGTTACACTCCTAACGTGTGTATTTTTCTCAAGAAAGAATGTATTTAACACTTTGTTCAATTTTCCCTAGAAAGACATCCTTTGCTAAATGACAGGTAAACTCCACCAAGAATTTTAGACTGCTTTTATTACCTTCACCACCTCAATGCTCTATAGAAAAGACAACATTTTCAACATGAAAATATTTCAGCCAGCATAGTTTTTAGTTAAAGTAGCTTCTTTGCCATGGGGGGGAAGGCAGGGGGCTAGAAATGGAAAATGAATTTTTAAATCCATGTTGCATTATCTACAAGATGTAAGTGAAAAATAACTAATATGTCTGCAGCCTCAGCCTTAATCTCAAAACAAATGATATTATTCAAATATTTCACACATGCAGACTGATAACAGGTTTTTCCTTTATTTCTTGAAGATTCTGTGAACAGCACAACACAAAGTACAATGTATTTAATAAAAGGTTTCCAAGCTGATTTCCCTACAGGTTATTTTCTGTCTTTTCTCTGGAACCCATACACGAGGTATACTGCAGGGACCAGGGGTGTATATAAAAATAAACTATGAGCCAGTATCAGAGCTGATACCCTTCTCCTACAGGGGCAAGTGAATTATTAGATCTGTGTCATGAGTGTTTTTTTTTAATATGCCATTGTTCCCACTTGAGCACATTAAATTTTCCACATCCACTTTTAAACCAATATAACCTTTTTTTCCTTGTTCATAATGTTCATGCTGTACATTAACAGGCAGAAAATCCAATAGCTTTAGTCATCATACAGTAGTTTTATGTAAAGCTTGGTGGATGAAAACCTTTTGCATTTTCCCCTCTTTGAACAGATACTATAGTGGAAGTGGCTAAAACCTTAGGGGGAAAAAAAAATTACACCTCATGGGAAACTGTCCTAATATTTTTTTTCTTTCCTGATTGATCACAAAGCCATTTTGAACATTACGCATTTTTTTAAAGTTTATTATAACTCTGGTGGAACATCTTCTAGCCCAACAAATTGAAGGTGCTGGAATCTTCTGGTGTGGAAGATGTGTTTGCCAATTATTTTTGCACTAGTGTACATAAACAGGGAAGACTGGATCTTAGGTATGAGTTATACATTCCTGTACAAAATAATTGTATATTCTATGAAGACTGATTCTTTTTCTGGAGAAATATACAACAACACAAGGGAAATCTTGTACTAGCAGCATAACTGAAGTGGCAAGATACAATATTAGAAAAACAGAGCTACTTTCATTACTGTGATTCTGTGTGTCAGAATGTCTCTCCTTAATGAACCTGTTTGCAATAAGACTCCGGGTGCAAAGAGGCTATTTACAGAGACTATTGTGTCTATAGCGAGTCCTTCAAATATCTTCCCACCATTAGACATGCCACGTTGACCAATTCTGTCCTGATTGCTGTTCTTTTTACTATCAAGGGACACTCTTGCCCAGACAGACGGATGGATCAGACACTGCAGTTCATAAAATGTTTACACTGTACACACACACACAGTGGTACAAGCTATAAAGCTCCAGATCACACAGTGAGTTGAATGTGGCAGTGTCATAGGAAGGCTTATGACTTCCCAATATCAATGAAAGGATTTAGGTTAAACTTTGCTCGTTCTGTCTGTCCGTCACTCTCAACGAAACGCCTCCCACCCCCTCCCCTTTTCAGTATATGCCCAAGTCCACTGCTCACACAGAACATTTCAGGCAAATGTTCTTTGTGTCATCAGATTTTCTTACTCTGTTGAGATTTTTCTCCTAATTGCTGACAAGAAACGAGGACCACACATGCCATGCCATCAAAAAAGGGGCGAGGGAGAGTCATTAATAAAAAAATAGCCAAAAGACTTTCTTAAAATATTTTAAATTCCAACTCACAGTGACAGCCTCAGAACAAGGGGACTTGGCTCTACAATGTAACTGAAACATCTCCACCTAAATTAGTGGCCGTTTTACCAAGTCTAAATACCAGTGCCCTAGGCGATTAGAAGAAACTTCCTGTTCATCTTAAACCGTACTATGCTCTGATCACCTGCTACGGTGTTGCTTTAGCCTCGCCTCACACATACTTGTACACCTATGGATCCTCTACAAAAGTTCTTTTCCTCTTGCACTTTTTCTAATCATTTATCCTTTCCATTCAAATACAGAAAATGTGCCTGCCCAGCCAGCTGCTAAAGGTTTTATTCTGCCCAACCCCGGCCCAATCCCACCCTTGCTGTCAAGTAGAAAGAACTTCAAACCCAAAGGTGCAAATTACCAGTAAGCTAATAGATACAAAAACTACGCTACTACTGTCTGAGAAAAAAACCAGAGAATTGTACACTGCTTAGTGAACTGAAGCTGGATCAGATGGCATTTGTATTCCCATTATTTTAAAATTCCTCTCTCATCTCTTCATTTCATTTTTGAGGGGGCTCAACTTTTTATTGCCGTGACTCAATGGCAACTAACAGTAACAACTCTGTATTCTAGCAGACCTGACATACAAAAGTCACTGGTCCTGTAGCTCTGATTTCCAAAGCCAATTAGGATATCTATAATTTCAATGTTTATTTTCTCATTGTGGTAACACTTTAAAATAATGCCTCTATCAACACTACTCTAACATTTACTAAAAACACACACACGTACCCATTGCCCTCAAGTTGACTGAGACCCTATAAGATACGGTAGAAATGCCCCATAGGGTTTTCTAGGCTGAAATCTTTACAGGAACAGATCGCCAGGTCTTTCTCCCGTGGAATATCTGGTGGGTTCAAGCCGCTGACCTTTTGGTAAGGAGCCGAATGCTTAACCACTGTGCCATCAGCCCTCCTTAAAAACACACAGCATTTCTTAACTGAGATATTTATACTTTTCCAGCAGATTGAGGGGTTGGATGGAGGGGTCCAGAGTGATATGGTGGCAACCATACTTTTTCTGCAAGGAAACTAAGACTCCACTATTGAGCCAAACAACCCATGAACATAACTAGGACTCTAAAGGCCTTGTCTAGTGTCCTTGCCCACACCAGGCTGCAGCTCTACATCCTGGGACCCCTTGTATTCAGTTAATAATGGTTTTTGTTTGTTCGTATTATATATAAGGAGCCCTAGTGACTCAGTGGAGCCCTGGTGGCACAGTGGTTAAGAAATTGACTGCTAACCGAAAGGTCAGCAGTTCATACCCACCAGCCGTTCCTTGGACACCCTACGGGGCAGTTCTACTCTGTCCTATAGGGTCGCTATGAGTCGAAACCAACTCGAGGGCACCTGACAACAACAGTGGCCCAGTGGTTAAGAGCTCAGCTGCTAACTGAAACATCAGTGTTACAACTGACCGGCCACTCCACCAGAGAAAGATGCTTTTGTAAAGATTTACAGCTTTGGAAACCTATGAGGCAGTGCTACTCCATCCTATAGGGTTCCTATGAGTAGGAATCAACTCCATGGCAGTGGGTTTTGGTTTTATATTATATATACCAGTATAAAATGAAAGAATATAAATAATCCAAAAATGATTTCAGTGTTCCTCTAGAACAGTTATTTTCAAGGTGTGGTCCCTGGACTAGCAGCATCGGCATTACCTGGGAACTTGTTAGAAATGCAAATTCTCAGGCCCCATCCCAGACCTACAATTCAGAAGATCTGGGGTGGAGCACAGCAATCTGTTTAAACAAGGCCTCCAGGTGATTCTGCTGCACGCTCAAGTTTATTTAATAACCGTGGCTTCAGAATATACAATATAATTTATTTAGCTCCAAATTAAAATTATTTAAAATGACTAATACTCCTTAGGGACATAATCCACTAGCTGTGGGCAAAAAAATCTAACCCAAAGGGAAGGAAAACAATTCTGGATTAAAATTACCTTAGGAACATCCCCATTTAGGGCAACAGACAATTAACTGTAAAGATGTGTCTTCTGATTGTGCTATGCAATACCAACACTCCCTAGATTCCTTCATTTGGAAGAAAACAAGTACTCTTTCAGAATAATTAATAAACACTTAAATAATTCCAAATTTGAGATGAGAGAATGGAAAATATAATGTAAACAAATTAATTTATTTAATCATAAGGATCAACAGCAAAATGGAAACAAATGTTAACCAATATAAAGGAGCAATTACTTAAAAGTTAAAGCTCAGATAGGAGAGGGAGCAGTATGGAGCAGTCAAAGGAAAATGAAGAATCTTTGCTAAGGTAAGTGAAAGTGGAGGTATGAAGAAATTGGATAACTAGCACCAGATGAAGAGCAAAATAAGGAAGTAATAGAAGCAAAATTGGGGCATTCTGTCACAGGAGTAGTAACATTACAAAAACGAAACCAAACCAAATTCACTGACGTTGCCATCGATTCCGACTCACAGTGACCCTATAGGACACAGCAGAACTGTCCCATAGGGTTTCCAAGGCTGTAAATCTTTACAGAAGACAACTGCTACATCTTTCTCCGGAGCAGCAGCTCATGGTTGGAACTGCCGACCTTTCGGTTAGCAGCAAAGCATGTTAACCACTGCACCACCAGGACTCCTTGTAACATTATAAAAGATGGGAAAAATAAGAGAAGCAAGTTATAACTGGACCTAGCATTAAACCTCAAGGAAATTATTTCATGAGAACTGTTACTCAGGAAGTAAAAAACTTGTCAGAATCACTCACAGCTTCAAAATCAAAGCAATCACTACTTACAATAACCACAAGTTGGATATAACCTAAAAGTTCATGCAAGGAGGACTGGTAACAATAATTATGATACTCCCATACAATGGAATTCCATGAGGCCATAAAAAATTATGTACACCATGTTGCTAACAGTGAAAATCATCTACATTGCCAAGAAGAAAAATTATACAAAATGCATAATATAGTTCAACTTCTATTTAAAAAAATATAAAACCACATGTATGTATATATATGTTCACCATGAGTCAGAGCTGACTTGCTGGCAACTGACAACAATGTGCAAAAAATACAGTCTTGAAAACTATATACTAAAATAGCCAAAGCAGGTGACTGGACTGCAATTGAATTTTCTTTTCTTCTTTCTATTTATCTATTGTCTGAATTTTCTTGTTTTATAAATGAACAGCAATTACTTCATAATCAGAAAATCATAAAGACACATAGACACAAATACTTAAAAAAGGTAATAAATGTTTTCTGTGGGCAGGGACCCAAGGGAGTACTGCTGCCTGTCAGAGGTGTTAGAGCACTGATAAAATTACACAGATCCATGAAAACAGAATTCTGAGACAAGGATACAGACTTTGAAAGAAAAAAAACTGAAGTACAGGTAATTATGATAGCATATCAATCTCCTTTTTCAGTAAAGACAAAGTGATATCAAAATGACCTACGCAAGAGTCCCCGGGTGGTGCCAATAGTAAGCACTTGGACTGCTAGCCGAAACGCTGGTTATTCAAACCCACCCCAGAGGCACCTGAGAAGACAAGCCTGGCAATCTGCATCCAAAAGGTCACATTCTGGAAAACCCTATGGAGCAATCCTACTCCACACACATGGGGTCGCCACGAGTCAGAATCGACTCAACAGTAATTAACAACAACAAAATGACCTAAGCCACTACATTCAAAATGAAAATCCAAATTGAAAAAACACAGATAATTAAACACACAATATTTTATGTGAAATTTCTTTTAATCTTCACAACAACTTGAAAGGCTAACAGAGACAAGCACACGTAAACAAAATGAAATATAACTTATAGCTGACCCACTGATTCTTAATTCGCTTTTACTTTGACTTCCTGAGACAAATCAAGTTCCATTTTTCTCATTGTGATGTCGTTTCCTTGCCCATCTCGGAACTTGTTTATGAACCGTGCCTTTTATTTCTGCATCCTTAGCACCTAGTGCACTGCTGGGAACAGATGTTCTGATGCATTTTGGTCCCTGAGTTCATGCTTAGCCCCTGGTGGCGCAGTGGTTAAGAGCTCAGCTGTTAACCAAAAGGTCGGTAGTTCCAATCCACCGGTTTGTTCGTATAAAGATTACAGCCTTGGAAAACCTATGGGGCAGTTCTACTCTATCCTATTGGGTCACTATGAGTCGGAATCAACTCAATGGCAACGGTTTTTTGTTTTTTTTTGGGGGGGGGTTGTATATCTGACTTTCAAGCCTGAGCTCTTTCCAGTATACTAGGCTCTAAAAGGAGTCTTTAACACATACACTTCATGTAGTGGTATAAGCTGAAACCTCAGAGGTCCAAACCACCACCTCAGAAGGACTATCATCCTTTGTTAAATACAAGATAAATATAAAATGGGAAGGGAAGAGGAAAAAAATGGTAGAAAAGCAAAGGGGTGCCTTATAAGAAAGTCCTGGCAATCTACTTCCAAAAATCTGCCAGTGAAAACCCTATGGAGCATAATTCTACTCTGACACACATGGGGTCACCATCGTCAAAGTTGACTCCACAGTAAACGGTTTTTTGACAATGCAATAAATGGTTTTTTGATAATACAATGGTCCAAACAAAAGATGTTGGCTAAGGTAAAGTACCAAAAATAGAGAGAAAAGAGCAGATGTAAGAAGTATTAAAGAGGTAGAACTGACAAGGACTACTAAGTGGTGTGATGTTCTTCCCTTATGCCCAATAATCAGACAAACTTAATTCTAAACTAATTGCAACATTAACAACCCACTTTGAGAGCATCTCCAATTTGGGATATTTCAACTTCATTTCTTCCTGAATATTTACCTTTATGATGCACACCTGTCAAAATGTAATTGGACATTAAAAAGTATTTGTTCCTTCAACTGATGAATGGATAAACAAAATGCGGTATATCCATATAATCAAACATGGTTAGGCAAAAAAAGGATTCAAGTACTGATACATGGTACAACAGGGATGAATCTTGAAAACACTATGCTAAGAGAAAAAAAAGCCAAACACAAAATATCACATATTATATAATTCCATTTGTATGAAACGTCTGTTGTTGTTGTTAATGACACTGAGTCAATTCCAACTCTAGAACAGGAAAATTGATAGAGACAGAAAGTAGATTAGTGGTTGCCTAGGGCTTTGGGTTTCTTTTTAAGGTGATGAAAATGTTCTAAATCTGATTCTGGTGATGGCTGCACAACTCTGTGAATATCCTAAAAAGCATTTTGATTTATATACCTTAAGCTGGTGAGTTGTATGGTATATGAATAATTTCTGAATAAACCTCTTTTTTAAACATACTTGTTTCTTCAGATACTTATTGAGTACCTACGATGTACTAGGCAGTAAGGTGGACACAGGATGAGCAGATGAACATGACAAGACTTCAGCCCCGGAAGAGTGCAAAATCTGCAAAAAATAAAACCCCTATAAACCAACGTGGTCCCAATTGCTAGGATCTTCTAGCTGGTTCTCTGCAAAACATCTTCGAGAAAATATGTTTGACATCTTTTAAGAAAAAATGCTTGCCTGTGAAACAATTCCATTTTTCTTTTAATTCATAACTCCACAAAGGCATTTATCTAATAACAAATATATTCCAGGTCACTGACCAAAAGGTTACTTAATTATGCACTCAAAAGAATATTCCCTGTAAAAGATATAATCCTTTTGTTTAAAAAAAAAATCCCTGGCTATATGAGCTGGCATCAACCGAACAGCAACTAACAATAATATGCTTCTAGAGACACAGACATATGAGTGATTTAAGAACACTGGATACAAAAGTTTCACATTTATACCAACATACAGCAACACTTCATATCCAGCCACATAACACCTAGTTTTAACTTATGTTTATACCTGTATAGATGTAAAGAGACATGTTTTCAAATATGCTCTACCAGCAGGTGCCATGAAGAGTACTAGTCTAAAACGCCAAAAGGCTTCCAGATCTGGATTCCAGATGTCATGATATTAGCACAAGGCTAATCATAATTTTGTTGCGGGGGGGGGGGGGAGAGTGTATTATATCAGGGAAAAGAGGTTGGGGTATAAAAGAAAGACCTTGTCTTTTTATTACACTAGGAAATAATCAGAGACTAAGTCAAAAGCTTTAAGAAAAAACACATTCATTACAGCAATATTTAAAATAGCAGGAAGTTGGAAACAACCTATGCTTCTAATAATAGAGGCTGAATAAATAAATAATAGTCCACAACAGAATACTATATGGCCATTAATAATCATATTTTAGAAGAATATGAAAAAAAATCAATGTGATTTTCATATTAAACACAAAATATCAGGTTACAAAATAGCATGTTCAGTATCATCTCAATTTTATATAATCAAAATACATGGGAAAAAATTTGGAAGGGTAGCTACAAAACAATAAGTGAGTTTATCTCTGGGTAGTACGCAATTCAGTGATTTTAAACTTTTGTTTCAGTTATGTTCAACTCCAATTTTCTAAAACAAATGTGTATTTCTGTTATAACCAAGGCGGAATCTAACAAAAAATTTGTAGTCATTTCTCATCTTCTAATTAAAGTAAAATGCAGAGGAAATTTTTTCTGATCCAAAACAAGAATTCTGGTTATATGAGTTCTAGCTGCCTCAAGATTTAACATACTACGTATGTGCTGAGTGAAAATTATTCTTCTTGTCTTCTAATATACCAAATTCTCACTTTGCTCTAGGCTTTTACCAAGGCTGTCCCCTATGCCAGGAACATTATTAGCCACTCCTCCTACACACCTCCCCCCTTCACCTGGATAACTCTAAAAATAAAGAGGTAGAGTTGTCACTTCCTCTAGAAATTCTTTGGGTACCCCCTCCAAAGCAGTTATCACATGGTACTGTGATTCCCTGGTTTGGTATTTTTCTCTCCCACCAGATTCTAAGATACTTTGAGGGCAAGAAATATTCCTGTTTTGCTCACCACTATATCGCTAATATGCACTATACTTCGCAGCACATAGTATGGGCATGATAAACATTTTTGAAAAAATAGTTTTGAAAAAAATTAATATATTAGCAGATGAATGAATAATAGTTCTTCACAGTGACTAAACATGCCTAATTCTTAGCAGCCTTCACTCTCAAATAAACCAAGGGTGTGTGTTTCATGTAATGAAAACATCAGTGTATAATCACGCAGTACTTTAAACAAAGGACAGGTCTTATGTTATTCCTATTTTCAAAGTGTAAAAATCTGAAAGCATGAGTTTAGTAGAAAGTTAGATATATCCAATAACAGGGTATTAAATATGTTTATGTCTTAAATACACAACTTGCAAATATGTAGAAGTAAGGTGCAATTAAGGGAGACAATTAAAATAGAATTATACCATATTTCCTGAACTTGGTTTCCAAAGATCAGATTCAGATGTTGCTTTCATTCATAAGCTTTGAAAAAGTAAATAAAACATTCAGCACACTACTTACCATACATTTTAACTTACTATTCAAATTAAATCTAAACATAAACATAATCCTAAAACCTCCTCCAGTCCCACAATACTGAGACAATCAAAATCTGATTTTGCAGGACAGCAGTTTTTGTGTACAATATTATGCTGAAGAGATAAATTATGCAAATTACAATAGTCTATACTTGTGTTGTATCTAAGCTCATTTTTGTGCATATTGTTGGGTCCAAATGTCCACAAATTTACCCAAAGCTCAAGTTTGTCTAATGAAACAATTTTACTATTTAGGACAGTTTTAATAGTGACTTAGATTTTTTTAAATAATATTTTATTGTGTTTTTGGTGAAAGTTTACACAGTAAATTAGGTTCTCTTGACTTGGATTTAAGGTCTATTTGGGAACTAATAAAAGTTTCTATCAACATGCACAGATTTGTATTACAGGTATCCCCCACTTTTCAAAAGTTCACTTTATGCCACTTCGCTTTTACAAAAGACCTACATTAGCACCTGTTTTTGATAACTGAAAGAAATTAGAAGAGGATTTTCGCTTTTATGAAAAAAGGCGAAAAGCAGAAATAGGCTTCAGCGTTTGCTTCACAGCTAGCCCTTAAAGTGGTAGTACCCACCCTGAGCAGCAAGAGTGGTATTGCCAAGCTCCTTCCCCGGGAACTACACTCAGCATCTCAGCATCAAATCGCCACAGCTTTGAACTGTGCCTGTGAGCATCTGCTTTATCTCAATTTATTCTGTGCATCCGTTAGCAAAATGTGTCCTAAGGTATCTAAAAAGCCTAAGAGAGCTCATAAGGGTTTTATGTGTTATGTGGTATTTGGTATGATTTGGTAGGTTATTTTTTGGGTCTGGGAACACTAAAAAATTTTTCCCAGATAAATTAGTGTAATGGTAATTGCTTCTTCACTTTATGCCATTTCGGCTTACAAGAGGTTTCATAGGGACGCTCTACTTTCAGTTACTGGGAAAAACCTGTATTTACTTACCACTTGATCATAACAGCTATACAATAGACTCAAATTAAAAATTAATTTCACAAATTAAGCTTCTATTTTATTTAAATCGCTAGTATCTTCATCTTGTTTCCAGGCTGTATAGAAATGTTAAAAACAATTCAAATGAAATATGAAGGCCATATTTAAACTAGGTCAATGCTTACTAACCTTAGTTAACCCAATTAACCAAAGATAATTGGTGAATTTTCCAAATATGAACTTTAAAATTCATTTAAATTTTTAAAAGCTTTTATTGATACTTAATAAAAAAGAATTAAGAAATTTCACAAACACCAATTAGTGACAACCTCAACTAATAGTGTAATAGTAGTCAATCTTTTTCCAAAGAGTTTGACAGAAGTTTAAATTTTTTAGTTAAAACAAGAAAAAAAAAATTCATATTCAGGGAATGGAGGAAAGCATCATATAAATTAAAAACAAATATGACTATCTTTCTAATCTAAGAGACTTCGCAGCTGCCCTGTTCTAGCACTGGAGATTCAAGGATACATGGTCCCAGTTGCACAGTCACTCCCGGTGTGGTGAAGATAGAGCTGTAAACAGAACATTTCGGCTCAATGTGTTCAGCAGGATGCTGCCCTAAGGTCGCTAGTAGTCTGGGGCTACTTTATTCACCGGTACTTGGGCACCTACTACTCACTGATAAAAATAAATAAGACAGAGTACTTTCAAGAAATTCTAAATCTAGTTTGGAACATTCATTACACAAACATACAAAAAACTGTGCCACAATGTACAAAGTGATAAGTATCTCAAAAAAAAGACTATAAATAAAGGGTATACCCAGGAAACAGTATGGCTAGGACACAACATCAAACGTGGCAGGGAGAGGGAGGTGGAAAGGTAGCCCACTCTCAAGGAGGGCCTTGGACACGGAACTAAGGACTCATTTCTGACCAAAGAAATGATACAGTGGATGAAATTTTGGGACTGAATTTTGGGCAGTGATAAAATCAGGGCTGTTTTAAGAAAGACTTTAATCCCAATGGGTAAAGTGTCCCAAAGAAAGGTTGGAGGTGAACGGACCTGACCAGTTACTGCAATGAGCCTGCAGTAGGACCGTGAGAATGAAAAGCAGTAGGAGAATGATATGAATTTACTTCATAAACCACCCAATCCCAACTCCACAGCAATCATATGGGAGACTTTTTTTAAGGAAAGGGCAGTTCCAAGAGATAATGCCAATGAAAATGATCTACTTTCAGGACGTGTCAAATGACAGAAGTGGGGGAAGAAACGGGAAGAAGATGGCCACTACGGTATTAAGCCTGTAAGGTTGGGAGCACAAGGGTCACTTCTAGAGGATTGAGATTCCTGTGAGCGTTCGTTTCCTGGGGCTGCCATAACAAAGTGCCACAAACAGGATAGCTTAAAACAACAGAAATCTATTCTCTCACAGTTCTGGAGGCCAGAACAAGACATCAGAAGGCTTGGTTCCTTTGGAGGGCTCTGAGGGTGAGTCTGTACCCGGCCTCCCTCCTAGCTTGTGGTGGTTTGGGGCAATCCACAGCTTGTAGATGTGCTACTTCAATCTCTGCCTCCAGCATCACATGGCACACTTCCCTGTGTGTCTGTGTCTCTTCTCCTCTTCTCATAAGGATACCAGTCATACCCTACTCCAGTATGACCTCATGTTTATTTAACTAATTACATCTGCAAAGACCTTATTTCCAAATAAGGTCACAATCACAGGTACCAGAGGTGAGGACTTCAACATAACTTCTGAGAGGAGATACAATTCAACCCGTAACAACGTGTTTACCCTATGAAACATTCATAGAGACATCCTGCAGTTTTTTATTTTTATTTTTTGGGAAAGGGAATATGCTTGCACTTTAGGAAAACAACTAGACCTTTATCTGACTCCCCCTGAGGTAAGATTAATCTGTGTCCATATGTAAGCCTCTCACTGTGGTGCAAGATTTACATACTCAAACCTGAAAGTATTCCACTGGCAAAGTTGCTATCAGGACCTTTATCTCCCATTTAACACTATCGTTGAGCAACTGTTCTGCATTTTCATGGAAACCAGATTATAAGATTATACCACAGCTAGAAGGTATGAGGTCACAAAGTGAAAAAATTCCTATCCAAAGTGTTAATAAGTAGATAGATTAGGTGACTAATTAAGGTGAGAGAAGCTCTTGCTATATTTCCTTAAAGGGGGGCTAACTCAAGAGTGGATGCAGGTTTTTTTTAAAGCCTAAGGCCTTCCTTTAGAAAAATAAGGCAAAAACATGCAAACTTTACAAAAACAAATGGCCATGTGAACACAATGCTAGGGGGCCCTTCCCAGGACCTTAAAAGAAAATCCCAGGGATACCTAGCTATTCAGTAGAGCTTGGAGAACAGTCCTAGAGCTCCATGGCACATCTAAAAAAACTGAAAGGAAGGTGGTAGTCTTAAGAATCACAGATATTTTTTCCACTGTCATAGGAAGAAGCACCACAAGAGTTAAAATAACCCAAGAAAATCTAGGCAAAAAAGAGTCTAGTGGCTTAGGTTGGCTGATTACTTTTCTAAGGATCTCATTTGACAGGGGGTAAGATAAAAAGAAAGTGTGTGCCAGATTTTACAGAAAACATAAATGGGAACTTACCTGGGGAAAGTTGCTTTCTCTTAACCAAAAAAGGAGTCTTTTCAGGTATTCTGAGTCAAAACTGAGAAGGACATTCTTAATTACAGAAAATGGGAAGAAAGAGTAAACCACCAGACAACAGTGACCAAAATGCATTAATATTCAACTTCATTCCTGCGTAGGTAGAAGAGACTAGAACAGGACCTAAAATTTTTTACATATAAAGATCCACTCTATAAGGAAGGAAGGAGGGAAGCAGGAGAAAAACAGCGGTCTATTCTCGAATAAGCTTTCAAGGAGAACTTCTGCTTAAAAGAAAGATTAACAAATGTTAAAGAAAATAAATTTAACCCCCAAACTGTTGCTCATCGAAATAAAATTACAACACATATGAAATGTAAACCGGTATTAAGGCAAGGAGTAGGGGCTGCCTTTTCTATCCCAGATGTCCTGTACAATCCGGAGTCCATGCAGGTGTATGCTTGGGGCAAGCAAAATTCATCGGCACTGCCTTGCTATCTCTGAACCCTAACTGCAGAGAGGGTAAGATACCCTGCACGAAAGGTGGGGGCAAGCTCTTGTGAGAGCCCACAGCAGTGATGACGGTGGTACAGGTGAGGCAGCGGGATCAATATCACAGAGTTCAGCCTGCCAAGCGAAGCTCTTCCATCTACACTGCAAAAATCCCCAATCCCACAAGAGTCTCCTTCTGCTCCCCCACGCCAAGGTGCCAATGAAGAATCAACTACCACTCAGTCTGTCAGGCAGCTTCCCCCTCCCCTACCTGTTAGGGAACACCACCAGAGGGAAGACACAGGAAAGAGTAAAAGAGCGGACAATGAATGGTTCAAACAGGACAGGCTGGAGGACAGTAACAGTGATTCCAGGCTCCCGTGGGAATAATAATCTGGCAGAGGGGACAGAAAGGGAGCCAATTAAAGAGAGCTGAGGCCAAAGAAAAGGACAGAATTAAACACCAGTTTTTCAATCTGCCTACTTCAGCAACATTTCTCTCCACTGATATGAAACTGGTAATTAACCAAGACAAAGGTACAACACTTTGGAGAAGTGGCCTTGGGCAGGAGGCAGTGAGGGGAGTTTGCTCTGTCTCTCCTGTCATCTGTGACCTTGAAGGAGTTACACAGTGCTCTCTCTAGACTTAACTCCTCTGTACTGTCAAATAAAAGAGTGAGAAAACTAAATCACTACCATGGGTCCTTCCATGATAGCATTCTAGAACTCTAAAGAGAGCACAGTGTACATGTGAGTGAAGGCTCTGGAGCCAGAATGCCTGTGTTTGAATCCAAGCTCTGTCTGACTCTGGGCAACCTTCTTGACCACTCTGTGCCTCAGATTCCCCATCTGTAAGAAAGGAGAGTAACTGTCTATACCTCATGGAGACGGCCTAAGGCTGAAATGCTATGTTCACTGTAATTACAGCCATGGGATTATTTTGTATCCAATACCTTTTGGACTAAGGTATTTGTGTGGTGAATCACCTTTCTAAGAGTTCCTTCTCAGAGGGGCAAATACTCTGCTCACCACTTCTGAGAGTCTTCCTCTCCTAGGCCCGAGGCAAGCATTATTAACCAAGCATAGAATTCTCCCAGTAGCCTGGATGTAGCCTCAGAATTTTCAGTGAATCAGAGCTGCACAAAAGATGAGATCTCTAAGTCAGCCACACCCAAAATATGGATAATTCTGTGGTCCTTCATCACTGCTTGCATCCCATGTGATTCAAACTGTTTCAAAAGTAGGATCCTCAAGGATTTCCAGGATCTTCACAAAAGAGAATCCCCAGCCTGCAGCTAGTTTGTGACAGCTCCATGGAACAAGTAAACCATACCTTCTCTGGAGTCATTTATTCTACTTTTATCTACAGAAAACAAGGCTAACAGCAGATGAACTGAGTTAGCTGATACTGTATGAAGAGGACATCCCTATAAAAAGTGGTCAGTTCATTCAACAACAGTCCATAGTCCCAAACTAAGACCTCGGGAGCAAATTATCTGTGATGATTTGGTGGATAGAGAGAAAGGGGAGCCCTTTAATTCACCAAGATCATTGCTTTAGGAAATTTGATTCAGACAACCATAAGAGGATAAGGAAAAAGAGGAAGAAGCTCCTCCACACGCCCTATGCCTGCTGGGCTTCACCTCGGGATAACCCCACACTCCTGAGGCTCAACAGGTCCAACATGCAGAGCCTCCACCTCCCCAACCTGTTGTTACTCCTGTATTCCTTACCTCACTGGAGACCATCACACCCTCTAACCAGTCACCAGACAGGCAGAATGCTATGTTTACTTGTGCCACATTCTCACATCACCCGCTCAATCATCAAGTCCTATAAATTCTACTTCCTAAACACTTCTCAAACCAAGCAGCTCCTTTTCAACTGTATGTTGCTGCTGTTGTTACAGTACCATTGAGTCAATTTCAACTCAAAGCAGCCCCATGTGACAGAGCAGAACTGGCTCATAGGGTTTTCTAGGCTGTAATCTTTATGTAAGCAGATCACCAGGTCTTTCTCCCGAAGAGCTGCTGGGTAGGTTTAAACCACCAACCTTTCGTTTAGCAGCCAAGCATTTAACTGTCAACACCACCCAACCTCCTTTCTACTACTAACCCTACACATCTCGAATCCATCCTCCAACCAAATCTCATACTTAATTCTACTTAAAACCCAAAGGTTATCTCATGTAACAACTTGGATAAATCTCAAATGTATTACCTAAGTTAAAGAAGTCAGATTCAAAGGGTTTCATACTACATGATTCCACTTATATGACATTTTGAAAAAGGCAAGACTAAAGGAGCAGAAATCAGATCAGTGGTTGCCAAGGGCTGGGGGTGTGGGTAGGTAGTAACTACAAAGGAGCCCTGAAGAGTTTTAGGGAATGATGTAAATGTTCTTCATCTGGATTATGGTGATGATACAGGACTATGTATCAAACACACAGAACTTTACACTAAAAGGAGTGAATTTACTCCGTGTAAATTACACCTTAATTTAAAAAGAAATCGGGGGGAAAAGCCCTAATGATTTGCTCCCCACCCCCCATTGCCTATAGGCTCCGTGGCATTGCTGATCTGGTCCCTATCTTGTCCTCCACACTCTAACAACACTCAACCTCTTAAAAAGTCCTGTGCTCTCCATGTAGAAGTTTCTCACCACTGTTCCTCTCTTCAGGACAGCTTTCCAAAACTGACTCCTAACTCCTTCAGGATGTGTCTCCCTCCCTGCCTCTTACATCCCGCATGTCCCCAGACTAAGTCAGATGCTCCTCTAGGCTCTTAGAATGCCTGGCATTCCCCTGTCATTGCTTTCACAGAACTATACCATATAGGTATATGTTGTGGCATAATTATCTTCTCCCTCACCAATCTACTAAAACATGAATTCTTTGAGATCAAGGACTACTTTTTATTCACGTGTTTATGCGGCCTGGTACATGGCAGACATTCAATTAAAGTATATTGGAAGAAATGTTCCATAAAGGCAGGCTATGCCTATCTGCTTCAGCACTATATCCCCAGCATCTACAAGACTGCCTGCTTGGCTCAATAAAGACAAGCAGCTCTCACTCTGCACGGTAGTGAAAGATCATAAAAATGGCCATGCAAGCTGAAACCATCAAAGCTATCTTAACAATCGATAGGAAAAATGATTGTTGCACGAACTTTAAAAATGTGTCCAAACATTAAAAACTTTCTGCTAGTTATAAATGTATATAAGAGAATGAAAAAAAAATACTAAAACTTTCAGTATGCTGTAATTTAAAACATTAGAAACACTGAGAGTTCAAATTTTTGTTTCTTTATCAGAAAGGCAGTATCATTTCAAGAATTGAAAAAGAGGTTTTCAAACAAGAACTTCTACATGAATGTTCACTGCAGCACTATTACAACGCCACAAGCTGGAAACAACCCAAACGTCCATCAATTCATAAATGGATAAACAAAATGTGGTATATCCACACAATGGAATATTATACACTCATAAAGATGGATGAAGTAATGACACATGCTACAACACGGGTAAACCCTGAAAATATTATGTTAAGTGAAAGAAGCCAGACACAAAGGACCATATGTTGTGATTCCATTATATGAAATATCCAGAATAGGCACATGCATAGAGACAGAAATCAGAGTAGTGGTTGCCACAGGTTGTGGGGGGAAATGGGGAGTAACTGCTTAAAGGGTACAGGTTTCCTTTTGGGGTAATGACAATGTTCTGGAACTAGACAGTTGTGATGACCGTCCAACTTTATAAATGTACTAAATGCTACTAACTTGTCTGCTTTCCTCAGAAAGTAGAGGACATGGTTGTTGAGAAGGGTAAAACACTGACTCCTAGGAGTTGGACAAACCAAATTCACTAAGATACAACCTAATAACTAGTAACCAGTTAGTTCTGCCAGTACACTTTGTTTCTGGCAAAAGAACAAGGATGCACAATGTCCAGAGATCCAAGGAGCTAAGAAGACCACTCCCAGGTGGCAGAAGAAATCAAAGAGTAGAATGAAAAAGTTCAAATATATTCAGTTATTTTATGCTAGTGCTGGAGGTTACAATACCAGAAAAGAACCAATTAAGAAACAGAATACACTTTGCAAGAATAGAGAGGGGAATGTATTTATCATGAGTGTCTTAAAAAAAAAAAAAAAAAAAAAAAAAGGCAAGACTGCTATAAAAACAAGATATGCAGAGCCAACAAATTTCATTGACATTTTCAGTACCACTGACCCTGAAAGTTAATAACAGTTTGCTGAGGTCTGATTTCACAAGGAATTCCATACAGAACAGGAACGTGAGAGCCTAATAAGGATGTATGATACTAAAGCAAAGGGATTAGTTAACTAAAATAAGTGGATTCCTCTCTAAATATAATCCACTCATAAAGACACATTTAGAACATTTGTATCTCATTAGGGGTATTAAGTGAGAAAGGTTCTCAGTACCAAGGAGTCCTAATTACAATCCATCTTAGGAAATAAAGTGAGTTTTCTTGACTAAAAGGGAAAATATATTGTAAGAAACAGCTTAAATATAATAACAGGATTGCCAAAGTCAGACACCAAAACAAACCTAATAACACAAAGGAATACAAACTGTGAAAACTGAAGAACCACTCTAAAACTGAATAATCACTTTAACAATACAATGTTTACCCTTCTTTCTCTCACGATCAATCACAACAATCCAAAGCACAAATAAGTTGCCTAGGCGAACAGTACTCAATTTACAAACAGAAAAAAATTAATACCAACCAAGCACAAACGTGTTTTTCCTATCACACCTTTCACCAAGGTACTGCCAGTAGTGAAAACTGCTTAGTAAATAAGATGACTACAGTGGCTGTTGTACATTTGCTTTGGGAAAGGTCAGTTCTAGTGTCCAATCCCACCAAAAGGGAGTACACGCCTTTCATTCAATGAAACAAAAAATTTTTAAAGTTATATACAGTGGATTGTGTGATTTAGTTATAGATCCTAAGAACCACTTTACAAATCTGACAGGAGAAAAATAGAAGGGTCATGATTAAAGCATAGAAGTGTTTTATTAGATAGAGATGAGCTTGACCTTCAGGTAACAGAAAATCCAGTTTATAAAGGCTTAAATGGTAATTAGCTGTCTCGTAACAATAAGTCAGAAGCAGCAGCCCAGTGCTGGTTGTCAATGATGCAGGTCTCAAACACTGGGCTCCTTCTTTCTTACTGTAGGGCTTCATCCTCATGCTCACAAGATGGCCCACAGTCTCTGCTATGAACTGAACTGTGCCCCCCTCACAATAATACGTGTTGAATTCCTGGCCCTTGCACCAGTGGGGGTAATCCTGTTTGGAAATAGGGTTTTTCTTTTATTGTGTTGATGAGATCATACCAATGCAGGGTGGATCCTAAACCTAATCACTTCTGAGTTAAAAAAGATTAGACACAGAGACTGTGGGGTGGGGGTGGGGACCATGTGACGATAGCCTAGAAGGCATGGAATGCCAATGAACCAAAGAACACACGGGCTACCAACAAGGAAAGAACGGACCATGCTGAGACCCTAATTTGGGCTTTAGCCTCCAAACTATGAGAAAATTTCTGTTCTTTAAAGCCTGCGGTATTTCTGTTACACCACTGCTAGGTACCTAAGACACTCTATCTAAGTATCATAGCCACATTCCAAGAGGGAAAACTCTTACTACCTTCTCCTAGCAGGCTTCCCCTTAAATTATTGGCTAGAATTTAGTCACATGTCTACTCTTAGACCCATCAATGCCAAGAGGAATGAAATTATGACATTTTTTATACTAATAATGAGATATCTCCTATCCTTGCTGAGATCAAGGGCTTTGATCCCATCCCTCAACACCACCACCTGGGAGGACAATAACAGCAGGAAGAGAAGGATTGGTTTGTAGAATAGGTATCAGTATATACACCTCAATTATTTTAATATGACAACTATAAAAGGGCCATTTTCTGTAAAGTGGCAGCCAATATCACAATATAGAGTTGGGTCTCTTTAAAAATGTAGGGAATACTCCACCATTAAACAAACAGAGGCACCAGAATGCAATGAACTAGTCAAGAGAGCAGGAGCCAGTAAGTTAAAAGTGGCTTCTAAAAAGCACATTTGTCAGCAAACAGAATGAACTAGAATTATTATCTCAACTTCCTCCAATTTACAGTTCCCAATATGATCTAGTTGATCAATCCTACCCAACCTCACCACTACAGTCAGTCTCTGCTTGGGGGGTGGGGTTGGTAGAACAAACAGGTTTAGATCTGTCAATCACCCCATTTTGCTTTAAGTTATTGGCCCTTTCACACTTAAGCAATTTTTCCCTTCCAAAAAAAGCAGTCAAGGTCAAATTACAAGAACTTGTCTGATAAAGGAAACCCTAGTGGCATAGTGATTAAGAGCTATCGCTGCTAACCAAAAGGTTGGCAGTTCGACTCCACCGGGTGCTACTTGGAAACCCTATGGGGCAGTTCTACTCTGTCCTACCAGGTTGCTATGAGTTGGAATCAGCTCAACGGCAACAAGTTTGCTTTTTTTTGGTTTTTGTCTGATAAAAATACCCCAAATGCAGGATATCTTCATATATTGGGGTTTTCAGTTCCAGGCTTATAATGAAGGAAAATCCAAATACCTTGAAAGACTCAGAATGTAAACTTTTTTGAGTGTACATGCCATTCCTGCTATATCTTAACTTTACAGACACTATCCATGCTAAAACTGGAATCACAAAGTTGACTCATATTTAAAGTATGACCGCAAATTTATAAAGCATCTTTTTGTTTTTTGTTTGTTTCCTTCTATTAAAGCTGAACAGGATCACACGCTCCTCCCTGAACACAGTCCATGTTTTCCACATGTGTGCTATGGGTTGTTCTCTCCAACTTTACAACTGCTTTGCCAATTTATGCTAGCGTTTCTTTTTTTATTATTATCAAAATATTTTATTGTTTACAACAGACCCAACCGAAATAAAAAGGATTATAACAGAATATTATGAAAAACTATATTCCAACAAATTTCAAAACCTAGAGGAAATGGATAAATTTCTAGAAACACACAGCCTACCCAAACAACAACAAAGTGAT
>NW_004443961.1:16135939-16143439 GCF_000243295.1 Trichechus manatus latirostris
TATATATATTTTATTGTGTTTTCAATGAAAGTTTAAACAGCCAATTAGGTTCTCATTTAATAATTTCTACACAATTTGTTCAGTAACACTGGTGACATTTTTCAGTGTGTCAACTTTCTCATTATTTCTGTTCTGGTTGTTCCAAAATCTAGTTTTCCTGCTCCCTTGCCTCTTTACTTTTGAATAAATGTTGACCGTCTGGTCTCATACAGATGATTTCTCAAAGGAGCACAGTACTCAATGGGTGACGCTGTTTATTTTATTAGCCAATCTATTATTTAGCTAAAAGAGGACCTCATGGAAAAGCTCTGGTTCAAGGTTTAAAGAATATCTAAGGGTGACAGTCTCGAGGAGTCCTCTAGTCTTAACTGGTCCAGTTAAGTCTGAACATTTTAAGAATTTGAGTTCTATTTCACATTTTGCTCCCATTCTATCAGGATCCATCTATTGTGTTCCTGATCATAAAGATTAGTAGTGGTAGCTGGGCACCATCTAGTTCTTCTGGTCTCAGGGTAGAGGGGTAGATGAGGTCGTGGTTCATGTAGACTACTTATCCTGAAGACTAGTTTCTTCTTTGAGTCTTTGGTTTCTTTCTTTCTCTTTTGGTCCAGATGAACAGAGACAGACAGTTGTATCTTAAGACGGCCACTCACAAGCTTTGAAGACCCCAGATACTACTCACAAAACTAAGATTTAGAATATAAACTTTACGTACTATATTATGCCAATTAACTGAGTTGTCCCACAAATCTACGGTCCTAAGCCTTTAGACCCCATGAACCAATCCCACAAGGTGTTAATGGTTAAGTGTAAGAATCTGTGTTTGTGCCCCTATGTGCTTTATTGTATATATGAATATATATGCATGCATACAATTACATATATATACCCACATATTTGTCAGAATTGACTTAATGACAACGGGTTTGGTTTCTGGTTTTATGTATGTCCGCGTATATACAGGTATACATACCTATACACTTGTATGCATATGTACATACACATGTAACCACACTCGTTTTTTAATGGTTGTTGTACAGCTGCATACGTCATAGCATTTACCTAAAGCATCCTTTTTTCTTCTGTACTTCTCAGTGACATCACTTATCTTTGTCAAGCTGTGCACACTTTACCCACATTTGGTGTTATATTTCCCATCACCAGGAATAACAAGTCTCTACTATCTAGAGAGCAATCTACCCCACCCCATACCTGGTAACCACCAGTGATTGCTGGTTTCAATATGAATACCTATTAATGTTAGCATCTGTCACTCAAATTCCATCAAAGGAAATGCAGAGTCCATCTCAAATACTTCCTTTATCTCAGTGCAGGGGAATCGCCCAAGACTTTGAATCATTCTTCACAGGGTTCATTCACTGTTTAACTCTCAGCCTCCCTGAGGCCTTTAGCAGACCCTTCGAAAGATACATAGTCCCTGGCTGGTGCAAACTGTTAAAGCACTCAGCTGCTAACCGAAAGGTTAGAGGTCAGGACCACCCAAAGGCCCCTCAGAAGAAAGGTCTAGCAATCTACTTCTGAAAAACTAGTCACTGAAAACCCTATGGAGCACAGTTCCACTCTGACACACACAGGGTTGCCATGAGTCGGAGTCGACTCCACAGCAACTGCTACCGGTTGTTAAGAAACATACAGTGCTCTATAAAAGTCCCCAGAAGTAATGAGACTAAATGGAAGGCTGACTGTAACTGAAAATATGAACACTGCCCACACCTTTCCTCACTTATTTTTCTCCTTTAAAGCAGTGCAGGTGGAAAAGAATCAGCAAAGGAAGTGGGAAGGTTCAAGACAAGAGGGTAAAGAGGAATCCACATCTGACTGGTTTTCTAGATTCCAGAAGCCTGATCTGCATGTATCCACATACAACAGAACAGACACAAACAAGTGATAGCTGCTCATTCTGGCTTTTTTTTTTTTTTTTAAACACACTCCAGAAGTCACTGCAATACCGGAAACATTTGGAAGACTGAGCCATCTGATGACAATTACAGGAATCCTGGAAGGGAAAAGAATGCCGGGGAAGGCCAGACGGTCATGCAATTATGAGTCCTACCTCAGCCCCAGAGTCCTTTCCACACCCTCCACATCACTGACAGTGAGAGGTTGATGTCGATGCTGTTACTCAACATTCCCAGGCTGATCCTAGGACAGAGGAATACGCACACACACTGCTCCAGAGAGGTCATCATGATTTTGGTTTGCTTGGTTTTCTCATCCTTTGAAGTAAGACACTTCATGACTGTCATGAGTTTGGTTCCCAAGGGTGTGAGATTTATAGGAACCAAGACTTTTACAGTAAAGAGATGATGAAAATGACAAACCACCGAAAATGCTAGTGTGAAACAAAAGAGTCACCCTTTTCCAAGTTCCCTGAATTAGTCCTTGTGGAATGTGGGGGGAGGGGGGCAGTGGTTAGGAGAATAAAATGGACTAACATTTACTAAGCACCTCAAAGAGCAAACCACTTTCAGGATTAAGAAATCTTGCAAGGAAGATGGCACTGCAATTGAATGAGAACTAATGTCCAGAGAGGTAACTTGCCCAATCCCAAAGCTTATAAACCAGAACAGTGGGGTGGAAACCCAGCCCATCTTACTCCAAAGCCCATGGTCTTTCTACTAAGCTATGCTGACAGTGAAAGGAGCAACTACATCAAAAATAGAGAAATCAGTAGGACACAAAGTGACATTAACCATTCACTACCCTACCAAGGCACCAAAACCAAAGACCAAACCAGTTGCCATGAAGTCAACTCAGACTCATGGTGATCCCATGTGTGTCAGAGTAGAACTATACACCATAGGGTTTTTAATAACTGTGACCTTTCGAACATAGATTGCCAGGCCTTTCTTCCGACACTCCTCTGGGGGAACTCAAACAGCCAATCTTTTGATTAGCAGCTGAGCTCTTAACCCTTTGCCCCATCCAGGGACTCCTACCATAGCACAAGTGACTTGTTTTCTTCTTAAATAATTTATAATGAAAAGTGAGTTACAGGTAGTTTGAAGGTTAAAAATTATTTGTAATTTATCAAGAGAACAGAGAATACTATTATTACTAATTTGTTTTTTATTACTTATTATTATTATTATTTTTATTTATTATTATATTATTATTATTATTTATTATTGATTTTTTTTTTACATATATACCTTTTTAATTGTGACAAAGTTAGATCATACACTAATTACACTTTTGTATCTACTTTTTAAAATTAAAATGTAAGGATACTTCCATGTCATTAAAAATTCCTGAAAAGACTGATCTGTAAAATATCTACATCAGAACAGATTTCATAATTAAAGTGTTCCAGCTTACAGCCCTGTGCTGACAGGGTTAGGAAATTTTAAAACCTAAAATATTACATATTCCACGTAGATGTCTAAGGAAATAAAGAAGTACAGGAGACTGCTCAACATGATTCAATCACGATTCAATCGTGATTCCACAGAATTCCTGCTGTTTAAAGGGGATGTACTTCACATTTAACTAATCTTTATATGTTGGAAATATAATCAATTCACACACACATACACACACAAAAGGTACAAAACTCAAAATTAGGGTTGTTAATTATCATTAAATTCTCTTCTACCAATGCCTTTCATGGCTCTCTATGGAAGTCAAAAGTGTTACACGTTTTATTTAGAGTAAACTCATGATAAATTGAGCACTTGCTCTAGTTTGCTAGTAAATGCTGGGCTTCTAGAATAGGTCACAAATCAAAGAACTGGGTACTTTACCAATGTAGCATGGCAGTGGTAGTGATGAAGTGTGACAGCAAAAATAAAAAGTAAAAATGATGATGACGACAATGACGGTGGTTATCATTTATTAAGTCTTTTCCATGTCCATCACTATTCCTAACGCTTAATATAGATTTTGGGATTTAACCCTCTCCAAGTCCCATAAGGGAGCTACTATTATTATCCTCATAAAGCAACAAGTACCTTAAACTCAGAAAACTTGAGTTCAAGTCTATTCTTGGCTCTGATGAGTTGGAAATAGCTTTATTTCTCTAGGTGATCAGATTCCTCCACTGCACAATGGAAGGGATGGGCCTGAAAGCACTATAGATTAAATGAGTTCTCATATACTATGGTTCTGACAATCAACTGTAAATATATCTGGTCACCAAATCATGTCACCAAACCTCTTATGACTTCACAATCTTTCACAGTGTATTAGGAAGTTATTAACATTCAATACGAGTTAGCCTTTAAAATGAAACCTCCTTGGCCTCCAGGGACGACATACTATCGCCCAGTTGTAGGCTAGGTGTGTGCTACGAGAGTGTCACAATAGTTCAAAAGCTAAAGCTTGATGGTTCTGGAAATTTGAACTCCAAGTCTCTCCATATCTGATATCCAGCTGACGAGTCTTGAGAAAGTAGGGTTTCTCACCATCCCAGAAAGCTGGCAGCCTCAACAGTCATATACCTACATCGATGGTTTCCAGGACAACCAAAACAAAAGGTACAACTATAGTGGGACATGTAAATCCATGCCAAGTCCCAGTAAAGGAAGCAGGGCTATCCCACCAAAGAGAAGACTGCCCCCAGAAGGAACAGTATGGGATATCCACAGGAGGGGAAGAGGTCCAAATCCTGATTTTCATCTGGCCCTGCTCCCATGTATTAAGTTAACGTTTTAGCTCAGTGAAAGTAATTACCAGCCAGGCTCTGCAATCCATCAGTTCACCTAGGGCATTCCTGCTGATTCTTTCTTTGGTCTCTAGGACCCAAGAATCCCTTTTGTTGACCTGGAAGTGCAAAGGGTGATTGGTTGTTACTAGTTTCTCTCTTTCTAGTCTAGAGTTCTGCCAAGTAATTAAGAACAGAAAATGAAGAACTATTTTCAAGTTTTTTAATGGAAGCTATGGGGGTTAGGATAGGCACAGGCTCTCACAAAAATAAGATTAAAACCATACATCTTTGACCTCTCCTATTCCAAGTAGAATGGACAAATGCAAATAAAATTTGGCTTCAGGCTGTGAACTGAGGGACTTGATCCAAATCACCTCCATTCTAATTTAGGTAGTTTGCCAAAAGGAGCTTAGTCAATAAATGAAATGTATACGGAGGTACAAAAAACTTACATATATCCCACAACTACCCTATAAGAAGGTGCTATTAATATCCTCATTTTACAGATGAGAATAACAAAGTTCAGAGGTTAAAACTACTGGCCCCAAGTCTATACTTCAAAAGTTGACAATCAGTTTTCTGCTCCAAACACTAGACTTCTATGTAAATTTTCCAAGTAACTATAACCTGCTGCGTGGCTTAAAGAAATTCCTATAGCCCTCCCAACTGAAATAACATTCAAAACTAGGTTAGGGGCTTTGTGAATTAGAAGGGTGTCCATCCCTAAGTGCTATCTACCCAGCTGGCAGATGTGTTCACTTTGCATTCTCCACTAAACTACCTAGTTGTGATGAGGAAATTCTGAGATTACCTCACATTGCTCCCTACCACCCGGTAAATCTTATTTCCACTGCACAATTACAATGAATGGGCAGGATAAACATAATAAAGATAAGCCTACAGAGTACATACATGGGAGTAGAGGGTAAAAAAAGCATGCGGCAGTAAGGGCAACAATGGAAAGCCCTTTCTGCCACTGAAGTTGGAAACATGATTGCTTCCTTTGGGCACCAGCAAACCCCATGAGAAGGTGGTCCATGACTATGCACCACCAATACAGATCTCTGAGAGCTACATGAACATCAACAGGGCTGTGCTTTCTACTCCCAGAACCACAGTTCTGGAATTTGAAATTAGAACGAGCAATGCTAGACTTCTTAAACATCAAAATCAGCTAGAATGCACACATGTATTTTTCTTTTTCCTGATTTTACACATAATATATGCTAGCTGTAGAAAATCTAAAAAGTGTGAAGAAGCAGAAATTAGCCATAATCCCAGCACCCAGAGACAACTACTGGTAACATATTGCCCTATTTCCTTCCGGTCTTTCTCCCCCCTGACAGCTAGACTATTTGAAATGTTTCCTTATCTACAGGAAAGGAAAATATCTAATTCCCTCAGATAGGAAGAAGGGCAAAATGGTTTCCAAAACCTACTGCCATCAAGTGGATTCCAACTCACAACGAGCCTATAGGACAGAGTAGAACTGTCTCCATAGGTTTCCAAGGCTGTTAATCTTTACAGAAGCCAGACTGCCACATCGTTCAATCACGGAGCTGCTGACCTTCGGGTTAGCGGCCAAGCACTTTAACCACTGCGCCACCAGGGTTCCTGCAAAATGGTTTAGAAAAATGTAGAAAATTTCTGTGGAAAACCCAGTGAGGTCACCATCTAACTCTTTCCAGTGCTATACCCACAAAACCAGCAGAAACAATAATCTATAATGAGTACAAAGAGGTACACTCGTCAGAAATTGTTTTGTTCTTCAGAACTTTATTATCTAAAATGCTAGTTTTGTATTGAAACTATTTATTATTCAATGAGTGAGAAAAGGGGCCTCAGCTCACCCAGAGAAGAAACAATGTAAGAGAGACAAAAGGTTCTATTTCCTTCTCAAAATTATACTTCTAGAAGATACAAAAGAAATATAGTCTAAGTATGGTATATATGCCCTTTCTGCACAAGTACATAACCAAGTAGCACAGCCTCTGTCCTCTGTAATTTGAAATGGATAGCTCAAAAGCTAGGGCAATTTGATTTTCACAAGTGAAAAATAGAGACTCAAATGGAACCACCGACCTTCGTAATGCTAAGAAGAGCTGCTGGAATGGAAATATATTTTACAGCAATTTCACTGATCATGTATTTCTAAGGTGACTATTTAAGAGAGGCTCATATAGAAAAAGTACTTTCGTACTACTTACTGCTGGGTAAACACAAGTTTTAAATAGTTTTCAATCCAACAGACCTGGAATTTTATTCCCCACAGCCTAGTGATTTTAAATGCCCTGTGACCCTCTTAAGGACTGCCAACATCAACATCTGGTACCTGGCACAAAGAAAATAGACTCTAAAAGGTTTATTAAAAAAAAAATTTCCTTTTCATCATGTGCTTTAAACATGTTTCTAAGACAGTTCTCTTCTTTCTGATACACACACACACCAAAAAAAAAAAAAAAAAAAAAAGCTAAGACGCTATTCTATCAGGCAGTTAAGTTTTAGAATCAGAAGGGAAAAATGATTGCCAAAAATCTGGTTGTTGCTAATGTTTTCTCACTTCCTTCGCAAAAAAGTTTATCTCCCCACATACACTAGTTTGAAGAGTTCAAAATCCAAGCATTTTCCCTACACAATTCTCTGTATTTCTAAGCTTTTTTCTTCCTCTTACATTTTCCCACACAAGGTTTTTTATGACCTTGAAATCCTCCAAAGATTTTAGCAAGAACAATAACGATCATACTATGAAAAAAGGTGATATTCATCAACTTTAAATGTTGTACTTTAGCGAACAAACTTTAGTGGAGAATCTTAAAAGAATTCAAGCTTATTCA
>NW_004443961.1:16148439-16169189 GCF_000243295.1 Trichechus manatus latirostris
ACACTATCAATTTTTTTCCCAAATCCTCCTACGATGACCAAAAAAAAAGGAATAGGGATCTATTTGTTCTATACACACAATATGCCATATTATTAAATCAGTCTACAAAAAAAATCCTGCTATGCAATATGCACCAAGTCTTTTGTATGTAAATTAATAAAGGTGGAATTTTTGATGAGGATAAGTGAAATGAAGAAAGGAAACGAGGGGGGCTAGGAGGATAGAGGACTTCTTGAGTGCAGGGACCTAAACCGTGGTAACTATTTGTGAGCACAGAGAGGTGGACAGAGGAGGGGAAGAAACATATTCCCTGTTTACATTTCTTAATTCTTTAGTAGAACCCATTAAGAATAAATACTAGTAACTAATTCATTGATTCACATGACGTGATTGTTACTTAGAATATAAAAATCCCAGTTAGAGTGATTTCTAAGTCTTGACAAAATTACGTTTCTGTTTAAGATGGCTTTCTTGCTCTTTTCAGGATGGACAAGTAAACTTGTAATTTCCTAACAGATAAACCCATAATTCCAAGGATAATATTTTATTCGTGTACTTTGAAGAATAGAGGAAATAACACAGGTAAATCCTAGCATAGCCACTTCTTAGTACGTGGGCCTCAGACAAGTTGCTTACCTTTTCTGAGCTTCAGTTTGCTTGTCTGTAAGATGGGAATAATAATATATAACACGAGAGCCTGCCAAAAAGTAGGATGGGTATTAAAGTGTAACTCTCTATTTACAGACGAACAAAAGTTTCAGAGTCTGTTTCTCACAGTTCCAAGTATTAGATAATTATTTCAATATTCAACCTTTAAACTTCTTAAAACAAGGCAGAATTGAATGAAGACAAGAAATACAGACTTATAAGTAAAATACTGACTGCAAACTCTTTTGTAAGGCTGATTACCCATCACTTTCATTATGGCATCTCTGACTTCTTTCATTGTAATTTGTTATTTGGCAAACAGCAGACTGCAGTCCTGTGGTATTAGCATTAGTTGTCCTTAGCTGTCGTCAAGTCAGCCCCCACTCACGGCAACTTCACGCACAAAAGAATAAAATGCTGCCCAGTCCTGTGCCATCCTCATGATTGGTTGCAGACTGAACCTTTGTGATCCCTAGGATTTTCACTGACTGATTTTCAGAAGCAGATCGCCAGGCATTTCTAGTTCTTGGTCTATCTTAGCCAGGAAGCTCCACTGAAAATTATTCAGTGTCATAGCAACACGCAAGCCTCCAGTGACTGATAGTGGTGGCTGTGAATGACCTGCATTGGCAAACAACAGAACACCAGTCTCCCAAGTGGAAGTCAAGAATGCAACCTGTGAACCACCAACGCCCCTTTTTACTATTAAGAATCTGTTGCCATTGAGTCGATTCAGACTCATAGCGACCCTACAGGACAGAGTACAACTGCCCATAGGTTTTCCAAGGAGTGGCTGGTGGATTCAAACTGCTGACCTTTTGGTTAGCAACCGAGCTCTAAACCGCTGCATCACTAGGGCTTCTATTAACATTGGAAGAGTCCTTAAATCTAAAAAGCACAGAGATTAACAGCTGTCAGACCTATCTAGATTTGAGCCCGGAGTCTACCAATTTCCTGTGTGACCTCGGGCAAGTTATTCTCTCCAGCCTCAATTTTCTAATCTGTAAAATAAGGATAATAAGAGTAGCTCCATCTTCCTAGGGTTGTTGTGGGAATTAAATAAAATAATGTGCATATAAAGCTGTAGGCCCTTTGCAGCCGAATAAACACTGAAACCTAAACCTATTGCCATACAGTCAATTGCAACTCACAGCTAACCGATAGGACAGAGAAGAACTGCCTCACAGGGTTTCCAAGGAGCGCCTCATGGATTCGAACTGCGAATGTTTTGGTTAGCAGCCGCAGTTCTTAACCACTACACCACCAGGGTTTCCAATAAATACTAATGTCTACTAATTACCTATGTGGCAGAGACGTTAAAAGCTACTTACACAAAGCCAGGAAACTGGTGATGGGGACAGGACAAAATCTCAAGTCTCCTGCCTTCCCAGTCCAAAAACGCTGACACTAATGCCCCACTCCTCTTCCTTTTCCCTCCCTTCAGTCACACAATGGGAGGAGGCTCGCCTCTGTCATCTGACAAAAGCCCATTCTCAGACCTGGAATCAGACACGTTTGTTGCTATGTGACTTGTTAGAAACTGCATTTGTTCGTGTGTCAGATTTTAAAGTGGATCAGTTATTTTGGTTGAGGTTTAAACGGTCTGGGTCTAAGCGCCCTTTGTCAGAACAAGTGCCTCTGAGCCACATGTGATGGGGCAGCAGGCTTGATGAAGGGTTGTTGACAATGAGATAAGAACCAAAAACAAGCCCCCTGCTGGATCCCTCTTTGTTGACCTTTTGAGTGGTCTCTGGTGTGTTATCACTCAACACATTAGAGCTAAGATAGATTTGAAAACGGGAAGAAGTTCAATATTTAAAGTGAAAAAATTAAAATGCCTTCAACTACAGAAACCCAATGTTGTCAGTCTCCAGGAAAAGAGCCCTGGATAAGGAGCAAGAAAATTCTCATTTCAGTTTTTGCCTCTGTCATTGACCTAAGTCAGTAAGTGGATAGCGTGCTTATTCCAGCACCAACTGTCAACAGACCAAACCAGGGTACCTGCTGGATTCCTGTCCTGACAGCTCAGGGCAGGGGGCTTCAGTGGACTCCTGGACCAACCCCTGCTGCAATATAATGCATAGCTTCAATCTTGGCTTCAATTCTCATCTCCATCCAGGGCAGTAAATGAGTCTTATCTAACCCCAAAAAGGCACCAAAAGGATTACAAAAAAGTCACCTTAGTAACTGTGTAAAGTAGATGAAGCATGTTAAGTAGTTGTGTTGAGAGCTGACAAAACAGTAGCCCATAATAAAGACAGACATAGTGTTTCACAGTTGTACATAATGCTTTGCAGTGTCACATACACACAGAGTCTCATGAGATCGTCAGAAATCAATGAGGTGGAAGGCGGGTGATATTTCCATCATATCCATTTTATTGATGGGAAAAACAAGGCACCCTACATAAAATCTTAACCAAATTCACACAATGGAACACTGTGGTCAGGACAAGAAGCCACATCTTCTGACTCAAAATTTTGTGTTTTTCCTACTCTTATCAGCATCATAAAATAATGTTATTTCAACAGCTAAATATAAATGTACATTCTAAATTGTATAAAAGGATCTTTATCGTTCCAAATTGATGCTCAGAAGGCCATGGTCCTAATGAATTTGGTAAGAGGCTCCTCTGCCTCTCAGAAGGTGAAATGACAAAGGTAGCCAAGATGATTAAAGAGTCTCTTTAGTCTTTTTCTGGCCTCCAGCTTACTGGCTCATCTTGGTTAATTACAATGCCTTAAAAATCTGTAATGCAAATGTAACGCCACTAAAGTAACTTATGGTTAAAAGCTTCCTTTGCTTTATAAAAGAGCCATTGTAATATGAATTGTCCCAGAGATCTGTCAACTAGGTCCCACTGTTATGCGATCCAAAGAACAGACTGGGAGCAGTCTTCTATACAAGACTGCATATTTTCTCCCTATTCATTTACCTAGGCCAGGGTGGGGCAAGACAACTGTGGTGAGACAGAACAGTGGCATTCACTCTGTCTTTGTCTTCAGTCCTGTAGCCAACGAGTCTTGAAAAACCTGCCCTCACCTGGATACCCACAGCCTGGAGAGGGGCTGCAGACTAGATGTCCTACAAGGCTCTGTCAGGTTATCTAACGTGAATGACAATGACTGAGCCTGGGGACAGGGATGGTGGCTACTGCAGGCTGCAGGTAAGGGCCAGCGCAGGAGAAGAAAACCAAAACCCACTGCCATCAAGTCAATTCTGACTCATAGCGACCCTACAGGCCAGAGAAGAACTGCCCCATAGAGTTTTCAAGGAGTGCCTGGTGGATTCAAACTGCTGACCTTTTGGTTAGCGGCTGTAGCTCTTAACCACTACGCCACAAAGGTTTCCAACAGAGTCTGCAGCCAAATCCAAAGTACTGCTTCTTCAACTGCAGGTCACAGGCATCACTAGATGGGGAGATACCTTTTATGACTTTCAACCATTTGTGCTTTAATGAAATAGAACAAGATTCCTCACGTACATAAGGACAAATATTGTTTCATGTGTGTGTATAACTCATCAAAAAGGCTTAAAGCCAATAACCTAACAGGAAAACCCACTACCCAGGCTCCTGTACCTTACAGTTACATGGAAATGCAGACCATATATTGCCAGATCTTCCAATTTTTTCAAGAGAAACCAGAACTTGGAACTGTTGTGTGAAATCTCCCCCTTCAAATTTGGCAGGAAAGCTCAAACTGTTTTAAAACAGTATGCCTGCCAAGGCAAATCTATCTGTAGGCTGGACCTGGACTCCTCTGGCATCAAAGAAATCAGTACCCATGTAATAGAAAGGAGGCAGCAGAACTGATCTTAAGAATGCAGGAAGGCAAAGCGTTTCTTCTCAGTGTTCATGGGAAACTGTACTTGTGGAGGCACTTCCTATGGCTTTTGCCAAGGCCACACCAGTGGTGAAGGGAGCAGAACAGCCCTAAGAGATCAGGTAAAGCAGCATGTGGCTCAGGGGAGAGGGGCTGACTGGCCACAGAAATTAAATAGTGATGGTTTCTGTAAACCTTCCTGGAGTTGGGTTAGATGATGGAACAGAGGTCTCCATTAGAGCCCAACCTTGACTTTCCCTCCACAGGTATACACGTCTATTTTCTTTTGGAAAGCGTGAAAAAGAAACCTAAGAAGGCCATCAGAAATCACCTATGGGCACTATAGCAGGAAGGGCTCTATCTGCCCACCAGGTTAACCACCCTCAACTGGCCCAGAACTCTGCTGAGCAGCTACAGAGGAAGGAGCCCTTCACTAGGCTACTTGGCTGGCCACTGAACTAAGACTGAAGCAATCACAGTGACACCTGCCTGGCAGACAAAGCTCTGGAGTGACAATAGAGACTCGGGCCTGGAGGTTGGTGGGACTGAGTTGCAGCTCCATTTCTCCATCACAGGGAAAGGATTCACAAAACCAGGCAATGCTGCCCACCCGCAGTCCATCTGCCCGTTATAAAGTACTGGAGACTTCCTCCTGTGCAAACTGAAGGGCCCCCAGCCTGAGAGCTGGTCTTGCTTCAAACAGAGAGTAAGGCCAGACGCCAGCTACAGACCCAGCTGTTCCCCAAGCTCGGGGTGCAGGTGTGAGATCATCCCCATGAACCTCACCTGCCTGCAGTTTGTCACCTCTGTGTCATTACCAGAGGCAGAGATGCTGTTGGGGCTTTTGTTTTACTTCACAGCAGGGAGAAGTCATTTTTGGAATTTTTCATCTTAAATAGTTTTTTCTTAAATGTATGTGACACATATTCTTCACAGGACTTAGTAAAACAGATATCTCTCATGCCTGGAAAGTAAACGACAGCTGCACAGATGACAACAAGATTTATATTTTAAAACTACCATATTCTGGTTGGAATCATTCAAAATACCTATTTAGCTATAACTTCTGAAAAAATTCAGAACCAACAAAAATAGAACTTTCTCAGCAAGTATTTTTTATTACTAATTAACAGGAAAAAAGCCAACACTAATATATATTTACTTGTATTCCTTTTTATCTAAAAGGAAAATAATATAATTTCAAAACAAAGGACATTTCAAAAGCTCTTCCCACATAATTATCACCATGGAAGTGAGCAAGAAAACAATAAAGGGGATTACATCAGAAGATCATTATTTTCAGATTCTTAAGAACCTATTCTGGGCCTGAGATTTGTATAAGAATATGAGGGGGGCTTCTAGCTGCCATTACAATGACTCTGTAAGTCCAAGTAAATACAACCTATTTCATTGCAACAGCTTTGGTTGAACTGTGTAAGAGGAGGAAGGTGTATCCTTGTGTGTGACCTCAGTGCAAAGAACATAGGTGCTTTCACAAAGTGCTTTCACTTCCTTGTTTTTTATAAATTAAACGTATTTCCCTAACCAGAAAGTGTCCAGCAGAAATACCAGTAATGGGAATGTAGTTTTCATGACATTCTCAGGTGACTTCCAAGATCTCCTTGTCACAATCAAAACTGTTACAATGACAACAAGAAACAAATCTCTGGGACCCATAACCTCCCCAGACACAGTGTACTAGAAGGATTTGCCTTGTCTAGGCCCTCTTGATTATGCAATATATGATAGAAGCAGAAGAATGATGACACAGACCACTGGGCTGTGGACAATGTTTTCTGTTCCCACTTATTTCATCTCTGCATTTACTATTTTGTGTGTTGCTCTGACACTTGCAGTGAGAGGAGGGTGGTCATGGCTCCGCAAGAGGAACGAGACATGTTTTGCCTTGTCTATAAGGTAAAGAATGCAGGGAGGTCCATATTTAAGGACTTGGTGGGCAGTCATGTGAGTACATGTGTGTATAAACACACACTTACACCTAGACATCTCTGTGTCTTTACCGGCATAGATATACAGATGTGTCTGACTTTATACATGTTTCGTTGAAGTTGTAAACAATACTTTTCAATTAAAATACTCAAAGGCCCTAGAGAAGCTTAATATCAAAAAGAAATTATAACTCCTTTCATAAACCGATATTTGCTAATATCAATAATCATCCCTAATATACTAAGTTTGGATGTATGTATTCAGAAACAACATACAAACTCAAACAGAGATCAGTTAAACTGCCTTGAGATGTATCCTTTTCTTATTAACAATTCACCTCATGGCTAAACAGGTGACTATCACTAAATGGCAATATTCGGGGTTACAAATATCAGCTAGATATTATTCAAACAAGAAAAATACTTCAGAGATTCTTATTTGGAATAGAAGCAGGAAAGCTTAACATAATGTGCCAACTGCCACACTCACAGAAAATCTAGGGGGGCTCCTCCACATTACAGTGATTCTACCCTTTCAATGACTTACCAAGATAAATCAACCACTGTCCACTGGGATTGGCAAGTGCCTTTTCATTCCCTATTAGTTCTAAGGCACTCAGCAAGATAATGGTATTCACCGTATCTTATGATCTCAAAGGAAACCAACACTTCAGATGATTGTCTAGGTTGCCACACCCCTATCCCCCAAAGCATATAAATATTCAGTGTAAGGAACAAGCTTCATGAAAAGGAAGTAGAGACAAATAAGATCCCAGGAAATTACTCATTGCCATCAAGTCGATTCTGACTCACAGCGACCCTGCAGGACCCAGTAGAACTGTCCCATAGGGTTTCCAAGGCTGTAGTCTTTACGGAAGCAGACTGTCACATCTTTCTCCAGCAGAGTGGCTGGTAGGTTCAAACAGCTCAACTTTCAGTTAGCAGCTAAGCGCTTAACCACTGTGCCACCAGGGCTCCTTTCCAAAAAAGAGACGGCCTGAAGCATACTCTTAAATTACCCTTGGAATGATAGCCCAGTTGTGAGCCACTGGCCACACAGGTCACCAGTATATTCAATGCCAGAAGACAGTATAACACTGAAGCATAGGCTATGTGCAAACCAACTTCCAGATCACGTGATGTGCATTTTATGTAATCGTTTAAAGTAACTGATGCATAAGATATAGTCTGAGTTTTTCAACCCTGATCAGCAGCCCTAGCCATGGTGTCTGCTTATTGTAGAGCAGTAGAATTCATTAGAGCTGAAAGCTACTTGGAATTAAGATAACCTAATATTTTTAAATATTTTTAAAGTCTTCACACTCTTTTAAAAATGCTATCCTTTAGATTCAATTCATTAATAGAAAACTCATTCTTTTTGAATCAAAAGAAAAAATTCTCAAACTTCCTAACCTGTATTTTTCAACAAGTTTGTATTATTATTACCATAAATGAACATCCAACTCTGACAACCAAATCAGCTTCTTCCCCATAATAATGGAAAAGAGCAGAAGGTAGCAATGGAAAGAAAATTTTCATTCTCCAAGAAAACAGGAAGATAAAGTTAGCAACTTAGAGCACACGGGTTTGAAGTAATTGTCCAGTCTTTCTCGACTTGAGGTCAGAAGCTACTTACCCCTTTGTTCCCTTATTTGATCTAAGCTTTATCTGATCCACTCCTTTCTTTCCTAATTTTCCTCACCCAGAATCACTGAAGTCAAGTAGCTGAAGGGGGAAAAGGAGAAAAAAGGGAGGAGCAGAAACTACTATCACCATCACTAATAAAAATAATAACATAATGATAATGTTAACACTTACACAGTGCTTACAACAGTACTGTACAATAGACATGTGAGCCAAACATGTAATTTCAAAATTTCTAGTAGCCATGTTTTTTTAAGGGTGAGATTAATTTTACTATTTTATTTAACCCAATATATCCAAAATATTATCATTTCAGCATGTAACCAATATAAAAAATTGAATTACTCAACATTATATTTTTCATATGAAGTCTCTGAAATCTAGTGCACCTTTTGCACTTACAGCACACCTCTCTCCTCGGACTAGCCACATGTCAAGTGCTCAAGGGCCACATGTAGCTTGGGAAAAGGACAGCTCAGTCTTACAGTATGCCAGGTGCTACTGTAAATGCTTTAAAAGTAAAGATCCCGTTAATCTTCACAACAATTCCATGAGGTAAATACTACCATCACTCCCATTTTACAGAAGAGGAACTAAGACAAAGAGCAGAGACCTCAAATACACACTGGTAGGTAACAACAGAAAATTCAAACCTTGGTCATCTGGCTACCACTACTATGCTATTTATTAAATGCCTACTGTGTGTATGACAGGCACAGAGCTGCATGTTTAAATACATTCCTTCCTGTAATCCTCAGAACAACTCCATTGTTGTCAGCCGCTGTCAAGTCAGCTCCGACTCACGGCAGCCCCGTATACAACAGAAACACTGCCCAGTCCTGCACCATCTTCACAAACATTGGTATGCTCGAGTCCATCATTGTGGCCACTGTGTATTTTGAGTGCCTTCCAACCTAGGGGTTCATCTTCTAGCTTAATATCTGACAATATTCTGTTGTGACACACACGGTTTACACTGGCTAATTTTTGGAAGTAGCTCACCAGGCCTTTCTTCCTAGTCTGTCTTAGTCCAGCAGCTCCACTGAAACCTGTCCACTATAGGTGGCCCTGCTGGTATTTGAAATGTCAGTGGCATAGTCTCCCACGTCACAGCAACACACAAGCCACTACAATACAACAGACAGACAAGTAGTGGCAGAACAAGCCTAAAGGATAAATATTAATACCCCAATTTTACATACTACGGCATCATTAATAGAAGACATTTAGGGCAAGGACATTATGAATTTAGAAGTTGACACATGATGGGAGATAGTAAGTGTCACCAGCTCACAGGTACTGCCCTAAAGGATCATACAGTCTAATAAGAGAATATAAAACCATTACACAAGTAACTAAGCTACGAGGTATAATGATCTAAAAGAGAGGTACAAAGAGCTGAGGTGATGTAGAGGGAATAATCATATCCCACTAAGAATTGGCAAGGCCTTGGTGAAAGAGGAAGAGGTGGCATTTAAAAAGGACTTAAATAAGAAGTCTAAGATAAAACACTCCAAGAGCAAAGGCATAAAAGTGGAAGACAGAGTCCTGTATTACGTCGAAGGAATGGCTACAATAGTTCAAATATGGCTAGAGCGTCAAGTACAAGTACAAATCAGATGTGGTATGGAAGTGGACCACGGGCCACAGCATGGAGAAACTCACATTCTGTGCAAAGTCTAAACAGACAAGTAGCATGATCAAAATTGAGTTTTAGGTAAAATCACTCTAACAACACTGGGCAGGATGAAGAGCAAAAGGAGAAACTAGATGTGGAAGGTTGGTGAGGGCATTACTGAAACAGTCCAGGCAAGCAGCTGCAATGGCAGCAGTCAATTTTCAAACAGGAGGTGAGTATGAGGCCACGTGGATGCAGAATCCTTAAGACCTAGGGTCTGAAGTCAAGAAAAAAGACGTCAGGTTGATATCCTTAGTGATGAGTAGAGTGGTGGAACCATTAACAGAAACCAAATATAACATAACCCAACCAGTACTCTAGGTAACCATAGTTAGGTTCCCATTGCCCACCTTTTTTTGTTTAAGTCTAAACTTCCTGCTATATCCCTGCTTTCCGCAACAAGTTAGTGCAAGATTTGCACTAATAGCTATTGTTATTATATCTGGCCCTTCTTTTAAATTAAAGAACTCCTTTCCAATCAAATGGATAACTAGTGGTTAGCAGAAAACAGCAAGGGGCATCATCTTTCAAGTTAAGACAGAATAACTCTACACCCCCCAAATTCTTCAACCCGAAGTCGGAAAAAGAATCTTAGATTCAGATTTCCAACACAGAAGAATAATGCTCTGTACAGGCTTAACAAACAGCCATGCCTATAATATCGGCCTTTTTCTTGAAGTTCCTAATAGTTTTTTTAAAGGAAAAGTTAAAAACAATTTCCCTACTGCCTACTCTCCTCTTGCATTTATTATTTTTCATGTTTAATTAAAAAACACTTCTACTCTACGCAAATATATCCTTTTTTCCCTTTAATTACCTGACAAACAGTAGGAGAACTGCATAAATTTTGCCCGAGGTTAAAGCTGGAGTAGAGCCTAATCGCTAGCTTGAGACATTGTTCTGGCCAAGTAAAGCAGCATACATTTATCCTGAAGTGTTTGAACAATACTTAGGCACTCCCGTTAAGACCTCCTTTTACCCCGTGTTGATTCTGATTAACCCCCTTTCCTGATTTATGTGGGAAGTCTTGGTGTTCTTCACACAGCCAACAAAGGATTAAGGAAGTGAACCTCAATGCAGCAGAGGTTCAGGTGTGCACAATCCTCAGTAGAGGATACAACACAGACGCCAATGTTACACCATTAAATATCTATCTTGAGCAGCCTCCTCGATTCACTGGATTTCATTCTAGACAATCCTTTAGGTTCTTCTGCTTTCCGTAAAGAAAGCTCCAACGTACAGTGATTAGAGCACGTAGAAAAGTCAAAGAAAAAGAAACACACAGGTAAAGTAAGTGCCAAAAATAAAATAAAGAAATTAAGAATGATTATTACAAGTGTAAGATAAGAAAAATTGGGAAATTAATGGAACTTATCTAAAACAAATGAATCTCAAGACCAAATAACACAAAATACACACACACAGGTAGCGTGTGTATGTGGAGTTTTTTCCTTAAAAGGCCCCACTCCAAAATCTCCGGCTCAAGTATATGGTCATGCACGTGTGGTCTAAAGACGCTCAGACCACTTTTCTTATCCTACAATTCAATCTAGTAATAAAAGTATCGTGCTCTGGAAGACTGAATTCAGGGCAGCTGGGAAGTTTCACTGGAATCAAATTACCTCATCTGCCAGCCATCCAGGACTCCCCAAACACTGGAAGTGCTCTTTGTGTCACTGGTGATCTTTCCAGCAACTGACAAGGGAAATGGAGAACACAAGGAAGGCAGCTCCCTTCCCATTTAGGGAAATCTTCCTGCATTCTAGTTCACTTGTCCATCAAAGATACCATAACCACATGGGCAGAACGCTCTGATTCCAACTTGAAAATCTACCTTTGACAATGGATGAGTGGAAGTGACCTCAGGTAACCACCTGCTCAGGTAACCACCTGTGTCCAACCAAATAGACGGATGTGGATTTGTGCTACAAGGAACAAGAAGTCCTAGAGACTCTGGTTATCTGAACCATTTTCTCTTTGCAAGATAACACCCAACCCTCTTTGAGACAACAGGCTGCCATCTGAGGACAACTTAGCAAAAACCTAGAGGCCATGACAGCGATGATGATTAACAATAATGACAGCAGTAATCATTTCTTCTGCTGCTGGGGATGCGTTCTAGAGTCAGAAAGATCCCAATTCAAATTCAAACTATCTTAGAAAACGCATTTAAATTTTCTGAGTTTCCATTACTTCATCTGAAAAATGAGGTTTTTTTTTTTTTTTCTTTTTAATATCCCTAAAATGGCAATAATAAGGGCCAGGGAAGTTAAAGGCTTTACCCAAGGTTATATTGCTAGAAATGGAAGAACAAGATTTGAATCATAGCTTGCATTTGGTTCCACAATTCTCTCTTTCTCATTAAAACCAAAAACCCATTGCCATCAAGTCAATTTTGACTCATAGCAACCCTATAAGGACAGAGCAGAACTGCCCCATAGGGTTTCCAAGGCTGTAAATCTTTATGGAAGCAGACTTTCACATCTTTCTCCCACAGAGCACTTAACCACTGTACCACCAGGGCTCCTTTTCTCATTAAAAGTCACCTAAAATACATCATTTCCCAGGTGGGAAGCTTGTTACTTTCAGTGCATTTCACATTGTCCATGTTAATGATGTTTGTATATCAGGCTCAGTGAGGTCACTACTAATGTGGTCCAAGGGAAGTAATTCTCAAAAACACAAACTGGACCCTCAATATGACTGATCTTTTTTGAAGCTGACACACCAATGACTCAATCTTCAACTAAAATGGGTGAAATATATAGAGGGAAATGGATAAAAAACGTTGAAAGCCTGCAATGGGATGGTACTCATCTGGTGAATACCAAAAGCAAACAGCACTGGTCAAAACCCAGACTAGGGGAATGAACACTAAAAAGGATTCAAGTAGAAAATATGAGGATACAATGAGTCGTGCACAGCAAAAGTTTCTTTCTGGAGGGCCTCAAAAATATGAAGTTTACTTTTACAATCGAGATTCTGTTCTTGGGAGGGGGGAAGGTGGAAGGGAGTAGTGGATACAGGTATTTGTTCATCTTAATAATGCTGAGATTTTATCCAGCAGAGGGGGAAGAAAAGAATTTATTTCCGATCCAAGGCAATAATCCAGCAAGTATTGGCTCCTTGAATGAAAATTACCTCTCTTGGGGAGATTTTGTGCAATATGATGCATACCCAAGTGGCATCTTTTAGCCACTTTCGCTGGAGTAGGGGGTAGAAAATGAGCTAAACAGTCAAAGTAGCGAGGAGTTTGGGAAAGAGACTAAAAAGAACCTCCAAATCCCAAGACTAGAGGTAAAATGCCAGCTCTGCTTTTACAAATAGGATAAATAACCAGAGGGCCAGTCTTTTAACCTATTCTTTATTTCTTTATTTCTAAAATGGGAACTGTAATTTAGATTTATGTCAAATACAACACAGAACAAAATTTAAGTGAACTGCTTCCATAAAAATTAAACCAAAAAAAAAAAAAAACCTATTGCCATCAACTTGACTTTGATTCATAGCAACCCTATACGATAGAGTAGAACTTCCCCATAGGGTTTCCAAGGCTGTAATCTTTATGGAAGCAGACTGTCACATCTTTCTCCTGCGCAGCAGCTGGGAGATTCAAACCACCAACCTTTCGATTGGCAGCTGAGTGCTTCACCACTGCACCACCACAGCCAAGAAAACCCTATGGAGAAGTTCTACTCTGTAACACGTGGGTTCAACATAAGTCGGAATCGACTCCATGGCAACGAAACAACCACAACTATGTTAAATAGTCTGCTCCAGAGTCTAGAGATGTAAAAAAGAAACCAGCAGTTAAAATCATATGTAGTATTTTCACGTTTGTACATCTATTGATACATACATGGCCTCACAATAGAAAATTAATTATATCTCACTCAAGCTATTAACTATTATTCCTTCACTCATTTACACGAGTAATTTTGAGAACAAGGAGTAAATTACAGAGCAGTCAACTTCTCACAAATAGAGTGAATAGAAACAGGACATACACATGCCCTACATTAAAAGACAAATCTGGGAACTCTTCAAAGTTAACAATTGCATACTGATTAATAAAGTGGGTGGGTTTGACCAATAAGCTACAGATACAACTCTTCCAAATATGACTATTCATTATTAACAAGCCTTTTAAAATGATAGGATTTCTCAACTTTTATTTACTGAACTTTTACTTCAAAAAAGTAGACTCCTGAGATACTTAAGACTATATTGAGAGATTCCTCGGGTATGCGTAAACATACAAATGCAATGGTAGTGAGCTGAGGTGTTGTGTGTTTTTTCCCCGCCCCAAATAAACTCAAAAAAGAGTAACAAAATGTATTAAGTTCTTAGCCATGTATTTTCAACTTAAATGGTTATGATTTTCTTCTACCTTCTTTCCAATTCTCAGAAGAGTATTTGTGGTGGCCAAAGTAAACTAAGGAAAATGTACTGGGAAGTAACACTTAAGAGATAAAAACTAAATGAGGCGCTAGGAATGCAAATTGCAAATAGCAACTTTTACAAAGTAATGTACTCAGAGTCTGACCACTCCTAAAGTATTCATAGTCCATTTAAATTTTATGCCAATACTCTATTTAAATGACAATAATAGTAATTATCAAGTATTGTGCCTCCCTCTAGTATATGTGAATCTCTTGTGAGGACCTATATTCCAATACTATCTCTCATTTGCTCCTCAGAAAAACCATAAAATAAGTCTAACTTCCATTTTTAAAAAAGCAGAAGCTAAGATGGGAAAGTTAAGAAACTTGCCCATGGTCACAGAGCAGTTATTCATACCCTAGTGAACCCAGATACAAAATACCAGACTTTTAAACTACCAATGGTATTTACAATAGAGCTCGTGCAGCAATATCCTACTGGAAAGCCTTTAAGACAGGAAAAAAAAAAAATAGAGAGAAGGAGAGAGTTCCATTAAGAACTTAGTAGCAAATTGCCTGAACCTTATTTGAAGGCTGAATTCTGGAATCAAGGCACATTTTAAAAATACCAAAGTGGTTGTCATTTATCCAAATGTGTCAGATGTGATAAAGCAAATTCGCTTTTTAAAAAAAAATGGACACCAAACATATGAAAAGATGCTCAGCATCATTACCCCTCAGAGAGATGCAATCAAAACCACAACAAGATATCATTTCACTCCCACTAGGATAGCAAAGATAGAAAAAAACAAACGTTGGCAAAGATGTTGGGAAATTGGAACCCCTATCCATTGCTGGTGGAAATGCAAAATGGCACAGCCGTTGTAAAGTCTGGCAGTTCCTAGAAAAACTAAAACAGAACTACCATATGACCCAGCAATTCCACTCCTAGTATATAACCAAAGACCTGAAAGCAGAAACTCAAAAAGAGACTTACAGATCAAAGTTCACTGTAGCACTATTCACAATAGCCAAAAGGTAGAAAGAACCTAAATGCCTATCAACAGATGAATGGATAAACAAAATGTGGTACATACATACAATGGAATACAACTCAGCCAGTAGGAGAAATGAAATCCTGAGACATGCTACAGTATGGAGAGAGCTTGAAGACATTGTGCTGAGTGAAATAAGCCAGTCATACAATATTGTATGACATCATTTATATAAAAAGACAAACCAAAACCAAACCAAACCCACTGCCATTGAGTCAATTCCGACTCACAGAGACCCATAGGGTTTCCAAGACTGTAAATCTACAGAAGACGACTTCCACATCTTTCTCCCGTGTAGTGGCTGGTGGTTTCGAACCACCAACCTTTCGGTTAGCAGTCGACTGCTTTAACCACCTCACCACTAGGGCTCCTTATAAAAAGACAAGAAAAGGCAACTGTACAGAGACCGAAGTTTATTAGTGGTTACCAGAGTCAGGGGGGAGGGGGTAAAGAGAGGTTAATGAGGATGGAAAACTTGCATTGATTAAGGGTGGGGTTGCAAAGCCAATTATTGTAATCACTGTCAATTAAGTTGTACACCTGTAAAAAGCTGAACTGGCAAAAATTGTGTGAAAGATATATTTACAACAACAAAAAAAAAGAGTAGCTGCCGAGGCTGCTTATGTACAATCCAACACCTCGTGGGATTTGGTTCTTTCGTTTGGAGGTTTAGGGTCATGGTTTTGTGGAACATCCCAATTAACTGGTGTAATAACATTTTTAGTGCTTCTGTTCTACCTCCTAGTTCTTTGCGTATGGTCTTAATAGCTTGCAAGCTGCCATCCAAGGCACAACACTTGGTCTCTATTCACCTGGACCAACAGAGGAAGGAGATCAGGAATAGGAGGAGATGGAATGTGTGGCTAATTACCTCCATCAACAACTGCCTCCTTTGCCATGAAACCAGAACTGGATGATGCATGACTACCATTACTGAACATTTTGATCAGATTCTACAGAAGAATCCTGATAGAAAGGGGGAAAATACAGAACAGAATTCCAAATTCTCATGGACTCTAGACTTTCTGGAGCCATGGAGGGTAGATGACACCTTGAAACTACTGCCCTGAAATAATGTTTAAACCTTAAACCAAAAATATCCCCTAAGTCATCTTAAAACGAAACTATAGCTTACCTAGTAATGAAAGTCTACCTTGAGCATTATGCTCTTTTAAGAACTATCTACATGGGATCAAATTGATAGTAGCAACTCAAAAGATTAGATAGGAACCTTAGGGAGCAGTGAGTTTATTTTAGTAAGGGAGGAACAACTCAGAAAAGGAAGGTAAGAATGGTTGTACAACTTGAAGAATGTAATCAATGTCACCAAATTGTACATGCAGAAACTGCTGAATTGATGTTATGTTTTGCTATGTATATTCTCAACAACAGCAACAAAATAAATAAAATTCAGAAAAAAATTAAAAAACATACTACTTGGCATGTAAGTAAAAAAGGATTTAACATGATGCTGGCTGACAGGCAATCTTCTAGCTAATACAGTCTATTCTAATCTAGAAATTAATATATTCAACTGTGCAGAACATTCAAAACCAAATATCCTAAAATCATTACTATACAATAAATTTAAATATATATTTTTTTTAGGCCAGAAAGATCACAGAAGCCCTAAACTCAAAACGTGTCACAAATTTAATTTAATATTACTTAGGAAGTTCTCCTTTTCAAATTACTATAACTTGTCAAGTGGTTTCAAGAACATAGAAATAAGTTCATCTCTTTGATGTAAAGCCCTCCTCTACACAATGACTGAAACCATTTTAGCACTCTACCCTAAGTTATCAAACTCACCCTAGTTCTGCACACTAGGAAATTGAGCTATGTTTCCTAAGAGAATATGTCAAATTGTTTTTTTGTTTTGTTTTGTGTTATACTAGGATCATATCAGATAGTTTACTAAGAAGCAAACTCTCAGTACTCTTACTAAATTCTGTTAAGTCATATCCCTAACCAACAAATTCTTCTAAAATGGCAAGTAGAAAGTATGTATGTCAAACATTGTATACCAAATAGTTCTAGATACTTAAAACTATACTGAGAGATTCCTCAGGTATGTGTAAACATACAAATGACAGTATGTAAGAAGAATTACACATGAAAATTTTACCTTAAGGAAAACAAACACATAAAGTCCATTCAGGAAAAAAAAATTGACTGCCTCAATGGCAGTAACAACAACTACATTTGGTACACAGAAATCACTTGTTTTTTAAACTGGTGGAGTATAATCTGAGTGATCTTCAACTAACCAGAAAGACGAAGGAAGAGAAAGCTCAGGAAGTAACTTTAAGCTCTGCCCAGAAAGAACATTCACTGATTTCCCCCTAAAAGCACTTCCTTCTCGGTGGAGGTGCTTTTAAAATTTTATTCAAATCCCTAACAGCTTTTATCGAATTATATTAGAATTGTGACCTTATGATAAGATGCCTACAGACAATTCTAATTAATCTTAGTTTGTAGAATGGATTCATGCATGCATTTTGTAGCTCTCTGCATAGATTATACATGTCCATTAATCAGGTGTGAGAATCTAAGAATAATTCCTGGAAAATGTACAAGAAACCCAACGGTTGGGGGTCGTAAGAAATTTCTGGCATCCTTGAGGGACTGTAACAAATACAGGCTCTGACTGCTGTCCTTGAGGAGGTAATACATCAAACAGTATCAAGGGAGACTATTTTACTGCCCCCTTTCCCTCAAGTGTATAATTGAGGGTTTTTTGTTTGTTTGTTCGTTTTAACATTTGTTTGGTCATTGTACAACAGGGAAATACACAAAGAAAGTCTAGTCTAGTGACAGAACACTCAAAACTTCTAGAAATTACATAGTTTGCTTGTGCTGATAAAGGGAGAAAAGGCACTTGCCTGTCCTCAGTCACCTCCTGGCCCCTGTTCTCCTTAAGGGTTATCTCCTGATAAGCAATGGTGCTCAAAAGTGCTTCCATATTCTCAATGCTCCAGCAAGAGTGATGACTAAAAGGCCCCCAGGCACATCAAACCAATGCTGTCACTTCTAGTCACTGCTTGGCCCAGCTAATGCCATGCTTGTCATGACAAGCACCAGCCACCTTAAGGCACCACACTCCTGCCCCAACAAACACACCTTTGAAAAGGTATGAACCACAGAGAGAACCTGTTTCAGGGTTGCCAAGGGAAGCCAGCCTTGTCTATGAACAGCAGAGAGGTAGTGAAAGAGAGCCCAAAGCCACAGATACCAGGAGGACTGCTAGCCCCCAGTGCAAATAATTGTTCCACTTCCAGTGCATGGCCAGCGGGAAAAAACACGACATACTGAGATACCGTTTGACCAGGCTAAAGTGGGTTTAGTTGTCAGCCTCAACCTGCCATCTGGTGTTAAGATATAGCAGATCACACCCCAGATGTGTTCCTTCAAACAAATCACGTCTTTTTTTCTTACCCCTCTTTTTTTTTCTTTCTATAAAGAAAGAAGTCCCTGCTGAAGATACAAATCAGCTGAGGGTTACTTTAAACTAAAAACTCTTGTTAATTAACTCAGCCAAATATGCAGGTATGTCATTTCATACACCCATACCTACAAAAGCAACCACTTTCCAACTATCATATCTAGAGATGCTGAGCAGAAAAGCATTTGTTTACTTACTACAGGCAATCCCCAGGTTACAAACGTCTAACGAACATCAGAACCCACAGTTAGGAACCGACCCCTGTAAAGCCTATTATACTAAAAATTCAAGGTACATACAGTGTTTTGTAATAATAAATGGGTGCTACTTTGAGATGCGCATCAAAACATTATCATCACTGTATTATTATGTTAAAGATGTTTTAGTGAACTTCCAAGTGTTTAATGTTTTTTATGCATAGAAAGGTATACTATATGCTATACATTAAGACAAACATTTGACTTAACTGACATTAGCTATAACCATACCTAACTGTTCCGACATATGTACAAACTCGACTTAAGGAGAGATTTAGGAATGGAACTGGTTCCTAATCCGGGGACTGCCTGTACTCACCCACCCTAAAAGCTGACTATCCTTAATCACTGAAAAGCCATTTCATTTGAAAAATGAAATTTGTTTCCCTCTTTATTTTTGCCTCAATATCGCATTCCAGAATTGGGGTGGGGAAGGTTATGGAGTGCTATCATTTGCACCTCATTACACTTGGGCTAGAGCTCTGAGAAAGCTGATATTCCCTCTAAATTTTTACAGATGCTTCTAGTTTACCAGTTCATGACTGCACTACTAGAAAAGACTTCCTGCCTCTAAACTGCTTGCTGGCATGTATGCTGAATTTCAAAATCCCTGGAAAAAGTAAACCTTTGTGGTGTTCTCTTAACTTTCTTACTTGAGGGGAAGGGGGTGTGACCAAAGCCAAACCAAGTAAAAGCTTCTTCTCCAAAGGAGGTTAAATCTCTCTCAGAAACATTCCCTTCTAACTACTGTTCCTATTGATTTGGAAACCCCCCACAGAAATGTTTATTAACAAAGTTATTTGCAGAGGTGTTTTTCATTAAAATATTATGATTATGACATGTTTAGTAAGTTGTGGGAATAATTCAACCACAGACAGCATTTTACCTGAACTTACGTGTTTCCTTTTATTTCCCAAGTATCATTTGAAAAACACTTTGGGATGGAGGGAAAGGACAGTTTTTAAACCACTACCCCTCTCTGTTCAATGGCTCCAGGGTTTTCCAAAGTTCAGGGCAGGTGACACTGGTCTGTTCTTAATCTTTACTGCTTTAGTAATGTTAAGGCTGATGACGAGGGACACAAATCCCCTGATGGAACTGAATGCATTCCAAACTCCCCGACCCACTCAAAGCAGTAATCCCCTGCAGCTGGATCTTACTTACCACCATGCACAGCTAATACATTTTTTAAAAGCTAGTCACTGGTGACAAATGTAAACTGGACAGAGCAGCTCCCCCTTCTCCCTGCCTCACTCCTCCACCCTTCAATCTTCCCCCATAACCCAGAGACTTGCTGTTTCTGTGATGGATAGGATCTGCCTTTTAGAACCACCAAGGCCATGTTGTATAGCTCTGCTCTAAGTGACTAGAAGGTTTTAAAAGCATCTTCAGCTGTCAGACTGTAACAAAAACAACAAGAAAGTTATCCGTAACACAAACATTTCACAACTGAGAAAACCCTATATGTTCAGATTATCACTGCCACACTCAGTCTACTATTCAGCTATGACACACAGGCAAACTGTTCTGGAACCCTGGTTGCTTGATTTAATTAAGCTGATTACCATCTTCTTTGGCATAATAAAATGAATGCAAAAGATTTAAAACTTGAGGACCTTTTGTGATATGTTTTGTTTGGACCCTCCCTTCACATTTTTTTTTGGCGGGGGGAGGGGAAGAAACAAATTGAAATATAGTTAAATAGTCATCTTTTATGGTGGATAAGTATGTTTTCGCCATGAATTTTGATCATCATCCACTTAGAGAGGGAAACCAAGAAACCTAGTGGACAACAGCTCTGTGTTGGATGAAACCTCCAAAACAAAGGGCAGTAAACTATGAAAAACCACAGCCTAAAGGTGGGTGGG
>NW_004443961.1:16169289-16189908 GCF_000243295.1 Trichechus manatus latirostris
GGAGGGAGGGAGGGAAGGAAGGACAGGTAGGTAGGTGAAAACGTTGTTGTTGATCACAGCCAGGTCTGCTCTGACTCTTGGTGATCTCATGTAAAATACTGCCTGGTCTTGCACCATCTTCATGATCACTGGTACCCTGGAGTCCACTGTTGCAGTCACTGTGTATTTTGAGTGCCTTCCAACCTAGGATACTTCCAGCACTATATCAAACAATATTCTATTGTGATCCCTAAGGTTTGCATTGGCTAAGTTTCAGAAGCAGATATCCAGGCCTTTCTTCCTAGTCTGTTTTAGTCTGAAGTTCCTCTGAAACCTGCCATGGGTGGCCCTGTTCGTATTTGAAATAAGGGTGAAATAGCTTCCAGCATCATAGCAACACGCAAGATACCACGGAATGACAAACAGACACACAGGAGCTGGAGACAGAGTAGCCATATCTCAATTAGGAAAAACTGTCTCAAATGGTAAGAAAATGCCACAGATGATACCATTTTGATGACAGATTTTGATAAAGGGACAAGCTATCCATTTTACCTGACATAGCAAAACCAAGAGTTAATATGTGACTTTTTTTTATTTATTCTAGTTCCCAGATAACTGGCAGTAAGTGCTATGATTTAAGTGATATCACCAATTAGACTTGGAGATAGCTACCACAACACTGCCTACAACACTTAAATTGCATTAGGTTTAATTACTGCAAAGTTACATCTGGAGAGGGAAACATAATTTGTATAACAACCCTCCGAATTCTAACTTGAGCTCAGTCCCTGCATGATACATACTTGCCCAAGTAATTGAGGCCCTGAAAGGCACCAGAGTTAATAATGTGTAACTAGCAAGAGTACAATAAGACAGTGACAAGCAGGTCTCCCTGAATTAAATTCACAACTAATTAAGTGACCTCTCAGTGTCCTCCAAGCCCTCTAGAGAGCAGGTACTCCAAAGCAGCCTAGTGATCAGCCTTGGCAGAACCCATGGAAAAGGAATGCTGAGGCAGGGGGCGGGGGTGGGGCACCAGTACCAGTGAGAAAGATTTAAGACAATGTATTTCAAAGAATCTAGCTCTGCTTTCCCTATATATTGTCACCCATAGTCACATTCCCAGAATCCAGAGGCATCAATTAGCATCTGGGTAACTGAATTAAAAGGGAAAAACATAAATTCTGTTGTTCATGGTGACTCTAGTGCCTTGGAACTAAGCTTAAAAATAGCGTGTGCGCACTTGAAGGGAATTTGTGAGAGCTTTGGTGAAAGAACAAGCAAAGGAGGTTTACATGTGTGTGTAAAGAGTATTTGGGGTACATGTGAGGAAAAGTGTGAAATACATACAGTTGGCTGTATTTTTAAAGACCGAATTACAGTACAGGAATGCCAAAAGAAGAAAGAAAATGGTCCCCTGTGATTTATAAATTTCAAAGTATGACTAACGGCAATGTGTATTTAGTCTGAATTCATATTATATGTCCATTCATCCAAAAACACATTAAGGCATGCTGTATTCTTCCAATAATCAAAAATGGCAGTGCTTTACAACACTACCTTATATACCTATTGTGAACTGCAAGTAGTACTTCCACTTCGTAATACAAAATGATCTCAGGTCTCAACTCCCATGTCTACAATGATATAGTCACACTATGATGTTGTCCAAAAACCTACACAAAATGTAAAAACCCTAAGAAAAAATTTTTGAATGATAACCCAACTTCTGCATGTTACTTAACATATGATGAAAATGGAGTTTGCTTAATCAAACCTTTTAATACTAACATATTCTATACTTGCGCCCAACAAAATTACAGTTGCAAAAAAATTGGTTACTAATCCAGTGAGGAATAGATTTGACTATATTTGACAGGAAAACCCCAATGAATGGCAAGTCGTCTTTATGAGAACTTCAGGAAACCAGTTCACACTACTTATAAAAACCTAGCTGAAAATGCTTAGTCCTGAGTAAGCATAAATCCCTCCAGTGAAAGTCATAGAAAATGAAGACTGTCTCTTTAAATTGAAGGACCTGATGTAGAGTTAGGTAGTATGAAGCCAAGGAAAAGTTCTGAAGTTTAAGTGTCAGAAGCAAACATTTTCTACTTGTGAAGTAAACTCTGTTGAAAGACAGCAGACTATGGTCCCACCAGTAAAAACAGGAAAGTTTTCAGCCAGTGACAGTTTTGCCTACAGAGGGGAAAAAAAAGTGTCACAGACTCACTTTATTAAACCATATGCTTATTGCCCTGTGAAGAAAGCAGGGTCACTAATTAGTTCATTCTGTGAAAGAAGCCCTTCCTGATCCCGTTGACTTTTGTCCCCCTGGTTAGCTCCAGCTATTTCTGTCATGCAACTTGAAAATCACTGGAGGGAGGAAGATCGCCATAACAACCGCTGAAATGATCTTGTGGAATGTGTCTAGTGGCACTGGAATAACCTGAATATGTGCTCCAGATGTGTCGGCTGTCAGGAAAAAAGTAAACACATCTGATGGACAGCGTATGACTAGATGGCCTCGAAGCCACTTGAGAGGCTCGGGAGAGGGGGAGGGGCCGCATATGTGAACGAGGGGCTGCGGGGTGGGGTGCAGGGAACAGTCCCGGGCCAGGCCAGGCGGACAGGCGGGAGGCACCGGAGGACCTGGGGCCTGGCGGCCAGGGAGGACTGCGCGCGACTGTTCCGCTCCGCCCGCGCCCGCGTCCCTCCCCCAGTGGCCTCTGCGGGACTGCAGCGGCCTCAGCAAATTTCCGTCTGGCACCGACTTGTGAGCATTTGGGAGCAAACTAAAACACGAATGCTGAGAGGAACGGGGAAAAGCGAGAAGAAAGTTCAAAATGATTTCTGTCTTAAATATTAATGGCAACATGTTTCCAAAGCATTCGATCTTGGGATGGGGGGGCTGTTACCCAGCTCCTACCCTCCCCTCTACCAAAGAAACAGTGGTGCCCTTTTACCCTGCTGCACACTCTGAAGCATTATTTTTATTAGGTGGCTGTGTGATAACATTCTGGATCCAAAAATGTTATCTTTTTGTTGTTGTTAAGACTTTCACAAGTTAGAGGAGTGGTTGGTTCCCTAACCCAAAATATTTTTAAAGAATATTTTTCTAATGAAATACATAGGAATGACCAGAAGACACGATATATGCCAAATCACATTTTCACCTTAGTTCCTATTCTCTGGGGGTGTTTCCAAAGAGGAGGATTTAGTTCTACACCTAGTGTTTATGTTCACAAACCAGGAATTCTACAAAAATCAAGCACACAGTAGGTACTTGTTGAATATTTGCTGAAAGAAACTAGTTTTTTAATGTACAAGATTCAACTACAAATGTTTCTTGGGTTCTACATATAAACAGTAGCATGGATTACTTAAAAAAATAAGAAACCAAGTTTTAAAATACTAAAAAAAATACATGGGAAGTTTATTTCCCCAGGGGAACAGAAAATTTTTCCTAAAGAAAATAGGAAACACCACATCCATGCTATAGTACACAAACCACCTACTTGTGCATGAATCCACATTTTAATGCCTACTCCTACTCCAATAGCTTGTAGAATGAGACTTAAGTTTTAGAGAATTATGTATAAAATGTTCACTACACTCTTCCCATAAATGCTTACATCTGTGAAAAGGCTACAAAGGTTTGTGCAGACATACAGATGTAAAAAGCTTTTAAAGCAACATACACCAGATTTTTCTTTCAAAACTTCACACAATTATATTTCAATAAAATTTCTAGTATTTTTCCACCACATTTTAAACAAAGACCCATGCTGTAGGGGAGGGTAATTATCTCTATAAGATACACAGTTAAGACATAAAAATGCTCACTGAGTATTTAAAAATCTTTAAATTGCTTCTGTCTAACATTCATTAAAACCAATAAATTACATCACCTGGACTGAGGGAAGGCATCATTCACCTGATACTTTAATCCAAGATGATTTCCAACTTTGAAATCTTTTCAATTTCTAAGTAGCTAAGTACATTTTTCTCCTTTGATAAACTCATTTAGTGACCAAGATTCTGAAAGCAGATCACCAAAGGGAAAAAGAGAACTATGAGAAATTATTATTTGAGAGCAGGAAATAGAACAAATCTTCAGCTCACTCTTTACTCTGTAATTCACACATTTAACCTGATAGAGGAAGACCCTAAGGATACCTGGAGGCTGAAAGACTCAAAATTTAAAGAGATAGGTGTAAGAACAACAAGAGAGAATGGCACAGTTCTGCCTTCTAGAAATTGGATTCCACTGGCAGCTGGCTGAATGAAGCTAATAACAGATTCATAGCCATGGAAAATGTTTCATCCTCTAAACGAAAAACGTTACTTCCTTGTAACAGAAACTACTTCTTGACAAGTTAGACAACCTAAAATAATGATTTGCCAAGGTTCAATTTATAAAATTTGTTGGCAACCTATAAAAAGGAAATAATCTAGGTATTGCCAGTTATTTGTACAGCATACTTTACTTTATTCTAATCTAACCTAAAAAATTTTAAAGACTTCAAAAAAGAGCTGACAATTCCAAATAAAAAGCGAATCATTTAAAAAGCTTTCATGAGCCAAAATTATAAATGTCCACATTTGTACAATGAAGTGTCAAATGTCCAAAAGATGGATGAGCTTCAAGGACCATTTTCATTTGCCTTGACCTTGGTATTCAACCAATGAGTAAAAGGCTCGTGTACATTCAAAAGGCTGACATGTATTTGTATTAATTCGTGTGACATTTCTTATCCATCTTAAATTTCTTACACCAAACTTGTAGTTAACTTTTGTAAGAAAGATGGCGAGTAAAGCATTGGACCTTACGTCAAATTAAGAGTAATGGTTTTTCAGTGAGGTTTTTTGGTTGTTAAGAGCATCAAAAGGTTGGAATAGGATGAAACTTAGAGTTAATGTAGGAAGTATTCAAGTTCCAAGAGTTACGTGATACTCATATGAACTGATTCGGTGGCTGAACTCCACACAATGAAGCCTGTGGCTGAAATCAAGCTGCATATATGTACTCTGCCCTTTGTGCACTGTGTTCAAAACTCAGTTGCACGCTCATGAGCTATGGTTTCTCAAACCACCAACTTCTCTTAGATAATGTCACAAGGGTAGCACAGGCTCCATACACACTCTCCCTAGTGCTTTTCTATTTCACTCAAGAGTAAACAGTGGCCACGGCTATCAAACGCGCAGACCATCAGATAAGCAGACCCATCCCGGAAGAGCTAGGAAAATTTGGAGAGTTTACCAGCTATTATTTTATTGTTCTATATAGTACTACAGACCAGCACATTAACTACTAGTAAATTAAGGAGGCAAGAACAGTTGAATACTCAAGAAAACAAAAAAACTAAGACAGCAACCAGCAGGCCAATCTATTAGAATTCCCGCTGGCTAGGAGTAAAATGCTTCAATGTAGTTTCCTGGCTGCAGGAGTTTCTGAACTGGCCATGCAGTAGGTTTCAATCGTGTGGCACCGTTTGTCAAGTAGAAACAAAATAAAAGTTACAGGAATGAATGAAACCAAAGTCTAAGCTTAAAACAAGGATTTTCTGATCCCTGTTGAAGGAAGGAACATGGATTCTCAATAAAACATTTTAAAGGATGTGAACATGAACTCCATACAGAACCCGTATTAAAACTACAAGGAAATCTTCAAAGGAAAAATGTGAGGCTATTACATGTACTTAAATGCCAACAGAATAAAAGAAAAAAGTCCAGAAGTTTCTTTGAGGTCATCACTCATGTGTCATGCTATCAAGGGAAAAAGAAGCCATGAAGAAGCACAGAATTCTGGAGAAAAGCAGGAAATCTTTGGAATGGAACACAGAGAATACAATACATTCTGCCCAATTTTAGAGGTCTTAAAAAGATTCTCTATTAAGAACAAACAGCTATAATATTTTATCTCCTTACTATAATGTCATCAACTTATGTAAAATTTCTGTAGGCACTCCACCCCATCATGCCCCGACTATAAAACAAGCAAATCAATGATCCCTAACCCAAGTTCAACAACAAACATAATATTCTCTCAAGGGTTCTGTGAAATTCTCAAGACAAAACATAAGAACGTGGATTAATTTAAAAAATAAATATTTTCCATATAGCATTCGGGTGGGGGAGAGAACAAGTGGGAAAAGCTGAATAAAACCTTAGAAAAGTGCCTTAATCCAAATTCTTTCTTTTTATAGACAGGGAATCAGTCTTATAGAAGCTCACCGATTAACCCATTATCACACAGCTATGTATTTCCAGGAGAATTAGAAGAAAACCCTCTGGACAGCAATATCCTTCTCATGAATCCATGACGCAGCCCACCCTTCTCTTGCCACCACCAACCTCACTCCCCATCTGCAAATGACAACTGGACTATTCATCAGATGATGAATTTTCTTTCTGAAGCTATGTTTAAAGAAAAAGCACGACATTAACAAGAATATTTTTTTAAAAATACCCTCTGAGGGGGATCTCATACCATCAAGAAAGCAATGCCAGGAGCAGACCGCGTCCTTTCGACCGGGGTCCCTGCGCAGAGAAGCTCCTAGTCTGGGGGAACACTGATGAGAAGGCCAACAGAGAGAAAAAGCCTTCCCCTGAAGCTAACACCCTGAATTTGGACTTTTAGCCTACTTTGTGAGGAAATAAACTTCTCTTCCTCAAAACCATCCACTTGTGGTATTTCTGTTGTAGCAGCACTAGATAACCAAGACAGAGTTTGGTACCGAGACAGTGGGGTGCTGCTCTAACAGATACCTAAAATGTGGAAGTGGTTTTAAAACTGTGAACCGATAGACGTGCGGCAGTGACAGAGGACCAGCAGCAGCAGAGAACCTACAGCAGCTGAGAAGTGGCAGCAGCAGACAACCAACAGCAGCAGAACCAGGAGACCAGTGCAAGATGGTACTGGAGCCAACCCACAGAGCGAGACAGCTGAGTGCCTGTTCGTGGGAGGCTTCCTGGCGGAGTGGGGTGCCTCCGGGCACTTACACTGGTGGAGCTACAGAGCTTTAGAAATACTTGCCCCAGCAGGGCAGATGAGGGCATGAGAGGCCACAGGAAGCAGAAGCTGAAGAGACAAGGGACACAAGAAGCCGAGCTGCTTCAGCCTCAAAAGTGTGACAAGTACAAAACTGGAGTTATCGATGGGTCTGCATGCAACAGCCTTTGTGTTACAGAAACTCTTTACTTTGGAAAAGGCTTATCAACCAAGCCCAACAATCAGATGTATTTAGGGATTTGGGATAATCTGCCAGGTGTTGTGAAATGTCAAATGGAACAAGCACCTCATCTTGATTTTGGAACTGAATTGGAACCAAGAAAAGAAATCGTTCTATTTGATAAGCCAACTAGGGGAACTACTGTACAGACATTCAAAGAAATGGTCTACAGTCTCTTTAAAGCTAAGATGGGTGATCAAGGAAACCTCTCTGAACTGGTTAATCTCGTGTCTTGGCAGTGGCTGATGGAGACAAAGATGGCCAGGTTTCCTTGGGAGAAGCAAAGTCAGCATGGGCACTTCTTCAATTAAATGAGTTTCTTCTCATGGTAATACTTCAAGATAAAGAACATACCCCCAAATTAATGGGATTCTGTGGTGATCTCTATGTAACGGAAAGCGTTGAATATACCTCTCTTTATGGAATAAGCCTTCCATGGGTCATCGAACTTTTTATTCCATCTGGATTCAGGAGAAGCATGGATCAGTTGTTCACACCGTCATGGCCTAGAAAGGCTAAAATAGCCATAGGACTTCTAGAATTTGTGGAAGAAGTTTTCCACGGCCCACATGGAAATTTCCTCATGTGTGATACTAGTGCCAAAAACTTAGGATATAATAAGTATGACCTGAAAATGGTGGACATGAGAAAAATCGTGCCAGAGGCAAACCTGAAAGAACTTATTAAGGACTGTCACTGCGAGACTGATCTGGACTGTGTCTATAGCACGGATTGTAGAACTAGCTGCGATCAGAGTACCATGAAGTGTACTTCAGAAGTGATACAATCAAACTTGGCAAAAGCCTGTCAGCTACTCAAAGACTACCTGCTTCATGGTGCTCCAAGTGAAATTTGTGAAGAGTCAGAAAAGCAGATTTATTCTTGTATTGCTCTCAAAGTCACAGCAAGTCAAATGGAAATGGAACATTCTTTGATACTAAATAACCTAAAAACATTACTGTGGAAGAAAATTTCCTATACAAATGACTCTTATTTCAGTTGGATATTGTTACCATCATAAGAAACTTCTAAAAAAAAACTTCGAGCATTTTTTAGAACGGCTTCTGATTCAGAGTTCCCTGCCAGTTACACGAAACTCCTCTCCTCTGGGCTTAGCGAAGCCATGAAGTTAAAATATGATTACTCATTGGCAGGTGTAGGATCAACAGGTCCAAAGGATTTCATTCCTGCCCTTTTTTTTAAAGATGCTGTTACATTTCTCAGTGCATTCACTGTGTAACTAAAAAAAAAAAAAAATGCTGTGAAAAAATCCTCATTCCATAAACATCAACAGTTTGAGTATTTTGTAGATTTATAATTGTTAGCCAAAATACCATTGATGGAAACACTGTTTGCAGTGAAGCTGCTGTTTAAAAAACAGAATTTATACATAAATTTACTAATGTCTTAGCATGGTAAAGTTTGCACATTAACAGAAATTAAGACTGCAAAGCAGGTAAATTACCTTTTTTAAACTGATGTTGGGTTAATAGCATGGTTTGTTGTATTAGACTTACACATTTTTAACTCATTTAGACATCAGTTATCTGGGGTTTCAGGATGTTTCCTTAAGTGGCTCTTTAACAGAGCCTCTTGTAATTCAAAATCTTTTAGGGGAGTGAGTATTCTACTTGGCAATATGTCAATGCCAATTTTATGGCCAAAACTGGGTAAGCTTTCATGTCATTCTAAAGAAATTCACAGGGCCCATCTTAGTACAAGTACCAACCAGCCAACTAAGCCCTTCAAAACTTAAGGGCATAGACCCAATCCAGACCCACATATCCTGAATTTGAACCATGGGGGAAGTCAGATTTCTATGAAATAATCACAAAATTTATTTTAATAAATATTTTCCATTTCCAAACAGTATTTCTTAATGGCCAGAGAGCTATTTAAGAGGCATGTAAATTCAATGAACATTTTTTCCATGTGAACTTGATATAAAAAGGTTAACATTTGCTTCTCACTCTTGTATTTTTATATGTATACTCAGATCTGGCATGCAGCTTCCAATGTCTCCACAAAAATCAAACACCTTTTGGAGAAAAGACCCAGCAGTTTCTGTTCAAAGGTTTCACATGGTTAAAGTGAATGTGTTAAAGCTATGTGTCCCTCACTGGACATTGGACAGCTTTCTGTAAAGAAAAATTAAAGCCAGGTATTAACACCAGTTGTTTAACATTATATACTCTGAAGGTACTTTTTCTTCCCACTCATCATCTGGTTACAATAAATGGATGGAAGAATCAAAAAAAAAAAAAAACTCTCTGGACAATTTCAACCTCTGTTCTTATAAGCATTTTAACCAGGATTATTAAAAAGTAAAGATAATACCCACATTGAGTCTGAACTCCTTTCTTTTTCCACTTCCTGGAACAGGTGCTCCCAAGTAATGAAATGCCAGGAGGGAAGAGAAAAAAGCTAGACTGAGAAGCCAAGAGCTTTGGGGTCATTAGCCTCAGAGTAGTAATGGTTGACTATATTCCTTTATTGTTCCTTTCAGCTTAGTTCGCTAAGGGCAAAGAGCAATTTTTTTCTTTGCTGCTCTTCAATGTTACTGTCCTTGCAGGCCCATCACGGGACCCTGACATACTGGGAATTGCTGGTGACTTGGCTGCTTGCCATTAAGGAATCATTACTACTGCTCATGGGACAAACAGTGTCTGTGGCACCAGAAGGGAAGCACCTCAAATGGACTGACAGGTAGCAAAGTGAGCCCTTCAGGAACAGCTCAAACCCTGCTTAAAACCCTAACAGCTTCCCATTACACTTAGAATAATGACTACATTCCTTAACATGGGCTGTCTTAGTTATCTAGTGCTGCTATGACAGAAATACCACAAGTGGATGGCTTTAACAAAGAGAAATTTATTCTCTCACAGTCTAGGAGGCTACAAGTCCAAATTCAGGGCGTCAGCTCCAGGGGAAGGCTTTCTCTGTTGGCTCTGGAGGGAGGTCCTTATCATCAATCTTCCCCTGGTCGAGGAGCTTCTCAGCGCAGGGACCATGGGTCCAAAGGACACGCTATTCTCCTGGCTCCTGTTTCTTGGTGGAATGAGGTCCCCATGTCTCTCTGCTCGCTTCTGCTTCTCTCTTTTGTATCTCAAAAGAGACTGGCTCAAGACAGAATCCAATCTTGCAGACTGAGTCCTGCCTCATTAACATAACTGCTGCCTATCCCACCTCATTAACATCATAGAGGTAGCATTTACAACACATAGGAAAATCACATCAGATGACAAAATGGTAGACAATCACACAATACCGGGAATCATGGCCTAGCCAAATTGATATTTTGGGGGACACAATTCAATCCATGACAGCCTACAGGACCCTCCGCTCATGGTCTAACACTGACTCACCAGCCTTACCCTGCTCTACACTTTCTGCACCAGGCCTCTGTCCACACCTCCAACATCCAAGCTCCCTACGATCTCAAGGCCATTGTCCCTCTGTAACAATCAACACCCTCCACTCTAACCTCAATCAACCTAGTTAATTTCTCCTCTTCCTGCAGATCTCAACTCAACCAGACTTTCAGGGAAATCTTCACTGATCCCACAAACTATGTTTGGTGCTCCCCTATATTTTGAAGTGTTGTGTAACATTCCATTTGGAAAAGGAAAAGGGATCCCTAGGTTTAAAAAAAAAAAAGTTTGACTCTCACTGGATGGTTTCAAAAATCCCTGAAACCAAAATTAATTCTGATATTTGCAGTATTTAACTTTCACTCGAGTTAAATTACAGTAATAAAGGATTCAATGTCATAAATTTTTAGGTCCCTATGTCCACTTGTTAGGGCCAATGTTCATCTATTTCAACCACTCCAAAAATAAATCAATACATTTTGAAAACTGTGGCCACTTTACTCCTCCTTTTCCAGTGCTGGTTGCAAAGAGTGGCAGCTGCAAAAGAGCATGAAATTCATAAGGCTTAGCATCAGACTAAAGTCAGACTCTGCTACTTACTCACTGCCTGACCTTAGGCAAGTCCACTATCTTCTGTGGGCCCCTTTTCTCTTTTGTAGGAAAAGAAAAAACAATGATATCTTCCTTAAAGTATCATTTCAGGATCCAGGCGACATATATTTGGAAACCAATGTTTGCTATTCCTAACATGTACCGAAGTTACCTTTTTACACTTTGCCTAGTTATCTAAATAATACCAATCTCCACAACCATAAACTTCATACTGGAGAATTGTTACTCTTTTTTTTTTCCCTTGTCATTGAATCCCAGAACCTAGTACAGTGTCTACCCAATAAGCAATAAACACCAATAAGTAAGCACCCAACAAATCATTTTTGAGTAAATGAATTAGCAAAGCAACAGTGCAATATGGAATGGATTCTTCCATCTTCATGAAGTAGGTGCCATTATTACCCTCATTTTATAGATGAGGATACTGAGCCTGAACTCTCTTTGTATTTGAGAAATGCTTTTCACTTAACATCTATTTAGTGAAAAACATGTGCAAGGAACACTTCTGATACCATATTTTAAATATAAGCAACTTAAGTCTCTTCCCAAAAAACACAGATTTAAGTCAGAAGAGGTTTTAGTAGAATGGGTGTCTAAAGTTATGTCATTTTTTTCCCAGTCTTACCAGTTTTGAGACCTGCTCTAATAGGATAAAGCTTTCAACTGTAGGAAGCCTTCAGTGAAACGCAGCACCCATCCCACCTAGTTAGAATCCTGGCACTAGAAATCTATTCCACCCCTGCTCAGCAGGCTGCAGTATATAATTATTTTCACCTGGTTACAACACAAGGTGGTGAGTTTAATCTTTAAAACCCTACAGGGATTGGTTTCAGCAGTTTTGGAAATTGCCTCTCGCACTATGAATGCACTGCACAGCAAGATGGTTCTGCTAATGGTTCCCAGATTAGGATTTGGAGGAACAAACGGCATGGCTCCCTCTCTCCATAACTTCCTTTGTGACCAAATCTGTGGACGCTCAAGGTATCCTCATGGCCCACTTTCAAAAACAGTTTGTTCTGATCTGGACGAATAAATAGAGTTCTTTTTAAGTTATAGTCAATAACTACTATTCACTGGAGTCAAATGAATGCATATACAAAACAGACCGTCAATGACATATTCTTCAAAACATAAAGGTATATATACAGACTAAACAGTCTCAAACGTGGCAATGAATGTAAAATAATCTCTACTTTATCTTGATTTTTTAAAAACTTTTCCCAAGCTCTTCCCTTCTGGAAAAAAAAATCTAGAAAATCAAATCAAAAATATAATTTAATGTCTTCTTTATCCTTATAAGCAAGGCACTGCAGTCTATTTCCAAAAAACCAGCCATTGAAAAAGTAGGGAGCACAGATCTACTCTGACACACATAGGGTGTTGCCATAAATTAGAGACGACTCAACGGCAACTGGTACTGGTTATTTTCTTATTAAGTTCAACCCTAATTTCTCCCATGTCCTAAATGAGCCCATACTTCACAAAGTCATCAGGTACTTGAAGATCACACCTTGACCTTGCTAATCAACTTTTAAAGTGAAATTGCTACAAAGACTAGGACTACCAAATCCCATGAAGTAAAATATATTTCCTTTAACTTTTAGTAGAAGAGCCAACCTTAGTATATATGTGCAAATTAAACTTTCTGCTTACAGAGGATTCAGAAAAGGCCCTGGGCTGTCCAAAGTATTTCTAGTGATAGCAAACCACTTATATTAATAATGACAACTACATGTCGAAGAGCTATTCAACTTACACACCTGGTTTGCCATATGTTGAATATTTTGGCCTTGCCAAAAAAAAATCTATCGTATCATTATATCTTTACCATCATTCCCTAAATATACATTATGTGGGGGAGTACACAGGTAAATTCTAACAGTCAAGTTTTTACATTAAAGCCATAGAGAAGAAACAAAAGTTCTTTTTTTTTTAATTTTGCTTTCTTTACATGTTCTTGGAGCTAAAAACTGACCCACAACAAAGATCTCACTCAGTAGTATAAAATTAAAATACTATAAAACATAATGTTAAAAAACCATAATTCCACCAGACTGTAAAGTCCTTGAGGGGTTGCTGAGTTCTTTCCATCTCTAGCCCCAAAGGCAATGCCTGGCATAAAGGAGGTCCTCAAACAGTAGTTGAACAATGAGTTAAATAAAAGCTCAGAATGATAGTCTTTAATCTACTTCCAAACACATCATCACACTGATCCTCCCAAGATACGCGACACAAGTATTCTTCTGTCACTTCAAAGATGAGGAACTAGAACGTTGAGAGCCACAACTAGCCTGATCTTAGAAGGCACTGGTTTCCACTATATCCACTCTGCCCCAACATAAAAAGGCTCAGGGCCCCACTCATTCGCTTTTCTTCTACTAAGTGGCACTTACTTTGCTTTCTATATTTCATGCCCCATAGTGTAAAAGTACCAAAAAGTGGAAGGAATTCATATAATTCAGACGCTAAACCCTAACAAGATCCACCACCGTCCTTTGCAGATGTGCAAGGCTGATGGCTCAGGCAATCAGATTTTAGGCTTATTTAAATAAGGCACACATAATACTTTATTTACACTCTACACAAGTTTCAACTTATCACATATTTTTAACCAATAAGGTTTATCTGGCTTTTTTTTTCCACACACAGATCTCTACTAACAGTTTAAGTCTACATAGACTTTTACGAGAAAAATAAATGCAAGTTGTTACCACTCTCCAGGTTTTGTGGATTTCTCCTTAAAAATTAACAAGAAGATATCATGCTAACTAACATATATGAATCGCAGGATTGAAAATCCTGTATATTTTTAGATTCCCCAATTTATAATGCAAAGTCGAAGTGATCTTCATGTAGTCACTTGTTGTTGCTCTTCAGTAAAATTGTATTTCAGCTATCATTCAATGTTTATGGGATATATTTATTAGTTTATGCTAGGTTGGTGATTCAAAGATGAGTAAAATGTGACTCCTGCCCCTGGTAGGAGCAATCTTAAGGGTGGTTGAGACAAATACCAAAAAATAAAAAAAGGCAATTGCATTGGCTAATATGTGCTACAAAAATGGTTGCTATGCAGAATGTATTAAAGGAAAACTAACAACGTTGCTGGTCAGTGGAGCTGAGCTAACATGAAGTTAGTTCTTCTCTAGGTCCTATGTATAAGGGCCTGATACACAGAAGTCATTAAAATATGGAGTTTCCACCACAGTGGATTAAGTCGTCAACAACTCTAGATGATGTTCTTAGATAACATGTCAGAAACTTCATGATCTTTTTCCTTAAAGTCAGCAATAACTCTCAGTTTGTACATATCATATACTCAGTGAGGAGCCTTGGTGGTGCACTGGTTAAGCCAGCCACTCAGCAGGAGGAAGATGCAGCAGTCTGCTTCCATAAAGATTACAGCCTTGGAAACCCTATGGGGGCAGTTCTATCCTGTTCTATACGGTTGCTAAGAGTCAGAATCAACTCACAGGCAACCGGTTTGGTTTTTCTGTTTTGGTTTATACACCCAAAAGCATCCATTTGTTTTCAATATTGCTGTTCCAATCATAACTAACACTATGTGCTAAGGATTCTGCATCTTTTAACTCCGTTTACACTACTCTGTGTATCAATATGGCAAAAGTTGTATGCAATCACCCATTTTCTTACCTATCTTCATTCTATTTGGTATTAAAATATGACCGAAAATACTTTTGAAAATTATCTCCTGAGATAGAAATAAATGCCCTACACCAAATATTAAGCAATGATAAACATTTAATCAACTGTGGTTCATAAGGGGACTACCTTTCTGAAACAACCTATTAGGCTGGATTCACCAATCTACAGTACAGGTTAAACATGAGTCTATGCGAAGCATTCTGTGTACCCTAGCTCTGGGAACAACCACTTCCTTCCATCCTAGATGGACAGTATCACTATACGCCTCTCTATTAGGAAACTGGCTCTACTGACTCATACGTGATTAGTCGACAAATGTGGTGCGTGTACCCAAATACACACATGTTGCCTGTACGCACACAATCAGCTCCACCATCCCTACCACAGTGTCATCAGCAACGGCTCAGTAATGCCCACCACGCCTTCCCAATGACCCCAGATACCGTCTGAGTACTTCTTCACAAGTGTTGTTGTTGTTATCTGCCACAGAGTCGATTCCGACTCATGGCGACCCCATGTGTGCGGAGTAGAACTGCTCCATGGGTTCTCAAAGCTGTGTCTTCTCAAGTAGCCATTACCAATCTGTCAATACTGCATGAAAGCTGAAACCTGTTTACCATCCTAACTTAGTCTACTCTTCAGATGAGAAGCTCTGAAGAAGAGTAAAGATGTCACAAAGATCAAACAGCTAGTCGATGACAAGAGTCTGGGACAGAAAAACCCCAGACGCTGTGCTTTGTCTATACCACAGTGCCAGTCTGCAATGTTCATCACACACACTCAACCTCTACGATTCCCACCCTGTGTCCTGATCATTTAACTTCTTACCGTATCATTTTGGCAGCTGCAAATGCTCCTTGCCCTTTTTGTTTTTTGAGAATTCAGCATCCATGGCATAAAAGGGGAAAGAGAATTTATTGTCATTTTATATCCATACAGCTAATGAATGCCCACAGTTGACCTGGCATTTCCCCCTTAAGCCACCCTAACATTAGCTGTCATTCAAATGTTCACTCTACAGCTTGACCTTTGCTTCTGCTCAGAAGTATTCATCCTATTTAAAACAAAAACATTCTTCCCTTAATGTCATGATGGCAAAATATTGCATTGTCCATATGCCAGGCATATTTGTGACAAACATTACATAGTTTTGTACTAAGACTCATGAACTTAGACAGTAAGACACATCAAAATTAAAAAAGAATACCTAGGTTGAGCAATTGGCAAAAATGGTACTCCTATACACCTCACCAACCACATCATCATGTAAAATTGACACCAACTGAACATTTCAATCACATTTAATTCAGCAGTTCTTCTGCAGACCAAGCCTAAGACTGCTCAGCAGGAAAGGTTACCAAAAAAATGTGTATTCTCAGATTGGTCAATTTCTTCAAATGTATTATTTTTTAAATACCATAAAACATTTTTACCACTTCACAATATGCAGGCCTAACTTTCGATGTTAAATATTATATCTAACAAAATCAGCTCTTCTGGTTGAAATCCTACCACTGTGACCTCAGCTAGGGTAATATTTCTCTCACACTTCAGCTTCTTCATTTGAATAAGAAGAAATGAAATAGTACACAATTTCCTAAGCAAACAAAATAGGTTGCACTTGAATTTGTGTGCATCTCAGAACTAAAGAGTTCATTCTTTAAACAACACATAAGGAAATCTGTACGACACCCCTCATTTTAATGGGCTTTTTATGTCAGGCACTGTGTTGATCCTTGCCCAAACATCTTATTTAATCCTCTTTCCAACCCTATGCAATAAGTCTATTTATCCAACACATTCACAAATGTGGAAATTGAGGCTTAAAGAAATTCTGTCCCTTGTTCAAACTTCTCAGAGTTGGGATTCAAACTCAGGCCTCTGTGACTCTTGTTCTCTCTACCCCTACACTACCTATGCTACTTTTCACTACACTATAAATATTTATAAACATTTTCAAAAATTGTCACAAGGCAATCAGAACCATAACTTTTATTCCTCAAATGCAGATATCATAACCAAACAGTATGTCCACAATTAAACCATCACATCATCAAAAGCTAATCAGACCTAGGTCATGAGGTGTCTGTCATTTAAGATAACAAAGGACTCCTTATGATCCTTGAGTGGTTTTAGCATACTGTGGCATTTACCATGCCTTGTTATGAAGCCAAAAATACAAAGTTTTAAAATTTTTGAACAATAGCTACACCAAATATATCAAAGAAAATAAAAACTCAAAGTAAAATAATAATCAATGAAAAGACTGCAGGCATAACAGATGCTCACTGCAAAGAGTATATTTTCCGAGCCTATGTCTGCAAACATTATTTTACACACGTTATTTTTGGAGTTTTGCAAGCTATCTTACCCTGTATCAGCTATTTTAACATTATCACCTGTAAGCTTCTGAGTATTTTGGAAATTGTTGATCTGCTAAACTAGTAAAAGAATGCTCACTTAGAAAAGACACAGTTCCTTTCACTGGCATCGGAGTTAACAAAATGGTGTGTGTAGATACAGGTATGATACTTTCAGTTCTTACAGTAAGGGAAAAAAAACTAATGGGCATTTGGCACTTGGTTATACAGATATCATGCTAGGCATTTTCAAATCTATCATCTCAAAATACTCTAAAATCAATACTATTATACTTATTTTATAGAGGAAAGAATAGAAGGTCTGAAAATAAAGGATGCCGTCCGTGGGCAAGGGTGGGGGGTGACAGCTAACAGGTAAGGGATTTCTTTTGGGGGTGATGAAATGTTCTGGAATTAGGCAGTGGTTGATAGTTGCAGAACCTTATGAAATTACTAAAAAAAAATTTAATTACACTTGGTTAACATGGTGGATTTTATGGTATGAGCATTATATCTCGATTTTTACACATTGTATCTCAATTTTTTAAAATGGCAAAGTTATGGTAAATGTTAACATTTTGAAAATCTGGGTGAAGAGTATATGGGAATTCCTTGTACTATTTTTGCATGTTTTCTGCAAGCCTGGATTACTTCAAAATAAAGGGTTTTTTTTTGTTTGTTTAAGAAAAGGTAAAGGAATTTGCCCAAGACTCTACCTTAGTAAGTACCATTGTCAGTCTTCAAACTGAGATTTCAACTCCACAGCCAATACTTTGTTACAAGATCAGAAAGGTCTGGGCTTTTGTCCTATGAAAGCATCGAGATGTTACTTATGGTCATTCTAAATCTGTACGCTAATATACACACTTAAGCTGCTTTTTTATACATGAAAACTCTACTAACAACTAGATGGGTTTTAGTAAAGATTCCTGAATACTTTAAATTTACCATTTAAGACTATGAATGTGTGCAGAAGAAGAGAAGGTTTGGGTATTGTGCTGTCCACCAAATTGAAGGAAACAACCGTTGCCTTCCAGTCGATTCAGACTCATAGCAACCCTACGGTACAAAGTACCACTGCCCCATAGGGTTTCCAAGGAGAGGTTGGTGGATTGCAACTGCAGACCTTCTGGTTAGCAGCAGAGCTCTTGAGCACTGTACCACCAGGGGTCCACCAAGTAGCTATTGCCAACTGAATAAGATTCAAAAACAAGGGGCCTTACGTTGAGAGTTCTGTTCCCAGTCAAAAATTCAGAACTGGCACTGCCATGAGGAAGTGCTGAGTATATGAAAATATATTTCTATCAAATTCTGTTTTTTGTATTTACTCTGAAGTTTTTTTTTTTAAATCCTTTAAAAGGTAGGCAATTTCTCACACAAAGGTAATCAAATATTTTTTAAAACAAACTAGAAAAAAATTATAGACAAGTTTCCATACATTTATAATGTGGTAACTTACCAAACACTGACACATAATATGATGGGAATTTTCCATAAATGGATATATCTGGGTTTGATTTGGGTGAATATGATTAAATATTTTTAGTATGCCAAATGCACAAAATATCCATATGTTCTTACAAATCAGTTTACTCAAGAATGTTTAAAAAGTGGAATTTGGGGTTTCACTTGTTCAGCTGCAATCAAGTATAAACTTCAAAAAAAACACAACATTCCTTAGAGGGCAAAAAAAGGTGTAAGGTAGGATTCTAGGAGGAAAAAAAAGTCATATTTTTACCAATGTTTATACGTTATAAAATTACAACTGCTTTAACTTTGTTTTAATTAATTTTCTATCAGTAACTATCCAGTGACTCCCAGAAGAGGTGCTACCAGCGTTTTGACCAAAACCACTCATCGCTGCGTGTGAACTCTTCTGTAATGCGGACACTATGTGGTGTCCTTGGCCCATTAAATAGTCTCCTAGGGAGTCACCACCAATCCAGTCACTTCTCACAAACAAAAATGTCTTCCAATATTTCCAAATACGCTCTGGAGGTGGTACCACCACCAAGTTCAGAACCAGACAAGTCTTAACATCTTCGGTTCCTTAGTCAACTGCTGAGTGGGAAGCGGCTCCTATCAGTCCGGCTAGAGGCCAAACCTCTCTCCCATACTGCCAGGATGCCCCAAGGTTATGTGACATAACACTTGCTCTTACAGGGCCTAACATCTGCAAATTCAGCTTTTCACCATGTTATTCTTAAAACCAAACACACTTCCACTAATTTGACTGACACCACAAAGCTCTTAAGAGAAACAGACGTGAAAAAAGGAGGAAACATTTTAATTATTTAATACATGCCTTTTAAACTCACAGTTTTCAAAGTTATATGGCTTAGACCAGTTAACATTTTAAATGTAACAAATCATAATATACTGATTAGAAAGAAATCACTGGGAGTTCAGTTTTCAGAATACAGAAATCATACACCAAGAGGGCAAACCCTATATATTCCAGACCACAAAACGTTCAAGTTCAATGCTTCTGCATACGACAGAAACACAGAATATATATTTAAAAAAAATATATATATATACTATTAAAATAAAGAAAGAGCTCAGTTTGAACCACTGTACTAGAGAGTTTTCTTTTTAACTATAAGAACAAAACAGGAGTTCCGGCAAAATGGCGCTCTAGGCAGAAGCACCATGCCGTCCCTCCACAACAAAGATCTGAAAAACTAAGCCAAACAGAGATTACAACAATCCTGAAACCCTAAAACATCAAATGAAGACATAAAGAACTCAGCCATGCACCAAATGGGGTGAGAAAACTGACAGAGAACGGAGAGCAAGGAGATATTCATGCAGAGGTCCCCTACCAGCTAACACAGCACGGATCTGCCATCTTGGACTCCTATCGGAGACCAGCAAACAGAGGGTACGAGAAAGCAGCCTCACGCAGCTTTCAGCGGGAGACAAAACAACCGGTAATAGGCGATACACGCTTTCCCACCCCCAACCCTTCTTCACCCCGACTTGGCCTCCTCTGCTTCCCGCGGCCACAGTCTCTTCACCGGGAAAAAGCGGCTGCTTGGATTCCACAAACCCGAACAAGTGTCTCTCTGAATGCCATTTGTTGGCTGCTGGTGTTGCTTTTTTTCCGCTTCTTTTTATTTCCTCCTCCCCTCTCCCCACCTCCCCCTCCTCTCGCTCGAGTACCTCGCTCTGTGCGCCATCTTTGCTTCTTCCTCAGGGGCTGCGGAGATCCGTTCGAGTGTGGAGCTGCTTCCCGGTTTGGGCTACTGTGCTAGTGAGATCCCGGGGCTTTTATTCGCTTGTTTTGAATTGTTTGTTTGTTTTCTTTTCCTTTTCTTGAGTTGGGAGCCCTTTCTGGCCAAGCGGAGCTGCGTGCCAGGGAGACTCCCCTTCGGCTTCCACAGACGTGCAGAG
>NW_004443961.1:16194382-16227694 GCF_000243295.1 Trichechus manatus latirostris
ATATGTGTACTACTGTTTCATGAGAAACTATTTGTTCTGTAAGCCTTCACCTGAAGTACAATTAAAAAAAAATTTTTTTAAATGCAATAAACTAAAAAAAAAAAGAATAAAACCAAAACTTCAAAGCAATGAATAATTTTTTAAAAAATTCATCATTTTCAAGTTAAATTTTAAACAATTATAAATAAGAAAGTTTCGCAATCTTTTCACTACTTGTAAGCAAAGCCCAAAAGGCCCATCTATTAGTAAGAAGAGTCAGTGTATTCCTCATTTTAAAATATATTTAATTCCCACAAATTCTATGGCATATTATTCTTTCCCAAGTTCTGACTAGAACTGCCTAAGTCTACAGACCTAGGTCACCCTGGAACACAGCACAATGCTAAATACCACAATCTATCACCAGCTCACAGTCCTAAGACTTTAATTGCAACAAGGCACAGCTCATAGACTGAAGACTGGTGGAGTCCTCTTTCAGCAGGCATAGACAAGGACCACATATTTTCATACATCCTGGTGCATATAACAAAACTGTTTGCTGCCCTAGTTGCTAGCATGTCCAATGCTGAATATCTACGTGTCTATGAAAATTCTGCACAGTGCATTTTCACAGAATAGGCCCCAAATTACTTGAGACCAATCCATGAAAATTAAGCGATCAAACCACCAGCAGGATTTCCATAAGCCACAATACTTTGATAAACTTTGGGTCAAAGAAAAGGAAATCCTGTAAAATTTTGATACCAGAACGCTAGACCATCAATTACCAATTCACAGATGAAATATCTCAATCAAAAGTGCAAAGTGAGTCTGTTACTAGCATATTATCTACCGGTAAAAACAAATGCACTTTTAAGACCCCCTGAAAATTTTCTTCTCTTAAAGTGCACTATTTCTCCAAAACACAAAGTGGACAGTGTATTTAAAATAATAATATCTGTTTACAATGTCAAGTTGCTGCATGGGAGAAAACTTGACTTCTGTAGCATGGCTTCAAGATAAAACTAAATGTTAAAGCATATGCTGCGGTAGGTCTACTTTTTAATTACTAGAAGTAAGCATAGAAGAGATATAATTAGTTATGACACTAGGGCTGGCATACATGTTTCAACACACACGCAGCTCAGAACAAAGTTTTTGGCATCATATGACAGAGAACTTAAACCAAAGACTCAAAGAAAGGTTATATAGTATGTTTGAGTGTGTGTCCTTGTTTTTTAATTTAAAACTTGCCATATCAAATTATTTACATTATAAGCATATTTTGATTTGTTTAAACATCCCTTTAAAGACTTCTCAGCGGGGAAAAAAAGGACTGGCTTGTGGTTTTCATTGAGCCTACGTTACAAATTAAAGAAGTCGACTTCATAAAATTAATTTGGTAAAAAATCCCTTTCCAATGAAGGCTGCATGCTGACAAAAACATTTAGAAAATCAGAGTTTGACAGTTCTAGGCATAGGTTTCTCAATCAGGAATAAAATAGTAAATTCTAAAAATAAAATATGTAAAGCAAGATAATTTTGACCATTAAAAATTTGTCCAAGATAGCCCAAACCAATAACCCTTGAGAAAGCTTTTAAAACTGAAAACATGAAACAATTAAATCCATTACTAAATGTTATGGATTGACAAAAATGTGTTTGTCAACTTGGCTAGTCCATGATTCCCAGTATTATGTGATTGTCCACCATTTTGTCATCTGAGGTGATTTTCCCATCTGTTGTAAATCTTACCTCTATGATGTTAATGAGGCGGGATTAGTGGCAGTTAAATTAATGACCCAGGACTCAATCTACAAGATTACGTTGTGTCTTAAATCAGTCTCTTTGAGATATAAAAGAAAGAAGCGATCAGAGAGACAGGGGGACCCCATACCACCAAGAAAGTAGTGCCAGGAACAGAGTACACCCTTTGGACCCAGGATCCCTGCGCTGAAAAGCTCTAAAGCAGGGGAAGACTGATGATAAGGACCTTACTCCAGGCCAACAGAGAGAGAAAGCCTTCCCCTGGAGCTGGCACGCTGAATTCGGACTTCTAGCCTATTAGACTGTGAGAAAATAAACTTCTGTTTGTTGAAGCCATCCACTTGTGGTATTTCTGTTATGGCAGCACAATGTAACTAAGACACTAAATTACAATCCAGCTAGAAGTATTCATTCCATGATAAAGACTGAATCTACAGAGACTATACCTGAGAATATACAGAGCAGCATGCGTAATCGATGCATAAAGAGTTGATTACAATAAAGTGTGATTAAGCTCAGTATGAGGGCATATTCAGAACAAGCTGGAGAAACAGATCACATACATGCCTAGAAAACTGGAATTCCATAAGAAACTACTGTGCTCAATCTCAAGAGATTGAAACGAGGAATATTCCAAAGCACCCTCTGTCTAAGAAACGGTCTGGTTCAGGTATGAGTTCAGTCAAAGACTTTACTAAAGGGAAATCTAAGATGCAATAACTTATAAAAACACAGCAAAACTCAATCTCTTCTATGGCATGCTGAGAAATATCCAATATTAATAAAAGGTGTCTTTTTCCTCAGCATCTTATTAAATATAAATATTTGAGAAAACTAACCCTAAAAAAAACAGATTTTAAATAAAAGGTCCAAAATACCAATGTGAAGAGAAGGCACAGAAAAAAGAACGTAGACTTCAAGCTTCCATCTTCCAAGTCACATACTGCCCTCAATCTGCAAATGAAATTTCACTGATGAAGTCAGGTGTAGTGAAGGGGAGGTACTGTCAATGGGTGTTAGAAACATAAAGCTTGTAATTAAGTGCATTCTCGAATGTAATAATCCAACCCGGAACAAGATAAAACATTCAGAACCCATCCAAAGTAAAGAAACTGGACCTACATACTCCTGAGTTATAGTAGGTGACAATGAATTATGAACCAAATCCCATCTCATAGGCCAAATGGTCCATGAACACAGTACACATGGTCCCTAAAAAGACACTGTTAATTACACACTCAGGTTTTGGTCTAGCAGAGCCTTCCATCTTTTAAAAGGGCTTGCTAAGAGCTCTACTTTCATAGAACTATGTGGGAAGACTAGCATATTAGTTATGTAAAATACTTTTGGATTGGGGGAAAGCAAACAAACAAAAAAAAACACCCAAGAGATTGCAATTAACCAAGGAAAGTTGGTCTTAACGCTGACTTCCAACACAGGATGGTCTTTAATATTCTTTGAAATAAAAGTTTCTGGAGTTAAGTTTATTTTATTCCTTTTTATTTCTTGAACTCTCATTCCTGAAAAAATATCTATGAGTTTCTAGATATGATGTGACTTCATGAAATAGACTGAATTTTCATGGTTATTTTTTAGACTTTTTACAATAAAATGATGACGGTATCTGCAGATCCTGTGCAAAATTAGTAATTTATAGCTTGAAGAAGAGGCTGGAAATGAATTGGAAAAAAGTTCAACCACAAAGACTTTTCCAAGAAGGCAGTAACTAATACTCTTCTTAATTGATAACCGGGAAGTCATCATAACTGATAATAAGCATTACCTTGAACCACAACTTATGGGAATTCAAAACCAAATTTTAAAGCACAAAATTATATTCCCCTTTAAAAACTTTTTCCTTTGACTTTCCTGAAATGTAAATATGGATAACTGCCTCAGTAGCAGTTCATATGCAAATAACTTCGTACTCCACTAGCTTTCTCCTTTCTAATTTCCCTAGTATCTGTTTATGCCTAACATATACAGATTTGCTCAACTAATAAAAGTATATAATACAGGTTACATGTCTAACTCTCTAATTTCTAGCTTAAGAGTTCTATATAAAAGTGCTTCATATTATGTAGTACTCAAACAATCTCATATCTTTAAAAAACTTCCCTTAATATCCTTTGCCTTCAAAGGCTTTCTCAAGCTATTGCTTAATAATAATTTTACTCATATTCCCTAAGATTTATCCTGAAGTAAAACTTATCACATGAAGCTGAGTTACATAAGATTATACAATTTCACGGGTGGAAAAGATATGCATATAAACACGCATATATGTTTAAAATCTCACACGGATTCTGATAGAGCCAAGAGAATTTTACTGACTCAAAAGACGCTCCACAACTACTAAGGAAAAGAGTATGTCAAGCTGTCACCTCAGGTGCTCCACTGATTCCAAGACGATAACACTGTTCAAAGTACTCCTGGAATTCTTCATTTATAACTGCTCTTCAATTTGTAAGCTATATGAGAAAATTGTTTTTTTTTAAATAAACTAGAATCGTCATCTGGCTTTATCACCTGCCATGTTCATCAGCACTAATGCCAAAGACCTTTGGATGATTCAGAAAATCAAAACCTCTGTCATAGGAAATTTGCCAACACCAAAAACAACTGCAAGAATTAGACACAGGCTGTTTGAAAACAATGACAAATGAAAAGCACCAAAAATATTTTAAGCTATGGTACCATCAAAAGATCAGTAGGTGGGATATATGGCCTTGGTGATAGAAACAACGCCGGAGATCGCACGACAGAATTTTGCCAACGACCTTTTCATTGAAAATACCTTTTCCTTGAAAATACCTTTTCCAGCAACATATAAGGTGATTATACACATGGACCTCGCCAGATGAAATACACAGGAATCAAATCAACTACATCTGTGGAAAGAGACAAGGGAAAAGCTCAATATCATCAGTCAGAACAAGGCCGGGGCCGACTGCGGAACAGAGCACAAATGCTCTTATGGAAGTTCAAGCTGAAGCTGAAAAAAATGTAAACAAGTCCACGAGATCCAAAGTACAAACTTGCGTCTATCCCACTTAAATTGAGAGACTATATCAAGAACAGATTTGATGCACTGAACACTAATGACCGAAGACCAGATGAGCTGTGGAATGACATCCAGGACATCACACATGAAGAAACTAAGAGGTCATTAAAAAGAAAGATCAAAATGGATGTCAAAAGAGACTCTGAAACTTGAACATCGAGTAGCTAAAGCAAATGAAAGAAATGATGAAGTAAAAGAGTTGAACAGACAATTTCAAAGAGCAGTTCAAGAAGACAAAGTAAAGTGCAAAGACCTGGCGGTAGAAAACCAAAAGGAAAGAACACACTCGCCATTTCTCAAATTGAACTAAAGAAAAAATTCAAGCCTCAAGCTGAAATAGTGAAAGGTTCTATGAACAAAATATTCAGCAATGCAGAAAGCATCAAAAAAAGATGGAAGGAGTATATAGTGACTGTACCAAAAAGAACTGGATGATGTTCAACCATTTCAGGAGGCAGCATATAATTAAGAACTGAAGGTATTGAAGAAAGAAGCCCAAGTTGCACTGAAGGCATTCACAGAAAACAAGGCCCCAGGAGTTGATGGAACACCAACTAAGATGTTTCAACAAATGGATGCCATGTTGGAAGTGCTCACTTATCTACGCCAAGAATTTTGGATGACAGCTATCTGGCCAACCAACTGAGAGAGATCCATATTAGTGCCCATTCCAAAGAAAGGTGATCCAACAAAATGCAGAAATTATCCAACAATATCATTAATATCTCAAGTAAAATTTTGCTGAAGAGCATTCAAAAGTGGTTGCAACAGTACATGGACATGGAGTTGCCAGAAATTCAAGCCAGATTCAGAAGAGGACACGGAACGAGGGATATCATTACTGATGTCGGATCCTGGCTGAAAACAGAGAATACCAGAAAGATGTTTACCTGTATTTTATTGACTATGCAAAGGCATTCAACTGTGTGGATCATAACAAATTATGGATAACACTGCGAAGAATGGCAATTCCAGAACACTTCATTGTGCTTATGCAGAACCTGCACACAGACCAAGAGGAAGTTGTTTGAACAGAACAAGGAGATATTGGCTGGTTTAAAATCAGGAAAGGTGTGCGTCAGGGTTGTATCTTTTCACCATACTTATTCAATCTGTTTGCTGAGCAAAAAGTCTGAGAAGCTGGACTACTCGAAGAGGAACATGGCATCAGGATTGAAGGAAGACTCATTAATCAATTGCCATCTGCAGATGACACAACTTTGCTTGCTGAAAAGTGAAGAGGCCATGAAGTATTTACTAATGAAGATTAGAGTGTCAGCCTTCAGTACAGATTATATCTTAACATAAAGAAAACAAAAATCCTCACAACTGGACCAATAAGCAACATCTTGATAAATGGAGAAAAGATTGAAGTTGTCAAGGATTTCATTTTACTTGGATCCACAATCAACGCCCATGTAAGCAGCAGTCCAGAAATCAAAGGATGTATTGCACTGGGCAAATCTGCTGCAAGACCTCTTTAAAGTGTTAAAAAAGCAAAGATATCACTTTGAGCACTAAGGTACACCTGACCCAAGGCATGTTATTTTTCCGTTGACTCATATGAATGTAAAAGCTGGACAGTGAATAAGGAAAACTGAAGAAGAATTGATGCTTTGAATTATTGTGTTGGTGTAGAATACTGAACCTATCATGGACTGCCAGAAGAACGAACAAATCTTGGAAGAAATATAGCAAGAATGCCCCTTAAAAGCCAGGATGATGAGACTTCTTCTCATGTACTTTGGACATGTTATCAGGAGGGATCAGTCCCTGGAGAAGGACATCATTCTCGGTAAAGTAAAAGAGGAAGACCCTTAATGAGATGGATTGACACAGTAGCTGCAACAATGGGCTCAAACAAAGCAACGACTGTGAGGCTGGGACAGGATCAGGCAGTGTTTCATTCCATTGTACATAGGGTCACTGTGAGTAGGAACTGAATAGATGGCACCTAACAACAACAACCATCACAGGATTAACTGTATGATCCTCCAGGGTGACTATTTTATAAGGAATAATATTTACTTGTATCTGCTTATTTGTGCTTTTCAAGTTTCCTTAGTGTGTTTTTAGTATATTAATCCCTTCAATGCTTCATTCAAGTTTACGAATCATGTCAAACATTAATATGTTCTTCAAATGTTATAAAACTTCAATAAACTTAAAAAGGTATTTAAAACGAGCACATAACTAGACTTTCCTCCCAAAGCTAAGTATATCAATTCTTTTTTTTCTCATATAAGCGTCTTCAAAATTGCATACACTGTAATTACAAAATGGAATTGTAAAACTTAGTCACAGAGGTGAATTGTATGGTACATGAATTATATCTCAAGAAAGCGGTTAAAAAAAAGTCATAGGAACCCAAAATCTCTAGTAAGACTTCATTAAAAAACCTAAATTATTCAAAATGAGGAAAAATACTATTCAAAGATTAATCAAAAGCACAGATCATCTAAAAGCTGACCAATTAGGCAACAATTTTTAAACATTATTGAAATAGCTCACACACCTTCAAACATCTGTTGACCTAGGTACAAAAACAGGTATACCTGAACCTCACTACAGGTGTACTTTAACTGAAGAGATTGGGAAACTCCACCAGAGGCTGAATGCTAAGGAATGAATGAATGAATAAATAAATACACACACAGTACATAAGGAATTTATACATGCAGGTTGAATTTCATATGTAACATCTCACTCCCAGTCTAATGAGATTGGTTTCATTTTCTGAAGAGTGGGAACAGATTTTACACACTCTTACCAGTGGTACAAACACCACCTCAAAAGCACAAAATCTGTGAAACAGCTTGACTAGAGAGATACGTTTTGCTTTAAGCAAAATTCATCATCCTGCCTCAGTCATGCTCAATCCAGTCTCAATTTTTTTAACTGCACAATGCACCCCTTACAGATGTACTGTATCATGCACATTATAAAACATGCAAAAATAAAATGAGATAATTGAATTTCTAATATAGTTTCCCCACATCTTAAAGGATGATTTTTGTATACCCCTTGGAGCCCTGGTGGCACAGTGGTTAAGAGCTCAGCTGCTAACCAAAAAGGTCGACAGCTGAATCCACCAGTCGCTCCTTGGAAGCCCTATGGGGCAGTTCTACTGTCCAACAGGGTTGCTATGAGTCAGAATCAACACACCGGTAATGGGCTTTTTTTTTTTTTTTGGTTTTGAGGTGTTTATACCCACCGTGGAAACCACTGCTCCAACCAACCAAGCTAAACATTAGCAGAACTGCAGCAGCAGATGTCATAAATAACCCTCCATGGAATACCTAAGACCTGATAAAAGCTGATAATGAATCTATTAATGATAACAAGTGTAATCATATGTAGGCATATTCATTCATTCATTCATTCAGTAAATATTTGTGGATTGTTTCCCATGGCAAGGCACTGCCACAGGTATTGAAAATTCAGAAATGAACAAAAGAGATAAATGATAAATGTCCCTGTTCTTATACAGCTTGCATTTAGTGGGGAAGACAAAAAAGTATATATAAAAACTATATACATATATGTAATAACATACTTCAAGTAGTGACAAATGCTATGAAGAAAAAAAGGATAAGCCAGGGAAACAGAGCATGGTGATCCAGCAGGGGAAGGACGGTTGTCAGGAAAGTCTCTTTGAAGGGGTTACATTTCAGAGAACTGAATGAACTGAGTGGGGGAGTCATGAAAAATCTGTAAGAACAGCATTACAAGCAGAGGAAAACCACATGCAAAGACCTGAGGTAGGTACAAACCTGGCATGTTCACTGAACAGGAAGAAGACGAGCGCGGCCAGAGTAGAGCAAACAAGAAATAGGATATGGGCCCCCGGACACCCTCTTTAACTCAGTACTGAAGTCACTCCTGAGGTTCACCCTTCAGCCAAAGATTAGATAGGCCAAAAAAACAAAACAAGACTAAATGGACACAACAACCCAGGGGCAACGACAACAAGGTAGGAGGGGACAGGGAAGCAGAAAATGGGAAATCCAAGGTCGAGAAGGGGAGAGTGTTGACATGTTGTGGAATTGGCAAGCAATGTCACAAAACGGTATATGTACTGTTTAATGAGAAACTAATTCGCTCTGTAAACCTTCATCTAAAGCACAATTAAAAAAAGAAATAGGATATGGTGTTGGAGCGTTGGGTAGGGACCGCATCTTACAAAGCCTTTTCAATCCTGGTAAGTAAGGGCTTTGGATTTCACCGTAGGGTGCGTGACTGGAGGGTTTTGAGATAGGGAAGTGATCCCTCTGTGGAAAGTAGACTGGAGGTGTAGGGTGGGGGGAGAGGCAAGAGTGGAGGCACTAATGCCAACTAGAAGATACTGCAGAATTCCAGGCAAATGGTGATGGTGCTTCCAGGGTGATGGCAGTAGAGGTGTAAGTGGTGGTATTTGGGAGGCAGATCTGATAGGGTATGCCGAGCAGGTGAAGGGTTCAAGAGGAGGAGACACCTAGTTAAATGCAACAAGCTGGAGAGGAAAAACAGAGCCCGAAAAAAAGCATATTATGAGCAGCGGGAGGAGGGGAATACTGAAAAATAAGTCTAATGCCACTCATTTTAACTGATGCTTTGTTTTTCAATACATCTTTCTAACTACATTTTTATCAGTGTTCAGTATGTCCTGTGTAATTTCTCCCTTCTGCCCTTCCCTACCCATTTTATTTGCAGTTCTGAGACCTCTTCAAATTTAAAATCTGGAATGTATTAAATCTTAGTGGGCATAGTTAATAAAATTCTTATACTATGACTGCTCTAAAACTTACATGCATAAAGAAAATATGGATGTAAGGATAAAAGTTAGATTAAACCTAAGGAAATCACGACAACAGGAGGCTCCCTGGTCCACCAACTTCTATCCTGCTAGGGCCAAGGTGATGGATGCTCAGTATCTGATCTTTCTGTTTACCTTCTCTCTCCTTAACAAGTTCTCTCCAATCAAAATATAATTCGTATTAAATGTTTTAAAAGAACTGAAAGTAAAGAGATGAAACTCTAATTGGGAAGTTGATGGAATGAATCAATATGAAGTTAAAGGTATGGCTTGTAACTTTTGGGGGTTTTCTGATATCCATAAAATAATGCAATAAAATAGATGCTAAGTATTACACAATGTACAACATTATTTAAAATCTAATCTTGACCTAAATGGGTAAGAGAAGACAAAGGTAACTGAGGAAACTTTCTGTCACAGAAAATGGATGCAAAGAAGGGTAACACACACACACACCTCACCCTCTCAAACACACACATGCATACCTCTTTACTTCTACAGTAGTTTATTCTCTCTATTTATAAAGCTAGTCGAGGATCATGGATCTTTCTCTATGAGGCATTCAGCAGTAGAAACTGAGATCCACTGTTTTGTTTCATTTTTACAACATATATCCCTTTTACCTCCCAGAAGACTGCAGTCTTATTCTATGACCTCCCACCACTCTCTCCTACCCATACACAAAACGTACATGAAATGTAGCATGAGGTATCCCCCAAGAAATCTGAAGGAAATGAAGACTGTCATCCATATTAGATACATGAACAAGCCAAGACACAGTCGCCTTAAAAAGTAGCTCCGTAGACTGAGTAATACCTGCTTGATAATATTAACATACCTAAAGAAATAGGAATGTGTCAACAATCAACAGGGAAGTGGGAAGCAGGAAAAAGCAAGAGAAAGGCAAATGCTGGTGCTCTTCCAAGACTATCCAGGAGAAAAGGAGACTAAGTGGTGTGCTGTTAGCAATGGAGGCCACTAGAAAGGCTTTCCCTAGAGTGGGAAGATGCCCTCAATTCCCTCACTCTATCACCTAATATTCTCTGCTCAAATATCAGGCTCATCAAGACAGAAGCAACACTTAGATTTGCCTGCAAAGGAAAGAATGTGCTAAGCGTGCCAATGATTATTACAGTTTATATGGCATGCAGACAGATACAAATGCAAACACACATATGTATACATCCTTCAGTCTGGGTAAACAAGCTGAATGAGTTCCTGAAGGACTGATCTCTTTAAAAGGTCTACTGAAAAATTAGGAGGCCGACAAAGAAGGAGCTCTGGTGGCTCAATGGTTAAGCGCTCAGCTGCTAACAGAAAGGTCAGCGGTTCAAACCCACCCAGCAATTTTGTGCCAGAAAAGACCTCGTGATCTGCCCCTGTAAAGATTACAGCCTAGGAAACTTTGTGGAGCAGTTCTACTCTGTGATATAGGATCGCTATCAATCCTCACAACTGGACCAATAAGCAACATCATGATAAACAGAGAAAAGATTGAAGTTGTCAAAGATTGCATTTTACTAGGATCCACAATCAACACCCATGGAAGAAGCAGTCAAGAAATCAAAAGACTCATTGCATCGGGCAAATCCACTGCAAATGACCTCTTTAAAGTATTGAAAAGAAAAGATGTCACCTTGAAGACTAAGGTGCATCTGACTCAAGCCATGGTATTTTCAATCGCCTCATTTAAGCATCTGAAAGCTGGACGATGAGTAAGGAAAACCAAAAAAGAATTGATGCATTTGAATTGTGGTGCTGGCAAAGAATACTGAATATACCACAGACTGCCAGAAGAACGAACAAATCTGTCTTGGAAGAAATACAACCAGAATGCTCCTTAGAAGCAAGGATGGTAAGATTATCTCTTACACACTTTGGACATGTTATCAGGAGGAATCAGTTCCCGGAGAAGGACATCATGCTTGGAAAAGTAGAGGGTCAGCGAGAAGAGGAAGACCCTCAATGAGATGGATCCACACAGTGGTTCCAACAACGGGCTCAAGCATAACAACGACTGTGAGGATAGCGCAGGACCGGGCAGTGTTTCGTTCTGTTGTACACAGGCTCACTATGAGTCGGAATCAACCCAATGGCACGTAACAACATGAGTTGGAATTGACTTGATGGCACACAACAACAAAAGGCCTACAAAAAAGGAGCCCTGGTGGCACAATGGTTAAGCGCTTGGCTGCTAACCAAAAGGTTAGGGATTCAAATCCACCAGCTCTCTGCAAGAGAAGAAACCTGGCAATCTGCTCCTGTAAATAGTACAGCTTAGGCAACCCTATGGGGGCAGTTCTACTCTATCATACAGGGTTGTTATGAGTTGGAATTAACTTAACAATAAACAAGAGGCCTATGAAGACCAGAAGCATATCCTGAGTGGACTATGATTACTCCTTTAAGATATGACTATTCTCCTAACGGATTTTATGCTTCTTAATGTTAAGGCTGTCCGTAGGTGGTGGAAAGGGTTAAAGTGCTCGGCTGCCAACCTAACGGTTCAAGTCCACCCAGAGGTACCTTAGAAGGAAGGCCTGCAGATCTACTTCCAATTAATCAACCACTGAAAACCCTATGGAGTACAGTGCTATTCTGACACACATGGGGTCACCATGAGTCAAACAGACTCAACAGCAATTGGTTAATGTTAGGGTGATAGCTTCTACTTCATCTGTAAAACCTACAACACCTGACAGAGTGCCATGTATATAGTAGAAACTCAAAAACCTGTTGAACCGTTACATTCTAAAATAATTAAATGCTATGTTATACTCTGGAAAACAGAAGCAACTAGAGCTCCATGCCTATGTCAAATGTACAGCTTTAACATAAAAATCTAAAGATACTATAAATGCATTTTTACCAAATCAATACATCATTGTCTAATGCTATTTCATAACCCTCAATTTCCAAAATTTTATGCAAATCTTCAGCAATTTGCTCTACAGGTATAGTAGGCAAACATTTACTTGCTGCTTGTTAACGGATTTATTAGTTTGGTATATCTGTATTTCAGGAATACAATTTGATGATACTACTAAGTAAAACATTTAGTGATACATCACAAAATAGTGAACTAGTTAGTATATTCAATATTCATCCATGCTGTCTTAGTCATCTAGTGCTGCTACAACAGAAATACCACAAGTGGATGGCTTTAACAAAAAGAAATTTATTTCTTCACAGTAAAATAGGCTACAAGTCCAAATTCAGGGCATCAGCTCCAGGGGAAGGCTTTCTCTCTCTCTTGGCCTTCTCATCAGTGTTCCCCCAGACTAGGAGCTTCTCAGCGCAGGTACCCCGGTCCAAAGGACGCACTCCGCTGCCACCACTGCTTTCTTGATGGTATGCTGTCCCCGTCTCTCTGCTCACTTCTCTCTTTTATATCTCAAGAGATTGCCTCAGGACACAATCCAATCTTGTAGAGTGCTGCCACCGATCCTCCCTCATTAACATCATAGAGGCAGGATTTACAGCATATAGGAAAATCACACAATACCAGGAAATCATGGCCCAGTCAAATTGATACACACATTTTTTGGGGGGACACAATTCAATCCATGACATTCTACTCTTTGGCCCCCAAAAAATCACATCCTGGCAACATGCAAAACACATTCACCCCGTCTCATCACAGCAAAAGTCTTAACTCCAAGTCCAAAATCCAAAAATTCCTCTTCATCTGTGAAATCTACAATACAGGTACAATGGCAGAACAGGAACTAGCTACACATTTCCATTACAAATGCGAGAAAATGGAAGGAAAGAAGGGATAACAGGCACCAAGCAAGTCGGCAGAACACATTACATTAGCCCTCAAGGCTTTGAAAATAATCTTCTATTCTGTGAGACAATCTACACAATGGCCGTGCCCTCCAGACTCTAGCTATTGGCCCCACTCTCCAGATTCTCGGCCCTGGGCTTCAGCTCCGCCTTCCAGGACCACTGGGACAGCAACTCTGCTCCCTCGGCTTTAGGTGCAGCCATTCTCGGAGTCCATCTGTGTGGTAACTCCACCCTTAGAAACACCAGAGGCCATGGCTCCACCCTTAGAAGCCCCTGAGGTCATGACCATACGTTTTGAGACTGAGGCAGCTCAGCTTCTTGCGTCCCTTGTCTCTTCAGCATCTGCTTCTGTTTCCTGTGGCCTCTTGGCCCTCGGGCCTCACGCCCACACCCCACCTGCCCTGCTGGGCCAAAGCTCAGTGTTCCAAAGCTCAGCAGCTCCACCAATAAGTGCCTGGAGGCACCCCACTCCACCAGAAAGCCTCGTGCGCACAGGCACTCAGCTCTCTCGCTCTGTGGGTTGGCAAGCCTAGCTCCGACAATAAGTACCCAGAGGCACCCCACTCCACCAGGAAGCCTCCTGCGTTCAGGCACTCAGCTCTCTTGCTCCGTGGGTTGGCTCCAGCGCCGCCTCACACTAGTCTCCTGGTTCTGCTGCTGTTGGTTCTCTGCCACCGCCACTCCTCTGCCACTGCCACTCCTCTGCCACTGCAGGTTCTCTGCCACTGCTGCTTCCCTCCTGTTGCAGGTTCTCTGCTGCTGCTGGTCCTTTGCTGCTGCCACTGCTCTACCCATTTCACAGTTTCAAAACCGCTTCTACATTTTAGGTATCTGTTAGAGCAGCATCCCATTCTCTAGGTACCTAATTCCCTCTTAGTCATCTAGTGCTGCTACAACAGAAATACCACAAGTGGATGGCTTTAACAAAGAGAAATCTATTTTTTCATAGTAAAATAGGCTAGAAGTCCAGATTCTGGGCATCAGCTCCAGGGGAAGGCTTTCTCTCTCTGTTAGCCTTCTTCTCATCAGTGTTCCCCTGGACTAGGAGCTTCTCCGCACAGGGACCTCAGGTCCAAAGGACACGCTCTGCTCCTGGCACTGCTTTCTTGGTAGTATGAGATCCCCCTGTCTCTCTGCTCACTTCTGTTTTATATCTCAAGAGATTGCCTCAGGACACAATCCAATCTTGTAGACTGAGTCCTGCCTTACACAACTGCCACCCATCCTCCCTCATTAACATCATAGAGGCAGGATTTACAACATATAGGAAAATCACACAATACCAGGAATCATGGCCCAGCCAGATTGATACACACATTTTTGGGGGGACATAATTCAATCCACGACACGTGCCATCCATACATATAAGTGAAACCACCAAAAACATGTACTGAATTACTTACTGCAATATGAAATTACAAGTATTACTGTTAAGCCCACCCCTGCCCACAACACACATAAAAAAACTCACCTAAATTAAGTTGGCCATTCCATTCTGTCTTCTACATGCCCTCTTAAGGAAGTTGTAAACTACTCATTTTTAATCCTGGATGCTTCTTGACATATAAACTAATTTCGTTTGATCTAATCATCATTGTCGTCTGTATGCAGAAATGTCATGCCAGGGATTGGATTTAGTTTATGGACACAAGTGAAGGTATGAAGATCAATGCACAGGCATGAGTCCTTTATATGAAAGTTACTTTTTGCACAGGGTACACATACAGTGAAAAGTTGGGCTCAACACTTGGTAGAATTTCTTGGTTTTAAAAATATCTACCTACTTTTAATATTCTTTAGAGTTCATATACTGTGAAGCAAAATTAATGTTTTAGTTTATCAAAAACCAGTGCAAACAAATGTAATGGTTTGTTTGCAATCACCATTTTGAATGAGAGAGAAATGTGAATTATCTCATTTTATTTCCAGAAGCATACCGTTAGCCTATGTGTTGATGGAATGAACTTCCCAAATCTATTAGATAAGAAGCCCTGGTGACAATGGCTAAGCACTCAGCCGCTAACCAAAAGGTAAGCACTTCAAATCCACCAGCCACTCCGGGAGAGAAAAAACCTGATGATCTGCTCCCTAAGTATTATCTACTCTGTCCTATAGGGTTGCTATGAGTCGAAATCGACTCGACAGCACACAACAACAATCCACTAGACAGTGAAATATGTATTACAGTCAAATTAGATACCACAAGACAGAAAGCTGAGAGGACTTTCTTTGTGTGCCTATAATATTCAAGTCAATTACCTTCTTTATAGTTCTAAACCATGGAAGAGATAACTATCAGTAACAGCTCACATGATTTTGTCATTCCATATACATAAAGCAACATACATAGGAGCACATGTCAAAACATGTTTAAAAAACAGAAAAGTAACAATAACTTTTAATACAAACATAATGTGTCATTGGTATACTAAAAATTTATATATAACTAAAAATCACCACCTGTCTGGTAGATATAAAATTTTCTGCAATGTCAATTTTTGTACATGATTTTAAATCTTTACAGAATTTTCACAGGATGAAGGTAAATCTTCAAACTATGTCTTGAGATATATTTCAATACTGGCTAATTATTATTTATATATGTAAACAATGCTGAGGAAAAAATACACACTCACCACATATATATTTGATCAAAATTAGCCATTTAATTGATAGTTGATGCCTAACTGAATAATAAAAGGTGTCTAAAAAAACTGACAAAAGGCAAAAAAAGTCAATGCAGTTAAGGCAAGAGTGGTCTAACAGAACAATAGATGGCAATAAATACAGGTCATTATTAGAATGAATAAAGAGAAAATTAGAACTTTTAACAAATTCAACAAAGATACAACATAGTTGCCTTCAAATTGAGTTATCTTTCATTTATTCTCAAATTTCTCTAACTCAAAGATGAGTTATTTGAATTACAAAATTTGTCAGGTAAACAGCAAAATAATCTGTTTCCAAATGTACCACATCAGATATGAACATGGTAATTTATTTAAAGCTGAACTGGACCAGTCAGTTTGGGTTTGGAGATGATACAACAATTTTTAGTTTCATCTCTGTTGGTGTTTTTCTAGTTATGATAGGATGTCTAAGAAGACAAATTTTCTCAATAATGATTTTTTTCTCCCTTTCCTTTTGAGGTGTTTATAAAACCAATTATTTCTAGGTACCTAATTCTACCCTCCAGGACATGAAATGTGTCTCTTATCATACAGAACACCTAGAATGCTTTCAAAGGCAACGATAATTAAGAAACATCAAAGTAAAACCAGGGTGTTTTCCAGGGAACTAGGAGTGCTATCATCTTTTGGCTACAGACTGACATTTTTCTTGTCCTCTGGAATACTACCAAGAGTTTTTTGCTCACACAATAGAATGTACTTTCTTAATGTGGTCTTTACTCTTCTGATTATCAGATAGACCTGACTTTTAAAAGTAAATTGCTAAGGGGACCAAGAATAGTCAAAACAATCTTGAAAAAGAGGAACAAGTTGGAGGACTCACACTTTGCAACTGCAAACTTACTACAAAGTTACAGTAATCAACACAGTATGGTACTGGCATAAGGATAGACACACACATCAATGGGACAGAATGGAAAGCCCAGAAATAGACTCTTACGTCTATGGTCAGTTGATTTTCGACAACAGTGCCAAGACAAGTCAGTGGGGAAAACAGTTCTTTTCAACAAATAGTGTTGGGAGCAACTAGATACTCATACAAAAGAATGAAGTTGGACTCCCCTTCCTCACACCACATACAAAAGTCAACTCAAATGAATCAAAATGCTCAAACTATGAGTCTTAGAAGAAAACACAGGAGTAAACTTTTGTGACCTTGCATTAGACAACGGTTTCTTAGGACATCAAAAACAAAAGAAAAAATTAAAAAGTTGGACTTCGTCAAAATTTAAAACTGTGTGTTTAAAGGACACCATCAAAAAAGTAAAAAGACAACTCACAGAATGGGATAAAATACTTGAAAATCATAAATCTGATAAGGAACTTGTATCCTAAATACATAAAGAACTCTTACAACTCAACAACAGAAAGACAAATAACCCAAAGGAAAAATGGGCAAAGAATTTGAACACAAATTTCTCCAAAGAAGATAAACAAATGGTTAGCAAGCACACGAAAAGATGCTCAACATCATTAGCAATCAGGGAAATGCAAATCAAAGCTACAATGATAAACTTTCACATAAAATATTATTTAAAAAAAAAAAAAAACTACACTGAGATACCACTGCACAACCACTAGGGTGGCTAAAATAAAAAACAGGGAACCATAAGTGTTGACAACAATGTGGAGAGACTGAAATGCTCATGCACTGCTGGTAGAATGCAAAATGGTACACCTGCTTTGGAAGGCAATTTGGCAGTTTCTCAACAGATTAGATAGAATTACCATGTAACCCAGCAATTCTACTCCTAGGTATATACCCAAGAGAAATGAAAACATATGTGTATACAAAATCTGTACACAAATGTTTACAGCAGCATTATTCACTATAGTCAAAAAGTAGAAACAACTCAAATGTCCATCAACTGATAAACAGATAAAGGTTGTATATCCATATGATAAAATATTATTTGTGAATAAAAAGGAATGGAGTACTGATACACAATACAAAATGGATGAACCTTGAAAACATTATGCTAAATGAAAGAAGCCAATCACAAAAGGCCACATATTATATGAATCCATTTTTATATGAAATGTTCAGAATAGGCAAATTTACAGCAACAAAAAGCAGATCAGTGTTTGCCTAAAACAGGGGAAGGAGACTTAGAGGTACTGGAATTCTTTTGTGGGTGATAAAAATGATCTAAAATTTATTGTGGAACACAATTCTTAGAATGTAACAAAAGCTACTGAATTGTACATTTTAAATGGGTGAATTGAATGGTACATAAATTCTATCTCAATAAAGATTTTTAAAACAATGAATCGCTATTATATAGTTCTTTTTTTTAATGAAGGCCATCTATTTTATTTTTTGTTAGTAAAGGGTATGCTTTATTATTTTTTTTTTTTGGTGGGGGTGTGTGTATGTGTGCGTGTGTGTGTGCTTTAGTTGAAAGTTTACAGAGCAAATTGGTTTCCCATTCAATAATTTATACACAAAGTGTTCCGTGACATTGGTTGCAATCCCCGCAATGTGGCAGCACTCTCCCTGTTTCTAGCCTGAGTTCCCCATTTCCATTCATCCGGTTTTCCTACCCATTCCTCCCTTCCCATCTTTGCTTTTGGGTAAATGTTGCCCTTATGGTCTCTTATAGTTGATTGGTCTAAGGACCACTTTCCTCACAAGTGTTGTTGTTTATTTTATAGGCCTGTCTGCTATAGGGTTGCTATGAGTTGGAATCGACTCATCGGTAGTGGGTTTGGTTTTTTGGTCTGTTATTTGGCTAAAAGGTGATCTCCAAGAGTGGCTTCAAATCCAAGTTAAAAGGGTGACAAAGGGCCACAGTCTCGGGGGTTCCTCCAGTCTATGAGACCTGTAAGTCTGATCTTTTTTGGGAATTTGGATTTCGTTCTATGTTTTTCTCTTGCTCTGTCCAGGACCGTCTATTGTGATCCTGGTCAGAGCAGTTGGTAGTGGTAGCCAGGCACCATCTAGTTCTTCTGGTCTCAGGCTAGTGAAGGCTGTGGTTTCTGGTGGGCCATTAGTCCTTGGGACTAACTGCTTCCTCGAGTCTTTGGTTTTCTTCACTCTTCTTTGCTCCAGACAGGAAAAGACCAATAGCTGTATCTTAGATGGTCATTCACAAGCTTTTAAGACCCCAGATGCTATCACCAAAGTAGGATGCAGAACTTTGACTTTACGAGCTATGTTATACCAGCTGACCTAGATGATGATTATGTGAGTTCTATCACACAAAATATAAAATGTTCCAACTGGAAAGAGACTTAGAAATTCCAAACTCACTTACAAACGAGCAAATGCAGGCTCTCAAAGGTAGGTGAAAAGACTGGGGCCTCCTCAGTCCCAGGGCCATCTCAATGCACAACTGGTACAACTGTCTTCCAAGGTCAGTCAGCTGTACAGAGATAATGACTGAAGCAAGGATAGGTGTGGGACACCTGTAGAAAGTAACTACTCTCTACTGCCATGTATTCCTTTTTATTTAACACATAAAAACAAAACAAAAAACCCACTGCCAACAAGTCGATTCCAACTCATAGCGACCCTATAAGACAGAACAGAACTGCACCATAGGGTTTCCAAGGCTGTAATCTTTACTAAGGCAGACTGCTACATTTTTCTGTGGAATGGCTGGTGGGTTCAAACCACTAACTTTTCAGTTAGCAGCCAAGCACTTAACTACTCCACCACCAGGGCTCCTTATTTATCACATAGCACTAATCTATTTTGTTCCTTTTTTTTTTTTTGAGGGCAGTGACTTAAAATTGCAGCTCTTATCTTCCCAAGTTCTACTTTCTTCCTGCTCCCCTCAACACATAATAAACGATAACTGGACTATTACAAAGGGGAAAGTAGCATACTCTTATTGTGTCTATAGGAAGGCCAACCGGTCACCTAAGATGATCGGGGCAGATTCATCTCAATATAATCTACACAATACATCTACCCAATGACCAAGAGAATGGGGCATTGGCCTAGGTTGGCTGGGCATCCCAAACGAGGGGGGGAAAAAAACCCATTGCCATCGAGTTGATTTCAACTAATGGTGATCCCATGTGTTACAGCAGAACTGAGTTCCATAGGGTTTTCTTCGATGAAATCTTTATGGTTGAAGCAGATCACCAGGACTTTCTTTCACAGTGCAGCTGGGTAGGTTCGAATTACCAACCTTAGAGGGGTAAAAAATAGCTCCTCTCTCCTCCCTGAAGCAAATGTAACTTAAACTACTAATACTTTCACTAGACACCATGAAAAGCTTATCAGAGAAAATTTCAAATACACTATTAAAAAGTTAGCCTTGGCTACTAAAAAAGGTAGGCTGAAAGGAAAATTATAAAGTGCTTTACAGGGATTTCATGGTAAGTCATTAATATATTTGAAAAGGGATTAGAGAGCTCCAAAAGAGTTTGGTAAACTGACCCCAAAAAAAAAAAAAAACTATTTAAATTGGGAAGACAAGAATATTTTATTCACTCTTGGTAAAAAAGGACTCCCAAGTTAAAAATAAATAAATAAAATTTTAGGTAAGGGAGAGATGAAGGTACTTTAAATTACCATTTTCTAGTCAAATGTTTTGAGAATCCTTAAAGTAATTCTACTAATCTTCTATAATGCTGAATATTTTCCAACCCAAAAGCTGCAAATGTTTGTATTTATCATGATTTGAAAATGATCCCATGATCATCCTTTATTTCCTTTACATTGAGGGAAATAAGTTTCCAGGCAAATGCACTTCTAAAGAATCAAGTGATAATACTACGCTATGCTAGAGGGAAACCAAAAGGGGAAAATGGTAGTACAGGAAAATTAATATGCTGCATTATGTTTAATCCCCCCAAAACACCAAACCCATTGCCATCGAGTTGATTCCGACTCACAGCAACCCAGAGAATCACCCTATAGGGTTTCCAAGGCTGTAGATCTTTATGGAAGCAGACTACCATATTTTTGTACTGTGGAGCTGCTGGTGGGTTCGAACCACCGACCTTTCAGGCGGCAGGCAACCACTTAACCACTGCACCACCAGCGCTCCCCGTACATTATCTTCACAGTTTTTAAGACAGATATACAACAGCTATGAAATATCCCAAAATTATTTTTTAGATATATAAGAATTAAGATAAATTGTTAAGAGATTCATTTGCATACATGACTTACCCAGTACTAAAAAAAGTTATAATACACTAGTCACCAGAAATACTGCTTTGGTCCTCTGAAAGATTAAAAAGAGAAAATAAGACTTTTCATTGCTGTCAAACATCTTCAATTTTCCCCTCGAATGAAGTTTAGATGAAAACAATGTGACTGACAAGCTCTACACAGGCAAATCTTGGCAACTCTCAACTCCATCTATCTCCTTGGCCTGCTAAGCGAAATTCCTTCACAAACTGTTAGTCTTTGCAATAACTCCTACAAAGCTCATTACTGCCAGTGTCGGCCTGTCCCCGATGTTGTGCATTTATCCCCGGGATGCATATCAACATGTGGCACATGTCCCTGACATGCACAGAAGAGCTGCACACTAGGATACCAGCACGCAAGACAATAGTGTCGACTTTTACTTCTTTATGGTTGCTGGGATGTAACCGAGAAATCTAATAACTGTGACAGTGGGGCCTTTCGGTTTTTCCTTGCCTTTCCAGACAGTGAAGCTGCACAGACACTAATGAAAGGTTAAATGAATAGGAATAGCTGACAAGAGGTACAATAAAGAAGGAGCTTGGTAATCCACAGACACTGAGCAGAGATCCTTGGCTCAAGCAGAGAAAGGACAGCACATCATGGAGTCACAATATTTAAAACAGCTTGCTATACACAGAGGCTTTTGTGTCTGGGTACATGTCTGGCTTTGGACTAGGAAAAAAAAAAAGATACTGAAAAGGAATTTCAGCATGGGGCACTTTGGCAAATGTAAGGTCATAATAAGAGAAAAATGTTTCGTGTGGGTTGTTACATCTTTGTACTAAACACAAAAAAGCAGGGACTATGAACTCATGAACCACAAGTTCCAAGACAATACTGTACCTTTTGACAACTATTAAATATTGTATCTAGAGGGCTGGGTTGATGTGATCCCCACTGGTAAGATATACATGCAGTGACTCACTTAGCAGTTGTACATTCTGCCGTCCTAGAATTCCTGACACTCATCTTATTAGAGTTTTACAGTCAAACTCTAGCCTTTAGTGAACGTGACTTGTTACAAATACAGCCAAAACTCTCAAGCCACCTTCCACTCACTGCAAAACCTCCCAGCAGTTACTGTAAGGAGCCTGAAAATCTATCAGGGTAGCAATTAGTTAAGTGTAAGGCAAACTTGCACTTGTACAGTAATTTCAAGTGACTGCAACTGTGAAATGTCCTCAACAGAATTCTTAATTATGGAACTTACGATTCTTTTTTTTTTAAATGCCCTTTTCACAACACCTTAAGAGAAGGTTGTATTCCTTGGGGAACTGATTTCAAATTATAGTGGCAAGACTATTTAAAATCACAAAGGAAAAAAAAGCTCCAGAATGTAAAGGGAAAAAATCAAGTAAAAAGACATCTGACATGGTTATATACAGATTTCTTTTTTTAAAGACAAAAGGTTAGAAGTTTGCTATGGCAAAACCTTAAAAAATGATTTATCTGTAAAATCATTCTTATGCATATGCATGAGCTGGAATACAGGTTCATAACAAAGGTCAAAACCATACTGAGAACATGTTCTAAAACAAGGGAGCCTCTTTGAACAACCAAATTAAATTACAGCTGAACTCTTGAGTGTACTGAGGGTTCTAATAAGCAACAAATAAAGACTTTTATTGGCTAGCGACATAATAACAGCTACTGTGCAAGAGATTTAAAAAAGACAAATCTGGATGGTTTATCTCACTGGATTATATTATTTGCTTAAATGGTAAATACGTTTGTCCAAAGTAATACTCATAAAAACTAGTATATAACTATTTAGGAGCAATTACGATCAATGGTTCTTAATGTAAACATCACATATGTTAATGGGAAGGGTGATACAAAAGTGAAATTAAACAACAAATATTGAATTTAATATCATTTAAGTCCTTTCCTTAAATTTCACTTATTTATTGATTCCTAATATATCAGCTTTATAAATGGTTTACTATTTTTGCTTATAACGTGAAACATTTTAAAGGAGTTTTCTATTCAAGGTACAGCTGCTGTACGTAAAGCTATTTCAAAAATCATCACAGAAAGGAGATTGTCCTTGTGAACTGAAAGAAGGTACCACACTTCTCAGTTGTCTAGTGGGAAGTTACTTTTAGTAGAAGTTTGAAGGCTGGCCCGCTAACTCATGAGAAGAACTCCTTCAGGTGACAAAACTATAAACAGTACTTAGCAATCCAAAACAGATTTAAAATGTATTTGGTTGCATTTTGCTTGATCTTCAAATCATCTGAAAGGTAGAACCCTAGAAATCTTAGCTGACTAGTAGAAAGTGCAGTTGCTCCAGTCACAGCTTTAAAAACCCACAATATCACCTCCAAGCTTAAACACTGAGCCGGTATTCACTACCTACTCTTTTTATGCAACATTTTGATTGCCAGAGTGTTTTTTTTCTTTTTTTAACTTTAAGTATATCTAATAAAATCTGGAGGCTCCCTCTAGCTCTTCAGAGAGGAGGTTACTAACCAATGATCATATATAATTCCCTACCAGTACAGAAAAGACATGAGGGGGCTGCATCCCCTTCCACAAGAAATGTTCTCAACTCTTTCTTTTAAGAATGTAGATGATAAATGAGACCATCTGCTGAGGAATTCAGAAAACACTGTTCCTTATACATACATCAAGAATCTATTAAAAACTTCCAATCTACGCTTTCTATACAAAATTCTATAATGAAACTTTTTCCTGTTTAAACCAAATTATGTGTACATTCCCAACTTAGATTTGCCCATTTTGTCTAAAATTAATTTTAATTTCAAAAAACAACATGAAAATTCACAGAAAGTCAGCCTAGTGATCTGATCTCTTTTCTAAAAAACCTACATATAAATGCAAAATCTTGCAAATGAAAAAAAGATACACTTTATTAGCAATGTATCTGAGGAGTTTATATGAAACAAAAATGCTGACGGTAATTTGTAGAAAACATTTTCATGTACCATAATATTTATACACAACGTGGGTAATGACTTTTTTCTTGTTTAATCTTTTCTGCAATTCAGTATTGGATATTTTGGGACCGGAGTTATTTAGAAGACTATAAATAATATAGTTGAAATATGTCATTGATATTTAGTCTATCTTACAATAACCATAAAAGCCACATAGTGGACTGGCAAATCATTTCAAACAAGTGTATATGAAAAACACTAAATTGAACTCCATATACTCACTAGGACCATCCTTCAAATACTTAAGGAACATTTAAACTAGTGCTGAAATCTTAAATCTAAAATTAAAAGGACAGGAAATCACTAACTTCAAGTCATCACCTATTTTGGACTCCCTTAATATAAGAAATATTCTCAGGAACAACAAAAAGAATAGCTCCCTCCACCCCTCCACCCCCGCCCCTTTTTGAGCCAGTGTCCAATTTCTTCTTCTCTGAACAGCTGTATTATCCAACTTAAGTTGCTCTGCTAATTTCAGTCCCACAAGGACTAACTTGGAAGGCAAAAAAATACAAGAAAAGATCAATTTGCTGGGAAAGATCAAATGAGAAAACTGTGGGGACAGCACCAGGTCAGTGTGTGGAGAACTAAGCAGACCTGTTCTTCATTAACTGCGGCTCTCTGGGGATGTCACACACTACCTGTCCGTGGGCTTTATTGAACCGCCTAACCCGCCTCTCTGTTCCATTCTTCTGGGCCCAAGTGAATCATATCCTGCTGCTGACAAGTTAGCAGGGGACTGCGGCTGCAACATGAAAGTACTTTTCTTTCTTGTCTAAATCAGGCAGATTTTTGAAAAGACGACGACACAGCATTGACTCGTGACATGGCAAGATGAAACGAGAGGTCTGGGCCGGTCTTGGAGCTGTGCAGATAAAAGTAATCAAATGACACTCCTGGAATGCAAATTGGCATTCTTGACTGCAGCAATTGCACAACCATGAAACATCCCTGACAGCAAGCAAGATTAGGACAAAATGTTATGTAAAGCACTGAACTCAAAAACTCTCACTTGAAAATTCAAACTGTAACACTTAAATTTTAATATAGCAATAGTCAGCTCTGCTTTTGTCTTGCTTCTTTTTGTAATCACATATCCCTGCCTAACAGATATCTTGCACTGCAGGTAGAAGGAAAAAAAATCATGTATTAGAAATGTACAGCTGCTATTAATATTTTCCTAATATTTATTTTTTAAATCACATGGTTGCTTCTTGTTCAAAGTGTTACATGCAAACAACACGGAACTTAAAACGACTTTTCTCACAAGATACTTTGCACAAAGTTCACAGTCAGGCTCAGAATTACTTCCCTCAGGTGAAGACAATCCTGTACTTTGGTAAAGTGATTAGCAATCTGGATTTCAGATACTATGCTCTCCGGGACCAGAAAGAGTAGCTATAACTAAGAACTTCATTAAGACTGAATGGTTTAAATGAAACAGCTACAAACATAACAGAAAACACAGATACCTCATAAGGGTTCAAGAGGGATTTTTTTGGTGATTTCAAATTGTAATGGAAGTTCCATCAATTTGTACAAGGTCTCACTATTCTTGTGTACATCTTCGGATCAGACACACTAAATAGTAGTGCCAGAAATAAATTCCCCCACTTAAAGCATGTATGTGTCTGCACAGTAACATCTGAAATTGCAGAATACAGAACAGTGGAAGACAAATGGGCTTAGCCACTGCTCAAAGTGATTAGCATACCTACAACCAGCTTTTAAAGCATTTTCTTGTGTAAAATGTGGCTAGAAGAAAAACTCTCAAGTTCTAAACAGATATATTTCATATTTTGTTTTGATGCCCCCACTTAAACACACGTTCCAACAGTTTCAACTGTCCATGAAGTATTAAAAAAAAAATCAAAACAGGCCACTTTCTGCCACTTTAATCCTGGGTACACAGGATTATTTTATGATGTCTTTTGTACATCAGTTTTAAAACAGCTTGAGTGTAGGATAAATGGGCACCATCATAAATTGCACGCTGATTTCAAAACCACTTTAATTTCTGTCAGCGTTACTGTAACCACTGTCCTGGGCGCCTTTTTTTTTTTTTGGAGGGGGGAGACTGCCTGCGTTTGACAGTCACATCTCCTACGCTCCAGTTCTGGCTTTGATCACTGAAACAAGAGATGTCACATTAGGGGTGAGGGAAGAGAAATAAATGCCAACCCGCTATCTCCCTTTTTCTTATATATTTCATATTTCGTCTACATGCAGAACCCGGTATATCAGATCACCAAGTGGGGGTAACAATAGCAATGCTGGGTGGAAGCAAACTCAAAGACAGGGAGGGGTCAAGCCCCATTTCTAACAAATCACTTCCCCGAAAGGACAGAGCCGCTCATCACCAGCCGAACTAACTGCACGCGTCCTCGCTACAGAGAAGCCGCATGGCTGGAGAAGCTGTGCTGGAGGCTCGCTTCGCAAAGCGTCCCATGCCCTCCACCACTTGCACTGGGAACTTTTTTAAGTATCACCTTAAGGGAAATTTAATCTAGGGTTTTTTTTTCTTTTTACTTTTTTGATTCTGCCCCCTCCCCAGGCCCCATATCCCACCCTGCAACCAATGTGTAAAGTCAAACAAATCCGCTCCCTCAGATTTCCACCTCAAAAAAAAAAAAAAATTCTAGAGCTTATTTTCCGGCCCTATGTTTTTGCACATTCTTCCTAAAACCTCCAGGAATATTTCCTACAACCTTCATTTACAAAGCGAAGCTTCAGAATGGGAAGAACGGGAGGGGACCGGGTGGTGGTGCCCTCTCAGCGCGGCGCCCGGGCGCACCCGGGCACCCACGCCCCGCGCCGGTCCCTCACGCGGGGGCAAGTTATAAAAGTTAGTGTGGGTCCCAAACGCTCTCCTCCCAGCCCCGCGCTCCTGCTACTGCTCCATTCAAACCCCGTGTCCCTTCCACTCCGTGCTCCTCGCGCCCGTCCCCCACTTCCCGGAGCCCCCGCTTGCCCCCTGCCCGCCTGCTGCTCACCTTTCCTTGGACGCCGCGAGAGAGGGCACAACTTCACGCCCCCCACCAGCCCCCTCCCACCTGGAGCTCGCCTCAGAAACTTGGGGCCAAGTTTAGGGAAAGATTTCGGGAGCACGGGGCGGTCGGGGTTTCCCTCTCCTGCACGCCCTCCTCACCCCCCACCTCAAGCCGCTGAACTTGAGGAAAACTCGGTCCCAAGCGGCCCCGCGGGTCATTTCTGACGAACTCTACAATAGAAAGAAAAGGGTGGTGGAAACTTCTTACCATCTCGGCATGCTGGTTGTCAAGTGCAGCCCCCGCCTCTTGGTCTCCTCTTAGCGGCCGCGCCTGGACCAGCCCCTCGGCGGCCTCGCGCTCCTCTGTCTCGGCCTTTCTTTCCCTCCCCCTCCGGGTTCCTCCGTCGGCCGCCTCGCCGCCTCCGCCTCTCCCCGCCCGCCAGCCGCCGCCGCCGCCCGCGCGCGCCCTCGTCGCGGCCCCTCTGCGCTCAGGTGACTGATTTATACACGTGCCCAGGGTCGCTCTCGCTCCCCCAGCCCGAGCCTGCTGAGTTCCTCCGGCTCCCTCTTCGGGACCCAAAAAAAAAAAGGAACGGACTGTCCCGGGAGGGGGCTGCCCGCGGGAGGGGCGAGAACCGCGGGCGAGGTGGCCTCGGGCGGCTTTGCAAAGACCACAAGTTTCTCCTCTCTGCAAAATTGGCGTGACTACAATGTTGCTTCCCTTTTGCAAAATAAAAGTAGGTTAGTTTTTTTGTTGTCGTTGTTGTGGGTGCTCAAGATTTTCCAGGGGGGTTTGTGAAGGGGGTGTATGTTTCCCTCCCCCTGCCCTGTTCTTTTGCTCTTTCTGCGGATGGAAAAACAACTTTGGCGCCCCCCGGGGGGTGCGGCCGTGGAGGTGGGGGGGGGGGGGTGGCAGCTAGCGCCCAGCTGCCAAAAAAAAGAAAAAAAGATTGAGAGAGCGAGAGAGGGGAATGGAAAGAAGGCTGCAGGACGCCGAGGAAAGGGCGCGAACTTTATTCCGACTGCAGCTAACCGCGGCGTCTCTTTCCTTTTCCGACGCTTGCCCCATCTCGGCCCCCTTTGCCCAGTTCCTCCTCGCGAGCCGCCGCCGCCCCCTCCTCTTTCTTCCCCTTCCCCTTCTCCTCCTTCCCCGCCGCGGCCGTCTCGCTCTGCTCGCCCTGTCAGCCCAGGTCGTCCGCGCTCCGCTGGGGAGAAAGCGAGCGAAGCGGAGGACAACCCAGGGGACAGAAACTCAGGGAGAGAAAGTGCTGGGAGAAAAGGCAAAAAGTTGAGCTAAGCTGGAGGGGGGAAGTTGTTGGTGGCGGCGCGTTTGGTGCGGGCCCAGACACCGGCTTGTGGCGAGGGCTTCCTTCCCTTTCCCCTTCCCTTTCCCCTTCCCTTTCCCCTTCCCTTTCCCCTTCCCCTCGTGTGGGCTAAGGGCCTCGGGCCGAGACGGAGGGGAAGGAAGACGGCTGTCGTGCTCGCGGGGGCAGACCAGTCACATCTGCGGGTGACGGTCAGCGGCCCTGCCGCGGAGACGCGAAAACGCAGGCTCGGCGCGCACACGCCAGCAGCTGAAGGACATTTCTTAAATGCAGGCACAGTACACTCTCCGGCCGCTAGAATGGAGGGGGGGGGGGCCTAGGTGATCATCATCCTCCTAAAGTACACTTGTGCTGAAAACATCTCCGCGTTGTGCAGATTTATCATAGCTAGAGCAAACTTTAGGCTTATCTGACATGAGAGGAAGGCACAGGTTTCAAGCATACTCCCTGAGTACTTTGAAATCAGAAAGTCAGCGAAGACTTGCTTGGCTGAACAACAGGTTTGGTTAGCAGTTACTACTGACCAGCAAAAACCATCCGTGTTTCCTCTCTTCCCGGAAGCGGAGGAAGGAGAAACTGTTAAATTGCATTGAGAGGTCAGAATTGAATTCCTTTGAAGATAGGTGGAATGACGTTTTGTTTTCTTTTTCTCTGCTCAAGAGGCACGGTCTGGTTTTAAATTTAATATAAATTTGAACAATTAATTTTTTTTTTTTTTTCAGGAACTATGACAAGAGAATATGACCCAAGTAGCCACAGCTGTTCTGAAAATGTGATTAGGCCCATTATTCACATGGATCCAGCTTTTTAACAGTGGGGCAACTGCACCTGCCGTTCTGTGTACTGATTGGGCCCAAATTCCTGAATGTTTCTAAATCTTTCAGAGAAGATTTCAAGTCACTTTTGAATTTGTGGATTTTTTGCATGACCTTGTATGGAAAGGTTTGTCTGGTAAACACTTACTTTATTTGAGGTTTCCAATGAAAGTAATCACTCACTCTAGCATAAAGTGTAGACTATGTAATGACTATTCGTATGTATTTAAACGCATGTTATCTAAGAAGACTCATCTTTAAGTGATTTGATTAAGGTGTGGAACATGCTCCCTTATTCTGTAAACATAACTGTAACATCATCCGATAGTTTGTAGAAACTGATTACACAAGGGATAATGACGACCAAATGTGCATTCTGAGCAACTAGGATCATTACAAGAATTCTCCAGAAATGAGCCAAGTTCCAGTGTGTTTTCCTGTATCTTGGAGCAAGGGGAAAAGCTGGTTGCTAATTTCAGAGTCATTACCCATACAAATCCATTCACACACTTACCGCTTTGGACAAGTGGCAGACCAGCAATTGCCAAACAATTGTATTCACACAGTGCATTTTTGGCTGCACACCTACACTGGCCAACATACAGAAGTTACTCCACATCAAGCAACCTGTAATTTACATTCCCCGATCCATTCCAGGTCTGTCTGTTTTTGATGTTAACATACAAACAATTTTTGTGAGGCAAGACGTGTCTGTTTGGGGTCCGGTGACTTTCTGGAGAGTCATCATTATAAAGATGGAAAATATGTTGGGCTGAATTCTTGGAGAAGGTAGAAGAATTCACAGAAGCAAAGCCTAGCATATAAGAAAATGCCTTATTTCCCCCAGTGGTTATGTATAGCAAGTGGAATCAAACTATCTCCTTTTTGTGTCCTCGGAGACCTTAGTGATCTACCCCTACCTGCCTGTTTGATTTTATAGATAGAATTGCTCTTGATGAACTCACATTGTTGTTAGTTGCTACTAAGTCGATTCCGACTCATGGCAACCCCATGTGTGCAGAGTAGAACTGCTCCATAAAAACTGTGACCTTTCGGAAGCAGATCTCCAGGCTTTTCTTCTGAGGTGCCTCTGGGTGAATTTGAACTGCCAACTTTTTGACTAGTAGTCAAGCTCTTAACTTGTACCACATAGTCACTCTACCTGCTTCTTTGAAATCTTTTATTATTCTGGTTTTTTTTTTCATTCCCTTCATTGACTGCATTAACTGGCTTTCCTTATGTACCTTTAACTGGCCAAGCTCCTTACTTCTCTTTGACCATGCTCTTCTCTCTGCCGGGACTATTCTCCCACATTTTGCAATGGTTCTTTCTTACCATTCTCATCTCAGCTCTTCAGAATCTACTTTAAGTAGCTCTTAGCCCACCATCCCTGCAACCCCCCTTCACACTTTTTCCCATTATTTTCTTCATATTCCATATCTATCTAATGTTGTCTTATTTGCGGATGTGCTTATTATTTTTCTTCAACTAAAATGTAAGCTCCAGGAGGGCAGGGGGTATATCCAACATGTTTGCATATATAGCCTCAGTACGTAAAACAGTAAGCTCTTATAAATATTATTTGAATTACTGAATAAATGCCAAAATCATCACGCTATTGACCAGATGACCTAAGGCCAGCCAAGTTCACTTCCTGAAATACGGAAAAAAAGAGTTTATGTTTTTGGAGGATGTATCAAACGCTGTTGACTGCCTGCACTGATGGTTCTTTTAGGAGGTCTGTGGGGTCAAAATTATTTTTATAATAATATTGAGAAGTTATTTACCTTTTTCATTCTCATTCTCTCATCACTGTACAGTAACGTTTTCCAGTGACAACATGATACGTGATACCAGCAGACTATCTGATAGGGCAAATGATATTGTGTACTTTTAAAATTTCCTTTTAAAAATGATAACTTTAAATATTAAATATTTTGAGACTGGATATTACAAATTTTTAAAAGATTTTTATTTAGCATTCATGTTAAGTTAATTTTTCCTTCTAATGCTTTCTGTTTTTAAGTGTCTCAGATAGAGCTGCTTTCTACATGTTATTGAAATATAAAATCTTGTCACAATATATTGGTTCACAGTATCCATAAACCATGCATTGATTATTGTATCTTTTTTTGTAGAAAATCTCTGAAACATTTAGTATAACTCTAGTACAGAAAAAGTATTTACTATTTATGGTTGCTTATTATTATTTAAAAACACAAAGTTTTAAGAATAATACAGAAAACTTATGATTTGGAGAATTCCCAGCAAGTCCAGTTTCTCATTCCTGAATCCCAAAGAGATATCAGGAATATAAAAACATTCTGTGTTTCTCATATTAAAGTATTTAAAATTTTTCTACCTTGAAATATTTTAACATTCTGCATTATTGTTGTCTATTAATTGTTTCATGGATAAATGCAGTAATATTTATCGCAATCCAATTCTCCTTGACTCTAAGATGCATTGGATATTGTGGACCACCTTCTTTCAAAAACTCTCCCTTCTAGTGGTTTCTTTCACTCTTCTGTTCTGGCTCCCCCTATCCTTCATCGTATTGTCTCCCCACCACGGCTGGATTAAGGCATGTGAGGGTCGGAAACACTGATAACCTGTGGTGCCCCCTCCTCTGCTTACTCACACATTCAAACAGGATATGCGAGTTATATACATACATGTATGTATATATATGTGTGTGTGTGTCTGTCTTAGCTGTCTATGATGTAACTTCTTTTTAAATGCGACTATAACATTAGCAATTGAATGCAAAAGTGGCATATGCCATTTTAGTGGAATGAGATGAACTGCATTATAAAATTTTTAGTGGATGCAGGATACTAAGATTTTTACTATATACTACATTTTCTACAAAAAGAGTATTCCACATAGCCTACAACAAAGAAAGTAAGTCAATGAATGAACTTAGTTGTTTTAACAATCAATGTAAAATTCTGTTGATTTCCCACAACAAAAAATTGACTTTGACCAGTTTTGCTTTAAACACCTCATCCTTCAATTTTGATGCTTATTTTTGTAAGGAATGCTATAATTATAAATGAACAAATGAAAAGATGTCATAAAAGAAAATGATCAGAAACCAAATTACAACAAATTACTATATTTTATTTTTAGATAGCTATTCATCTCCCTGACTGCGTTTGAGCTGATTCCAGTTCATAGCGACCCTGCAGGATAAAGTAGAACCGCCCCACAGGGTTTCCGAGAAGCGGCAGGTGGATTCAAGCTGCCAGCCTCTTGGTTAGCAGGCGAATGCTTGATCACTGCACCACCAGGGCTACTTCATCTCTAACATGTTATAATTAAAAACATTTCTTTCTATTCTTTGCGTTTACAAATTCTTCAGTGATTTCATCACGATTAAGCTGCCAAACAATATCTACTTCCATATATAATAAGGATAATGAATCAAGTCTTTCTTGAATCATTCTTATATGCCAAGGGTTTTTGAGTCTCTTTAGGGATGAAAATGAGCATTCTTTTGTGCAGTTTGTGATCATTAAAGTTAGGAATATGAGTAAAGCAATTTCAACAATGGAAAATACGCATTGTATTTTTTTCTTCTATTATGGAATCATACGTGCCTATGTGAGTAAAATTTGTCTTTCATGAATCTGTAAACTTGGTTCTCATGTAAGAGTGAAATTGTTGCACTTCTCCATAAGGGTTTGTATTTAAGTCATCTAGATAAACCTGCACTGATTTCTTGTATGCCTTTGTGCATTCTTCATCAGATACATCCTCATTGTTTATGAAGGAGAATCTTTCTGAAAGAACATCATACACTTTTTTTTTTTTTTATGTACTTTAGGTGAAGGTTTACATAACAAATAGTTTCTCATTAAACAGTACATATGTTGCCCTATGACAATGGTTAACAACCCCACTACATGTCATCATTGTCCTTACTCAACCTTGGGTTCCCTATCACCAGCTTTCCTGTCCCCTTCTGCCTTCTAGTCCTTG
>NW_004443961.1:16227937-16247455 GCF_000243295.1 Trichechus manatus latirostris
GAGACCAGTGGAATATCTTAGATGGCTGCTCACAGGCTTTTAAGACCCCAGACACTACTCACCAAGGTAGAATGTAGAACATTGTCTTTATAAACTGTTATGCCAATTGAGCTAGAAGTTCCCCAAGACCATGGTCCCCACAGCCCTCCACCCAGCCATTCAGTCCCTCAGGGAGTTTGGATGTGTCTATGGAGCTTCCATGACCTTTCCTTGTACAAGCTGTGCTGGTTTCCCCAGTATTCTGTACTGTCTCACCCTTCACCAAAAATACCACTTATCTATTGCCTATTTAGTTATTTCCCCCCCCCCCCCACCCCTCACATCCCTGGTAACCAATAAAGATTGTTACTTTTTTTGTGTAAACTTTTTCATGGGTTTTTACAGTAGAGGTCTCATACAATATTTGTCCTTTTTTGATTGACTTATTTCACTCAGCATAATGTCCTCCAGTTTCATTCATGTTATGAGATGCTTCACAGATTCATTGTTGTTCTTTATTGTTACATAGTACTCCATTGTGTGTATGTACCATAGTTTGTTTATCCATTCGTCTGTTGATGGGCATCTGGGTAGAACATCATATACTTTTGCCCTTCTTTTCATGCAAGATTCAGGTGTGTCGATGGTGTAGTACGTGGTTATGCGAAATTGATCTCTGGCCCTCAATGCTACTTTTGGAGCACTTCTATCATTTACTTGCTTCTTTCTAATGCTTCTGTGACAGTGAACTGCTTGATAATCAGTATTTGGCAGTATTTTGTTGTGTTTTCAAAATTTTCAGAAGCTTAAGTATAGTTAATACACTGTTAATGACGGGCAGAGATTTGTGCATATCTTTAAATTTACTTCTGAATCTTGGAGAGCTTGACTCATCTGATGAAAAAGCTACAATATATTATTCCACATAACCAACATAAATACATATTCTAGCATTTGCATTTTGTTGGCAATATTTTCTCCTTCTCTTTCGGTATCTACTTTTTGTGTCTGGTCTTCAGCAATATTTTCTAAGGCATCTAGAATCTGAGCGTACGGTTCCAGGATTGCACTCGTTGTTAGTTGTTAAAGGATGCACTTCCCAGCATGTATTAGAAAGACTTGTTAATACTCGATCATTGCCTAAGTATGTTGTAAGAACTGCCAACCAGAGAGTAGAGGCAGCAAAAAATGTGTAGAGTAATTTAACAGTAGAAAAAAAATCAGCTGCTTCCCTACAACAATCTACTATGCTATGTCCTACAAGATTAAGTGAATGTGCAGCACATGGTATGAAAATGGCATATTCATTTATGTTCTAAAATTTTCTGTGGCATGCCTTTATGACGCCCTGATGCATTGGCAGCATTGTCATCCTACTGGCCTCTGCACTTAGAAAAATCAGTTTTGCAAACTTCACATAAATATTGAAGTACTTTATTTGCGATTTCTTTACCGGTGTAACCTTTTAAGCTAGTAAATATGATAAATCGCTCGACAGGTTTTCCATCTGTTGAAGATAGGTATCTTAAAACAATACTTAGTTGATCTGTATGAGAAAGATCAGGAGTGGAATCTATAGACAAACTGAAATATCAAGCTATACTTATTTAACTGAAAATAGTTGATCAGACTGTATCACTTATTAAATTTATTCATTCTTTACCCATTGTTTTAGACATATACGATGGGTTGCCCTTTCCTGTGTTACCATATTTTACGATGAGAGCTGCTAAAAATGGATCAAAGTGAGCAACACATTCAGGTAAATGCCAAAATCTTCCATTTTGGGTGGACCAAAACCCTTCATTTCTTTCTCAAAAAGATAGTCCACGTTCAGCGCTTGTTACAGTGACAGCAACAACATGTTGCAAATTAGCTTTCCGGTACTGATGTTCGTCATTAATTTGCATTTGCAGCTTATGAGTTAAGCCAAAACCATGTCTTTGGTTTAAATATGACATAATACAATCTCTGTGAATTGAACAGTTTTCATGTTTATCAATCATGTTTGAGTTGCACCAATCACTAAACGCATCTATAGCAAATTGAGAATTAAATTATTTAGGACTGAATAGTTGTCAAAGAAAACAATATACAAAGCCACCCGATAGAGAATACAGTAGCCACTCCCTCTTATAATTTTCACCGTTAGCTTTGCACGCTAGAAATACATTCTGGCTATAGAATCTTGTTTGTTTACCATCCAGAAATTTTTGACACCAATTTTCACATGATCCACTGTGATGTTGACAATCACTTGGCCCTCTTTCCATCCAATAATTTACATCATTAGAAGAAAAACTATTCTACAAAGCAGGATCTGCATTTATGTTATTTATGGGGTCTGCAGATGCAACAATTTCAGATTCTAAAATAGTTTCACTTTCTATACCTTTGTTTTTTTTTTTTACTATAGCAAGGAATGGATACAGAATTTGGAATTTCCAAATTCTGTTATATGCATATTGCTGTTAGTAATTTCAGCACTAGTGGTATTAGTACAAGGATGTGCACCCTGTAAACTTGAGTATTCAATGGAAGAAGTCTGTTTTGATCCATTACGTTTTAAAAAAAAAGTTAATTTTGGAATTGTCTTTAGCAAATCCTTTTCTTTTTATCTTCTGTAAGCTTTTGTTTTTGCACTCCACTTAGTTCTTGCCATTTCATTTTACCTGAACATAAAATTGGCACTTTTTAAATTTGGCTCTGCCATAGCAAATAGACTTGAATAATTGAAAATAAATAAAATTTACATTCGAACTTGGACATAAACACAAAAATTTGTATTTGAAAATTAGTAATTAAAAAAATTGAGTTGGAACATGTAGCTTTGTTCTTCAGGTCTGAGATAGTCAAAAGAAACAGTACTTACAAGGCAGTCAGAAATAATTTTTTTCATTTGTCGTACAATGCTTGTTGGCGGGTCCTTGGCACATGTCCACAAGTGTTTTGCGTCTTGAAATAATACTTAAAAACTTGCACACTTCCTTTCCATTCTTTGATGCTGCATCTTCACAGTTCATTAGACTATTGCTGATACGCAGCGGGGGTAAGAGCAGTCACAAAGAGCATGATATAAATATAAGAGTATGCTCAATCTGAAGATGCGTGTTGGTTTGCTTTGCGCAGGACCAGATACATCACAAGTCACATGATTATGGTGCCTGCTGGCACGTTGTTATGTGGTCAAGAAGAGAGAACTGAGTATGAGGTTATACCTGATCAGTTCGAAAGAAAAAGAAAATATTGTTATCATATACAAAATTTATAAAATGGTATGATGTTTCGTTTAGTTCCCCGCCAGTTCTCTTCTGCTTGGCATCTATGGGTCTTTGCTTTGGACAACTGGTGCGCCTGTTTTGTTGATGCCCTAAGCACGTGCATACCTTGCTAACTGGGTAATCCATCCTTGCTCCCCCCATATCCCCATACTCACCAGTCCCCAGACACATTCATTGTAAGAGTTCCCCAAAGATCAAAGTTTACTGTTTCTCTTCTCTCTCTTTATTGTGGTCTTGTTTGGTATCTGAACCATCCCAAATGGATCTCTATATCCATTTCTATTCCCCCTAAATTTGGGTTCCTCAGCATATATTGTCTAAGTGGGTCTTGTTAATTGAATATTCAAAGAATACCTCATTGTCACCTCAAACTTTATCCGATACTGGAACGATCAATAATGCTTCCAAATTTCTCTTCCCAACTTTCCTTTTTCTGCCTCTACTACTCTTCCATTCACTCAAGGGCAAAACTGCATTAACCTTCAAATCATCTACTAAACTACATAGAATTTTCTTCAGTTTATTCCTCATGTTCATCCATTCCCACAGAGTTCACATGACCACTATTCTAGCCATTATTTCAGGTTAACTATTGCAACAATTATAGGAGGAGACCTGGTGGCGAAGTGATTAAGCACTCAGCTGCTAACCGAAAGGTCGGTGGTTCAAACCCACCAGCCGCTCCTCGGGAGAAAGATGTGGCAGCCTGCTTCTATAAAGAGTTACAGCCTTGAAAACCATATGAGGCAGTTCTACCCTGTCCTATGGGGTCGCTATGAGTCGGAATCGACGCAATGGATTTGCTTTGGGTTTGGTTATTGCAACAATTTTTCATTTATACTCCGTAGGGCTACCTCCCACCCCTATTCTAATCCATTTGCTGCACAACTGAAGCTTTTTCAATTCTATTTTTATTATTTGTTTCTACCCTACTTAATAAGTAGCCAAATAAACAAATCTTCAATGTCACCCTGTTTTTTAGCTTGTCAAGCCAAATTATATTATCTGTTTTTTAAGGCTCACCTTTATTCAATTCCCACACCCAGTACAGTGCCCGATACCTAGCAGTTGCTCATTAAATTGGTGTTAGCAACTGAACTAAATCAAAAGCTAAGAAGTTTCCTGAATATAGCCAAACACTTTGAGGGACAGAGTAGCAGGGACGGGGGTCTGGGGACCATGGTTTCAAGGGACATCTAGGTCAATTGGCATAACAAAGTTTACTAAGAAAATGTTCTGCATCCCACTTTGGTAAGTGGCATCTGGGCTCTTAAAAGCTAGCGAGTGGTCATCTAAGATGCATCAATTGGTCCCAACCCACGTGGAGCAAAAGGGAGTGAAGAACACCAAAGACACAAGGAAAATATTAGCCCAAGAGACAGAAAGGGCCACATAAACCAGAGACTCCATCAGCCTGAGACCAGAAGAACTAGATGGTGCCTGGCTACAACCAATGACCACCCTGGCAGGAATCACAACAGAGAGTCCCTGTTGGAGCAGGAGAAAAATGAGGTACAGAACTCAAATCCTAGTAAAAAGACCAGACTTAATGGTTTGACTGAGACTGGAGGGACCCAAGAAGACATGGCCCCCAGACTCTCTGTTAGCCCAAAACTAAAACCATTCCCAAGGCCAACTCTTCAGACAAAGATTAGACTGGACTATGAGACATAAAATGATACTCGTGAAGAATGTGCTTCTTAGCTCAAGTAGATACATGAGACTAAATGGGCAGCTCCTGTCCGGAGGTGAGATGAAAAGGCAGAAAGGGAAAGGAGATGGTTGAATGGACACGAGAAATCTGGGGTGGAAAGGAAGAGTGTGCTGACACGGTTCAGGGAGAGCAACGAGGGTCACATAACAATGTATAAATTTTTGTATGAGACACTAACTTGAATTGTAAACTTTAACTTAAAGCACAATAAAAATAAAAATAACTCTAAAAAAAAATTTGTGTTGAATGAAAGACTAACTCACCCTATCTATGCAGTGTTTTTTTCCAGCATGAGCCTGCTCTTCTAGTCAGATAAAATTGCCCACAAACATGCCATGATTATTTCTACATTTTTTCCTTGACTGTCTGTATGCATTCCTTCCCCTTTACCTATTCACATCTGTGCCAAATTTCTACCATCTACTTCCAAATGTGTTTTGAAGCAAAGCAGAAAAAGAGGCACAATTACATTAAAATCATTTAAGACTATAGTTAAAATTTACTGAGTACCTACTGTGTCAAGTACTTTATCATTTTTGCCTAAGGACACAAGCAGGTAAATGTTAAAGCCAATATCGCACCCTGGTATATACTCTAGTACTTAATTCCTGCTTATCTTTCAAGAAGTGATCAGATTCCTTCATAGATTCTTCCTGTATTTCTGTGGCTCTCCCTCTCTCTCCTCAGGGCTCCAACAGCATTTTTTGTCTGGATCATTGATTTTATCACCTAATTACATGTTGTTAAATGTTTGTGGTTGTTTTATGTGTGTCTTATCTCTTTAATAAGAAAGTAAGTTCTTTGAGGACAGAGGCCTTATCAGAATTGCTATTTCTCCACTCCCCACTGTCCCTGGTAAAGTTTCAGGCACATAAGCAAAGAAAGGTATTGAAATAATTTATAAAAACAAAGTTCTAACTCTTAGATATGAAATTGTTTCAGACGAGAATGTTCATATTTTTGTAGGAAATTAAAGTCCTCTCATCACAGATTCTAATGTTATATGTACTTATGCCAATTTTTTTACTCTAGTTGTACCTGGTGACCATTGGGAGCAAGACTCTGTTCATTCTGTTTTAATTACGTGCTGTTTTTGTGTATTAACTTACTGCTTCAGCCATGTAGTGTGCCTGCTGCTCACTTTGTAGGAAGGGGCTGTGTTAAAGCTGGTTTCTTCTGAGTTACGTGTATGATTGCAATGTAACTGTGTCAGACAGAGCCCCCCTTAGATATATCTCCGTATCTCCTGTGTTCTCTGTGATTATGTGGCTAAGTCACCTCTCTTCTACCAAGAAAATATATGTCTCCTTCATGTACTATGTACTTCTTGCTCCATGCACGTAGAAATATTTAGCCCCTGTCCTGAGAATGCTTAGAAAATGTAATTGATTAGTTAAATTTTAGGGCCCTTGTTCTTAGCCTTAACTTAGAAGTGAGATGCCATGAGCCATTTATTTTCTGTTTTGCCTTATATAAACTAAGGCATTCATGATTTTGTTGGGCTAACTCTATTCATTTCCACAGAACCGTGGACCAATTTGCCTAGCCTAAAAAAATGTAAGGGTCTTACTCAATGTGGTGAACCTCTCCCCAAATCACTGACCAAAGTTAAATACGTTCAGAGTTTGGTTTTGTAGCCAAGTAAAACCCACAGGAAGTAATCTGCACATGAGTCTGTCAGTCAACAAGTGTGAGCTTGATGGCCATTTTGATAAAGTGGGTGAGGTTAGAATGCTGTAGGGCTTTTGGCCAGGTGTAAAAAGGCTGAAGAGTTTGAGCTTAAAACAGTTTGCCTGGGTAACCACTTGACCTAGAGTTAAATTCCAACTTATGGCAACTCTACAGTGTGTAGAGTAGAATTATGCTCCATGAAGTTTCCAGTGGCTGATTTGTCAGAAGTAGATTGCCAGGCTTTTCTTCCAAGGCACCTTCGGAAGGACTCTAATTTCCAGCCTTTTGGTTAGCAGCCAGGTGGGTTAACTGTTTGCAGCACCCACAGGCTCTACTTTGCCTGGGTCTGGTCCTGTTGACCTCATACTGAGCTACTACCTAGTTCTTACAAAGTACCTGACTCAGATTATCTGACTTCATTTTGTCAACAGCCCTCTGAGGTATATCATTTCCATTTTATAGTCAGAGAAATTGAAACTCAGATCAACTAATTTTACAAAGGGCACAGGCACAAAAGTAGAAAACCTGGGATTATAGCACAAACTACAGATCCTTATGCCGATGCTTTTCCATTAACCTATATGGTCCCATGCCTTCTGACTCTTACATCACCACAGACTTTGGAGAAGTACCAATTACTTACATACCATTAATTTGCAGTCCCAGCCAGCAGATAGGACGGAGCAGTTCTTTAGCTCTCTCTCTACTTTACATACATTAAGTGCACCGTGCTTTCCAAATGTAGCTTTTTTCTCTCTCATTCTCTTTTAATTTCTAGATTTATATTACAGAAATAAAATTTGTGTTTCTCCATAGCTTAGAAGTGGGTTAACACTCTTCCCTTTAAAGATTTCAGTACAATAAGCATTGTAAGTGTTATTATTCAAGAATTTTTTTGATAAACTCCCTTTGGCATGGCAGGCAAAAGCAATCTGGTGGCTTTGTGTGATTGCTGTTCACACTTGGTAATAAATTCTGTTGGCTCTCCTAGAGGAGTCAGACGGGAGTCATTGGTTTAGTAGAATTGTGGCCTAAAAACACCAAGCCAGCTCATCACTGTTGCTGATCTCATGCCCTTCCTCTGGCAAACCACGTGTCGGATGTGGTAGGAAAAAAAAAAAACTTTCAGCAGCAGAATGTGTGCAAGCTGCACCCTGAATTATCCCATGATGACCTTGCAAATGCAACGCATGCCCTTGTGACCACAGAGCCCGACAACTGTAATTTCCTCTGCTTTTCATCAGAACTCGTCTGCTGCCTGCAGCAGGCTCAGTGCACTGGGCTCAGCTGCTCCCTGAAGGCCAGGACACCTGCCCTCCATCCTTTACTGCCTGTATGTAACAGATTGCCCAATGGGAAGCTGACCCCATTGGCTATGCAAACCCTGACTATATGTCATCTTCCTGGGTGAACTGTGAAGCCCAGCCAATGTTTACTCTTCAGCTAGCTGACATTTTAGGGATATTACCTAATGCACTTGCTGAAGTCATTCTAAAGATCATTATTAAGCAATTTCTTAGAGCAATCCATGGGTTGAATAGGCATTTCCCCCAATGACGTCCCTGAGGGATATTCATTCACTCAACACATATAGATTTAGCACCTACTAGATACTAGGCACTGCTGTAGCTGCTGGAAAAACAGCCAAGACTAGAGTAGACAGGGCTGCTACTTTCACTACGCTTACTGTCTTCTGGAGGAGACAGACCACGAACAAGTAAACACATTAGGGTTCAGATAGTGATGAATGCTTTAAAGAAAATAAATAGGATGCTGTGATCCAGAGTGACTGAGGGTGAGGTGTTTGTGGTGGGTAACTGTGGAATAAAACTTTAGATTGGATAGTCAAAGAAAGCTTCTGAGAGGAGGTGGTATTCAACTGAGATTAGAATCACGATAAACCTTATAAAATTAGTTCTTCTTTAAAAACAAACAAACAAACAAAAAACCAGTTGCCATCAAGTCTGTCTTATGGTGACCTCGTTGTGTGTCCAAGTAGAACTGTGCTCCATGGGGTATTCAATGGCTGATTTTATGGAAGTAGATTGCCAGAGCTTTCTTCCAAGGCACCTCTTGATAGACTTGAACTTCTAACCTTTCAGTTAGCCAAGAGCATTAACCTTTTGCATCACCCAAAAACTCCCCCTTAGACATAGAAAACAATAATTGCAAAAGCCATGAGGTAAGAAAAAGCCTGATGTGTCCAAAAAATGTAAAGAAAGCCAGAGTGGTTGGTGTGTCCTGAGGGAGGGGGAGTAGTCGGAGAGGTTAAAGTTGGAGAAAGAGGCTGGGCAGAGATAACATATGTATTCAACCAAAACCTTCTACAAAGTTGGTGAAGACCCCAATATGTCTGTGGTTCCGAGTGAGATTAGATTCATCAACTAGAGAATTCACTTGGATTGGGAAGTCATAAGAACCCTGGGTATATGGTAGGAACTCCAGTGGTTTGCCCTTTACCCAGACATATCTGGAGGCAAGAATTTTCAGTCATTGCTCATTTTGATCCCCACTTCTACAGTTTGATGCCCACTGCCACTTTTGCTTTGTCATTAGTGTCATTTTAAATTTTTAACATTCCCTAAGAATTCAAATGACAGTGTCCTTCTAAAAACATTATATTGGCTTATAATTTTGTTTGCGTTGCATTCAGAAGAAGAGGGTAGATATGCAGGACTAGATATTACTCATAAATGCAAAGGGGTCTGACATTTAAAATAAATATCCTAAAACCCCATTAAGTATTTGCTAACGACATGTTTTCTAAGCCATATTCAGAAATGCTCGTTCAGACTTCCAGGATGCCACTGGCCCTTACTCTGACTCTCGGAATGGCTCTCTGGAAGTTTCCCTGTGTGCCTTTACCCTCCCAGAGCTAATGGGTATCCCCTCCAAGGAATGCTGTGTGGCCTCATCAGCAAAAAGGCGGCATACCTGTGGTTTGGTACAGAGTGAATTGGGCCAGGAATCTGGGGAGTGAGCCTTTATTCCCGTCATTCCTAGTCACTCTGGGATCTTGAGCTAATCAGATCCTCTCTGTGCTTTAATTTGTACCCATGCAAAATGGAAAACCTAATACTGTAACAGTACTCTGAACACGCACAGCCAAATCAGATGGGAACATAACTTTTAGGGTATTTGATTTGCTTCAAGCTTAAAGACATGACCTGGAAACCTTGGGTTGTAGAGACTGGTAACTCGTAAGGGAGCCTAACTTGGAACAGGATGGGGAGAGGGTTTCCATCCTGGTCTGTTTTGGATAGTTTGCATCCTGATCTGTTTTGGATATAGGCAGTTAGATCTGGGGGGCACTGTCTCTTCCTTGGGAGGGCTGTGATGAGCAGAAAGTTGGGAAAGAGCTAACCAAAGGCTAGATGGCATGAATATCCCATGCAGAAAGGCTTAACATTCACTTATTCATGCCCATAATACATTAAAATATAATCTAGTATCTGATGTTGCTTAAACTCTCTTTTAACTAGCTTGGCCCCAGAATGAAAGATTCTATTTCAACCCCAGTTCAAGGGAATTTATCAAATCCTAACTCTGAATACATTGAGGTACAATTATAATAGAGTTGCTTACAATGCAGTGGGAAGATAAGCATACTGGGGACTATAATGTGAGGTGGGGCAAGAGAAGTTCCATCAGCAAAACAGCAAGACTCGTGGAAGCTCAAAGGAAATGAAACTGTTCTGGTTAGGGAAATAGGTAGGAAGTGACATTTGAGATGGGCCTATAAGTATTCTAATAGGCAGTGGCAGGAATTCCAGGTAAAGGGAAAAGAATGTGCAAAGAAAAAAATGTGCAAGAAGCCAGAAACTTTTCTTTGAGATGAACGAGAGGCAAGTAGTACATCCTAAGAGTAGTTTTTCCCAGACCTGGCTGTACAACAGAATTACCTGGGAGCTTTAAATAAAAACCCAGGTTTCTGAGCGCCTTCCCACACCTTAAAAATGAAAATTCTCAAGGGTGAAGATTTAGATAATTTTTTTAAAAATTTACTTGTTTTTGTTTTTCAGTTTCAATTCTCTGTTTTGAATTTCAGTTCTCCAAGGATTCTAACATGCAACCAGGTTTGAGACTCACCGGACTAAGTTTTGCCAAGCTCTTGAAAAATCTTGCCATGTTTGGCTAGGCAGTGGAATGTTGTTTTTCAGATTTCGGGTTTGAAAATCAATTTAGTCAGTCCTATCAAGTATTTTTGTTTATTTTAAAATATCAGAATACATTGTGTGCAATAAGGGTAGAAACTGAAAGATTTGTTGCAATTGTTTGAGGAGTGTTGTTTGCTTATGTGTATGTTTGTGTTCTGGGTCACGATATAAAATGTATTTTTTACTGCAGGCAAAAAAAAAAGATGAAAATATTTTGAATTCTAGAAGGAGGAGATAGTATTTATTTTAAGGCACTGGGGAGCTCTAGAAGCTTCTGAGTCAGGGAGTGACATGGTCAGATTTACACTATTGAAAATTATTCAGACAGCAATGTATAGGAGTAATTGAAATCAGGTATAACAGGAATGAAGAGTTAGTTAGAATCTATATCCATTACCAATTTTTAAGAATCAGAATAATTAAAATATACATAAATTCTAAAATTATCTTCTAATAATTAGCATAATTAACATTTTTTTCTTTCTTATTCCAGAAGGCACATCAAGATTGAGCAGAACTTAAAATGATCATGAATAGCAATTATTACTGGGCCTTTGTTAGCCCAAAGCTTGTGATCAAGTGATATACCTTGTCCAAATTCTAGAGGGGAGAAATAAGAAAAAATTGCGTAGAGATATATTGCTAGAAATCCAAAAAAGGGGATTTGGGGTCCAGGATAATCATTAAATTATGGTCAGTGAGAGAATTTGAATACACATTTCTCCAAAGAAGATGTACAAATGGCCAATAAGCTCGTAAAAAGATGTTCAGTCCTTTTAATCATTAGGGAAATGTAAATCAAAACCACATTCAGGTAACACTTCACACTCAATAAAAAAACAGAAACACAAACCAGTTGCCATGAAGTCCATTCAGACTCATGGTGATCCTATGTGTGTAGAGTAAACTGCACTCCATAGGATTTTCAAGGCTATGACTGGTTAGAAACATATTGCCAGACCTTTCTTCTAATGTACCTCTGGGTGGTTCAAACTGCCAACCTTTCAGTTACTGGTGGAGCACTTAACCATTCAAACCACCCAGAGACTCCTTTCACACCCACTAGGATGACTATAATTAAAAAGACAGGTAATAACAGGTGTTGGCAAAGATGTGGAGAAATTAGAACCCTCATACATTGCTTTTGGGAATGTAAAATGGTGCAACCGCTTTGGAGAACAGTCTGGGAGTTCTTCACATGGTTAAATACTGCTACCATATGACCCAGCAATTCCACTCCTAGGTATATTATATGCAAGGGAATTGAAAACATGTGTCCATACAAAAACTTGCACACAAATGTTCGTAGCAGCAGCATTCATAATAGCCACAAAGTGGAAATAACTGAAATGTCCAAAACTGATGAATGGATACATAAAATGTTGTATGTCTGTACAGTGGAGTATTAGCCATAAAAAGGAGTGAAGTACTCATACATGCTACAACATGGATGGACCTTCAAAACATCATGCTAAGTAAAAGAAGCCAGACATAAAGCCACATATTGTATGATTACATAACTTCTGGGAGATGTTAAAACTGCTTCATTTGACTACTGGAAAATCTTATTTGGGGCAAGTTCTGATTTTTATTACCTCTATTTGTTGCATGACTCAAGGCAATTTCACATACATAGGATATGTGAGCCTCCGGGCCATCGCCAGGGAGTGATGATGATAAAACCCAGCCCACTGTTGTGTGAGTTCAGAGTAGGATTAAGTATTTTGTCATTTTAAGGTGTTGTAGAAAAGCAAGTTGTAATAATAACAATCACAAAAGTCAACAACACAGCCCTTTGGTAACAGGCGGAAAGGGTGTGGAGAACAGGCACTCCCACACACTGCTTATAGAAGAAGTGTGAATTGGTTCAGTCACTAGAGAAGGCAATTTTGGCAATATTTATCCAAGTTACAAATGCATATATCCTTTGAACTTTAAGGAATTTCTAGATATACTTCCACTCGAGGAAAGTGACTAATTCATTATAGCTTTGTTTGTAATAGCAAAAGATAGGAAATAGCCTAAGCGTCCATCCTATAGCTGATTAAATAAGTTATGGTGCATCCGTACCATGGGATATGATGGAGCTCTAAAATAAGAATGAGAAAGTGCTTTAAATACTGAAATGGAGTAAGATACAGTATGAGAAAAAAAGCAAGGTGAACAGTGGATGTGGGATGCTACCGTGTGTCTGAAAAGGGGGGAGAAAGAGAATATCTACATAAATTTGAATGTACATGGACAAAGTATCTCTGGAAGAACATGCAGGAAACTGATGAGTGATTGAGAGTGAGCCTTTTGACTGTATACATCCCTTGGCACCTTTTGAGTTTTGAATCATGTATATGAGTAACCTTTTCCAATAACAATTTAAATAATAAGTTACATAGTCAACTTCATTAAGAAAAACTTGTTTCCAGGAGATCTGTGAATCAAATCTCGATGTTTTATGTGTAAAAAAAATTCTCACTAACAGAATATAATATGTAAGGAAGTTGATTCTACATACAAAACACATCTAAATTGCTATACAGTTAATACCTGATTTTCTGAAATTGTATATCACTTTAGAGACCCCTGTTACTATTAGAAGACATTCTTTAAACATTTAAAGAAGACAGTGCCTTCAGGCTAAAAAAAACTGAGAGCAACTGAAAATAAATGAACTTTAACATTGGGAAGCACAAAGTTAATTAGCTCCTCTTCATTTCCAGGGGACTACAATTAACTCCCTCTAGCATTTTTTTAAGCATAAATAGCAGCAGTCCACTATTTTTAAATTAAATATTAAGTCAAATAGCAGCTCACTATTTTCAGTACTCTAGACCAGAAGCCTTGATAAGAAAATCATATATACGAGTTCTTCAAAACTTAAGGAATATAAATTGACATAGGAAAAGGAACCTATATAAACTGGGTTTTAATCTAGCATTGATCATCTATTATAATAGAATGGAACTTTTAAAATGCAAAAACAACCCTTGTGAAGGACTCATTTTTCACATGTTAAGTTGGGTAGATTGCAAAATATGGGCACCAAATGAACCCATCCTGTTCCGTTCACGCCCTTGTAATGTGACTTTACCAGTCTTTTCACCAAGAAGTACGGTCTGTTCCTGCGCTATGAAACCCCATGAATCTAGACCAGCCTGTGTCTTCCTCTGATCAGTAGGATAGGCAGACATGTCGTACAATTTCTGAGGCTGGACCTCAAGAGCATCCCAGCTTCCTCTTTCACCCTCTTGGAACATTGCCCTGAGAACATGTACAGGAGCTAATCTTGCCTACTGGAGGATGAAAGGTCACATGTAAGAGAACAGAGGTGCCCCAGCTCACAGCCAGCACCACTACTATTCATGTGAGTATGGCTATCTTGGACCTTCAAACACAGCGGAATCTCCAGCTGGATGCCCTTAGTATGATGCCCCTAGCCCAGGTAACTCCAGCTGGCACCCTACAGACTTATGAGAAATAATAAATCATTATTTTTTTGCCATTAAGTTTCAAGGTTGTTACCACTAAAAACTAAAATAAGTAAGGTATTTTCATTTTTATCTAGCAAAAACTGTAACCTGTTCCTTGTTTCTTTATACTATCACTGCTATCCCTACCTCTATGCCTATTATAGTCCACCACACACTGTAGGCACTCAATAAACACTTGTTAACTAGCCCCAACACCGTATTAGACTTCGGGTACATTTATATTTCTAAATGTACTAATTTACCAATTTGCAAACTGCTGAAAATCAACATAATTATCAACAATTTGTATTGCTCTCATATCACAAGTGAAACAATAGAACATATAATTGGGATATTGCTCCCTGGCTACAGTAGATTACAACAACTGTCATAATAGTGCTGGTAAGATTATACAGTGAGTTAGCCCTCAAATGTAGGTTAATAAATGAACCAGTGGACTTCTGTAAGTGAAACCTAAGACCATTTTTTAAATTGCCACTAAAACTGTATTGGGTAAAGTCATAATAAACAGATCAATGAATCTTGGCAACGGACCAGACGTCCTACTGATATACTAATAATGCCGTGCAACTTGTTTACATAGCTGTCTCACTTAATACCAACGTTACAAAAAGTGATCCAAAATAACAACAATAAACATGCTGCTCGGGAAGAAAAGGAAAAGCAAATGAGAAAACTGGAAAAAGTCAATATAAAATCAGTTATCTCCATGATAGGAAGCTTCACAGATGCTGGCTCACTCTTAAGTTGGCTATCATTCCCACTTTGATGTCAAATCAGAAGATACTTGGCATGCCTCCAAATTTTATTCCAATAATGCACCACTAATGTGCTTGACCAAAAGAATCTACAGTATTATAAAATGCTAACTGCAAACTGTGTATACATATATTTATTCAAAAAGGTTGTAACATGCATTGCTTCTCTTTTTAGCCTCTGAATCTCAGGGAAGCCAGGTGTAAGATTTTGGACACACCTGTGTGACCCAGGGAGTCAGTATTGGAGCAGAGACTAAAATGAAGTGTCCATATTCAGATTATATACTGCAAAGTGCTCCTAATGAAAGGATTCCCACCGAACACAATAGAAGGTAGAGAAGGAGGGTCAACTATCCCAGGTGGTTTGCCTCCAGCTCAGTGGTTTGGCCTCAGCCAACTTACCTTAGGGCTGGATTAGCCAATAAGCAAGGTACGCACAGGCCTAATTGTGCCTTCCCACCAATCTGCAGTGCACAATTTCACCTGTCCCCCACCACAGCAAAGATGCGGTGAAACCCATGTGAAATTGCTCATCACAGATTAGCAAGTAAATACAATTAAGCCCATGTGTACCTTGCTGAATGCAAACCAGTGCATACTGTGTTTACTGGTTAATCTGCCCGTCACCCATCCTAGAGAAAAATGCTATTTCCAGGTATGGTGTGACTGGCTGTGGAGAACAGAGAATGTTAAGAAAAAACTGAATTAATTACTAGTAAACTGGTTACTTGAAGAAGATAATTTCTTGAAGAGCTCACAGAACCTTCTGTTTATCTGGCAGGAAAAGTTTGTCCTCAGAAAACCTGTAATTAGTCACCCCTCACAACCAATTTTAAGATGTAAGACTTGGATAACTCAAACCATAAACACCCACCAAGCTGTGTCTGGGACTTGCAGTAAAAAAAAAATAAAACCCAAGTTCTAGATTTGGTGCCTGTATTTACTAAGACACTGCCGGTCACTGAGCTCCTGAGAGCCAGATTCCCATAGGTCGGTTCTTAACTTTGTTAGTTGCTGTTGAGTCAGCTCCAGTTCATGGTGACCTTAATGCCTGGTTCTGCACCATTTTCATGATTGTTGATATGTTTGAGTCCATCATTGCAGCGATTGTGTCAATCCATCTTATTGAGAGTTTTCCTCGTTTTCATTGGCCCTTACTTTACCAAACACGATGTCGTTTTCTAGTGAATGGTCCTTCCTGATGATGTGTCCAAAGTAAGCAAGCTGAAGGATCTTGTAAGAACATTATGATTGTGCTTCTAAGACTGATTGGTTCATTCTTTTGCCAGTCCACAGTATATTCAATATCCTTCGGCAACACCACAGTTCAAACGCATCAGTTCTTCTTAACTAACCAACTAGTTGCCCTTGAATCAGTTCCAACTCATGGCGACTCCATGTGTGTCAGAGTAAAACTGTGCTCCATAGGTTTTTCAATGGCTGATTTTTTGGAAGTAGATCACCAGGCCTTTCTTTGGAGGCATCTCTGGGTGGACTGGAACCACTAACCCTTCGGTTAGCAGTTATTAGCAGCTGAGTAGGTTAACTGTTTCTACCACCCAGGGACTCCTTCTTAACTAGCCCTTGTCTTCACAACCCACCTCTCAAATTAAAGGTGGTAAAGCCACACGCAGCCTCTCCTATCTCCTCTAGGAAGGCCTCAGGACATACTTGTAGAATAACTGTGAAGACAAAGAGCTTCCTTTGCAAAGAAAAGCTGGAAGTGGGTAAGTGAAGAAATTCTGAATTATTAAAGCTCTCCCTCTCCCTGGTTTTTTTTTTACATAGCTTGCATTTTGAATGTTACCACTTGGAAGGGGCATTTGAGAGTTGAGAACTGCCTTAGACTCCAGAGAATGTGGTTTTATAACCTTTTAATTAAAAAAAAATTTTTTTGAATTAAAGAGCAAATACACATTGGGTTATATAAGTGAAAATATCATAGAATTGTGTAATATAAAATAGGAATCACTTTCATTTATCCTTAACCCTGGCCCCAGTTAATATTTTTGTGCATATTCATGACTCTGGAGAAGGATCAGAGACAGGAAGCTTTGAGGGAGATGGGTCAGTGTCCTCTGCCCTCTAAGGATACTTGTTGCTGTGGAGTCAGTTCTAACTCATGGTAACCCCACGTGCTACAGAGTTTTCTTGGCTGTAATTTTACGGAAGCTGATCGCTAGCCCTTTCTTCCATGGTGTCTCTGGGTAGGTTCGAACAGCTAACCTTTCCATGAGTAGCCAAGTGCAAACCGTTTGCGACACCCAGAGATCTCCATCAGGATAAAAGCCCAAAACCAAACCCGTTGCCACAGAGTCAATTCCAACTCATAGCTACCCTATAGGACAGAGTAGAACTGCCTCACAGGGTTTCCAAGGAGCGGTTGGTGGATTTGAAACGGCAACCTTTCGGTTATCAGCTGAGCTCTTAACCACTGCACCACCAGGCTCCTCCATCAGGTACTGGTCATACCACTCATTTTTAGCCCCTAGAGAAACAAACACACTACCTTATACACATTGACACTCAAATATTTATCATATGGATGAATGACAAAAACCCTCCTAAGGGATCTGAAATGTGGCTTAACACGAAACTAAAAAAACACCAGACTTGGGTTAAAAATCTTCAGTGGTGCATTGAGTGCATTAAATTGTAGAGACTTACATTTAAAATAAGAGGTTACTTAATGACGCTTAGAGGAATGCAGATATGCTTATTTTACTATTTCAGGAAAATAAAATTATTCGTTAAATGTCTGCTGAGAGATTGTTGAGTGTAGGGAATGTATCTTTTCAGCCTTGTTTCTCCGAGCACTGCACGCAGTGCCTAGCATGTAATTGGCACTCAGTAAATGTTGGCTGAATTATTCAGTGACCAAAAAAAGACTCCATTGAAGTAAATGCCTGGGATCAACTGAGAAATTCTTCAAATATTATGTGGAAGAAGGAATATTCCAATATTACAGAGCTAAAATATTTTCTGTAATGGTGGAAATTAATTTGGGAAGTATGGTCTGTGTCTGAGGAGAAAAAAAAAAATAAAAGTAATTGTTCTTTTATTTTAATTCTTCTGTGGTGAAATACATTCTTTAAAAAAGTCAATAAATTACCTTTTTATGATTGTGATAGATAGAGTTTGTAGAGGAATAAAGATGAGTGATAAAAATGAGCTATATTTTTTGCAAAGTATAAACCGGTTGTCATAGAGCCAGTTCTGATTCATGGCGAGCCCATGTGTGTCAGAGTAGAACTGTGCTCCGCAGGGTTTGTCAATGACTGATTTTTGGGAACTAGATAGCCAGGCCTTTCTTCTGAGGCACTTTGAGTGGACTTGAACCTCCAACCTTTCAGTTAGCTTTAACCATTTGCAACACCCAGGGACTTCATTCTGCAAAGTAGACCATTTAATAATTAAAATTCAATTTTGGAGTAGAATGCTATTTAAACATTTTTAAATCTCCATTGTCTGCTCTTCTTTTTTAGGGGAGGAAAACTAAAACCAAGAAATTTGAGTATGATTTGGGGTTATCATCATCATCATGAGCTCTTTTGGGGAAAATGTGCACAAAATTAAATCAGATGTTCTCTAGCTTTTGACCCTTAAGGTACTCTTAAATAAAATTTAGGAACTATTATATATTATTCAGAAAATGTAATTTTATTTATTTCCTTCTTATTCTTTTACAATTGTTATGCACTGTATCATCATGACACCAGTGAAACATTTTATATGAGAAGAATAATTTAAATATTTCTTTATATTAACAAATCAATTACTCATAATTAAAGATAGTATCTGTTCTCTGTTTTCAAGTCGTGAAGCATAGAATACCCACTAAACACTATTTCTGTAATGAGCACAGGAATACTTGAGGGATGTTCCATCGCCACTGGAGCCTATTTGTTTCACTGGGAGAAAACAAAACACACAAAAGGAGCCACTAAAATCACACAATAATATGTCACCTATGGCTGAGAGCAAATAGAAGATTCCTGTTGTCCTGGAAAGGTCACTAGGTGGCACAAACAGTTTGCACTCAACTACTGACCTAAAGGTTGCCGGTTTGAACCCATTGTGTGAGACTGAGGAAGAAAGGCCTGGTGATCTGCTTCCATTAATTTTACACCCAAGAAAACCCTATGGAGCAGTTCTACTCTAACACATGGGATTGCCATGAGTTGGAATTGACTCGATGACAACGTGTTTACAGATTGTCCTGGAAAGAAAGCTCACCCAGACACAATCAAGGTTCAAATTCCTATTCTTCTACCCATAAGCTATGTAATCTTGAGAACATTATGTAATGTCTGCAATGTGGAGCCTTCCTCTGGAAAACGGCATTAAAAATACTGGCTTCTAGTACTACTCAAGGTATTTCAGAGCATAGAAGAGAAAGCAACACTTCCAAATTCATTCTGTGAAGCCACCATAACGCTGATACCAAAACCAGGCAAGACGTCACAAAAAAAG
>NW_004443961.1:16247555-16284081 GCF_000243295.1 Trichechus manatus latirostris
CATAGTCAATGTCACTGAACTGTGCATGTAGAAATTTTTGAAATGGTGTATCTTTGGCTATGTGTATTTTCACCAAAAAAAAAATATTGAGAAGTTAGAGGGTTGATATGTTGTGGGATTGTTAACCAATGTCATAAAACAACATGTGTACTACTGTTTCATGAGAAACTATTTGTTCTGTTAGCCTTCACCTGAAGGACAATAGAAAAAAAAAAATACTGGCTTCTTCTCAAGAAATGGTTGAAACATAGAAGGAAACATTCTTTGATGGTTACGAGGGTGGGGAGGGAGGGTGAGGATTAGTCACTAACTAGATAAGACAATAATTATCTTAGGTGAAGGGAAGGATGTCACACACTACAGGGATAGTCAGCACAACAGGACTAAACCAAAGCTAAGACGTTTCCTGAATATAATCAAACACTTTGAGGGACAGAGTAGCAGGGGTAGGGGTCTGGGGACCTTGCTTTCAGGGGATATCTAGGTCAATTGGCATAACAAAGCTTATTAAGAAAATGTTCTGCATCCTACTTTGGAGAGTGGTGTCTGGGGTCTTAAAAGCTTGCAAGCAGGTATCTAAGATGTATCAATTGGTCCCAACCCCCTGGAGAAAAGGAGAATGAAGAACACCAAAGACACAAGGAAAGTATTAGCCCAAGAGACAGAAAGAGCCACATAGACCAGAGACTTCATGAGCCTGAAACCAGAAGTACTAGATGGTGCCCAGCTACCACCAATGACCGCCCTGACAGGGAACACAACAGAGAATCCCTGATGGAGCAGGAGAAGGGTAGGATGCAGAACTCAAATTCTAAAAAGACTAGACTTAATGGTCTGACTGAGACTGGAGGAACCCCAGAAAGCATGGCCCCCGGACTCTCTGTCAACCCAGAGCTAAAACAATTCCCAAGGCCAACTCTTCAGACAAAGATTGGACTGGACTGTGGGCCATAAAATGATACTCGGGAAGAGTATACTTCTTAGCTCAAGTAGATACATGAGACTAAATGGGCAGCTTCTGTCCGGAGGTGAGATGAGAAGGCAGAGAAGATTAGGAGCTGGTTTAATGGACACAGGAAATCAGGGATGGAAAGGGGGAGTGTGCTGTCACAGTATAGGGAGAGCAATTAGGTTACATAACAATGTATGTATAAATTTTTATTTGACAGACTAACTTGAATTGTAAACTTTCACTTAAATTACAACATTAAAAAATACTGGCTTCTTGACCTTTAATTATTAAATTAACTAATAACGGGAAGGGGCCTAATAAAACTAGCTGACACTCACTAATGCTATATGCCAATTACCGTGCTATTGGTATTTCACATGCTATTATGATATCCACTTCAGAGGAAGAAATCGAGGCTTAGAGAGGTTCACTATTGGTCTGAGGTCACACAGTTATTGAATGGCCTGGGTGGGGCTACTCCAGATCTGTCTGGCTCCAAAGTGTGTTTTTTACCTCCACATTTTACTGCCGACAGCTTCCCATCTAGTGAAGAAAACAAGGAACACAAATAATAATGACTGTAAAATACAGTAAATATCTTAAAAGGAGTCAACAAAGGGAAATGGGAGGATGGAGATACTAGTCACAACTAGTGAATCTTCATGACAAAGCCTCTTGAGAAGAGCAGAGTACAACCACGAAAACCTAAAGATACGGAGGGCTTCTGGAGTCTGTAAACATACTTTATGTACTTGGCAAACTGGGAAAAGGCCTATGCATTTCCATCCTCATCAGAACCTAATGGCAATTTTCCAGCCCTGGTAGCTCAGCTGCTAACCAAAAGGTCGGCAGTTCGAATCCACCAGCCACTCCTTGGAAACGCTATGGCAGTTGTACTCTGTCCTATAGGGTTGCTATGAGTCGGAATCGACTGGACGACAATGGGTAATAGTGTAAAAAAATTTTTTTTTTCAAATCAGTAACTCAACTTGTAAACCCTGAAGAGAGATGCACAACCTACTCTTTCTCTTGTGGTATTCAGAAAAATTTCCCCTGACCTGCTGGGGGACTGGATGCATTCCCACGAGTAGCAGAGGCTTACAACAGCTGTTGTTGTTAGCTGTAGTTGAGTTGGCTCTGGGCTCATGGTGACCCCATGCACAATGGGACAAAACGCTGCCCAGTCCTGCACCATCCCCGCAATCATTTGGGGATTGGACTATTGTGATCCATGGGGTTTTCATTGGAAGATTTTCAGAAGTAGATCGCGAGGTCTTTTTTCCTAGTTCTTTGTCTGAAAGCTCCGCTGGAAGTTATTCAGCATCATAGCAACACACAAGCCTCCACTTACAAACGAGTAGTGGCTGCACATGAAGTGCATTGGCTGAGAATAGAACCTGGGTCTCCCACATGAAGGCGAGAATTCTACCACGAAACCACCACTGCTCCACCTTACAACAGCAATGACTTAAAGGTAGCAATTGTTCCTTACTCCTGACCCAAGATTACTTCAGGTTGACTGACTACTCATTGTAAGGCTAGTCCTGAAGAGCCTCCTGATTTTTTATCCATTCCCTTGGCCCTTCTTTCTGATAGTACTGCTAAGAGTAATAATGCCTAGTACCAGCCCCAGGTGTTAACATCTCAGTGAGTTGTGGCCTTCCAAGTCAGACTAGCAACAAGAAATAATTTGTTACCAAGGACCTTGCATGACCTCTCAAATTATATCAAGTAGGCAGCTCTCCACCCTGTAACAATATGACCAACCCTGATAATCAAAGACATAGATTCTACCCCTAAGCAATACAATTAATCTATACAACATTTATTAAGGCTTTTTTCTTCAAATACACCATAGCAGATTTTGACATTTAGCTCTCTCTTCTCAAAGAATAAACTTAGCATAGTTTAATCTCAAAAAAGGGACCATTTTGATATGCACTTTTTATTCCAGGAGCCCTGGTGGCACAGTGGTTAAGAGCTCAGCTGCTAACTGAAAGGTTGGCAGTTCAAATCCATCAGCTGCTCCTTGGAAACTGTATGGGGCAGGTCTCTCTGTCCTATAGGGTCGCTATGAGTCAGAATCAGCTCAATGGCAACAGGTTTGTTGTTTTTGTTTTTTTATCCCATAGCCTTGAAGCTCCTTGAGAGCAAGGTCCCTGCTTATTATTCTAATATTTCTAGCATAATGACTGAAATATAGTAGATGCTCAAAAAAAGTATGTTAAATGAATAAGTCTGCTTGGCAAGTGTTCTTAGGCCTATGTAGCTCTAAGCTTTTACCCTATATGCAAGAACGAAAGTGAGAGAACTCTCACATATCCTTTAAAAAACAGTGTGGTTGAGTCAATTGCAACTCATGGGAACCTCATATGTTTCAGAGTGGAACTGCACTCCATAGGGTTTTTGTGGCTGTGACCTTTGGAAGTAGATCATCAGACCTTTCTTCTGAAGGCACCTCTGGATGGGTTTGATCCAGCAACTTTTCGGTTAGTATTCCAGCGCTTAACCCTTTGTGTCACCAAGGGACTCCCAGATAGTCTTTAGGTCTATTTTATATCAGCTAGGTGTGTTTAGTTACAGGCAGTTAAGAAATCAGTTTTCTATGGTCATATCTCAGTTATCTGTGTTTAGCCACAAAAGTTTGAGAAACCAGTCCCATATTGTTATAAATACTGTTATGTATACAAAGTAAGGGACACAACAGACACATAGAATACCCACAGACGATCCTCAGATCACTTTATTTTCTATTCAGTCTCCACATAAACCTTTTATTCACAATGTATTGGGTCTGTTCAAAGAAATCTGTATTAGTTTCCTCAAGCTGCACTAACAAAGTACCACAAACTGGGAGGCTTAGAACAACGGAAGTTGATTATCTCATAGTTCTAGAGGCTAGAAGTCTGAAATCAAGGTGTTGGCAGGGCATGCTTCCTCCAAAGCCTCTAGGAGAGGATCCTTCCTTGGCCCTTCCAGCTTTTGGTGGCCCCAGGTGCTCCTTGGTTTGTGGCAGCATCACTCCCATCTCTGCCTGCATCGTCACATGGCTTGTTGTCTTCCCTGTCTTTTCTCCTCTTTATATTGGATTAGGGCCCACTTTAATCCAGTATGGCCCCTTCTTAACCTGAGTTCATCTGCAAAGACCCGATTTCCAAATAAAGTCACAGTCTCAGGTACCGGGGGTTAGAATTTCAACATATCTTTTGGGGGGACACGATTCAACCCATAATAGATGTTGTAACATTTTTATGTATTAATTTGTTCTCAGAACGAAAGCTCTGTTTTTGCCTGAGACAAGTGAGGATTGCCATCTGTGACAGAGACAGCTCAATGTCCACTTCCGTGGTATAGAGTTGTTGCTGGGTAGTGGATGGTAGGTTAGGGACCGCATTTCTCAGCCCCATTGCATTGACGCGAAAGTGATTCTACCTACGGCTTTTAAAATGTAGGGGTGTGTTGTATCCTCCCACCCTCTCTCTCCCCATCTGAATGCAGAGGAATCTGAGGCCCTACAAGATGGTGCAGCCACAAAGTGGAAGGACCCTTGTCCCAGAAATACCATGCAGAGGAAAAGCCAGCTGACAACCAGTTCTGTTATGTGAACAAGATACACATTTTTATTGTACGCAGACACTGACGTTTGTGAGTTTGTCTGTCATAGCAGTTAGCATGATTCATATGTGGTCTTTCTCTTTTGCTTACTCTCCGGCATAGGTACAGAAGAGCAATTCTAACACTTTGTGTAAAGCTCATCATTATTAGCGTCAAGATAGAAAACGAAATACGGAACTAGAAGAGTGTGAGATTGTCTATGTTCAGGTTCTGGGAGACAAGTTTGAGGACAAGGTAAGCTGGGAGCTAAGGTTGTAGGAGAGAGCTGTGAGCCAGCATGGGGAAGGAGATTGTGGGGATATGGGACAAAAGGGCACAGAATAGGTGGTCTAAAAGAGAAGCTGAAAAATTGTACCACAATTAATTCAATCTATTTTAGATTCAGGAATCTTTCAATGGTGCAAACACTTAATGCATTCGGCTGCTAACTGAAAGGTTGGAGGTTCGAGTCCACCAAGTGGTTCCTTGGAAGAAAGGCCTGGCAATCTACTTCTGAGAATCAGCTATGGAAAACCCTATGAAGCACAGTTCTACTCTGACACACATGGGGTCACCTGGAACTGGAAAAAAAAAAAAAAAACCTGGAAACTTCAGATATAAGATTTTAGAGGGACGGTTGGTACCAATCTGAAAGAATAGTAGAAAAGTAAAGCTTCAGAATTGCATTGGGGAGATAATGAGTATTCTGAGTATGACTAGGGGCATATCCAAGGCGCTACAAGTCTTCATGGAGAAGAGCTGGAGACCAGGCTGGTGTGGCAGTAAACCTCCACATTCACCTTGGCCATTGAATCCCAGAAGCTCAGAGGGTATGGAGAACTTCCAGGTAACCAACAGTCCTGATTAAAAATGCTAGGCAGACATGGCTGACCTTTTTGTGATGGTATTTAGGGAGATGTCGTCTGATAATGCCATTAAAGGGCCAGGTGCTGGTTTCAGCCCTTGGGCACAGTGCAGTAGAAAAGGATTTCCAAACGCTTCTGGGGTGAGAGCCGCTGGCGTGATGTTTGTCAGAGCTTTATTGGCTTCTAGGAAGAGAAGGGCAGCCATCTTCTGGGTAGAAAACATCTGTTGCCATCAAGTCGATTCTGACTTATAGCAACCCTATGGGACAGAGTAGAACTTCCCCATAGGGTTTCCAGGGCTGTAATTCTTTATGGAAGCAGACTGCTACGTCTTTCTCCCGCAGAGTGGCTGGTGAATTCGAACCACTAACCTTTCAGTTAGCAGCTGAGCGCTTAACCACTGCACCACCAGGGCTCCTTTCTTCTGGGTACTTATTGCAAATACATGGGGCAGCCCTCACACCTGGGGCAAAGACTGGAGACTGGAAGAGACTCCCTGCCATTTGGATGAATAGCTTTTGTACTCACCTCTGGAAGGCCTAGCATGCTATAGCTATAGCTGTGCACTAGAAGCAAATTAGACAAAAACTAAAGACTGATTGACCTAGTTTACTTCACTTATGTCCACAGTAAAAGGGTCCCTGGGTGGTGCCAACTATTTGCACTGGACAACTAACATAAATGTTTGGTGATTCAAACCCACCCAACAGTACTGCGAAAGAAAGGCCTGAGGATCTGCTTTCATAATGATTACAGCCAAGAAAACCCTATGGAGCTGTTCTACTCTGTAACGCACGGGGTCCCCACGGGTCAGAATCAACTCACAGCAACAGGTTTTTTTTTTTTGTGTGTGTGTGTGTCCACAGTAAGGCTATAGGCTGGGACCTCAAAGAACTAGTTAAAACCTTGAAGACAGACGTGAATCTTACTGTATAAAACATTCTGTATTCTTCTTTTGGAGCCCTGGTGGCACAGTGGTTAAGAATTCAACTGCTAACCAAAGGGTGGGCAATTTGAATCCACCAGCTGCTGCTTGGAAACCCCATGGGGCAGTTCTACTCTGTTCTATATGGTCACCGTGAGTTGAAATTGACTGGATGGCAATGGGTTATTCTTCCTTTTACCTTCACACAAATTTGTATTTACAGCATCACAGAGGTGCAAACAATTCTAACAAAGCTTTTGTCCGTGGGCTCCAGTGTTCTACAAGGTACCTTGCCCAACTTCTTTTCCCTTTTCTCACTCAGTGTCGCTTTTCCCCACCCCTAACAATTTATGATTTTATTATGCAAAGTAGGGGACTCCCTATAGCTCCTCCTTCTTGATTCTGCTCACACTACCTAGTCTTGCATACTCAAAGTCTCATCAGTGAGCCACCAGGCTTCACATGCGCTGTCTATTCTGGAGCTCATTCTCCCAGTCCCCAACCAGCTTCTGCAATGGGCAGGCTGCAATGAGTCCTTTCCCCTTTAGGGATGTCAATTTAGCAGATAAAAGTATAGGAAGCCCGGTTAAATTTGAAATTCAGTTAAGCAGTGAATACTTTTTTACTATAGGTATTTGTGTTTCACAAATATTGCATGAAACGTACTAAAAAATTCCTTGTTGTTTATCTGACATTCAAATTTAACTGGGTGTCCTGTATTTTATATGGCAACTCTATTTCCCTACTAACATGAATTAAGCTAGCTTCCTTCAAAGGAAGAACCAGTCACATTCATTTTGGGTTGAAATAATGTTTTTTCTTTTATTAAATTTTGCTCCTAGAACATTGCCTGGCACATTGTACATGCCCGATAAATATGCATAAACTAGTGACTGCATTACTCCCCTTTTACCCTTGAGGCAAGTTAGAGAGGTTAAACAACTTGTCTTTTAATTACTAGGGATTGTGGTTAAGAGCTCGGCTGCTAACCAAAAAGGTCAGCAGTTCTTCTCTGTCCTACAGGGTTGCTGTGAATTGGAATCGACTTGATGGCAACAGGTTTGGTTTGGTTTTTTGGTGCAAAGGGGTAAGGGTGAGGGTAATACAAAACTATGTCTCTCCCAATCTGTTTTGTAAAATTTATAGTTTAGGATTACACTGCTGTCGTATTATAAATGATTTTACTTTCTAGTGGAAAAATTGATGGCATGCAAAGGAACTGGTTTAAGACTCGGATGAATTTAAAATTTGACTACTTAGCATTTTTTTGATAAAGGTTTTAAATCTCTTTTGTTGTTTTAAGATAAGTATGTCAGATAAGTCTTTGTCTTCATTTAGAGTATGACTTTTGGCTTTGTCAAAACTACTAAATTCTCCATTTTGATCCAGATTTATTTCTCTTTGTTTCTTGTATCTGCCAGATAACAGGCATTCAATTAATGTTAGAAGAAAGGAAGGAAGGAAAGAAGGAAAAATACTCAGTAATTCATATGAAAAAAGGACAGAAAATCAAATACCTACTGGTTCATATTAAATGCTTTAAAAAATGCTCTCTAAATAAATAAGACTGAAAAATCATCAAAAGTGAATTCTTTTTCCGAAGATTATAAAATGCTGAGCAATTCAATTCAGAAAAATTTACTCAAACTCAACAGACATTTTGTGAGCGTCCACTGTTACATACAAAGTCACAGTGCCAAGGCTGCAAGTTACACAGGTGAAAATACTGTCCTTCAAGAATTTTACTGACTAGTGTTTGTAGGGGTAGGAAAGAAGGAGGAAGGAGAGAAACATAACAATAAGTGTAATTCAGGGTAAAGTAACATGTTTTATAAGAAAGGGATAGAAAACAGGATGAAGGAGATCACATCCACTTGCAAACACAGGAGAGGATGTGTCAGTTGAATGAAGTTGGAGCAAAGTCTAAAAGGAGGACATTCTTAGGATACAGCACAGCCTGAGCAAATACTCTGGAGGTAGGAAAATCCAAGTATTGGCAAAAAGCAACTGCAAACATCTTAGCTGGATATAACAGTGATAGTCCTATAAACTCTTATATCCCAGAGAATGACACTGGCAGTTGGAGACTGAAGTTAGATTCAAAGACAGGTATGCCACCTCAGGGTCCTTTTTTGAATAAAGTAGGTTAGAAATATATATATGCATACATACTAAAACCCAAAACCAAACCAGTTGCTGTCAAGTTAATTCTGATTCACGGCAACCCCATGTATTTCAAAGTAGAACGGTGCTCCATAGGGTTTCAATGGCTGTGACCTTTCAGAAGTACATTGCCAGGCCTATTTTCCAAGGTGCTTCTCTGGGTGGATTTGAACCACCAACCTTGTGGTTAATAACTAAGTGCTTAACCATTTGAGCCACGCAGGGACTCCTACGTATGTACATACACATATACATAAGTATATAACATCTTTAAAATATGTTTTTCCTCATTATTAAAAACTGCCCAGCATAAAAAAGCACTTTAATATCTTTTTGCCAGTTATGTCTGTGAGTTACATTATAGCCAGTGGAAGGTTGATTCATCTAGGAACTCTGTAGTTAGGTTCTGGGAACATCCTCCATGTGCTTTTTGTTAAGTAATATGTCAGAATATGAAGAGAACTGAGTTATAATGCTCAGCACTGGAATGCTGAGTCTTTAGCTACATATGCCTCCCAGCTACAATTTCATGTTTTTTTGAAAGACTAATCCAGGCATTACATTATTGTCAGTGCCTCCCAAAATATTCCTTGCCAATTATTCTGCTTGTTTTCAAAGGTTCTCTTAGTACAGGTATTTCCTGTTTTATTTCAAAATTAATGATAAATGATAGGCTTTTGAAGGTTTAGAGAATGAATTGTGGTCCAAGAGGTTTTTTTGTTTTTTGGATAGGCATTGCCTAAACTGTTCCAACAGTTTTCCTTCTCTAAAGTTGAAAAGGTAATTATTTTTTCCATAGTCATACATTCTTAAGGACTTAAAGAATATATTTTGAGAAGTTCATTTGCAGAATATGTTTTCAAAATGAAAACATCACGGTATTCTTTCACAATGAGTGAAAGTCTTGCTTTTACATTTATTCAGTTGTGAAGCATCTGTCTCTATAAGAGCCAACATCCTAGTACTTAATTATTTTAACATGGGTTATTGCTTTTTTTTCCCTCCTAATTGCCCAAATACTTAAAAGAGGAGAAACATTTCTGAATTAACAAGCATACATTTTAGGAAGGTTTGGTTAGTCTTTTTGAACATCAACATTGCTAGTGATAAAATGGTCTACTGAACATGGGTTTCCTTTTAGGAAATGATAGTATTCTAAGAAGTCATAATGTCAACTAAACAGTCTAGCTTCCAATGCTAAAGCTACCTGTACAAAAGCAGAAGGGCAAAGAAATAGTCTTGAAATTTATCATTGTGAAAAAAACATGCAATTCAAGTGCAAAGATTATTCTTTGCCTGGGTTAATCATAAGGAAGACTTTGTCCTTTGGATCCTAAAGACACTCTACCTTATTCCTAAATAGTGCCTTGAACTCTCCCTCTTCCAAAGATCTGTGCCCAGCTGGCACCTCCTCTGTGAGATTCCATGGCCTGAACAGTACAATACGCTCTGGATGAGGGATGCTCTTTCTGGCTGCCAGTGAACTTGAACGATGCCACTTGCAATCCCTGCAAACCTGGGCAGAGACCCAAAGACTTACACCTGGCACCCTGGTCGTGTCCAAGGAGGATGAAAACAGGGCCTGCTAAACTTCAACAGGCAACATGACCAAGGCTGCCTGGCCTGCTTCATACCTTTGTTCTGGTCCTGAAAGATCACCTTGACCCAAGGTTACACTCAAATCTAAAGGAGATCCTCTCTTTTCCTCCTGGCCACTGCCATTGCCTCTAAAGCTAACCTTATGTTCATAGCACATTCTGGACATATTAGAATGGTGAAAAAAAAGTTTATATATGTATATTCTAATAGGGAGTTCCTGGGTGGCACAAATGGTTGGTCACTGGACTACAAACTGAAAGGTTGGCGGTTCAAACCCACTCAGAGATACCTTGGAAGTAAGGCCTGGTGATCTGCTTCTGAAAAGACACAGCCTTGAAAACCCTATGGAGTGCAGTTCTACTCTGCACACACAGGGGCACTACGAGTTGTAATCGACTCAATATTAACTAACAACAACAACATATTCTAAAAATAAACTTCAACAACAACATACAGTATTCTGAAAATAAACTTCTCCAAAAAATTGAAGGAGTATTATTTTTAGAATTTCATTGTGATACTGTTCCCCTTTGGGCAATAATTACATATTTTAATACTTTGGTGATAATGATGTGCTTACATTTATTGAAATTACTGAATTGCTTGTCACAACCACCTGGTGGGTTGGCAGTTATGTTTACATGCTGAGAAGTAGGAGGAAAAGTAGTAATGATTAAAAAGACATTTGAGTGCTACTCTTGCCTCTGGCTGGTTTTCTTTGGACATCATAAACTCTTTTTTTCAGGATCTAATATTTGGGAGTATGCTTGAGAAAACAGAGCTTCAGGAAAAGCTAAGAATGACCTCTTTTTGGCTGATTCATTCTGACTTTAAAGTAATATGTCTTTGCAGAACATGGTAAGAGTTCAAAGTCTGCTTTTATTTTTCCCATATTTCTTATTACAGAAGAAAAATAATACTGTAACACATGCATTTGTTCAATTCCTACTTTTATTTCAATGGGATAGCATTGCATCCTCTGGTCATAAAAGAAGACCACGTGATAGCAGCGTTCCTTTCTTGGAGTCATCTTGGTGTTCATTCCTTCAGCCCCGCAAACTGCAAAAGTATAGTTAAGGTTCTTATTAGACAGGTTGTCTCCTTACCAAGAGCATTTGAAGGCCCTTCTGGATTCTTATCTCTTAACTGTTCTCAGTACAGGCACATTCTTTCCCCCTTCGCCTTGACATTTTTGGTGGCCTTGTTTGGGAGAGAAGTATCCTCTCGGTTCTCCTCCAACTGCATTTAAAATCCAGCGGGAGCTGGTTGCCTGGTGGGGCTCCAGCCCTGGCCTGACCCTTTCTCCTCTTGGCAGGGCTCCCCTTCTCCTCCCCTGGGGTGTGGTGACAGAGGTTTTGCTGCTGACATCCCTTCTCTGCCAGCTGGGGCCTGCCAGGGTTACCATGGAATCGGGCTGCTAAACTCCAGGCTCTGAGAAGGCTGCCGAAGAACTCTGGCCTCTCGACCCAGGCTGGAACCAGCCCAACTGCAAGGGTGGTTCTGTGCAGCTGATGTGCATCTCCCTGACTGGAGGGACCTGGGGCTGGAGGCAGGCACAGCAGCTGCACCCTCCTAGAGCTATTGGTGCTCCCTGGAGATGCATAGGTGTCCTATGCATAGGACCGAAGGAGTTAGGGAAGAAAGGCTGGCATGAGGGTTATTGATGCTTTTCCCATGACTGGATTGTCTCCTCCATAAGAATGACTCCCCATTTCCAGTCCTACCTTGTCACCAAAACTAAAGCTTGCATCTTTACTGTCTGCTGGACACTGACCCTGGATGTCTCTTTTTAAAACATCATCTCTTCTCCAAAACCCTGTCTCCTACTCTACGCTTCCTTATGTTTGTCAGCAATTCTGTCTTTCTCTCTTACATCTAGGTTTCAAAATATGAACTCATATGGCTTTCTCGGAGCCCTGATGGCGCTGTGGTTAACAGCTCCGCTGCTAACCAAAAGGTCAGCAGTTCTAATCCACCAGCTGCTCCTCGTCAACCCTGTGGGGCAGTTCTATTCTGTCCTATGGGGTTGCTATGAGTGGGAATTGACTCAATGGCAACAGGTTTTGTTTTTCGATGCTTTTCTCGTCTCCTCTCCACACACCAATTCCTTTTAAAGCCTGCTTTGAAATGTCTTCCTTCCTTTGCATTGATTTTATAGGTGATGGATAACAAGAAATCAGAAATATTTTTAAAAATACATATATATGTTTATATATATATGTGTGTATATATATATGTATATGTATATATATATATGTATATTTATATCCTGTTATACAAAGATAAGAGTCCCTGGGTGGCACAAAGAGTTAAGTGCTCTACTACTACCTGAAAGGTTGGAGGTTCAAATCCACACAAAGGCACCTCGGAAGACAGGCCTAGCAATCTGCTTTCAAAAGATCACTGCCTTGAAAACCCTATGGAGCAGTTCTACTCTGCACACATGGGGTCGCCTTGAGTCAGCATTGACTCGATGGCAACTGACAACACCATACAAAGATATCCTAAACTACTATTTGCTCAAGTCAATACCCTGTCCAAAATCTTTGATGAATTCTCATTGCTTGAAAAACTAAAATCTAACTCATGATTTTCTTGATTTAACATTCAAAACTCAGCACAATCTATTCTTCGGCTACATCACTTTTATTTCTTCTCTGTTGCTTGGGTAGAATTTGTTGCTCTCACCAACCAAATCTCTTCATTTTTCATTTATTCAACAAACATTGACTGAGCTCTAAGGATGGTGCATTCTGTGGGCACCATTCACAAAACATGCCGTAAACATTTCTGCTTCTTGGCTCTGTTCAAATCGATTCCCTGCCTGGCTTGCCTCCCCCACCTGTTTTTTATCCTGGGCTTAGTTCAAGTCTCATCTCTTTTTCCAAAGCTTTGTGGGCAGCTGCTGGTCTCCAGCTTCCCCATCCTCTTTGAACCTTTATTTTCCCCAACATCTGTATTACTCCTGGGTACCTACTTTCTATTCCCCTTTATTGTGTCCTTTTGTTTAAGAAGACTTTCTGTCAATATTTTCTTTACTTATATGTCTCTAACAAGATGACAGATTTCTTTAGGTTAATAGTTCTCAAAGTTTAGTCCCTGATCAGTATCAGCATCACCTGAGAACATATTAGAAATGCAAAATTCCGGGCCATAACCCCGAACTACTGAATTAAAATTCTGGGGATGAGGCCCAGCAATCTGTCGTAACAAGCCCTCCAGATAATACTGATGGTCCCTGAAGTCTGAGAACCAAAACTCCAGGTCATGGATGTGAGGCGAGGAAGGCCTGGACTGCCTGTTTATTCCTGGAGTATACTGCAAAATAGTTGGGACTTTTCTCTTTCTGAGGGAGTGCCTGGGTGGTGCAAACAACTAAATGCTTCGCTGCTAACCGAAAGGTTAGAAGTTTGAATCCGCCCAGAAGCACCTTGGAAGAAAGACCTGGCAATCTACTTCCAAAAAATCAGCCATTAGAAACCCTGTGGAGCACAGTTCTCCACGCATGGAGTCGCCATGAGTTGAAATCCACTGGACGTAAACTGGTTTGGTGACAGCCTTTGCAAAACACTAAGCCTTCATACATATATGCCATGGTTTATTTTTACCCTATTGATTTAAAACATTTATTTGAATCAAATTAAAAAGATGATGTTATGTTGTTGTTAGGTGCTGTTAATCTGTTCTGACTCATAGCGACCCTATGTACAACAGAATGAAACATCGCCCAGTCCCGCGTCATCCTCACAATTGTTGCTATGTTTGAACCGATTATTGTAGCCACTGTGTCAGTCCATCCTGTTGAGGGTCTTCCTCTTTTTCACTGACCTTCTACTTTAGCAGGTATGGTGTCCTTCTCCAGGGACTGGTCCCTCCTGATAACATATTCAAAGTACACGAGATGAAGTCTCACCATCCTTACTTCTAAGGAGCATTTTGGCTGTACTTCTTCCAAGACAGATTTGTTCATTTTTCTGGCAGTCCATGGTATATTCAATATGTCTCCCAGTATTGTGTGAGTCGTCCACCATTTTGTCATCTGATGTGATTTTCTTATGTGTTGTAAATCCTGCTTCTATGATGTTAATGAGGCAGGATTAGAGGCAGTTATGGTAATGAGGCAGGGCTCAATCTATAAGATTTGTTTGCATCTTGAGTTAATCTCTTTGGAGATATAAAAGAGAAAAGCAAACAGAGAGATGGAGGACCTCATACCACCAAGAAAGTAGGACCAGGAGCAGAATGTGTCCTTTGGACCCGTGGTCCCTGTGCTGAGAAGTTCCTAGACCAGGGGAAGATTGATAACCAGAACCTTCCTCCAGAGCTGACAAAAAGAGAAAGCTTTCCCCGGGAGCTGGCTCCCTGAATTCAGACTTCTAGCCTACTAGACTGTGAGAGAATAAATTTCTCTTTTTTAAAGCCATCCACTTGCAGTATTTCTGTTATAGCAGCACTAGATAACTAAGACAAGGGGTCCTTTAGAAAGATAAAAGATAAAATCCTTAGCGAGGGTTTTATAACATATGCAGCAAAGGTTCTCACACGACTGGTTTATGTTTATTATCACCATTATACAAAGTATGCCAATGCTTAGTATGCAAGAAATAGGAGCTATTACTAAACCTGTGACAAGGGTTCACTCCACCATTTCTCATAATTTAGGGATTGGAAAGGAGGAGCTAATTTTTCCCAGCCAGCTAGCCACAAAGGAAAAAATGTGGAGCACTGTCTTGGATTGTGATGGGCAAGAAGGGTGTGAGATACGTGGGCCATTTTCCTCAGGAAAGAGTAAACACCTAAAGGAGGGCACCCCTGTGAGAGGTCCCAGCCATCCTCTGACTGGTCACAAAGTCACTAAGCTCAAACTAGGTGAGTTTGGATTGGAGCACAGGGTTCCACATCAAGTATAGTACTGAGGCCAAATGCAGAGAGACCACATTTGAACCTGAAGGCAGAGTCTAAGAAGTTGGACAAGTATCTCCCAAGTGCTGTCTACCATGGAGAACTGTTTAAAAGAAGACAAGGGCGTTATCTTGGTTGTTGTTGTTGTTAGGTGCCCTCGAGTCAGTTCCGACTCATAGCGACCTTATGTACAACAGAAGGAAACACTGCCCACTCCTGCGCCATCCTCATGATAGTTGTTACGCTTGAGCCCATTGTTGTAGCCATTATGTCAGTCCATTTCATGGAGGGTCTTCTGCTTTTTTGATGACTCTCTACTTGACGAAGCATGATGTCCTTCTCCAGGGACTGACCCCTCCTGATAACATGTCCAAAGTATGTAAGTTTATCTTGGGGGTTATTTGGTGATTAATAATAAAGGACAAAACAATACTTTTCTGAAATTTGGAATTTAAACCAACACCGTTGCATGAACTCAGGGCTGATCTTAGATAGGACTGGGCCTCAGGTGAATTTATCTTCAGTGTGATGGTTAAGATTGTGTGTCAGCTTGGCTGGGTCATAATTCTCCATGTTTTGGCAGTCGTATAATGTTGAGATTTGATATGTTATCACCCCCATGATGGGATCTGCTGTCAGTAGCCAATCAGTTGAAAGGGCGTTTTCTTGGGCCTGTGGCCTGTATCGAATATAAGCGAACATTCTGGCAAGGCTAGAGGGCTTTTGCTTGTGCTGGATCCTGCAGCTGGCTCCTATTCATCTGACCTCCAGTTCTTGGAACCTGAGCTAGCAGCATAGCTGCAGTCTTGCCTGCCGATCTTGGGATTCATCAGCCTTCACAGCCTGTGAGCAAGAGCCCTGTTCTCTGATGTGCTGATCTTGGGTTCACCAGCCCCTACAGCTACGTGAATCAGGAGAAGGCTCTATCCTGACCCACGGACTTGGGACATTGCAGCCTCTACAAGTGCGAGAGCCATTTCCTTGATATAAATCTCTATGTATATTTATACACTTTACTGGTTTTGCTTCTCTAGAGAACCCAGCCTAAGACAGTCAGTATGTGCTGGTCCACTTTGGGCATGGCCCTTTTTATTCACAATCTGGAGTCTGTTTTCTCCTATTTGACAGCTTTATGACAAATGAATATCAGTTGGGGGAAGAAGAGAGCTTAGTTCCTAAACACCAAACAAGTCTTGGCTATTGTAACAATGGTGAGGCAGAGACATCTGACCTCCTAGTCTAACTTTATAAGTGTGGAAGAGAATTATTATCAGCATCAGCAGCCCAAGGCTGATTGCTGTGAGGTGGAGGTCAGACATGCCTTGCACCCTCCAAACTTTTTACCAATTCTGACACCAAAAGTCCCTCCCACGGCATTCTCTACTTCTCCGCTGTGTTTGATAATTTGTTGCAGTGACTACACAGAACTCACAGACCATACTCATAGTTATGGGGTTTGTTAGGGAAGTAACGGGTTACAATTCAGGATCAGGAAAGACTCATTATACAGTTCTTTGATCAGGACAGCCTCTTCTTAGCCGTACTTGCAAGCTGGCCTCTCTCTGGCCCTTAGCCCCTGGGCCTCTTGTCCCAGCCTCTCCCTTGCTCAGGCAAGTGTTACAAAGCTGTTTAGCTCTGCCAATAAATGCCTGGAGGCACCCTACTTGGCCAGGAAGCCTCTTGCCCTAAAGTGCCCACCTTTCTCGCTCCATGGACCAGGAAGCCCACTGTGCTATGTCCTGCCAGTCTGCCTGGTTCTGCACCCTCTCCTGATACCATTTCTCTGCTGCTACTTCTCACCATCTCCAGTGTTACTGTTCTCATTCTCTGTCCTGGTTCTGCTGCCTCTGTGGCCTCTCTTAGTCTTCCATGTTACAGCTCCTCTCTCTCTCTCTCCTGTGTCTTCTTTTAAGCCTAGTGGGATGGCAAAACTGATCAATCTCCTTATTAGGGTTCCATAACCTTCTTTGCTTGGTCCTACGCCCCATGGGGTTCCATACACCTTATTTGCATTATCAGCAAGCTATACAATCCCCTTGGTGGGCCACAAACACCTCATTCGCATAGCTCCATCTCGTCCTTTGGTGGGAGTTACAAAGACTATGGCTAGAGGGGCCATATTAAACAATCACTGCACTGCAGCTATAGAGTGCTTTTATCCATCTTCCATAAGTAATCTTGCACAAGTAATTTGCTTGAAGACAGCACTGTAATGAGTCTCCAAAACATTTGATGGAGTAAAGACATGATGAAGAAGAAGGATCACAAAATTTAAAGTCAGAAATGCGGACTCTATCACTTAACAGCTGCATGACCTCATCAGATGACATAATGTCCATGAATGTGCTTTGGGAAGTGAAAGTACTGTACATCTTGGTTGTTATTTTTTGTAATATACCTGGCCAGGGAAATTAATCTTTGTTTTTTAATTTCAGATACAACTTACAGTAAATTAAGAGACAAGGTCTATTTTAGGGGACTTGTATGTACATTTCCTACATGGGCCACACATTTCAAGAGTCTTGTTCAACCCTGAACCCCAAACTACAAGTTATAGCTTATTGAGGGCCTGTCACTCGCCAAGGGCTAGTTGGTTAACAACCATTTCACAAATGAGTAAATTGTAGTAACAACATGTTGAACATTTTTTCCAAGCTCTCGCAGAAAGACTAGGTCTGTGAGATCATGCTGTAGTTGTTTGGATTTGTCTTTATACAGGGCCTCCATGGAGAGAAGGAGCAAGAGGAATAATGATGATGATGATGATAATGATAATGATGATAATAATAGCAGCCAACTGAACGTCTGATGCTCTATCAAACATTTTACATGCATTATCTTGTTTAAAAGGAGCCCTGGTGGTGCAGTGGTTAAGCACTTGGCTGCTAACCAAAAGGTAGGCAGTTTGAACCCATCAGCAACTCCACTGGAGGAAGATGAGGCAGTCTGGTCCTGTGAAGATTACAGCCTTGGAAACCCTGTGGGCAGTTCTACTCTGTCCTATAGAGTTGCTGTCAGTTGGAATTGACTTGAAGGTGCATTTTTATCTTGTTTAATCATCACTACAACCCTATGAGGTGAGTATTAGTAACCCAGTTTTACATTTGAGGAAACTGAGGTTGAGTCCGTAGGGGATATGCCCAAAGTAATCCACCTGGGATTGAAATCCAGGTCTTCCGCAAAGCCTTGATTTTCACACTATCCTCTACTGCCTCCCAGAGTAGAGCAGGGATAAGCACTATCACATTTCTCACTTCCAAATCAATGAATTCATCAATATCAAATTTCTGAAAAATATCCTTCCTAAAACTTAAGTCCCTCCCCAAACTTAAGTACTGGAAAGAAAGCAATCTGTGAGACTGTTCCCCTAGAGCTTTCTAAATTGACTTATGTTTATATTATATTTAAATGGAATCTAAAACTTCCCATGATGTATAGTAAAAAAAGAAAAAAAAAAAATCACTAACTGTACTATTCCCCCAAACTATTTTTTTCTAGTGTAAAAAATAATTTCAACTCATCATTTGTTTTTCTGATCCTTTTTATACTTTTCTTACGATACCGTATTCATCTTTAGACAAAATAATTAACATGGGGAAAATAAGCAAGGTGCGGAAAGGGAATCCCTTTGCTTTCCGCAGTGCAGCTGACCTGATTCTGTGAAAAGAATGTTGCCCAGGGAAATTCTCATCTTACAAGTCTAGAATAAAACCCTATCACCTCACTGAAGCCTTCCTTTAACGCTCACACCAGCCACGTGTTTTCCTTTTTCTATGTTCCCTTAAGTGCTACCTTGTAAATCATCCTGAAGAATTTTAATTGTTTGTTGTCTATTTCTGCACTGAGGTTTAAGCTCCTTGAGAGTAGGAACCATGTTTATGGACTTCTGTCCTCAAAACCCGGTTTTAGTATCTACAAAAGCAAAAAACCAAACCCATTGCTGTTGAGTCGATTCCAACTCATAGCTACCCTAGGACAGAGTAGAACTGCCCCATAAGGTTGCCAAGGAGCAGCTGGTGGATTCAAACTGCCGACCTTTTGGTTAGCAGCTGAGCTTTTAACCACTGTTCCACCAGGTCTTTTGTTGTAGTATCTAGCCCATAGTAAAAGCAAAAAAAACCCCAAACCTGTTGCCATCAAGTCAGCTCCAACTCATGGTAACCCCAGAGAGTAGAACTGCTCCATAGAATTTTCTTGGCTGTAATCTGTATATCTTTATGAAAGAAGATTGCCAGGCCTTTCTTCCATGGCACCTCTTCATGGGATTAAACCTCCAACTTTTAGGTTAGTAGTTGAGCACAATGCCTTTGTACTACCCAGGGACCTTAGCATATAGTAGGTGTCCAATAAATGCAATAAAATTCTGTTTTATTCTAGAAGTGTTATAGAGTTCAGGATTAACACTATATAGAACTGTGAAGGGTCTGAGATTTTACCCTACTTGCAGGCTAACAAGTTAGCCTGCCACAGTTTTATGGGTTTTGACAGAAGATATGAGGAGCCCTGGTGGCTCAGTGGTTAAGAGCTTGACTGCTAACCATAACATCGGCAGTTTGAATCTCCCAACCGCTCCTTGGAAGCCCTCCGGGGCAGTTCTACTCTGTCCTATAGGGTCGCTATGAGTCAGAATCGACTCAATGGCAATGGATTGATTTGGTTTCTGGAAGCTAACAAGTTAGCCTGCCACAGTTTCATGGATTTTGACGGAAGATATGAGACTCCTTGATCAGAAACAAAGGGATGTATTACTCATGACAGTAGCAGTAGCCAGAGTGTCAGCATTTCTGCTAGTTCCCCAAATACAAATTCCCACAAGGCAATCAAAAGAGAATCTGAATCTTTTACAATGGTCTTTAAACCTGACTGGTCTTTGTCCTGGAGGAAGACATTATCTTTACTACACTGGACAGTAAACAAATCTGCTGTCTGCTCTGGAGTAAGACAGAATCTCTGTCTTCCAAGGCTGTTTGCTATATAAACATCCTTGAAAAGATAGTCTAGAACAAAGGAATCCTTCTGCTTGCAAGATGAGCAAAAATGTGAGAGACCCATGGAGATTTGTCTCCCAAGGAACACAAAGGAGAGATTAGTTCTACTAGTGATTTTTCAGGTCATGAAAAGCTTCAAAGAAAGGTGATACTTAGTTGAGACTTAAAATATATGAATAGGCATTCACCAGGCACATGGTTTTAATAGGACATTTCCTGAAGTAGGAGCAATTTGAGCAAAGGTATGAAGGAATGGTGACTTTGTAAGGTGGTTGGCATAGATGAAGAATAAGGGATGAGGGAAGAAGAAGTCTAGTGTGAGATACCTGGGGAGGCAGGCCAGAGGCAGCTCGCAGAATTCTCACCTTCCATGCAGGAGATCTGGGTTTGATTTCTGGACAATGCAACTCATGTGCAGCCACTACCTATCTGTCAGTGGAGGCTTGAGTGTTCCTATGATGCTAAACAGGTTTCAGTGAAGCTTCTAGACTAAGGCAGATTAGGAAAAAAGGCCTTGTGATCTACCAAAACTCAGCCCATGAAAACCCTATGGATCACAATGGTCTGATCTAAATGTGCATAGGATCACCATAAGTCAGGGCCCCACTCGACAGCAGCCATCAACAACAACAACGTACATACTGAAGAGTATGGACTTTATCCTGTAAGTTAACAGGGAATCGGTGAAAGTTTTTAAGCAGAGGCGTGTGCTCAAATTTGTAGTTTAGAAAAATCCATTTGGCTGAGACCGAAAGGACTTTCCAGGCAGAAACAACAGCATGAACAAAGGAATGGAGACATCAAAGTGCCCAGCAAATTGAAGGAATGGTAGCAGATCTCTGAACAGAATGGTCAATGCAACCCTCTCAAAGTGAAAGTTTATTAATAGCGACTTAACAGCCTTCAGTCAATCACCAGGTGCCAATTGTTAAGCTGGGGCATAACCTGGGAAAGTCCTGGGAAAGTTAGGCTAAGCTAATATTATGTCCTAATAATCCATAGCGAAAGAATAGACATGAGATGATAAGTTGGTTTCGTTTTAATTGCTTGCAAGACTTCCAAAACTGAGGTGCCTGGCATGCCTAGGGTGACTGGCTAAGGTGTAGGCCTGACTCAGTTTTATGACTTCTGCTTCTGCATTCCTGAGAATGTAACCTTAACTTCTTCATATGTACGCGGAGTGGGCCTCTAACTGGGTGGAACCAGTAGACTGACTTCTTCCCATTCATATGCATATGACCTTGGGCCTCTGGCTTGGTGGAACCAGCAGATCCTGGCACCTATCAATCATCTTGTGTACCCTTTTCGAGCGTGTAGTTCCACAATTATGTGAGTGTACCCAATCCAAATAGCCCACTTTCATGTTTCCAACCAATCACTGTAAAGCCTCTGCTTTGAGTTGTTCCGCCTCCTTCTTACCTAATCTTGAAACTTCCAATCAGAATGTTATAATTTACCTTATAAATATGCCTCTGTGATTCCACCCTTTTGGAGCACTGGTTTTCACTCTGTGAGATCCAACGTGTTCCCGGCTCTAGCTGTCTTTGCTGTCAATAAATCTCTTTACTTTCATTTTTAACAGAGTACATGTTGTCACTTGATGACAGTGTCAACTCATGTTGGTTTCTAGAGGCTGCTTGCAACATGGTGTTGAGAAGGATTCCCAACCTCATTTGGGGCTCGAAAGGAAAGAGTAAAATAGTTACTTAGTTTTGTCTAAAACTAAGTGTAAGAATTGTGAGTAGCAATACATTTGCTGATAGCTGGCAAGGGGATCAGGTGTGGTCAAAGCTGACTATTCAGAAATAGAAACCTAAAGAAGGGCTAGCATTTGTGGCAGGAGTAGTTGTGTAGCTATGGGAGGGTTATGAGGATAAGTGAGATGGCAGGGGAGCAAAATAAAGATGGTATCTTTTATTTATTTTGGAAAATTCTCAGCCATTATATCTTCAAATATTTCTTCTGTCCCATTCTCTTGAATTTGTCCTACTGGTAGTTCAGTTACAAGAACAGGCAGTCCCTGGGTTATGAACATGCAACTTACATACAACCTGTAGTTATGCACCAACCCCCGTAAAGCCTATTATATTAAAAATGCGAGGTACATATGATGGTTTGTAATAACAAATGGGCAGGACTTTGCGACGTACATCAGAACATTATTATTATTACTGTATTATTATGTTGAAGATATTTTATTGTATCTGGAAGTGTTTATTTAAATTTGTATGCATAAAAAGGTGCAGTATATACTATATAATAAGACAAATGTTTGACTAAGTGATGTTAGGTACGCATCGTATCTAACTCTTCCTACTTATATACAAGTTCAACTTACAGACAGATTTAGGGATTTAACTTGTTCGTAATCCAGGAAAAGCCTGTATGTTATACAGTTTGATATTGTTTCACAGTTCTTGGATGCTGTACTTAATTCTTTCTTTTTAACATTTATTTTCCTCTTTGTATTTCAGTTTGTGTAATTTCTGTTGCTCTGTCTTCAAGTTCACTCGTTGTTTTCTTGGCTATGTCAGGTCTCCTGTTGAAGGCATTCTTCATTTCTGTTGCTGTGATTTTCATTTCTAGCCTTTCATTTGACTAGCTCTTATAGTTTCCATCTCCATGCTGAAATTCTCTGTTTATGCATGTTGTCTACCTTTCCACTAGCGCCTTTAACATATTAATTGTAGTTATCTTAAATTCCCTGTCTGATAGTTCCAACATTTGTACCATAGCTGAATCTATTGTTTTTTTCTTGCTGCTTTGTGGTTAGTTTTTTGTTTTGTTTTTGAGAGCCAAGTTTCTTATTTGTTCATTCTTGCATTTGAAATATTCTTTGATTATATCCTTGGCCTGAGATTCTTTGCCATAATCCTTAACAACGTCATAACGCAAACAAACCACTTTTTGGGGTTTTCCCTCTCTGTTAATTTTTCAGAGGCTTACCCACTCCCCTTGTTTCTTGTTGTTATCGACCTTAATCAGGTTGATTTGGTGTTCAGCACAAAGGGCCTCTAACAACATGACATACATAAACTCAGCACAGTTGGATGAAAGTACAGAAAGATGGGCTTAGAACTTGTTTAAGGCTTTGGCATCTTCATGAATTCCATGTGATAGCCCATCGTGGATGAGGGTGGTCTTTATGCCTCTTGTAAAGCAGTATAATGTCCATTACACCTCCAGCAGCAATGCCTTCTTTGGCCATGGAATTGGGTTATGAGTAGAGCCAACTCTTGAACGCATCCTCTACACAACTCTGTAGTTGCTGGGAAAGAGCTGTGGTTAGTATTGATTGAATGCTGGATGTCTTATGTAAGACGTTAGTATTCATGCCTGTAAGTGAGTATGCCTCTTCTTTCACTAGGCCTTTAGTGTGGGATGTTAAGTCAATTTAGTCAGAGGTTGAGCTGGATTTGTGTTTTATTGTTGCTTTGGCTACCTTCAGTCCACCATAGGTTTCAAATTCCACTGGTTTACTCTGTACTTAAGGTAGGGGCTGGTTTGCCAGATAGTTTTTCCTCAAGGTCCACCCTCAGCTTAAGGCTCTCTCTTTGTGTCTGTTTCTCATAGAGAGAACTTTCTCCGTGCTCTTGGCCTTTTCCCAGTAGTAAACTGCTGTTTGCTTGTTACTCAAAGCTTGATAGCCTGGTGGTGGAGGGTGAAGAGTTGGGTTCTCTGTTGTTCTGGTTCAGTCTCAGTCTTTAGGGCCTGTGTTCCTGAGTCTAGGGAACCCATACCTCCCCAGTGGTAGGGGATCTCTAATGGACCGGAAGTTTTTTTTTTTTTAATTGTTTGTTTTTGTTTTCTGTTCCCTTCCCCCAGCTGCATGTGTTCCCCGAAGGTGACAGGGGTTGTTACCCTTCCCCCAGTAGCTTAGGCTTTTATTTCACGGGGGAGAAGGGAATGGGCTGGGCTTTGTGCCCTTCCAGCAGTGGCTGCTGTTCCCCTCCTCCAGGCCTGCACCATCTGAGAGGGAGGCTTTCTCTTGTCTCTTCGGTCTCTAGTCTTCCTTATGAGCACCTAGTGAGATCCTTGGAAAAAAGGCTGCACTTCTTACTGGCTTGTATGCCATCCTGCATCTGCCCCAGGTAAGCAAATGCTTGCGACCCATTTCTCTTTGGAAGTACCCATTTTTCCTTAGATTTTGGGTTCGTTCGCTGCAATGATTTTGTAGATTATGCAGTTTTTTCTGTTGTAAAGATGGGAACAATGTTTTTTCCAGCTTTCTACCTCCTAAGTGGAAGCTTGCACCTTGTCCTAAGGTTATTAACCAAACCTATCTCTTTTCCCAAGCTTCTCATTGGGTGTTTCAAATTGATTTGAAAAACTATGAGTTTCGAGCATCTTAATCTGACCTATGAGCCTTTCTGTTCTCTAATGTCTGTGAAAGCTTGCCTAGTAGGGTACTTTTAGGCTACCACCACATCAAAGTAATTTTCCACACAACTATTTGCTTGGTGTGGACAGGGCTCCTCCCTGTCAAAATTATTGCCTGAGAGCTTGAGTTCTGCACTGGGGCATTTGGGCCATGAGTATATAGATGTGTTGAAGAGTGACAACACTTGCACACATAAAACAATTTTTCATTAAGGTAATATATAAAACATATATACATGTATACGTAAAGCATCCTCAACAATGAATACCTTTTTTAAATTATAATACACCATACCTCTGTTCCTAGTTTTCTGGTCCCGGTTTCTTGAAACTAGAGAGCTATAAAGGACCTCAAGATTATTTCCATCCAAGTCCCTTCTTTCATGGTGAGGAAACTGAGATTCAGATTGGTGGAGTGACCTGTCTAAGGTCACAGAGCAGTTAGATTTGGGATTAGCCCTCTGGTCTCCTGAGCTCCAGGTTTGGGGATTTAGAAAAGATTTCTAAAACTGAGAAGTCAACTCTAGTGGGAAAATTGCAAAAGTATACGCCTTATCCTTTCTTGAGCATGAGTTAATTTTCGTTTGGCTACAAGTTGCAACCCTTTCTTAAGCATGTATTATCTTATAAAACATAAAGTCTAGAGTAGGTGGGTGGTTCCAGGTATAGCTGCTCAATAATGTCAGATGACTTATATCTTTCTCCTCATGTGTTGGCTGTTTATCTTTGGGTTTATGGCTTATGGCTAAAAATGGTTGCAAGGTGGCCACTACAACTTGAAACTTTAAATCCTCACACAACCATTTTCAAAGCAGGAAGAAGAGGCAGGTCTCCTTGCCTTTCTCTTTTCATGCAAAAGTAAAATCTTTACCTGGTGTCTCCACATCGAACTTTCTCTCACCTTTCAAAGACCTGAACAGCGTCACATGCCCACCTGTAAACCAGTCACTAGCAAAGAGGAATGGGATTACTGTGCTTGGTTTAGAGTCTAAATCTAAACTCAGTGTAGCTCAGTCATGGTCTAATCCTTCGGGCTGGTAGAGGGGCCTATCTTCTCCATGCATGTTGCTTCCTTGGGGTTCTGTATACTAAAGACAAATGTGGGACTAGCCCTTGAGTGACGCCAACAATGTGTGGTTCAATGAGGTTCAATAAATGGTGTTTTGCTGCATTAAAAATAACCACAATGGATTTGATTTAATATCTGGAATATGTAAAGAACTCCTACAACTCAACAACAAAAAGGCAAACAACCCAATTAAAAAATGGACAAAGGACTTGAATACACATTCTCCAAAGAAGATATACAAATGGCCAACATATTTTTAATATCGAAAAATCTTCTTTCTTCAGATATTAGCTTAATAAAGATTGTTAAAGAAGATTCTCATTTATTCTATGTGTTCATTCTCACACTTCAAGTCAAAGTAAGACTTGAGTAGAATTATTAAAACACAGCTGAAGATAAAGGGAAATAAAGATGCTGCAGGTACAAAAATAAGCTAATAAGCACATGAAAAGATGCGTAACGTCATTAGCCATTAAAGAAATGTAAATCAAAACCACAAGGAGATACCACTTCACGCCAACTAGAATGACTGTAATAAAAAAGACAGACAATACCAAATGTTGGCAAGAATGTTGGGATATGGATTATAAAATGATACAGCCACTTTGGATAATAGTCTGGCAGTTCCTCAAAAGTTTAAACAGAGTTACCATATGACCCACCATTCTACTCACAGGTCTGTATCCAAGAGAATTGAAAACATGTATTCACTCTAAAATGTATACACAAATGCTCATAGCAGCAGTATTCATAATAACAGAAAAATGGCAGCAGGGAAACAGCCCAAATATCCATCAACTAATGAATGGATAAACAAAAGGTAGTATATTCATACAATGGACCATTATTCAACCATAAAAATAAATGAAGAACTGATACATGCTACAACATAGAAGATCCTGAAAACATTATGCAAAGTGAAAGAAAGCAGTTAGTCACAAAAGGCCATGTATTGTATGATTCTACTTATGTAAATTGTCTAGAATAGGCAAATCCATAGAGACGGAATGTAGGTTAGAGGTTGCCAGGGGCTAGAGTGGAGGGGATGGGAATGAGGCATTATTGCTAATGGGTAGGAAGTTTCTTTTGGGGGTGATGAAGATATTTGGGAATTAGTGGTGTTGTTTGCAGAATTCTGTAAGTATACTGAAAAACCACTGAATTGAACACTTTAAATGGCTAAATTTTATGATATGTGAATTATAGCTCAAGAAAGCTATTAAAAAAAAAAAAAAAAAGATTAAGCCAAGATTTTCTTTCAAGCTTTGAGACACAGCCCCTAAAACTGAGACTGTACGTCCATAGGCACTAGCTCTGAAGTGGTGCTGGTTCACTAGTCTTTGCCTCTCTTCCCTTAGCCTCCTACTTTCTCAGGCTGATTCTGATTCTGAGATTGCAGTATATTTTAATGCCACACCTGAGTCAGAATAGGTTACTAAGATTTTATTTATCAATCGACAATGGTATTTTTAGACTTTTGAATGAAATACACACTGGTCCTGCACCATCCTCACAATTGTTGCTATGTTTGAGCCTATTATTGCAGCCACTGTATCAGTCCATCTCCTTGAGGTCTTCCTCTTTTTCACTGATCTTCTGCCTTACCAAGCATGATGTCCTTCTCCAGGAAGTGGTCCTTCCTGATAACAAGTCCAAAGTACGTAAGATGAAGTCTCACCATCCTCCCTTCTAAGGAGCATTCTGGTTGTACTTCTTCCAAGATAGATTTGTTTGTTCATCTGGCAGTCCTTTGTATATTCAATATATTCAACACCATAATTCAAAGACATCAATTCTTCTTCAGTCTTCCTTATTCACTGTTCAGCTTTTGCATGCATATGAGGCAATTGAAAATAACATGGCTTGGGTCAGGCACACCTTAGTCTTCAAGGTGACATCTTTGCTTTTTAACACTTTAAAGAGGTCTTTTGCAGATTTGCCCAATGCAATACGTCATTTGATTTCTTGATTGCTGCTTCCATGGGCGTTGTGGATCCAAGTAAAATGAAATCCTTGACAACTTCAAACTTTTCTCCATTTATCATGATGTTGCTTATTGGTCTAGTTGTGAGGATTTTTGTTTTCTTTATGTTAAGTTGTTATCCTTACTGAAGGATTTGATCTTCATCAGTAAGTGCTTCAGGTCCTCTTCACTTTCAGCAAGCAAGTTTGTGTCATCTGCATATCCAACTTGGTTAATGAGTCTTCCTCCAATCCTGGTGCCTCGTTCTTCATATAGTCCAGCTTCTGGGATTATTTGCTCAGCATACAGATTGATTAAATATGGTGAAAGGATACAACCCAGGCACACACCTTTCCTGATTTGAAACCATGCAGTATCCCCTTGTTCTGTTCGAACAACTGCCTCTTGGTTTATGTACAGGTTCCGTGTGAGCACTCTCCATATTTAAGCATTCCTATAAATTGATTACATTTGGCAAATTTTAGATTTTTTTTAAACAATTTGAGTTCACTAACTCAATTAATTTTCAGTCTGGTGGGTAACACTTTACACTTAAATCTTATATCTGTAATAATTAAGGGTTTGACAGGTAATAGTGTTTGCATAGAAAAACTCAATCCATTTTAAGAGTTTGTTTTGATCATTAAAATTCTGTGCACATTGCTACTCTACTACCATTACCCTAAAGAAATTTCTTCATCAGGAAACAAATATAAGATTAAACGGTGAAAAGAAACTTCTCTCTATTTGAAAGTCTTTTCAGTTGCTTTTAAAAATGAAATAGTAAGTTTGCCCTCTTTCCGTAAACTATGTACCCTCCAGGAGACTAGGAGGCAAAGTATAATTATGTGGAATTCATTCTTGACATGTTCCTGGAACCTCTATTCCACTATTCAGCGGCCCTCATTGCAACAACAGAGGATATAATATCACAATTTTCTACTGAACAAATACAATTTGAGTCTGAAATGAATGACACTGCACATCATCAGGTGTATCTGAGAAGGCTGTAACCTGAACGATGAACCTGCTTATCAAGTACACTAGACTCCTAATTTCTGTTTTGGTCTTCAGAGGCCGTTGGTAAATCCCTTTCTACATTAAAAACACCAATCACATTCTCCACTTTCCTGACACAGTGTGAAACAGTGGAGAATAAAAATTCTGCTTGGATATCATGTCTTTACTGTGTATACAGCCGCCACACACAATGATGGTCAGTAATGAACAAAATATGGCACTAAATACCATCCCCTCCATGTGAATTGAATTAATCGATTTATTAGGTGCACCATAGCCAGGTGGATTTACGCTAATTAAGAATTTGATTGCTAATTGCCATCGAGGGGGGATTAAAAAAATGAGTATGTTGAAGGAGGGATATATTTGTAGTACGTACAAACTGCATGCTGCCTTCAGCAAGAAAAGTAATGATAGGAATGTAGTAGTAGCAACTATGGTGTCTGTGCAGTAGAAACACAGCTTATTCTCTCTGGGATCCAGGAATATTCTTGGTAGGGTCACGTCCTCTTAGTAGAAGCCCACAGGAAAATCAGGCAAGATAAAAACAAACAAACGAACAAAAAAAAACCATGAAATATTAAGAAGGATCCTCAAAAAAGATACAGATGTCATCATTAGTTGCCATCGAGTCGCCTCTGGTTCATGGCGACTTTATGTATAACAGATAACAGACAAAAGACGTTGCCTGGTGTGCATTATCTTCGTGATCACTGATACGTTTGAGTCCGTTGTCACAGCCATTATGTCAATTGGTCAGGAAAGACCAATCTCTAGAAAAGGACATAATGTTTGGTAAAGTAGAGGGCCAAGGAAGACTCTCAATGAGATGGATTGTTACAATAGTCTGACACATGAACAGTGAACTAATAACCTGGATAGCCTCTCCCACTAGAGGAATGATAGGGAATAAACTAATACTCTGTTATATATTTCTGTATCCATCCATTCATCCATTTAGGAGCCCCGGTGGTGTAGTCGTTAAGCACTTTGCTGCTAACTGAAAGCTCGACAGTTTTAACCCACCAGCTGCTCCGTGGGAGAAAGATGTGGCAGTCTGTTTCCATAAAGATTACAGCCTTCTACTCTGTCCTATAGGGTCACTATGAGTCGGAATCAACTCCATGGCAACGAGTTTGATTTTTGATTATACACCCACTTGCCTAATCATTCACTCAATATTTTTATACTGTACCTTAAGCATGTCAACATGTTAAAAACAAAAACAAGAACATAAACATTTTCTTCAAACATTTATTTAGCCTTAATTATGTGTGATGCATTGTGCTAAGAACTTCATATGGATCCAAAGCCACAAACCAAACACATTGCCTTCTAGTCAATTCCGATTCATAATGACCCTGGAGGATGGAGTAGAACTTCCCCATAGGGTTTCTAAGGCTGTAATCTTTATAGGACCAGACTGCCATATCTTTCTTCCCATTCACACGGATAATCACCTTTAATCTTACCAAAAACCTACATATGAGGAAATTGAAGCTTAGACATGTTAAGTAATTTGCCCAAGGACATGAATCTGGTAAGTGGTTGAACTCGTAATTAAATACAAGCAAGTAGTCTCCAGAAATCTTGGGTTTAATTATTTCCCTCACTTTCTTCATAAATCATTTTAATGGCTGTATCCTCTTTCATACTCTAGATACACCATAATTCATATAATTATTCCCCTATTTTTGACAACTAGGTTACTTCCATTTTTTTTTTTTTTTACTTTAAGTAACTATTGCTGTAGTAAGCATTCTTGTTTATCATTTTGTCCATTCTCTGATTATTTCTTGAACATTCTTACATCTTCTTTGGAGAAATGTCTTTTCAGATCTTTTGCCCATTTTTAAAATGTGTTATTTGTTTTTTTTCTTATTGGTTTGTAAGAACGTTTTATATATTATTAGATATATTATTTCCAAATATTTTCTGCCATTTTATGGTTTGTCTTTTCACTTTCATGAGTGTCCTTTGAGAGACAAAATTTTGTTTTAAATTTTTGATTAAGTGCAATGTTTCTATTTTTTGTTGTTGTTGCTTTTGTCTTTGGTGTCATATCTAAGAGTCTATTGCCAAATGCAAGGTCACTAAGATACACCCCAATGTTTCTTCTAAGAATTTTATAGTTTTGTCTTTTACATTTAGTCTTTGGTCCATTTTGAGTTAATTTTTGTATGTGGTGTGATTCTAGTGTGATGCATTTCCAGATGCCCTGGCACCATTTGTTGGAAAGACTATTCTGTTTGAATTGTCTTGGCACTCTTGTAAAAAATCAGCTGACTATACCTGTAATTTTTTTTTTTTTCTAGGCTCTTAATTCTATTCCAGTGACCTATATGTGTGTTCCTATTCTAGTACCACACTGACTTGATTACTGTAGTTTTGTAGTAAGTTTTAAAATCAGGAAGTGTGAGTTCTACAACTTTTTTTTTTTTTTCAGAATTGTTTTGGCTTGTCTAGTCCTTTGAGTTACCGTATGATTTTTAGGATCTGCTTTGTCAATTTCTGCAAAGAAGCCAGCTGGTATTCAATGTGTAGAGCAATCTAGGGAGTACTGCCATCTTAACAATAGTAAATTGTCCAATCTGTGAATATAGGGAGCGTTTCCCTTTATTTAAGTCTTCTTTAATTTCTTGCAACAGTGTTTTGTAGTTTTCAGAGTATAAGTTTTATACTTATTTTGTTAAATTTATACGTACGTATTTTATTCTTTTCGATGCTATTGTAAATGAAAATGTTTTCTTAATATCATTTTTGGATTGTTCATTGCAAGCATATAGAAATAAAATTTAATTTTGTATATTGATCTTGTATCTTGCAACCTTACTGAACTCATTTATTCTAATTGTTTTTTAGTGGATTTCTGAAGATTTTCTCTATATAAGACCATGCCATCTGCAAATAGAGTTTTGTTCCTTCATTTTGAATCTGGATGTCTTTTACTTCATATTCTTGCCTGCTTGCCCTGGCGAGAACCTCCAGTACAATGTTAAATAGAAGTAGTAAGAGTAGGCATCCTTGTCTTATTCCTCATCTTAAGGGGAAAGCATCTAATCTTTCACCATTAAGGATAATGTTAGCTGTAGATGCCATTTATCATGTTGAGAAAGTTCCCATTTATCTCTAATTTGTTGAGTGTTTTTATCATGTAATGATGTTGGATTTTGTCAAATGGTATTTCCGTATTGAGATGATCTTGTGGTTTTTGTTTTCTATTGATATGGTGTATTACATGAGTTCGTTTCTGGATGTTAAACTGGCCTTGCATTTCTGGAATAAATCCCACTTGGTTATGGTGTGCGGCCCTGGTGGCACTGTGATTAAGAGCTTGGCTGTTAACCAAAAGGTCAGCATTTTCAGTCCACCAGCTGCTGGATTGGAAACCCTATGGGGCAGTTCTACTCTGTCCTATAGGGTCGCTACGAGTCAGAGTCGGCTTGAAGGCAGCAAGTTTGATTTTGGTTTTTTGGTGGTTATGTTGTATAATTCTTTTTATGTGTTGTTGGATGTGGTTTGCTAGTATTTTATTGAAAATTTTTGTGCCTATGTTCGTACGAGATATTGATGTAGCTTTCTTTTTCTTGTGTGTCTTTGTCTAGTTTTAGTGTCAAGTTATTACTGAACTCATAGAATGAGCTGGGAAGTGTCCCCTCTTTTATTTTTGGAAGAGATTGTAAATAATTGGTAATAATGCTTCTGTGAAGCCACCTGATTAATTCTTTAGATTAGATTTCTGGAAGTGAAACTAGTGGCTCACAGATATAAACATTTGCGGAAATTTTTCTACTTACTACTAAATTGCTTTCCTGAGATGGGATGTCAGTTCATACTTCCACTAGTAATACATGAGCTCATACTGTATTGCCCACAGTAAGCAGTCACTAAATATATGTTGAATTGAATTTCCTTGACAATTGGTTCTTCCTAACCCTGAAGAGCAACATTCACTAGTATAGCAATCAAATAATTGGTATCTGTACTAGGAAATGAATTTTAAAATCTTTTTTTTTTTTTAATTTCTCTTACATTTAGTAATTAAAATTTCATGGATTTTACTATGTTGAATTCAGGACATTCTCAACCATGATGAACCTTGAATTCTTTAGGTCCAGCATATTTTTTAGTCAATGAGTAATAATAATGGCCTACATCTATCAAATACTTTTATACTTTAGAGATCCTTTTCACCTATAGTATAGCTTTCTTAGGATGGAGGTGCAAGAAGCATCTATATCATCAGTTTGTTTTGCTCTTGTTGCTAACAAAATGTGATAAATGATTTATTACTTTAATCGTTATGTATATTAGTATAAAATACTTAGCTTTTTTTCTTTCATAATTGATATTTTATTGCTTGTTTTGAGGATCAGTACATAGACATTATGAACAATTTGTACACGATTCTTAATGTTGTACCAAAAATCTAAAAAGACATGTAGTTGTAATTCTTTTATAAACAGTTATTGCATTGACTTTCCAATTTAAAATTTGGAGGCAAATTTTCCTTAAGACGATATTAAGTACCAGTATTTTAAAATGTTGATAAGCTGTTACATCGTTAAGTTCCACTAATTCACACTTTAATATCATATACACTAAACTGTAACCCATTACTGTTGAGTCAATTCCAACTCATAGTGACCCTATTGGACAGAGTAGAACTGCCCCATAAGGTTTTCAAAGAGCGGCTGGTGGATTTGAACTGCCAACCTTTTGATTAGCAGCCGTAGCCCACCGTAGCTCTTAACCACTTTGCCACTAGGGCTCCCCATATACATTACACACCCAAATTTTTCATCTTTCACAGCATTTAACGAACGTATTAGGAAAATTGGATGACCATGAACAAAGGTTCTACAGAGTACACACAACTCTGACAGGGAAAGTCAATATCTGGGGGTAGTTTTCTTTAAAAAATAGTTCTACTAAAAAACAACATGAGAATTGAAGTAATTTAAAATGGTCAAGACATAGTAAATCCTTCACTGTGACTTCAAATTGCTATTTAGTATGCTTTGGATTTTAGGATATAAAAACTGCCTCCCCCCTCACCTATAGAATGTTGACACTCAAGACAATAAAAAAACCAACCAGTTGTCATTGAGTTGACTACAACTCATGGTAGACTCGTGTGTCAGAGTAGAACTGTACTCCATAGGGTTTTTAATGGCTGATTTTTCAGAAGTAGATCGTCAGGCCTGTTTTCCAAAGTGCGTCTGGGTGTGTTTAAACTTCCAACCTTTTGGTTAGCAGCTGAGTGCTTAACCATTTGCACCATCCAGGAACTCTAAGACAGTCAAAGTCAACATGTCCCATAATTCAATATCCCACTATTTTCTGGTTGTACAAAAACCACCACCACCACCAACAACAACAACAAAAATGATTTCACCTCTTTAAAAAATGCATTTACATTTAAAAAATGGGGTTAGGTGGGATTCTTTCCTTCTTAAAAATGATTCTAGAGCTACTAAAAAAGTTGCATTTACAAAATACTTGATAAAAATATTCTTCTGGATTGTATAAGAAGAGAGATACAGGAACCACTGATAAGACATGATATATACTATTAGTCAGATGTGGCTTCTTTCTCTCCTGCTTCATCAGAGGCTGGACTCTCCTCATTTTTAATTTCTCTATTTTCTGCAGGCAAACCTTCCTTAGTCTCTTGATTAGTCACTTTGGTTTCCCCTTGCTCCCCTTTTCCTTTTGGTTTGCACTTTCTGGTCTGAAGATTTATCCTTTCCTGCTGCCTTTTTTCGCTTTGTTTCTACCGTTGCAGGAGCAGTTTTAGCTGACCATCTCGTTGATCTCCTCTTGGGCTCTTCCTTCACTGCCCCTTGGCCTGATCTGATTTTCTTCTTGGACATCTTGGTGACAGGGAGGATGTGTCAGGTACCTGTAAGCCAAGAGCCTTCCTGAACCTAGACTGCCTGGCTACTGCTGCTGTTTGACAGTTTTGCATCAAGCTTTTCATCTATAAGACATGTCATATTTTCATCATAGCCATTCACCACCACTAATCTGGATTCATTTCCTCTATGGATGAATTTATGCACCTACTACTATTTAAATTTAATCTTGATTGCAGAGTAAGAATCTGCTAACCAAGTGAGACACTTGATATAAACCTAAAATGTTGACCTTAATTGCAGAATGCAGCAAATCTGAGCAGAGGTGTCACTAGGGTTGTTATCACCCAGTGTGGTAACTCATGGGGTCGCCCCCAAGGACCTCCTCCTGTAGCAGACCATACAGAATCCTTAGTAACGTTTATTATCAATTTTAGTCATAGAATAATATGTGATATAGTTGTAAATTGCTTAAATGTAATATTTCTTAGATTATATGAATACTAACAACAATATTGTTTTGTAAAATTTTTCTACATTGAATTACATTATTAGTTACAACATTATTAGTAGTAACTGAGTGGAAGCTTCTTTTGATTTTTCTCCTTCTTTTCCTTTAATCAGTACTTCATTCTCAAGAAAGCTATTGATATAGGGTCACAAATACTAATTACCACAATATTGTAGCTAAAACACCAGAACACCAGAAAATCTGACAAAATCAGCAACTATAAAAGCTATAAAAACAGCAACAAAAACAACAGCGGGGCCTGCTTGTAGTGTATGCAGACAAAACCACGTGATTCCAAGTGACATTGTAATTGGGTAATAATGACAGCTCTGACTGGAGAGCATTAGGATGAAAAAGTAAATCAGCATAGAGTTTTAGCCTTGTAGGTGTATTGATACATGTAAGCTGGGCTTCGGAAAAATGTTTTTGTTATAACTATCTACAGGGATATTTTTATAAAAAATAATAAATTTCTACTGAAACACTGCACAAAAATTTTATAGATAGTCATTTTGATGCCATCCTCTCTGACAGGGTCACCTGGTGTGGTCCGTACCCCTCCACCCTCCGAGTGACGCCACTGAATCTGAGTCATGTGTCTTGCCTATTAACCTTAGAGCTAATTCTCCTGTTGACTGGGGTAGGCTCCTCTTCACAAAAGGTCCTGGAACTCTTCACCCACTATCCACTTAAACACAAGGTCGATTTTAAGACTGCCGGATCCAGGTCAGTGTTTTCCTTCTCTCATCCTTGCTTCTTATAAAACCAAAACAAAGCAAACCCATTGCCGTTGAGTTGATTCTTACTCATAGCGACCCTATAGGACAGAGTAGAACTGCCCAGTAGGGTTTCCAAGGAGTGGCTGGTGGATTTGAACTTCTGACCTTTTGATTAGCAGCCAAGCTCTTAACCGCTGTCCCACCAGGGCTCCTTGTTTCTTATAGTCCCAGCAAAAACAACTCATACTTATGTAAAACATCTTCCATCCATGTTGATTCTGGTAGAGGCTTAGACAACCAGTTAAATATATTCTTTAATCACTCTAGTTGAAGAAGCTTGTATTACTTTAAATGGCATTCCAGGCACTAGTCATTCTAAGTCTTGCTTCATTACATTTGAGTATCTTATTTTCCTTCTTCTCTTTTATTGCCTTTCACTTTTGAGGTTGTTTATAGCCCCGCTGGGCTCACTTGTTTCTTTATTAAAGAGTTCACTAGGTTTGTATCTGATCTTATCTTTAGTGTCACCACCTTCCCACCTCTTGCTGGTTGATTTAATATTCACAGTGACATTATCTTCAACTCTCTTGTGAGTGAATTCACATCCAACTTACAGCAAGATACAGCATGAATTATACACCAAACATTGCCAGTGTAGCTGGCTGAAAAGGTTAAACTCTGGATTTATTTTTTTTTCTTGTGGCTGGTTCCTCACCTCTCCCATCCATTTCCATGTGGTTTTTCTTTATGTCTTCTAAGTTTTATAGGAATTTACTAAGCATATAGTTTTATCCTTTAAACTTTATTGTTCTTCAGTTTTAGATGCTGAAGGTAAAATCATCTCATAAGTCTTTTTGAGCATGACTATTTATTTCCGAAGCCTGTGACTTCTCTCTCAAATTCACTAGAGACTTCACCAAAGAAGACATTCAAATGGCCAACAGACACATGAGGAAATGCTCGAGATCACTAGCCATTAGAGAAATGCAAATTAAAACCACAATGAGATACCATCTC
>NW_004443961.1:16285545-16305173 GCF_000243295.1 Trichechus manatus latirostris
AAAGGTTGAGAAGTTAGAGGGTTGATATGTTGTGGGGTTGTTTACCAATGTCATAAAACAACATGTGTACTTCTGTTTCATGAGAAACTGTTTGTTCTGTGAGCCTTCACCTGAAGTACAATAAAAAAAAAAAAATTCACTAGAGAGTTTATTGGGGAATGGCAGTCAGAACCATTGCATCACATGGAGGCTGCATGCACATTACAGATGTGCTTACAATTGTGCACTTCCACTTCTCAGTTAAATTGTTTTGGTTGGAAGTAAGAGAAACTAACAGCTTAAGCAGTAAAGAGAATTTAATCTCAAAGAATTTAAGGACAGCTGGCCTGCCCAGGGACTGGACATAACCTGGAGAGCCACCAGGCACTGATGCAGGGAGGACCCTCTATATTGCTCAGCTCTGCTTTTATTTGTGCATCTCTGGGTCAGCTGCCTCTACTTCTTGGAGTACAGGGTAGAAGAGGCTTATTCCAGCACCCCTGAATTTATTCTACCTAACTCCTATTTCTATGGAGCCACTGGGTGGTCCAAATGATTAATACACTTAGCTGCTAACCAAAAGGTTAGAGGTTTGAGTTCACCCAAAGATGCCTTGAAAGAAAGGCTTGGCAATGTACTCCCAAAAAATCAGCCTTTGAAAACCCTATGGAGTACAGTTCTGCTCTGACACGCATGGGGTTGCCAAGATTCGGAGTTGACTGGATGGCAATTGGTTTAGCTACTATTTCCAGGTGTCTGGGAGTATTGATTATATTGGCCTAGTTTGGATCAAGTGTTCGTCTCTGGTCCAGTCAACTGTGACCAAGAGGTCACTGCTCTCCCTGGGTACTGGTGGATGTCACATAAGCTAGGCATACACCCTTGTGGTTTATGTTTAGTGTACTATTTGGGTGTCATTCCTGAATTATAGAAAGTAACCATTTAACAAACAATAAGCTGTATTTAGTATCCTTCAGAAATGTGTATGAGGCTGAGGCTTCATCAGTATGATGATATTTGTTCTCTTAATTGCCTTTCATGTGTCATGTTCATGCTTATGCACATGGCCTCTTGGGCCAATCCTTTTATTCACTTATATTCCCTTTCCAGATATAAGGCAAATCATAAATCATTTGCAGAATTTTCTGATTCATTCATTCCTGGATAGAGATAAGTAGAAGGGGCAGAACTGCCCTAGTGAGATTCAGTTTCATGCTCTTCAAAGTTGATGTGGGTATGATTCTCCAATTTGCATTCTTTATGTTCTCAATAATACCAGCTGTTGTGATTTTCTTACTAACATGGTCTTCAGTGAATTGCTCTCTCAGTCTTGTTACAGCACATCCCTGTGACACTGGAAAAATTTCCAAGATCATGAAATTGGGTTTGAATTTTGACATTGTTTCTCTGGAGATGTATCTATTTATTGAGAATCTGGTGATACTAAGGTCTGTGTTTCAATGTAATATGTTGCTAGAATGATTTTTTACATTCATTTATTCACTAACTATTTATTGACACCTTATAATGAACATACCACCGTATGGGCTGAAAAGAGGTGGAAAAGTGTTTCCTAAGCTGTTTACGGATTAAAAAAAAGGAAATATTAAGGTACGAGTTTAAAAAAAAAAAGAACATGATATAAAATATGTCATGGAGGCTAAGATAAGAGAGTTTCAATGAGGAGAGGGCCAATGCTATTAACAGAAAGAGTCATGGGATTTGGCAATTGAAGAGAACTTTTATCAGGTTGCACTTAGTAGCTAATTTTTAAGTATTTCCAAGTCATACTTTTGCTATCCACTTTTTCTCTGTTTTGGCCATTGCTGCTTGTGATGGTTTAGATTGTGTGTCGACTTGGCTGGGCCATGATTCTCAGTGTTTGTATGTGATCGCTCCAGTGGTTGAGTATACTGTGAGTGGCCAATCAGTTGAAGGGGAGTTTCCTTGGGTGTGTGACCTGCATCTGAATATGAGCAGACATTCTGGCTGTTTGCTCTCTCTGGATCCTGCGGCTGCCTCCTGTTGTCCCACCTCAGGTTCTTGGGACTTGAGCTGTCAGCTTATCTGCTGAACTTGGGATTCGTCAATCTTCACATCCTGTGAGCAGAGCCCTGCTCTCTGACCTGCCGATCTTTGGTTTGCCAACCCCTGCAGAGCTACATGAATCAGGAGAAACCTTGTGATCTTGCCTGCCGATCTTGGAATTCGTCAACCTTCATAGCCTGTGAGCAGAAGCCCTGCTCTCCGACCTGCCAATCCTGGGGTTGCCAGCTTCTGTGACTGCGGGAATTGTCTCTACCCTGATCCAAAGACTTGCGATGTTCTAGCCTCTACAATTGCATGAGCTGTTTCCTTGATATAAATCTCTTACTATATATATTTATATGTTTTACTGGTTTTGCTTTTCTACAGAACCTAGCCTAAGACAGTCCTTTTTATTACTCTTATTTAATACCTTTGAAACACCAATTATTTAGTCTTTTTATCAGTGTGGAGAGTGTATTCATGGGGAAGGGACAAGAAATAGGCTCACCTATATTATTTGTAGGGCCCTAGACAAGAGTCTTGGCTTAAGAAAGACTGTAGAAGAATTGATGCCTTTGAATTATGGTGTTAGCAAAGAATATTGAATATAACATGGACTGCCAAAAGAACGAACAAATCTGTCTCAGAAGAAGTACGACCAGAATACTCCTTAGAAGCGAGGATGGCGCAATTACGTTTCAGATACTTTGGACATGTTATCAGGAGGGAGCAGTGCCTGGAGAAGGACATCATGCTTGGTAAAGTAGAAGGTCAGCGAAAAAGAGGAAGATGCTCAACGAGATGGATTGACACAGTGGCTGCAACAATGAGCTCAAGCATAACGATTGTGAGGATAGCACAAGACTGGGCAGTGTTTCGTTCTGTTGTACATAGGGTTGCTGTGAGTTGGAACCAATTCTACGACACCTAACAACAACAGACAAGAGTACAAGTGAAGATCCACATACCATATGTTTCAATATTTATTTTTGACTGGTAAATTAAACTTAAAAAATTTTAGATCAACATTTTATTTAAAAACACATTTAAAATTTATTTAAATCTTATTATCATTTTTATTAAAAACAAAACTATTCTCAGTTTTAGCTTTTGATGTCCATCTAGTTGACAGTGTCGTCAGTATCACACTTGCATGCATGTAAGGTCTAGACCTATTAGAATATAAATAGATAAGTGTAATAGAAATTATTTAATTTTACAAAATGTTCTCCAACTGCCATGTGCAACTGTTACAAATACTGTGTGCTAAATTTATTATTACCTCCAGAACTCTCCAGTATCATGACCCTCCAATTATGATGTAATTCAAAGGGAAGTCAGTGTTTGGATGCTTAACACTAGCGGAAAAGTATACTTCCTTATGCAAGAATCTATTGAATTCATGCTATCTGGGAAGAAAGATTTGACACTAACTAATTTGCCTTTTCTTTTTTTAATATTTTATTGTACTTCAGGTGAAGGCTTACAGAACAGATAGTTTCTCATGTAACAGTAACACACATGCTGTTTTATGACATTGGTTAACAACCCCACAACATTTTAACCCTCTAAATTCTCAACTTTTTTTTTTTTTTTTTTGTGAAAATACACATAGCCAGAGATAAGCCATTTCTCAAAAATTTTTTTTACATACACATTTAAGTGACATTGACTACGCTCTTCTAATTGTGCTGTTATTCTCACTTAAGATGAAGGCTTACAGGACAAAATAGTCTCCCATTTAACAGTTACTACAAATGTTGCCCTATGACAATGGTTAACAATCTCACAACACATCAACAATATCCTTACTCTACTTTGTGTTCCCTATCATCAGCTTCCTACTCCCCTTCTGCCTTCTGGGCCTTGTCACTGGACTCCTGTACCTCGTTACTCTCATGGTTTTACTGGAAATTTGCCTTTTCTATTTAGCATTTTCACCTCTCAAAGCCTCCCCATATTTAGAAGCAGTGTCCATCTCTGAAGTTGGCAATGACACAACCCTTATGACATTTGGACACAGTCACCTTTTGTTTCTAAGACTTGGGACAAGAAATGTGGAGAAGCAGGACTCTGGGATCTGAATTGTTTTAGTCCCGAAGGGGGATATTTCGAGTCTGAGGCTAAGCAGCATCAGTGTGGAGGCCAGATCCTGAGTGAGAGAAGCAGCCCTGGGTCCTTTCAAGTATTTATTAGTGTGCATGTGTGTTTCTCATATATGAGGCCTTCTAAAGTGTAGGGCCCAGCAAAAGGACCCCTATTGATCAAGTCTAAGGCAAGAGAAGTAGTGAAACAGGAAGCTAGAGCTTTAGAGATGAGGGTAGCTTGGACATTCCCACTAGAATGTAATCTCAACGAGGGCAGCAATTTCTCTAAGTACTATGCTCTGCTGCATTCCAAACTTAGAACAGTGCCAGGCACTTAGTATACATCCATGCAACGTTTGTGAAATGAATGCATTGCTGAATGAATGACTAGGGCAGTGGTAATGAATATGCTTTATTTACCATCCCAAATGCTAACCGAAAGCCCCAGGGTAGTCAAATTCTGTCTTTATCCCTGGACTTTCTTCCAAATGCTTCTGGTTCATTTCACTTCTTCACCATTTTCACTGTGCTCGATATTTTTCTGCTTCTTCTTATCTCTAGGTGGTTCCTTGAGGACTTTGATGATCAGGGCAGAGGCGGAAGGTACCACCTCAATCTGGGCCTGTCTGTTCTGAATAGTCAGTTTACTGTAATCCTTAGACCCTTCCAGTCACTGGTTGCCTTGGCAATGTCATCACCAACCTTTTTTGGAGACAGACTCATGGGGCTGATCTTGAGGGGCCAGGGTGGACATGGCACTGACCTCCCCGGATGCACCTCAGGTACATGACTTTGATCTCATTGAGGTCGAACTTGAGTGGCATGGCAGAGGTGGCTGGTGTCTGTTGAACCCAGATCCTGGGCAACTGAAGAAAGTTGCACCTAGGCCTGCTCTGAGCCGAGAGCCAAGAACTACTGTGCTTTATTTTTATAGCAGATCTAGACTTGTGCTTTGCATCACCTTATGTATTTGGAAGAACCCACCAGCAGCTCTTCGGGATCAAAAACCCGGTGATCTGCTCTTGTAAAGATTATAGCTTAGGAAACCTATGGGACAGTCTACTCTGTCCTACAGGGTCGCTATGAGTTGCAATCGCCTTAACGACACACAACAACAACAACAACAATGTGCTCCTTCTTTATTTGACGCTTGAGGTGACTCCACTGAAGAATGAATCTGTCTAACTGAACGTACACACCCCTGTGACTTAGTTTATGGTTGGAACCTGGTTAAGAAATGGGTAAGGATAAAGAGGTAAGCTATGGGAAACCCTTTGGTGGATTAACTATTTTCTCCATATATGTTATCGGTACTGTACTTTGCTGTTCACAAGAGGGTATCTCCTCTTGGAAAGATAAAGCCAGGAAGCCCTAGAAAAAAAAATGTGAAGTCAGTGAAGTTGTTTTTGGGAAGGTCCCTTTGTGCTACTTTCTCCTTCATAGAACTTCTCCCATGCCCAAGCTGCGTTATCCAGCAGACAGCTTCCCCTAGCCCACCAGGCAGTGGCAGGTAGTGGACTGGTCTCTTAGCTTCAAGGAAGAGACTCATTTTGATCCCATCAGTTCTGCTACAGGGTTGCTATGAGTTGGAATTGACTCTATGACGATGGTTTTTTTATTCTGCTATAACAAACCAGTTGCCATGGAGTCAAGTAGAACTCGTCTATCAGAGTAGAACTGTGCTTCATAAGGTTTTCAGTGACTGATTTTCCAGAAGTAGATCACCAGGCCTTTCTTCTGAGAAACCTCTGGGTGGGCTTGAACCTCCAACCTTTGGGTTAGCAGCTGAGTGCCTTAACCATTTACACCACACAGGGACATACTGTTATGGCTGCTTCCCTTATACTCTCATATACTGCCCTCCATACTCTTTTAAGTTGGCAAGAGGAATACTTAAAAAGTTCCAGGGTGGGAGGGGGACAAATTCCATCTTTATCCCTGGATTTTCTTCTGACTGCTTCTGGTTCATTTCGCTACTTCACAAGCTGTGGCATTCCTTCCTTCCTGGCCCCTGCTTTGACTTCCACAGCTTGACTCCTGCTTTCAGCCTGGTCCCTGACTGATGCCCTGGCTTCATTGTCCCTCCCCTGACATTTTATGCCCTTCACCTTTACAGTATGTGGTCATGTAGAAACGGCGCTGTTTCCTATGCCCCCAGCGGCCCTACGAAGCCCATTTAGGCTCTGCTCAGCCCTTGCCTGGCTCCCACCTAACGGAGGGAAAGGATCATCAGGACACTAAATTCCCGTTGTGTGGCCTCAGTTCATTGAGAAGTAACATTCCGACCCGGTTAGTCACTGAATTGTAATTTTATGAGTAGAATGGAGACATTGGTGTCATGTTGCACTGCTGGTGTAAGGTGGGTTAAATTTATTAAACATATTGGTATGTCGTAAATATGCATGACTCCTTAGAAACCACCAGTTTGCCAAGTCATATTGAGTCATTCATCTGGAGGACAGCTGAAGGGGTTAATTAAAAACAGCTGCATCTAACCATGCTGGGGTATACTTCCTCCTTAGAGGGCACAGGAAAGGCAGAACCAATAAACAAAAAGCGGGCCGTCCATGGAGAGGGGACTTCTCCAGAAGCCAAAATTGTGAGTAGAATCCGGATGCTCTGAGAATCAGGAAAGAATCGAACTGAGTAAATTAAAATTAAATTAGTTAAGTATAAAAGTTGTACTAATATGGCATCAAATACGAAGAATACATTGAGAGTAGAGAAGAACAAATCATAGGTATATAATGTATGAGCAGTTACCTTTTCTATTTACAATTTTTCCCTTTTGTTCTTTTCATAACTTGGTATCCCTTACTTACCTATATTTTTAAGTTAATTAAAAAAAACATGAATTAACTGAAGTTGAAAATTATGGTTTTTTTTTTACCCATAAGTAAACAATGTGCATTTACTACTTCTATAATTAGAAAACAGTGAATTTACTAACTATAATAATTATGTCATCAGATCAGAGGATAAATCTGTATTGCCTTGATATGTCTCAGTTTTTTATCCACAAAGCATAAGTTCCTATGCTTTGCTATAATACCCAAACAAATTAACTATGGTTTTCTGTACAGCTTCCCCTGTAACTTAAGCCACCATGTCAACAGCTCCTTGCTCAGGGAAACCACGTCAGTCTGTTTGTTTCAGATGTGGCCACTGATTGTACCATATATGGGCACCTGACCAAAGTTTATCCCGTTTACAGGCTACCAGGTGACCCATGATATCATGGCACTTGGTTGAGAGGAGACCCTCTGTCTAACTGAGGCAAGTGGACTACAGAATATGGAAAGAATAGTCCAGTTTGGTTTGAAAGAAGAACGGAGCATTCATGCCAAGATAAATAGAGACTTTATGGTCAAGAAAGAAAGTTGAGAGTACTTAGAGTTGCCTTGATTCTTCAGTCTTGCTCATAGTAAACAATTTCTTCTTCTTTTTTTTTTTATTGTACTTTAGATGAAGGTTTACAGAGCCAATTAGTTTCTCATTAAATAATTAATACACGTATTATTTTGTGACATTGGTTGCCAACCCCATGACATGTCAACACTTCCCCTTCTTGACCTTGGGTTCCCAGTTACCAACTTTCCTGTAGCCTCCTGCCTTCTCACCCTTGCCCCTGAGCTGGTGTGTCCATTTAGTTTCGTTTTGTTTTATGGCCTGTCTAATCTTTGGCTGAGGGGTGAACTTCAGGAGTGACTTCAGTACTAAGTTAAAAGAGTGTTGGGGTTTCTCCAGTATCCATCAGACCAGTAAGTCTGGTCTTTTTTTTTTTGAGTTAGAATTTTGTTCTGCATTTTTCTCCAGCTCTCTTCTGGACCCTCTGTTGTGATCCCTGTCAGAGCAGTTGGTGGTGGTAGCTGGGCACCATCTGGTTGTACTGGACTCAGTCTGGTGGAGGCTGTGGTAGTTTTGGTCCATTAGACCTTTGGACTAACCTTTCCCTTGTGTCTTTGGTTTCTTCATTCTCTCTTTCACCAGATGGGTGGGACCAGTGGAGTATTTTAGATGGCCACTCACAAGCTTTTAAGAACCCAGACACTACTCACCGAAGTAGGATGTAGAACATTTTCTTTATAAGCTATGTTATGGCAATAGAGCTAGAGTTTGGATGTGCCTATGAAGCTTCCATGACCTTGCCTTGATCAAGCTGTGCTGGCTTCCCCAGTACTGTGTACTGTCTTACCCTTCACCAAAGTTACCAGTTATCTATTGTCTAGATAGTGTTTTTCCCTCCCCCTGCCCCAGTAACCATCAAAGATTATTTGTTTCTGTGTGTAAACCTTTTTATGAGTTTTTATAATAGTGGTCTCATACAGTATTTGTCCTTTTGTGATTGACTTATTTCACTCAGCACAATGCCTTCCAGATTCATCCATATTGTGAAATGTTTCACAGAATCATCATTGTTCTTAATTGTTGCGTAGTATTCCATTGTGTGTATGTATCATAATTTATCCATTCATCTGTTGATGGGCACTTAGATTGTTTCCATCTTTTGCTATTGTGAATAATGCTGCAATGAACATGGGTGTGCATATGTCTATTCATGTGACTGCTCTTGTTTCTCTAGGATATATTACTAGGAGTGGGATTGCTGGATCATACGGTATTCCTATTTCTAGCTTTTTAAGGAAATGCCATATTGTTTTCCAAAATGGGAATTTTGCATTCCCACCAGCAGTGCATAAGAGTTCCAAGCTCCCCAGAGCCTCCCCAGCATTTGTTATTTTTTGTTTTTTTGGTTCATGCGAGTGTTGGGGTGAGATGGTATCTCGTTGTAGTTTTGATTTAAATTTCTCTAATGGCTAGTGATCGAGAGCATTTCCTCATGTGTCTTTTAGCTGCCTGAGTGTCTTCTTTGGTGAAGTGTCTGCTCATATCCTTTGCCCACTTTTTAATTGGGTTATTTATCTTTTTGTTGTAGAGATGTAGGATTTTCCTGTGGATTTTAGAGATTAGACCTTCGTTGGATTTGTCATATCCAAATTTTTTTCCCTATCTGTATGTTTTCTTTTTACTCGTTTGGTGAAGTCTTTTGATGAGCATAAGTGTTTAATTTTTAGAAGATCCCAGTTATCTAGCTTATCTTCTGGTGTTTGTGTATTGTTGGTTATGGTTGTATGCTATTTATACCATGTATTAGGGCCTCTAGCTTTGACCCTATTTTTTCTTCTATGATCTTTATAGTTTTTGATTTTATATTTAGATCTTTGATCCATTTTGAATTAGTTGTTGTGTATGATTTAACGTATGGGTTCTGTTGCATTTTTTTATAGCTAGGTATCCAGTTTTGCCAGCACTATTTGTTAAAAGACTGTCTTTTCCCCTTAATGGACTTTGGGTCTTTGTCGAAGATTAGGTGACTGCAGGTGGGTGGCTTACATCTGGGTTCTTGATTCTGTTCCATTGGTCAACATGTCTGCTGTTGTACCACTACCAGGCTGTTTTGACTACTGTAGCTGTATAGTAGGTTCTGAGGTCAGGTAGTACGAACTCTCCTACTTTACTCTTTTTCTTCAATAATGCTTTACTTATCCAGGGCCTCTTTCTTTTCCATATAAAGTTAATGATTAGTTTTTTCATCTTGTTAAACAATGCTGTTGGTATTTGGATCAGGGCTGCGTTGCAGTTGTAGATTGCTTTGGGTAAGATTGACATTTTCACAAAGTCTATGTATCCGTGAGCATGGTGTGTTTTTCCATTTTACGTAGGTCTCATTTGGTTTCTTGTAGTAGCATTTTGCAGTTTTCTTTGTATAGGTCTTTTACATCTCTGGTTAGATTTATTCCTAAGTATTTTATTTTTTTAGGGGCCATTGTAAATGGTATGGCTTTCTTTGAGTTCCTTTTTTTAGTTCTCTTTATTGGTGTTTTGGAATCCAACTGATTTTTATACGTTTATCTTGTATCCTGCTATTCTGCTGAATCTTTCTATTAGCTCCAGTAGTTTTCTTGCGGAGTCATTTGGGTTCTCTATGTATAGTATCATGTCATCCACAAATTAGGATAGTTTTACTTCTTCCTTACCAATCTGGATGCCCTTTATTTCTTTTTCTTGCCTTATTGCTCTAGCTAGGACTTGCAGCACAATGTTAAATAGGAGTGGTGATAAAGGGCATCCTTGTCTTGTTCCTGTTCTCAAGGGGAATGTTTTCAGCCTCCCTCCATTAAGAATGATGTTGGCTGTTAGTTTTTTATGGATACCCTTCATTATGTTGAGGAATTTCCCTTCTATACCTATTTTATTGAGAGTTTTTAAGAGGAATGTACGTTGGACTTTATCAAATGCCTTTTCTATATTGATTGAGAAGATCATGTGATTCTTTTCTTTTGTTTTATGTATTTGGTGGATTACGTTGATTGATTTTCTAATGTTGAATTACCCTTGCACACCTGGTATGAATTCCACTTGGTCATGGTATATTATTTTTTTAATATGATGCTGAATTCTATTGGATAGAATTTTGTTGAGAATTTTTGCGTCTGTATTCATGAAAGATAAAGGTCTGTAATTTTCTTTTTTTGTGGTGTCTTTGCCTGGTTTTGGTATCAGGGTTATGCTGGCTTCATAGAATGAATTCAGAAGTATCCCTTCTTTTTCTATGTTCTGAAATAGTTTGAGTAGTAGTAAATGATTTCTTAAAGTAGTCTGAAGAAGTCCCTGTTTCTTGCCACCAAGAGAGTTTTCTAGTTCCTTGATGCTCAAAGTGTAGTCCACATACTAGCAGCATAGGCATCACCTGGGAGCTTGTTGGGAATGCAGACCTACTGAATCAAAATTTGCTTTTCAGCAAAGTCCCTAGATAATTTATTATGCATATTAATGTTTGGGAAGCTCTCTCCTTATATACCCACTGTAAAGAAAACAAAAATCCTAACTGGACCAATAGGCAACATCATGATAAATGGAGAAAATAATGTAGTTGTCAAGGATTTCATTTTACTTGGATTCACAATCAGTGTCCATGGAAGCAGCAACCAAGAAATCAAATGCCATATCACATTGGGCAAATCTGCTGCAAAAGTCCTCATTAAAAAGTAAAGATGTTACTTTAAAGACTATGGTGCACCTGACGCAAGCCATGGTGTTTTCAATCATCTCATATGCTTGTGAAAGCTGGACAGTGAATAAGGAAGCCTGAAGAAGAATTGATGCCTTGAATTACCGTGTTAGTGAAGAATATTAAATATGCCATGGACTGCCAGAAGAATGAACAAGTCTGGCTTGAAAGAAGTACAGCCAGAGTGTTCCTTAGAAGCGAGGCTGGCGAGACTTCCTCTCATGTATTTCCAGCATGTTACCAAGAGGGACCAGTCCCTGGAGAAGGACATCATACTTGGTAGAGAGTCAGCGAAAGAGAGGAAGACCCTCAGTGATGTGGACTGACACTGTAGCTGCAATGATGGGCTCAAACATAGCAAGGGTTGTGAGAAAGGCCCAGGACCGGGCAGTGTTTCGTCCTGTTGTACTATGGGTTGCTCAGAACAAACTGGAGGGCACCTGACAACAACAACATAGCAGACTTTTGGTTATTCCTCAACATCCAGTCTATCCTTCTTCCATAACAATAGAACCTCAGCTGGTCACATTGATGAGCTCCCAGTCCACATTTTGCTTACCTCCCTTCCAGTGGGATGTGGCCATGTGACTGAATTCTGGCCAATGGGATGTTTGAAGGAATGATGTGGGCCGCTTCCAAATCTTTCCTTTAAAATGCCTGGGTCTGCACTCTTTCCTCCCCTCTGGCTATGAGATGAGGAAGCAACCAACTTGGATCTGTAGTGGGAGCCACCAGTTGAGGATGTCAGTGCCACCTACCAGAACAGGGCTACTCACTTACTTCTGTACTGTTACTTAAAAGAAATAAACACCTTTCTTGTTTCAGTCACTGTAATTTGAAGTATCTTTAGCTTAGCAGCTCAACATGTGCATGAACTAATAGACTAGCAATAGCCAAGCTAGATGAGCAACTGGACAGTCTCTTCAGAGTTAAATGTTTAACTCATTAATAGTGATGGGACTAGCACTCGAATCTATCAGCTTGTGTTGCCTACATTGAGATGGGCATGGAATGATTAAAAAGCAAATGCCTAGAGGGAACAGTAATGTAGCTCAGAGATTAATCATAGAATAATTGTTTTTTTTGATTAATGGGCAAAGACAATCTGATATTAGTACTCACCCAACGGTGGTTTCTTTCCTACAAAAAGCTGGGATCATCCACAAACTCCCATCCAGCCCAGATTTGCTAAGTTTTCAGGATATTTTAGGAGTTTGGTTATACAGAATACATATTACAGAAAATAAAGATGCCACTGCCTTCTGGATTTACATGAATCCCCGACTTTGCAAATCAGAACAGAAATAAAATCAAACAGTTTGGATTTATGAAGTTTATTTTTAAAAATATGAAGTTTTAGTAATGTTAGTGAGTCAGAGACTTCTCAGTAATTCACAGATCTACTGTGTTACAATCACCAAATCCATGTGGGATTTGGAGCATTTTGAGACACAGAATTACTGAAGTATTTGGAACTAGGATGACAAAACAAAAACTCATACTAAACCAGGGATGAAGATATTTTCATTTTTATTTATTTATTTTGAAGACATTTTGTTAATCATTCTTAGCTAAAACTTCTGTTAATGCCTAGTGTAGAGGTATAAGAGGTGAAATACCAGATACAAACTCTAATTATTACACAAGTTGGTTGTACTTTGTGGTATATATATGTTTAAGTTTAAGGACACTGTTGAGAATAGGCAGACCCTTTAAACAGCGACTCTTACTGAATGGAGCCTAAGCAATTCATAGTCCTGTTTGCCTGGGACACATAACTCACTTGTCTACACTGGAAGTGCCCATCAAAGCTGGAAGTCAGAGGATATCAAAAAGGAAATGATAACTGTAACTTACTCCTCTCCTGGGTCTTTTCTGAAGCCAATTTTTGAGATGAACACTGGGTGAAACACCCCACCTGGCAAAAAAAAAACACCTGGCTTTCATTTCTATACTCTATTCTTTGCTTGTCATCTTCCAATATAAAATCTCTCGATCTTTCACCTTGTCAAGTTTTCTTTAATAGTGCACTGTATCTTTGGAAGAAAAATAGATCATCTTTTCCACTCTAGATAAGATGATTTTATTGCCTTATTCTGAGTTCCCAGGTATTCATATGAGATCAGTTTATGACCAAAACAGGTGAACATTATTTTTAATTCTTATTACTCAATACCTTGTCTAAAATCAGACTCAGTCATTTATTATTACTTTTATCTCTAATTTGAAGGCAATTTTAATCTTGTGTTTGGAATTTCATATTTGTTTGGAACTTCATATTTGTTGGAACTTCATATTTGTTTTCAAAAAGAGCATTTCAAGGTCTATCATGAAGTACAACACTGTCAGTTACAGGATGATATCCATATGCCTACAAGGAAGACCAGTTAATAAGACTGTTACTCAAACTTATGTACCAATCACTAATGACAAAGATGAAGAAATTGAAAATCTTTATCAACTTCTGTAGTCTGAAATTGATCCAACATGCAATTAAGACACATTGATAATTATTGGTGATGGGAATGCAAAAGTTGGAAACAAAGAAGAAGGATTGGTAATTGGAAAATATGGCCTTGGTGATAGAAATGATGCCGTAGATCGCATGATAGAATTTTGCAAAACCAACAACTTCTTCATTGCAAATACCTTTTTCAACAATATAAATGGTGATTATACACGTGAACCTCACCAGATGGAATACAGAGGAGTCAAATTGGCTACATCTGTGGAAAGAGGCGATGGAGAAGCTCAATATCATTGGTCAGAACAAGGTCAGGGGCTGACTGCAGAACAGAACATCAATTGCTCATACGCAAGTTCAAGCTGCAGCTGAAGAAAATTAAGTCCATGAGAGCCGAAATAGAAACTTGAGTATATCCTACCTGAATTTAGAGGCCAATTCAAGATTAGATTTGATGCATTGAACACCAATGACTGAAGAACAGACGAGTTGTGGGATGACATCAAGGACATCATACATGAAGAAAGCAAAAGGTCATTAAAAAGACAAGAAAGAGAAAAAAAGAGCAAAATGAGTGTCAGAGAGACTCTGAAACTTGCTCTTGAATGTCAGGTAGCTAAAGGGAATGGAAAAAAATGATGAAGTAAAAGAGTTGAACAGAAGATTTCAAAGGGCAGTTCAAGAAGACAAGGTAAAGTATTATAATGAAATGTGCAAAGACCTGGAGTTAGAAAACCAAAAGGAAAAAATATGGTTAGCATTTCTCAAGCTGAAAGAACTGAAGAAAATTCAAGCCTTGAGTTACAGTTTTGAAGTGTTCTATGTGCAAAATATTGAACGACACAGGAAGCATCTAAAGAAGATGGAAGGAATACACAGAGTCACTGTACCAAAAATAGTTTTTTGATGCTCAACCATTTCAGGAGGTAGCACATGATCAAAAAGGGATGGTACTGAAGCAAGAAGTCCAAGATTCACTGAAGGCATTGTCGAAAAACAAGGCTTTAGGAATTGATGGAATACCAATTGAAATATTTCAAAAAACAGATGCAATGCTGGAAGTTCTCACTCATCTGTGCCAAGAAATTTGGAAGACAGCTACCTGGCCAACTGACTGGAAGAAATCCATATTTGTGCCCATTCCAAAGAAAGGTGATCCAACAGAATGTGGAAGTTATTGAACAATATCATTAATGTCACACCCAAGAAAAATTTTGCTGAAGACAATTTAAAGGTGGTTGGAGCAGTACCTTGACAGGGAACTGCCAGAAATTCAAGCCAGATTCAGAAGAGGATGTGGAACCAGGGATATCATTGCTGATATTAGGTGGATCTTGGCTGAAAGCAGAGAATACCTGAAAGATGTTTACTTGTGTTTTATTGACTATGCAAAGGCATTCCACAGTGTGGATCATAACAAATTATGAATAACATTGCAAAGAATGAGAATTCCCGAACACTTACTTGTGCTCATGCAGAACCTGCACATAGACCAAGAGGCAGTTGTTCACACAGAACAAGGGGATACCACGTGGTTTAAAGTCAGGAAAGTTGTGCATCAGGGTTGTATCCTTTCACTGTACTTATTTAATGTGTATGCTGAGCAAATAATCTGAGAAGCTGGACTATATGAAGAAGAACAGGCCATCAGGATTGGAGAAAGACTCATTAACAACTTGGGTTATGCAGATGGCACAACCTTGTTTGCTGAAAGTGAAGTGGACTTGAAGCACTTACTGATGAAGATCAAAGACCACAACCTTCAATTTGGATTATGACTCAACAGAAAGAAAACAAAAATCCTCACAACTGGACCAATAAACAACATGATAAAAGTAGAAAAGATTGAAGTTGTCAAGGATTTCATTTTACTTGGATCCATAATCAACACCCATGGAAGCAGCAGTCAAGAAATTAAATGCCATACTGCATCAGGCAAATCTGTTGCAAAAGACCTCTTTCAAGTGTTAAAAAGCAGAGATGTCACTTTGAAGACTACGGTGTGCCTGACCCAAGCCATGGTCTTTTCAATCATCTTATATGTATGCAAAAGCTGGAGAATGAATAAGGAAGACCAAAGAAGAATTGATGCATTTGAATTATGGTGTTAGTGATGAATATTGAATATACCATGAACTGCCAGATGAATGAACAAATCTGTTTTGGAAGAAGTACAGCCAGAATGCTCCTTAGAAGAGAGAATGACAAGACTTCGTCTGAAATACTTTGGACATGTTGTCAGGAGGAATCAGTCTCTGGAGAAGGACATCATGCTTGGTAAAGTAGAGGGTTTCCATAAAAGGGGAAGACACTCAACAATATGGGTTGACACAGTAACTGCAACAATGGGCTCAAACATAGCAATGATTGTGAAATGGCACAGGACTGGGCAGTGGTTTGTTCTGTTGTACATAATGTCACTATGAGCTGGAACTGACTCTATGGCACCTAACAACAACAACAACACATCGTACTTCACAGTTTATAAAATAATTTTCACAGACCTATTTGAATCCTCCCAACTCCCCTGTAATACTCCTTTACCCATGTGTAAATTGAGCCCTCAAACAGGTAATTTGTCCAAGACACAAAGATAGAAACTCAAATTGAGATGGTCTTTTCTCTCTCCCAGTGTCTTTCCATTACCCTGCTGGATCATAATGGTGATTAGTTCCATCATCTTCACCATCATCATGGCAGGCACCAATACCTGAACACTTACTACATTCCTGTCTAACAGGGTTGACTGTACCATCTCATTTAATCCTTACAATAGCTGTTATAGTCCTTAATCAATTAGGAAAGCTTTCAGATCTGAGTAACATAAAACCCTATTGTGGTTTAAACTAATAGAGATTATTTTTCTCCTAGCAAAAGTTCACAAGTAGGAGATCGTAGCATTGGTTCAGAGTCTCTTGGCCTACTCCTCATGGTTGTAAAATGACCACAAGAGCCTGAAGCTCTGTGCCCTCACCTATTTTTCTAGGAGCCAGGACAAAACTTATCTCCTCCTGGGCCTTTACCTTATCAAGAAAGCTCCCCAGCTGACTTTCCTTTTCATCCCATTGGTCAACCATGCTTATCCCTAGTCGAGACACTGGGCCACCTTCCTTGAGATCAAGGAAACTGTACCCAAGGGCTGAACAAAACCTGACTTCCGTTCATGCTCTTGTACAACATTGCTCAGCAGAGGCTGGAATCTAGACTATACTCTGAGTCAGTCCAGAGGAAGGGGTACTGCTTTGTAGTTTGTCTATTAGGTTGCATTTTTGTAAATTATAGGAAGGCATAGTACAAGTTAGGAGTGGGCCTGGAGTGTCAGTGAAGAAGTCAGAGGCAGGGTTTGGCTTTTTAGTAGGCACGCGATAGGGTCTGCCAACTGAAGTTATCAATGGCCCCATTTTAACGAGGAGGAAAGCAAGGCAGAGGGAAATGAAATAATTTGCCAAGGTTACATAGCTATAGAACTTAAAAACTAGCTTTGTTTGACTCTGAGGCCCAGGTTCCCTGACACTGATCTAACTGCCTTTCAGAAATAAAGCCTAATATTTGCCCTGCAGATTGACACAGGCTCCCTATTCTAAAAGCTACATAACATTGATTCTTGTCGGAACTAGACTCCTAATTAACAAAAAATGGAAAACTGATCAAGCTGCTGAAATGACTACCTTTTGTGTTTTCTGAATTGTCATTAGTTATAAAATGGGCAAAGGACACTGAAAATTATGCATATTGGTAAAAAATTTTAAAGGCATTTGGCCTTCACTGACTCGGAAGGAGAATCATCCTGTCAGAAGAATTAGAAATTCTAACTCTAGTTGTCAAATCTACCAATGATTTCCTTTGTGACAATCTATATTCACTTACCTCTACTTTTCCTCAGGCTGATAATTTACGTCAGTGGAGCTTGGTGTTTTATGAACCAAGGGTAAAATTATTAGATTTTATTGTTTGTGATTCCTTCCTTAAGTTATATTCCTATAATTGCAAACTTACTGCATTCCCTAACCTCTATTTTGAATTTATTACTAGGCTTCTTGCTGCCTTTTTAGATCTCAGAAGTAAACTTCAAATATTTACGAATCTCAGTTTCATGTTTTCCCTTTCATAAATCTGTGGGCAAATTCGGTGCTGGACACAGAGAGTAGTAAATCTGGATATTTATGCATTGTGCCAGCAGGCGCTGCACAAACTTCCCCATGTAGCTTGGTCAATGGGCCTCAGTGTTGACCTGTAACACTGCTTCTAGTCTAATCCGAATCATTATAAAACATCTGGTGACTTGTATGTACAAAAACCGTCCCCTCATTCCTTCAGTCATAATTTGTAATCAGACAAGTTTAGTGGGTACATATGTTCACCATGTTAGCAGAAGAAAGGGAACCAGTGGTGTTTATACCATTATTACACCTCCTTTTAAGAGAGGAACACAGTGATGACCATCCTAGTTATAGAGCTTGACCAAACCTGCAAGTGACATGGAAAAGTATTCTTTATGAAGACCTCTCATTCCAAGTGTATTTAATGTGCTTGAAAAAAATGAAATAAAAAGTACTAGAAGAAAACACTATGGAATTAAAAAAAATAATTTTATAGCAGGGAAGGACTTTACTAAGCATGACACAAAATCCAGAAGCTGTAAATAAAAAGACAGCTGAAGTTAACCACACAAAAATTTAATGTCTGTATAACAACACCCGAAACAAAATAAAAATATGTGCATCCCACATAGCAAATGGTTATTTAATTTAATATGCAAAAAGATCTTACAAATGAATATGAAGAAGTTGAACAACTTAATTATAAAAGCAGATGAACATGAATAGGAAGTTTACAGAGAAGTACAAATGGTAAAAGAAAGAGAAAAAAAGGAAAGAAAACAGATTTAACATAATTTTTATGTTAAATAATTTTAGTTTATAATTAAGAAAACAATAAGGTTTTTTTTCAACTATCAGATTGGTAAAAATTAGAACGTTTTGATACTTTGCTATCTTGGCAAGGATGTGATCAATTATTGTTGTGTGTTGTGTGCCGTTGAGTCAATTCCAACTCATAGTGATCCCATATGTATGTGTCAGGGTATAACTGTGCTCCACAGAATTTTCAGTGGCTAAATTTTTGGAAGTAGATTGCCAGACCTTTCTTCCAGGCACTTCTGAATAGACTCGAACTTCCAGCCTTTCAGCTAGTAGCTGAGTGCACTATCCATTTGCAGCACCCAGGGATTCCTATACATTGTTACTGGGAAAGTAAATTGGTGAAATAATTTTAGACTGCAATGTGGTAGTAGCTATCAAAATGTGTATTACACTAGTACCCTTTGACTTGGCAACTCCTAAGAATCCTTTTTTCTTGCTCCGTGCACAAATATATATGTATATGAATGCTCATTTCCACATTGTAGTTTCAAAAGGCTGTCAACACCTTTCTTGTCCATCAATAAGGCATTCATTAAATAAAAGATGGTACACCCCTGCAGTGGAAAATAGAGATTTTATGTAGCCCATTAAAAAGAACGAGTTAGCTCTGTATGTCCAACACTAGAGGGAATTCTCTTTATTCATTACCTGTGTATCTGTTTGAGTCCTTGTAGTAACAAGACTGTGTAGTTAAGTAAAAGCTATCATAACATGAAAATATTCACTAAATAACTGGCCACTCAAATATCCTTACTTGCTATCTCTGCCCTTCCAGTGATGAAGCTGGCTCAGATCATACACTTGGCCAAACGTCTATCTGACAGTCTTAGACTAATCAACGATTAAAGAAGACAAAACAGTTACAATGATGACAAGATAGGCACTTCAAAAAGAAATAATTTGAATGTCAAAGGATTTTAAGCTGAGACTCTTGGGAAAACAGATAAAGCCCGGAAATACTTTTTCTTTCTTTTTTTTTAATAGTTTATTGTACTTCAGGTGAAGGCTTACAGAACAAATAGTTTCTCATGAAACAGTAGTACACATGTTGTTTTATGACATTGGTTAACAACCCC
>NW_004443961.1:16305551-16386401 GCF_000243295.1 Trichechus manatus latirostris
CCTCTGTTGTGATTCTGGTCAGAGCAGTCAGTGGTGGTAGCTGGGCACCATCTAGCTGTACTGGACTCAGTCTGGTGGAGGCCTTGGTAGCTGTGGACAATTAGTCCTTCGGACTCTGGAAATACTTTTGAAAAAAATAACCCTTATTAAGATAATGCTGTGAAAATTAAATGTGAATGGAAAGATATATTGAGCCATCATACAGTTTAGAGGGGTAATGACTCAACTTCTCATCCCTAAAAACATTTGACTTCTTTTCTCCTTCTAAGAAATACCACATGGCTGCAGTTATAACCTACAGTTTGTTAATAATGAGAAATTTATTTTCATGTGTTTCTGGGTTATTTTTTAAAATTAATTTCCAATAAAAATGTTTTTTCACTATTAACTATTTTATTTTGGCCTTGGTTTATAATCACAGCTAAATTTATAGGAGAGTCTATATCCCCATAATTGTTTCCTATAGTCTTTCAATTTCTGGATCTCATAAATTAGTCATCTAAAATTTCCCAGTTTGAAAATGTCTCCCTCCAAGAGTAAACTAGATATGTTTTGCAGTTTCTTTAGCTTTTTCCAGATAAATAAGCTGTGTCTACACTGAGCTTGAGGTCAAGAGTAGACAATTTACTGGCTCTTTGGAGGATCTTTTTGCCTTTCTTAGAAATAACTTTCAGTTTCCCTATTCTTTCTCTCTCTCTTTGGCCTTCTTTCCTCAAGCCTGCATCCACCCACCCACTGCCTGAAACACGGCAGCGAGTTCACAGGTTGTTGTCACTTGTCTTGCCACCTCTCTCCACCACCTTTTCCTGAGCCTGTCCTGACCGTGGGTTACCATTCATGAACAGCTCTAAGTAGTGTGTTTATAGAGCTACAGTTGTTTCCTGTCTTCTGCCTTGCTAATTACTAGTAACAGCTAATATTTATTTGATGTTTCTATGTACTAGGCAAGATACGGAGGACTTTTTGTGTGTTAAGATGGGTTCTCAAACTCCTTCCCATTTTATAGGTGAGGAAATTGCAAAAATACGATCAAGGAGATTAGCGAACAACTGCAGCAACTCTATAGACACCTCTCATCTAATCCATGGTTGCAGCGGTACATTGACAAGGAACTTCCAGAAATTCAAGCTGGATTCAGAAGAAGACATGGAATGAGGGGTATCATTGCTGATGTCGGGTGGCTCTTGGCTGAAAACAGAGAATACCAGAAGGATGTTTGTTGTTGTTAGGTGCCGTCAGGTCAGTTCTGACTCATAGCGACCCCATGTACAACAGAACGAAACACTGCCTGGTCCTGCGCCATCCTCACAATCATTGCTATGCTTGAGCCCATTGTTGCAGTCACTGTGTCAATCCATGTCATTGAGGGTCTTCCTCTTTTTCGCTGACCCTCTACTTTACCAAGTATGATGTCCAAGAAAGATGTTTACCTGTGTTTTACTGACTACGCAAAGGCTTTAAACTGCATGGATCATAAAAATAATGGATAACATTGCAAAGAATGGGAATTCCAGAACACTTAATTGTGCTCATGTGAAACCTGTACATAGACCAAGAGGCAGTTTGAACAGAACAAGGGGATACTGTGTGGTTTAAAATCAGGAAAGGTATGTGTCAGGACTGTATCCTTTCACCATACTTATTCAACCTGTATGCTGAGCAAATAATCTGAAAAGAAGAATGTAGCATCAAGACTGGAGGAAGACTCATTAACAACCTTCGATATGCAGATGATACAACCTTGCTTGCTGATAGCAAAGAGGACTTGAAGCACTCGCTGATGAAGATCAAAGATTACACCTCAGCATAAAGAAAATAAAAATCTTGGCTTTGGGACCAATAAGCAACATTATGATAAACAGAGAAAATCATGAAGCTGTCAAGGATTTCATTTTACTTGGATCCATAATCAACGCCCATGGAAGCAGTAGTCAAGAAATCAAACGCTGTATTGCATTGGGCACGCAAAAAGATCTTTTTAAAATATTACGGTAGTGGGTCAGTGAAAAAGAAGAGGACCCTCAATGAGATGGATTGACACAGTGGCTGCAACAATGGGCTCAAACATAGCAACGATTGTGAGAATGGCAAGGGACCAGGCAGTGTTTCGTTCTGTTGTACACAGGATTGCTATGAGTTGGAACTGACTTGATGGCACCTAACAACAACATCTAAACCATTAGCAACTTTTGTCTAGAATCCAACCATTTCTCGCCACCCGCACTGCTGCTAGCCTGGCCCCTGCCATCAACATCTCTTGCTTGCATTATTACAAGGATCTCCAAATTTTTCTTTTCCCTTGTACTTTAGCCCCCTTCTTAAAAGTCTTCTTAAAATATGAGCCAGGCATGTCACTCCTCTGCTTCCCATCTTACCCTAAGTAAAAACAAAGTGCTTAAAATGGCCCATAAGACTATATCATCTGACTCGCTCTACCTCTCTGAAATTATCTCCTACTACTTGCTCCTTCGTTCACTCTGCTCTAGCCACTCTACTTTTACAACTCCTGATTTCTGGATTTTAGAAAACTAACTAATTCCATCTCAGTGAAGTGCCCAAATAACTTGAGTTTTTAAGTACAGATCCATGTTGCATTGTGGATTTGTTTACTGTAGGACTACTCTCACTAGGATATCAGCTCTGCAAGGACAGAAACTACCTATTTGGTTCACTGTTGTTTCTGGTGTCTAGAGCAGTACTTGGCACACAGTATGTGTTCAAAAATATTTGATGGATTCATGAGCGAATGAGTAGAAAGAACACATGATTTGGAATCAGGTAGAATTAGGTGCAGAGGACAGCTTTATCGATTATTGTATGTGCGTCCTTGCATAATCTTTTCCACTTTTTTGGGGGAATATTTAGTAATATCCCAGAAGTCAAGTGCCTGGTACAAAGTAGAGTTTCAAAAAGTTTTAGCGATTTCTAGTCCCTTCTCTCCTCTTCCAATCTTCCTTCAAGGAGACGGAGAGAAAGGACTATTTAAGGCCAAACTAGTATTCCCTGTGGTCGTTCAATAAATGTTTCTTGAACATCTACTGTGTTCTAGTAGACACTGGAGATACAAAGATGAATGAGGTGTTGTGCATACCCTCAAGGAACCCATTTTAATATAATGATTCATTTATTAAACCAAGAGTAATAAGATACACAGAAATGAAAAGTTCTCCTTATAGATTATGAAATGACCACTACATCGACCACTATTCTCCCTTGCACCTGCAAAAATTATTACCTTAATATTCTTAGTTTTGTATATTTTAATTATACCTTAATTATATAGCCAGTCATTCAATAAACACAAAAATCTACATCCATTCAAGTTGAATTAATATCATTAAAATTTTAGGGTTTCTTTTTTCTTCTTTATTAATACCATATTAAATTTGCAGTTTAAAATAATTACTATAAAAATAGTATGAAAAAAGTTTATTATTATGACTTTTGAGCCATCTTTTAATGAACAAATACAAAGGATGTTTTTAAATGGGATGAATCAAGAACAAATTTTATCCCTTTGAAAAAATTTTCATTTTTAATTTACCACTGTGTGTTCATTAAACAGGGAATCGTTGTGGATCTGCACACAATTCCAAAAAGTGAATACCAGTGAAATATAGCACACGCAACAGTTGAGTGGTCTCTAAATTGTTATTACTATCATTTCAATTATTTATGCCGTAAACTGTATAATATAACAATAACATTAAAAGATAAACACAGACCTTAGCTCCCTGATGTGCTACTTCTTCCTCTGGATCATATTTACAATTAACCAGAAGTCAGAATTCCGGGTCTTATTGAGAAATATTTCATTTGCTTTTGGATTGTACCAGCTCCTTCTCTGAGCCTCCCTACTGTACTCCACATCTGATGAAACATTTATTTGAACAAACAAAATACATATGTACAAATAAATACAAATGTCAGGAGCTGACACACAAATGCAAACACATGTCTTTACCCATACCTACCATCTGACAGCATGACAGGCTAAAGAGCATTTTGAATGGAAACTACACATACAGCCTGTGAAATGAATGACCAGACAAAAGCGCTGTAATCAATTTAATGTCTTTAGAAAATACACTGTTCTTTAAAAGTGTGATAGTGTGATGACTCATACTGGCGGGACAGGTAACAAAGGAATGGATGCCTGAAACCCATGGCTGGTGTACAGCAACTTTAAATGGCTGCCCTACAGCCCCGTCACCTGACCCTGCCACTTAATTGTGTAGGAATTAAGGGTAAGTTTCTGAATCACCCTGCATGGGAAACCAATCATGGCTCAGCCACTTTGTTGGGCCATTAACAGTGCCTTGAACTCTATCTTTGTCCAAATGAAAGCACAAAGAAAATAGTTTTTCATCTGAAGAATCATCTTAAGATCCCCAAATGGAAAGTAAAGGCAGCGCTAAACCTCTTAAAGTGCAGTTTGGCAGCTCTAACGCAGGGTGTTAAGGTAAGGAGGTTATTTATGGCAAAGGAAGGAAGCAAGAGTGAAGGATCCCAAAGTGAGAGGTGGAAGGACAAAGAAAGGACTGGAAGCCAGCTTGTGATCGTCCCCCTGCCCCCTTAAAATGTGAAGGGAAAACAATTTTAATCAGGACCTAGGTGCCACGGTGACTCAAAGGCAAAACCTTCACTTTTAACTCAGTAATTGAGATTATTCAGGCAAAGTGTAGTTTTGTTCTGACAAACAAACGATGATTACCTCTGAAGGCCATTTAACTTTGCCTGCATGGCAGCAAGGAGCTGCGGTGGCGCAGTAGTTAAAGCATCCACTGCTAACTGATTGGTGGTTCTGAAACCATCGGTGGCTCCACAGGGGAGAGATGTGGCAATCTGCTTCCGAAGAGATTTACAGCCTTGGAAACCCTATGGGGTCGCTATGAGTCGGAATCGAGTTGATAGTAGTGGGTTTGGCTTTGGTTTTGGCAAGAAGATGGTAGTAAGATGTTTTCTCAGGGGTGTCTTTCCCCTCACCCTGCCTCGGCCCCTCTTCACCTCCCAGCCTTTTCTCTACAACTTGGGCTCAGGATGCACCTGCAGTGGCTTCAGATGGTGGGGGTTGGCTTTCTGCCTGCCACCTAGATTTTGGGAGCCACTTTTCGGACCAACCCTACGGGCTTCATTTTATTTTTCTTCCTTTGGATTTGAAGTGGAAAGAAGAATATGGAAAAAGTTCCATGTTCCCTTTTAGAAAATATTCTTCCTGGTTCTCCTGGGAAGAGGGTAACAGGTAAACCATGATAGGATGATTTTGTATTTACAGCCCCCACTCCCACCCCCACCCCCTCATCCCTGCCCCAGGAATGAATCCCCTCCCAGGTGCAGAATGGAGTGTGAAGGACTCTAGCCTGTGTCCCAGTCGGGGAGCCTGATCTTTCTAATTCCCAGTCAGCCCAACACTTTCTGCTGAACAGAGATCTAGATCCCAAGAGGAGGAAAACCGAGCTGCTTCTGAGGCAAATGATGACCCTAATCATTTTCAAAGGTATCATTTTCACCTCGGAAGGGACTTGAGGAGGCAACACGGCATACCATGAATATTTATGAGTGAACAGAGAAAGCTATTTCTTTCATGTATGTAGAGGAAAGGGCAGCTAAGAGCTGCACCTCCATAACCAAGTGACTCCGACCTGGGTGGGGAGGAAGGGTGGGAATGAAAAGAGAGAGGGGGCAGCCCGCCTGGTTCTCCCAGGAGGGGAGGCAGTGAAAACCCCTCCTTCAAACTCTGCCTTGGAGAAAGTTGGAGCCAGAAGAGGCCCCTTATGTCACCAAGTGTTTGTGTTGGGAGCACAACACAGAGGACACAAGAGCACGCTCAGGGGCCTTTGGTTACTAACCTGTTGCCCTCTGGTTGATTCTGACTCTTAGCAACCCTATAGGACAGAGTAGAACTGCCCCCAGAGAGTTTCCAAGGCTATAAATCTTTACAGAAGCAGACTGCCACATCTTTCTCCCATGGAGTGGCTGGTGGGTTCAAACCACTGACCTTTTGGTTTGCAGCTGAGTACTTAACCACTGTGCCACCGGGGGCTCCTTACCTGCTGCCCAATTTTGAATTTATTTAATTTTAAATACATCTTCTCTTGTAATTCAGGGGTAAATATCTGGAGGTAGGAAACTGGCCTCCGTAACCTGATGCTCTCCAAAGTGAGGTCTGCGGAGTGGAGATGATAACCTCTCCACTGGGCTCCTTTACTTGGCTGGGAAAACAGTTGTAATAAAACACAGGGGGAAATGGGTTTCTGTATTATAGCTATAGTCTGAGGTGGTATTTAATTAAACACATTTCTCCAGAGTAGTTGGGCCTGTGGTGGGAAAACCATGGGGCTGAGAAACTGGAGACTCACAGGTCCTAATCCAGCTGACTGGGACCTGGGGACCACTCCCTTGTCTGACCCCAATTAATCCTCAATTTTTTCTAAAAGTAGTGAATTGTTTTTACAAAGGGAATCTTGTAAAGAACTTTTATATGTAAAACCGATCAAAGCAGAGCTACCACGGTTGAAGAGGCTTGCGGGACACGGAGCCCTGGAGCTCCCTCCACTTCCCTCTCTCTATCCTCGTCTTCGGGGGCGCAGGTAGCCCTGAGTTGCATTTGGGGAATTCTAGGGTTCTCCAGTAACCCTGGTGGCATAGTGGTTAACAGCTATGGCTACTAACCAGAAGGTCAACAGTTTGAATCCACCAGCTGCTTCTTGAAAACCTTATGGGGCAGTTCTACTCTGTCTTATTAGGTCGCTACAAGTCAGAATCGACTTGATGGCAATGGGTTTTTTGGGGGCTCTTCAGAAAAGTTTGCAAACCACTGGATTAGATTATGTCTAAGATCCCTTTCAATTTTTAAATTTCATGATTTAAAATGTCTTCCTTTGGAAGTACTCAAATTGATAAATGACAAATTTGAGAGCAAGAGGAAAATGAGGGAGAAAGCCACCCTTATAAATTTGGGTCTCACAGGGCAGACATCCCAGGCTGGAAGAATGTCTCGGATGTTTCAGCAGTGTTCAGCATGCTGTGTCACTGTTTGTCTTGGCCTTTTCCATCTGTGTATAGCAGCGGCAGCCGGGTAAATGAATGTGCTTTGTTTCCTCAGCATCAAGACTGGGTCCCTCATATCCCCGCCCCCCGTGAGCAGCCAGAGGAGCGAGTAGGGTGTCACGGTGTTGCCAGGGACAGGCTGACAGTCGTACCAAATTAGGAAAAGGACTGATGGAGGATTCCTGGCCCAACTGCATCACCAACGCTCTGCCAGCAAAATCAGTCGCTGTGTGTGTAATCCTGTATAGCCTCTGATGGTATGTGCTCAGCCAGCAGTGCAGGAAAAAGGATAATCAAGCGGGACATGGTTCTTTAATAAGTGTAAAACTAAACATCATCAAAATGCTGCAACACAATACTAGGGGCTGGAAATGGTTAGTGTGGTGATTACAGAAAGGGCATCAGTATAGGATGTCATTTCTCCTGAAGATCCAAGAAAATGTCTAGCATTCGTTTTTATAAACAAAGCCATCGCACACTGGAGTTATTTTTTATTTCAAACATATAGCCATACCACCTTTATTTGGAACATGGGTGAGGGGATTGAATGGTATATAAATCTGGGACAAGACTCAGTACTGTACGTTACTCCTCAAAGGAGCAAAATGCAAGGCCCATTCTAAACAAATACAGGGCTATTCGGCTCTGAAGCATTGTTAATCTTTTCATTAAAAGGAACCATTATGCATTCCAAATCTGTCTTCCAAAGATCAGATCCAGATTTTCCAGCTAATGATACAATGGAGCCATTTCTACAAAAACCAGGAGAGAGATGCTAGACGACTATTGCAGACCAGATCGTTACAGTCAGAGGCCAATAGATTTGAGGGGGACACACCCACACACCCATCCACCCCCCCACCCCACATACACACAGAGGCGTGCAGAATGTAGGCCCTATGAGGAAAATACTAGAAGCAAAAGTGATTACTAGCCCATGATTAAGAGACAACATGAATCAAAGATCTCCTCTGGAGCCAAAGAGCCAACTACTCTTGCTGCTGCTGCTACACAGTAGAGCTTTGTGTGTGTGTGCGTGTGTGTGTTTCCTCTCAATTCTTGGCATCAGTGTAAGAACCACAGTTGTGGCTTGTGACTGTGCCTCAGCATGCCAATCTAGGGTGTTGCTGTTTAGAGTAGTTAGTCTATTGGGAACAAAAGGTATTTGATCTCTCTTCTCCTTAAACTCATGCTACCTAAATGTAACTTTGGCTTGGCTTTGTGGTGAGAAACATGCTGAACAGTTGGAATTGTCGGTCAAGCTTGAAATATATGGGTGCCAGTTCATTGTTGGCGACCACACTTTCCCTTGGGGTAAAAATCTTACAGACAAGAATGAGCCTACATTTCCAGATGCATGTTCCCTTGAAATAAGGTCCCTATGGGTGGAAGGTGCGGAAAACACTATGAAGGGGAGGCCTGTGTTATAAAAACTCATGGCCTGCTTTGTTTCTGCATTTCCTTCTCTCAGCTGAGTATGTGAAACCATGAGCAGTGGGAAAAGGAATAGAACATTTCTACTCATACAAATGTGTGGGGTGATAAGGAGGGAGAAGGGAAGCACATTGCTAATATATATTTTTTGGGCACAGGCAAATACTTTTTGACAAGTTCTAAGCATCACGTATAGAAATCCCCTGGCTGTTTTTGAATTGTGCCAGGGCATTCTCACACGCACTGATAAAAACAACATTTACCTTCTACCAAAACACCCTTGAGCGTTTCCTGCACCTTTGGGGCACACTGTATGAGTGGAAGGAATATGGAATTAAGGAGGAAATTCACTTCACTGGTGACCTCTGGAAGAACCTAATGGTGCGTGAACAAAGTGTTTCATCAATTTAGCACCTATCTCAAGAGAACAAGGAGACTTTATAGGCTATTTGTTATCAATCATTATGCAATGCATCATAATTTCTTTGAGGAACATTCGCTTCAGGTGACATGAGTAGGGAAAGGTGTTGTCCCAGGTTCAGTGGTAAACCAGTGGCAAAAAGTAAGTGGAAATACTGCTTTTGTGAATTATATATATATTGCATATAATATATAATACATATAATAGTGCTGAGCTTAAACTATAAGACCTTGCCTATAAACCAAACCAAACCCATTTATTATGGAGTAGAATTGCTCCATAGAGTTTTCTTGACTGTAATCTTTATGGAAACCGATCTCCAGGCCTTTCTTCCACGGTACCCTTGAGTGGGTTCGAACTGCCAACCTTTTGGTTAGCAGACAAGTGCAAACAGTTTGTACCACTCACTTTGCGTATAGCTATAGAGCACCAGATATGGAACTGAGTAGAGTAATTGGTGGGCCAGTTACCCATCAGATAAGCTTACACAGTAGTGGCAGTATGGCCCTATAAACATCCATCAGATAAGCATTTGATCCCCGGAAAACCACTGGGCTTACTCTGCAAATGCAGCTTCAAAATAAGCCTCCTAAACCTCTCTCCCTCCAACCAGATTTATGCTCTTTTCTCTATGGACATTCTGACACCAATACTGATCTTACTCTTATTGGGCAAAAATGATGCCTCCTGATCCAATTGCAGTGGAAAAGAGATGAATTTGTGTTATTATACCAGTCACAGTCCTGACAAGAAACAGATGGCATGCTCAATTTGAGTAATTGAGGAAAGTTTAATAAAGGGACTACTTACAAAGGTGCCTGTAGGTTGTAAGGAAACCACACAAGATAGCATCCCAGGGACATTAACAGCTGAGGTGAGCAGCTCTGGTCTGAACAGGTGAGGAGAAGGGTGGCTACTGGAACCTGAAGAGAGGTAGCTATGTGAAGAGAGCACTTGATAGCAGATGCAATCTTCAGTGGCGGGACATAGTGAGCCCTTGAGTGACACTAGGGAAGACACCAAGGAAGGAAGTGGTGGGAATAAATACTCTGACCTCACTCTTCTCCCTGCTTCTCATCTGCTGCTTGTGCTCCTCATTGGCCAAATCCAATAGGAAGCTGATGGTAAACCCAGACCAATGATGCAATTCATATAAGTTAGCCTCCTGTGATGGTTGATTTTATGTGTCAGCTTGGCTAGGCTGTGGTTCCCAGCGGTTTGGCCAAACACTAGATTAGTTGCTGTTCCATAATATAATCTAATGCAGTGTACTGTAATCATCTTCCATAATCTAATATAATGCAATCAATCAACATTTGTTGAAAGGGGAGTTATTTAGCATGTGGTCTGTCTTCAGAATATGAGTACATATTTGGGGGGAACTCACACTCTGTTGGCTCTGTACTCTTCCCATCATCTCACGTATGTATGGGTCTTGGACTTGCCAGCCCCCCACAATTCTGTGAGTCATCAGGAGTCTCCAGCTTGTTGCCTAACCTACAGATTTTGGATTTCCCAAATCTCACAACTGTGTGAGCCAATCCCTTGAAGTAAATCCCTCTCTCTCTATGTGTATATATATGTGTGTGTGTGTGTGTGCATGTGTATATGTCTCACTGGTTTTGTTTCTCTAGAGAACACTGACTAAGACACCTCCTGAGGCACAGAGTGAGGCAGAGAGGATAGAAAGTGGATCTAGACGGGCAAACAAATGCTATTCAGCATAGTTAGACCTGACTCCAAATCCCAGTTGTATCCAATTACTGTTGACCTTGGACACATTATTTAGTTTCTCTTAGCCCTCCCTCTGAGAAGACAGTCACTTGAATTTCATTCCTGCTCCACAGCCCCAGTCCCCAATCCAACTTCAATAAAAAGGAATTGTTAATGTTATGATTTTTCATAAACAGGATGACTTTAAATATTCATATTTATACTACTCACCAAATTGTTTTAACACAATAATGCACATTTATATTACATTTAAAAAATAATTTATTTTATTTTTGTTGTTGTTTTGAGAGTACATGCAGCAGAACATACACCAGTTCAACAATTTCTACATGTATGTACAATCAGTGACACTGATTACATTCTTTGAGTCGTGTAAACATTCTCACCCTCCTTTTCTGAGTTATTCCTCCACTGTTAACATAAACTTGCTGCCCCCTAAGGTTCCTATTTAATCTTTTGTGTTGCTGTTATCAGTTTGATCCCATATCTTAAAAGAGTGCAATGGTCAAGGCAGATATTCCTTACTAGTTAGGCCAAACTACTGTTTGATTTTAAAAAGACTTCAGGGGATATTTTTTATTTAAGTTTTAAGGTTTAGAGATTATCTTGGCAATAGTTTCAGGAGTTCATCAGCTTTGATGGCTCCAGAATGTCTGGATTCCATGAGAATTTGAAATTCTGTATATAACATTAAAAAAAAAATTTAGATTGTGTTTTAGGTGAAGGCTTACAACACAAATTAGTTTTTCATTCAAAAATTTGTATACAAATTGTTGTGTGACATTGGTTTTGATTGTATATTACACTTTAATAATTAATTATTTCATATTAGTTATTTATTGAGACTATAAATTTCTAGCAGCTTTATTGAAAATTGACATATAATAAACTGCACCTATTTAAAGTGTACAGTGTTTTAAGTTTTGACATACATAGATATCACCACATCACGAAATAAACATATCCATCAGTCTCAAAATTTCCCTTGTGCCTTGTAATCCCTCCCTGCCACCCTTCCTCATACTCCCTTCATGTTATCCATTGTTATGCTTTCTATCACTAAATATTAGGCTGCATTTATTAGAATTCTATAAAATATTATAAATATTTCAGGCTTTTTTTTTTTTTTTTTAACAACCTCAAAAAAATGTAAAATATTCTTAGATGAGGGGAAGAAGGCAAACCAAAACAAGCCAGGCTGGGTATGGCCCACACATAGTTTGTTGACCCCGATGTAGATTCATATTTAACAACTGGAGTCATTTTCCTTATGCATGAAGGTCTTCCTTAAACATTTCTTATAGTGCATGTCTGCTGGTGATGAATTCTTTCAGCTTTTATATGTCTGAAAAAGTCTGTATTTTGCCTTTATTTTTGCTGGATATATAGAACTCTAGGTTGGCAGTTTTTACTTTCAGTACTTTAAAGATATTGCCACACTATCTTCTTGCTTGCATTGTTTCTGACAAGAAACTGATATCATCCTTTCCTTTGTTCCACTGTACATAATGTGTCTTTATTCTTTATCTGCTTTTAAGATTTTGTCTTTATCATTCATTTGAACAATTTAGATTATGATGTACCTTGGCATACATAGTCTTCTTCATGTTTCTTGTGCTTGGGGTTTGTTAAGATTCTTTGATTTCTGGGTTTATAATTCCATCAAATTTGGAAAAATTTCAGCCATTATGTCTTCAAAGATTTTTTTCTGGCTCCTCTTCTCTCGTCTCTTCTTTGTGACTGTACTTACATGCATGCTATGCTACTTGAAGTTATCCCAAAGCCCACTGATGCTCTGTTTACTTTTTAAAAATTGTCTTTTCCCCCTGTGTTTTATTTTGGAGTCTTTCTATTGCTATGTCTTCAAGTTCGTTTAGCTTTTCTTCTGCAATGTGGAATCTGCTGTTAATCTCATCCAGTGTTTTTTTTTTTAAAATATTATACATTGTAGTTTTCCTTTCTAGAGCTTCTATCTTTTTAAATATATCTTTCATGCCTTTACTTAACTTTTTGAACATATGGAATACTGTTTTAATGTCCATGTCTTCTAATTCTAACATCTGTGTTGGTTCTGGATTTGTTTTGATTATCTTCTGATTATGGTTTGTATTTTCCTAAATCATTGCATGCCTTGTGGTGTTTCATAGGATGCCAAATATTGCAATTTATCTTGTTAGGTGCTGGATAAGGAGTCCTGGTGGCACAACAGTTAAGCACTCAACTGCTAACAGAAAGGTTGTTGGTTCAAACCCACCCAGCGGCTCTGTGGGAGAAAGACCTGGTGATCTGCTCCTCTAAAGATTACAGCCTAGAAAACTCTATGGGGGCACTTCTACTCTGTCACATGGGGTTGCTAAGGGTCTAAATCAACTGGATGGCACCTAACAACAACAACAACAACAGGTGCTGGATAGTTTGTCTTCCTATAAATAGTCTTGAATTTTGCTCTGGGATGCAGTTAAGTTAATTTTATTAGATGTAACCCAAGCAGTTCTCAGTGTAGACTTAATTATTCCCCACTCCTGAAACAAGATTTTTGTGTGTACTTTTCCCAGGGTCCCATGATTTTTTGATTTTTCCATTCTGGCTAATGGGAACAGGTACTATTCCATATTGTATGTGTACTGGCACTATTAACTCTAATTTTTTTCAGTGGTTGTTTCCCTGGTCTTGGCTTGTTTTCTCACATGTATGCACTGATCAGTCTTCTGGTAAATCTAAAAGGGACCCTCATCAGATCTCTAGATTTCTCTCTGTGTGCAGCTTTCTCCTCTTTGGCACTATTTCCTGTGAACTGTTACTGCCTTGGTCACCCCAGACTCTCAGCTTCATCTCTTCAAATCAAAGAGCTTTCTGAGCTCTCCCTAGGTTTTCCCACCCTATGCCACATCCTGGATGTTCTCTCAAGACACTAAGCTGGGGTAATCACTATGTCCACCTTGTTCGTTTACCATCACTCTGGATCGCTGTCCTTTATTGCCTGTTGTCCAATGTTTTGCAAACTGTTTTATGTTTATATATATATTTTGTCTATTTCTTGGATGTTTTAGACAGGCAGGATGACAAATTTGGTCCCTTTTACTCCCTCTTGACTGGAGCAGAAGTTTGGGACTAAGAATTTTTTGTTAGTCTCATCTTTTGCTTATGTAACTTGTGTTGTATAAGAAGCTATATTTGTAGAAAACATTTACAGAATAGTAACATCAACCTCTCATGTTAATTACTACAGTATTGTAGCTAAAACACCAGAAAATTTGACAAAATCAGTGACTATAAAAACACCAGCAGCAATGATAACTGTATATATATAAAAATGTATAATTTATGTATATATATGTAAATAAATGGAGCCCTGGTTGCTCAGTGGTTAAGAATTTGGCTGCTAACCAAAAGGTTGGCAGTTCAAATCCACCAGCCACTCATTGGAAACCCTATGGGACAGTTCTACTCTGTCCTATAGGGTTGCTATGAGTTGGAATTGACTTGATGGCAACGGGTTTTTTAAAAAATATATATAAATAAATATATGCACCTACTCCTCACTTATTGACTACCTCGTTATCTAACATTTTGCATTTATGACAAATAGTAAAAAATCAATTGTCCAATTATTTTGTGCTTTAATGACATATGTTTGGCATTGATGAAAGCCGAGGTACAAGGCAAGAGTAATGCTGGCTGTGATGGTTAAGGTTGTGTGTCAGCTTGGCTGGGCCATGATTCTCAGTAATTTGGCAGTTATGAAGTGATGTAATTTGGTGGTTATGTAATGATATAGTCATCCTCCATTTTGTGATCTGATGTGGTCATCCTCCATTTTCACATAATGCTGATTTTCACATAATGACCTGGTCTTTGGAACCTAACCATGTTGATAAGTGAAGAGTGGGTGCACATATATATATATATATGCACCCACTCCTCACTTATTTATATATGTATATATATACATATATATACATATGTATAAAATGTTGAGTCATTGTTGCATTTATGGAATTTAAAGAGGAAAACATATAAAAAATGATCTCATTTTAACGTATTTCTGTAATAAAGTTATGCTTTTTAGTAGATTTTAGAAGATACTTCTGAAAATAAGTTGTCATCCAAAATTATTGTCCCTCAATAATGTATACAAAACTATGTACAGTAGACAAGGTCACTTAAAAACCTACTAATAGCTTATACATAACACAAGAATTAATAGAAGAAAGCCTGCTAATAAATCAGAGCTATTTAAAAGAATAATGTTTGGACACTAAAAATTCAAAGATGCATTCTGGAACACAATGTAACTCCTATGAAGATAAATGGAAAATCAGAAGTTCAAAGTACTAATGAGAAAATACGGTGCTAATGGAGAAAATACAACAGCAAATTGAATTTTTTGGACACCTTGTTTTCAATACCCTTTCTCTGAAGTGTTTCATTCATCTCATCAAGTTTGGTCATGATATTTGCCTAGAAGAATAACAAAAATTCTAATTGGCAAATTTGGAAATGGAGTCCGGGAGAGTGTAGCCAAATAAGGGCACATGAGGTATTTGGTCGCTTTGCACCTAATGTATTTTCATTATATGGTTGTCGAATTTCTTCTTCCCATTGAGCCTTACCCCAGATTTAGTGGGTTTATCCCCAGGGTGTGACTAAATTGGAGCACTCTTCCTTGGGTGTGGTTTTCTTTCTCTGGAGGAACTTCAAAAGAAGCAGCCTGAGCCTGGGGTTAAATCCTTTGGTAACCATGACACCTTGGAACAAAGAGACTACTTCAGGCAGCTGTAACTTTTGAAAGAGAAAGAATTAACAGTTAATGTTATTGAAGAAGTGGTTAGCAAGACCGGTAACAATATTTTCGGCATCTTGGGTGAATACTCAGGATACTTTTTTTAGAAGATATTACAAATAGTAGGTGCTTTTAAAGCCTTCAGGTCTGGCCCCAGACAAAATTAATAGAGAGTTCACTATCATTAGTTGAGTAACTGTTAGTGTCAGGTACTGTACATCTCTTTATTTCATCTAATCTTCTGAATTTCTGTAAGGTGGATACCATTATTGTACTTTTTTGGAAAACAAAGTAAAGCTCAAGAAATTTAAGTGAGTTAACCCAATGAGTGCCAGAAGGGTAAATCCAAGCCAAAGTTCTCTGAGTCTAGTGCTCTTCTACTTCACCATGCTGCCTTGTCTTCCATATGTCTGATGGAGGCCTGTGATATGGTATATATTTTTTAAAGCTGCCATGGTTATTCTGATGTTTAGCAGGGCTTGAGGACAGTTTATTGCTGAGGACACTCACACCAAAGTGTAAGCTAAGGGATTTAATGTGTTAATTGTTCCAGGAATATAGGACAGTATTTATATTTCAAAAGGCAAACACTGTGAATTGGCAATGGTTAACATAAAGGAATTAATAATGATTAGTGAGTTTCATTCACTGAAGAGCTATTCCTGGGTGATACCCAAAGATCCTTACATTCCTCACATCATACAGAGAGGCAGCTTTCTCTACACCTTCCCTTTCTTCCCCTTCCCTGTCAATTTGCTCCACTCTTTAGCTATGGCTTCTCAAGCTCTATTTCTTAACTCACTATCAATTTTAAAAATTAATTTTAAATTTGACTTTAACAGAAAAAAAAATAAAATAAAAGAAATGGAAGGAATTGCTGAACCTCAGATAAGTATTGCTTCAGAACAAAATCTTAGTTCCTAAATATTCCCTTCAGGTTTTAACTTGTGAAAGGCATTAACATCTTGGAACTTTTTTTATTAGCTACATTTCTTAATGGACATCATTTAAGTTTTCAAGTAGCAAGCTTTCCTGGTTTTCTCTTCATGCTTGGAGTTTAGAAGTTCTAGCAGTGTGTGTCTAGACATATCTTCTAAGAAATGTCCAGGTTGGAACCAGCTCAGGGAAATGATCGTTAAAGGCAGAGAGTTTTCCCTGGAAGGTGACAGAAGAAGTCACGGAGATTTGAAGTGTAAGAAAGACTCTGCTGGCCGTTGCTAATTTAAAGATGGTGGGAGTTGCATGAGAACAAATGTCGGTGGGCTGGAGGAGCTGAGGGCAGCCCCTGGCTGACAGACAGCAAGGAAAGGGGACCTCAGAGCTACAGCTGCAATGATTTATATTCTGTTAACAACCTGAATGAACTTGAATGGGAAGACTTCCAGCCGTCCAACATCTTGATTCCTGCATTGTGAGACCCTGAGCAGAGAACCCAATTGAGCCATGCTGTACTTCTGACCCACAGAACTGCAAGCTAATAAGTAGGTGTTGTTTTAAGACACTAAGTCTGAGGTAATTTATTACACAATATAAAAAAAACTGATACAGAGCCCATGTTATTAACCCCTACAGTTACAGAAACCTCGCTTTCAGTAAGGCAAGGTAGGCATCTCACTCTCCTGATTTCCAGTTGCTCTAGCCTTCTAGTTGTTGGACGTATCTCATTCCTCTTCACTCAGGGCTGGTTTATATGCCTCTCCCTCTATCTGGAAATCTCCCCTGCCTCCAGCTCCAAATCCTATTCATCCTTCAGAATGGAGTTAAAACGCTGATGCCTCCAACTAGGCTGAATCCCCACCACATGCGCTCACAATATTCTCTATTTTGCTTTTTTGCCTCTTACATGTTTGTAAATATATTTGTGTGATTTCTTTTGATGAATGTCTCAGTTGCTCTCCCTTTTATTCTCAATCACAGCATCCTGTTCACAACCATCAAAACACTTCTCACATTTTAATTTTGTACTCAACTTTCCTCTCTATCATAGATTTTTTTCTAGTGAGACTCTGAGCTCACTGAGGACAGGGACCGAGTCCATGAATTCGCCATTGCATCCTCAGTGCTTAGTTCAATGCCAGCTTTAGCTGGCACTCGGCAACCATTTTAATCAATGAATGGGGAAACTGAGAACTATTCAGTTTCCATTTGGCTGATTCTAGTGTGTCGATGTATGGTGAAAGGATACAACCCTGATGCATACCTTCCCTGATTTTAAACCACTTAGTACCCCCTTATTCTGTTCTATGTACAAGTTCCACATGAGCACAATTAAGTGTTCTGGAATTCCCATTCTTCCCAATGTTATCCATAATTTGTAATAATCCCCATAGTTGAATGCCTTTGTGTAGTCAATAAAACACAGGTAAACATCTTTCTGGTATTCTCTGCTTTCAGCCAAGATCCATCTGACATCAGCAATGATATCCCTTGTTCCAAGTCCTCTTCTGAATCCGGCTTGAATTTCTGGCAGTTCCTTGTGGATGTATTGCTGCAACCATTTTTAAATTATCTTCAGCATAATTTTACTTGCATGTGATATTAATGATATTGTTTGATAATTTCCAAATTCTGTTGGATCACTTTTCTTTGGAATAGGCACACATATGGATCTCTGTGAGTTGGTTGGCCAGGTAGCTGTCTTCCAAACTTCTTGGCATAGAAGAGTGAGTGCTTTCAGTGTTGCATCAGTTTGTTGAAACATCTCCATTGGTATTCTGTCAATTCCTGGAGCCTTGTTTTTTGATAATGTCTTCAGGGAAGCTTGGACTTCTTCCTTCAATACCATCTATTCTTGATTATATGCTACCTCCTGAAATGGTTGAACATCAACCAATTCTTTTTGGTACAGTGATTGTGTATTCCTTCCATCTTCTTTTGATGCTTCCTGCATTGTTCAATATTTTGCCCAGAAACCTGTGGATACCTGTTGCCGTCGAGTTGGTATCAACCCATAGTGACCCTAGAGGACAGAGTAGAACTGCCCCAAAGGGTTTCCAAGGAGTGGCTGGTGGATTTGAACTGCCAACTTTTGCCCATAGAATCCTTCAATGTTGTAACTCGAGGCTTTAGTTTTTCCTTCAGTTCTTTCAGCTTAAGAAATGCCAAGAGTGTTCTTCCTTTTTGGTTTTCTAACTCCAGGGCTTTGTACATTTCATTATAATACTTTATCTTCTCGAGCTGCCCTTTGAAATCTTCTGTTCAGCTCTTTTACTTCATCATTTTTTCCATTCTCTGTAGGTACTCTACGTTTAACAACAAGTTTTGGAGTTGCTTCTGACATCCATTTTGGTGTTTTCTTTCTTTTCTGTCTTTTTAGTGAACTTTTGCTTTCTTCATGTATGATGTCCTTGATGTCATCCCACAACTCATCTGGTCTTTGGTCATTAGTGTTCAATATATCACATTTATTCTTGAGATGGTCTCTAAATTCAGGTAGGATATACTCAATGTTGTACTTTGACTCTCATCATACTTATTCAATCTGTATGCTGAGAAAATAATCCCAGAAGCTGGACTATTTGGAGAAGAATGCAGCATCAGGATTAGAGGAAGACTCATTAACAACTTGTGATATGCAGATGGCACAGCCTTGCTTGCTCAAAGCGAAGAGGTCTTGAAGCACTTACTGATAAAGATCAAGGACTACAGCCTTCAGTATGGATTACACCTCAACATAAAGTAGACAAAAATCCTGGACCAATAGGCAACATCACGATAAATGGAGAAAATATTGAAGTTGTCAGGGATTTCGTTTTACTTGGGTCCACAATCAACGCCCATAGAAGCAGCAATCAAGAAATCAAATGACTCATTGCATTGGGCAAATCTGCTGCAAAAGACCTCTTTAAAGTGTTCAGAAGCAAAGATGTCACTTTGAGGAATATGGTGCACCTGACTCAAGCCATGGTGTTTTCTATCACCTCATATGCATGTGAAAGCTGGACAATGAATAAGGAAGATAGAAGAAGAATTGGTGCCTTTGAATTGTGGTGTTGGCGAAGAATATTGAATATACCATGGACTTCCAGAAGAGTTAACAAATCTGTGTTGGAAGAAACAGCCAGAATGCTCCTTAGAAATGAGAATGGTGAGACTTTGTCTCACGTACTTTGGACATGTTATCAGCAGGGACCAATCCCTGGAGAAGGACATCATGCTCAGTAAAGTAGAGGGTCAGCATAAAAAAGGAAGTTCCTCAATGAGATGAATTGACACAGCAGCTCCAATAATGGGCTCAAACATAGCAACGATTGTGAGAATGGCGCAGGACCAGGCAGTGTTTCGTTCTGTTGTAGGTAGGGCAGCTACGAGTCGGAACTGACTCGATGGCACCTAACAGCAATGACGATGTGTCTATATATGTCTCTTTCTTATTTTTGCCAACTCTATTGTGGAACCATCTATGGATTTATTTGCTCATTCACTCTTTGCTATGAATTGTTTTTCTATCAATTTAAAAAACTGGAGTTATTATTTCATGGAAGTAATTTATGTATGATTAAAAAATAATCTGTAAGACTAATACTTTTTATAGGCATACCTTATTCAGCAGTAAAGAATGTATGGTTTTCAGCAATGGTGACATTAAGGTGAATTTTCATAAGGCAACTCTACCATAAAACAAGACTAAATGGGCACGCTAGCTCAGGGACAAGGACGAGAAGCAGGAGAGGACAGGAAAGCCGGTAATAGGGAACTCAGGGTTGAGAAGGAGAGAGTGTTGACATGTCGTGGGGTTGGAAACCAGTGTCACAAAACAATATGTGTATTGTTTAAAGAGAAATTAATTTGCTCTGTTAACCTTCATCTACAGTATAATAGTAAATAAATAAATAAATAAAGCAACTCTACCTCTCATTGATTTCTACTAGCAAATGATTGATGTGGTTCGCTAGAAATACCATATCATATTAATGGTAATAACAAAAATATTAATAATTATTAACTATGCTGAGATAAAAATAAGACAATAAAAATGAAACATGGAAAACACACAATTTATTTTTTCACATAAATGTTCATGCATAGAAAATTTGCAATTCTCTATCAAGCTGGCCTATTTTTTCAATCAATCTCAAAATACCTTGCCACGTACTGCTTTAAACCAAAGTAATTCTCAACATTTTCCTGTAATAAAAGTTTTTCCAGTCTCTTTTGCTCAACTTTGCTTAGTAATCTCTACACAGTTGGAGAATCTATTTATTCAGTCATGTAGTCAACAGACATTTATTGAGGCTCCACTTTTTGCCAAGCAGAGGAAGATAAGAGCACATCAAAAGGAACTGCTCACTTAACTTAGTCATAGTGACTCCTTCTGTGAAATGTACTCTGGGACCGTTAGCTGTCTCCCACCAAGCTAATGTCTCACAGTCATCAGGAAATTCACAGATTTATGAATATTGTTGTATTTCCACCATTAGTCCAATTTATGAAGTTTGGTGAGCTGGGCATTCTGGGAACAGTAGCAGCAATAACCAGATGTTGATCATAAGATAGTAGAATAAACCCTACACTCTTTCAGTTCAGGGGTGTTGTTTAGGCTATTTGTGGTTACAAAAAAACACGTAAATTATCTCGAACTGGTTTAAGCAAAAGGAGAGGGATTTATTAGAAATAATGTGGAGGTGGCTTTCAGAAACCAAAAGTAGAAGTACAGCTATGCCTTAGGAAGATTCTGGAACCAAGGCCTGGAAAGACTATCAGGACTTCTTTCTCCTCTGATCTCTGCTTCTTTCTGAGCATCTGTTTCATTCTCCTGTGACAACTTTCTCTACTTGTCAATCTTGTGATGGAGAAACGGCCCTACGCAGCTATCAGGTAACATGGTACAGGCAAGACTTTGAACCAGTTCATTCTGGTTTGTACCCTTGCTGAGAATTTGCATTTCTAACAAGTTCCCCAAGCCAAACCTGTTGCTGTTGAGTTGATTCTGACTCATAGCGACACTACAGGACAGAGTAGAACTGCTCCATAGGATTTCCAAGGAGCAGCTGGTGGATTCAAATTGCTGACCTTTTTCGTTAGCAGCTGAACTCAACCACTATGCCACCAGGGCTCCACTAGTAGAGCAGTGGTTCTCAAAATTTATTATACATAAGGATCACCTGGGGATCTTGTTAAAATGTAGATTCTGATTCAGTATATCTAGGATGGAAATGCAAATTCTCAGCAAGGGTTCTAATCAGAATGAACCAGTTTGAAGCCCTGGGTACAGGTCCAGTCACATGAGAATAGACTTACTGATTTTATCCTGTTATCTGTCTTGCCTTCCCAGGGAAGGACATTTGACTGGCTCAGCTTGGATCTATGGTTTACTTCCCATCTAGGGTCTACCTCCTGCTCAACCAACTGAGGTCCATGAGAAAGCCGAACAGCACATCATGGATGCCAGGGATAGAGCTGGAGTTTCTGGTGGGAAAGAAGTGAAGGAGGCTAAGCAGTCATACAATAGGTGTCAACTAGGGGACTCTAGGAGTTCTGAGTAAGAAATCCACAAATTCCATGGAGTGGGGGAGGAAGTCAGGGAGTGGCTTGTGCTTAGCAAGATACGCCTTGCTTAACATGCAGACATTGCTTATGACTTGTGCCGTGATAATCCTGATAGAGTGGGTGGGAACGACTGGGGATGGAAAAGGGGGAAGCGAAGGAGTGTTCAGAGTCCTAATGCAGTGGGCAGATTTGGCTGACTAGAAGCAATGAATCTGAGGTGTGGAGAATAAGGGTGGGAATGGAGAAAAGAGACACCAAAGGAACTCTGTAGTTCTAGTGTTTTTCCTAGGGTTTCTCTGTGCAGCTTAAGCTCAGCTGTTAACTGAAAGGTTAGCTGTTCAAATCCACCAGCTGCTATGTGGGAGAAAGGTGTGGCAGTCTGTTTCTATAAAGAGTACAGCCTTGGAAACCCTATGGGGCAGTTTCACTCTGTCCTATGGGGTCGTGACTTGATGGCGATGAGTTTTTCTTTTTTAGGTAGAGTACTCCTACATTTGAGTATTTTCATTTTAGATAGTAATTCAAAATAGTGTTTTGAGGTAAGTGTTTTTGTGTGTGTGAACATCAGTATAAAAGTGATATGTACTTCAAGGAATTCCTTCAAAAAATGTGAATTGACGACTATGATCAGAATACATCCTGTTTTTAATTTTCTATATGAACACTTTTTTTTAAATGGTTGTGATTTTCCCTGCCCTTCTTGTCCCTCTTGATTTTGGAGGAAACATCATTTCAGTGAATGTACATTCACTTTTATTCTTTTATTCACTTACATGAAACCTGTTAAGGGTATTTGCATCTTTTCTGACCTTTTCCCCAACCCCTTTCTAAGACACTGTAGGATGCTTTGGAAAGCGTTAAATTTGTATTTAGCTAGTGAGAATTACTATCTCAAGTGTATAGGGAGAAAAATGTAATTTTTAAGAAGTTCAGAATTTTTCATGTCTCTGTTACAAATCAGTAGAGGAACTGGAATTCGTGTGCATAATACATGAGAAAAAAATGTGAATTCTGAAGTATAGAACTGAAACAGCCACTAGGGCTTATATTCTACAAGGAAGTAAGCCCCCATCAACGTTCACGGTCACTTACTAAACTGAAAAATTACGGTTAACATTTATTCTCTCCAAAGAGAATGTATTAATGAAGTGCAAATTTATTGGTTTGAAACATTATCGGTCTGGAAATCTCCACACTCAAATGATATTTTTCATTTAATATATGATAATCATTCTAATATCACTTTAATTTTTCATTTTTAAATAGAGGCAATTGTACCATAAAAATTATATGTTCATGCTATTAAAAATGTTAAGAGTATACAAAAGTAGAAAGCAGAAGGGGGTAAAAAAAAATCCCTTGGAGTTCCACTCCCCAAAGACAGCGACTTCAACCCAGCAAGCCTGTCATTAAAAAACAACAACAACAAAAACCAAAGGGGGTTGTGATTTGCATCATCTGTGAATCACTTACTGCAAGAAACATTCCTTCAAGGAATTGCAAATTGCAGACTAGACCAGACTGCATTCTGTTTTCATATTCTACTTGACGATATGCTTATAGTTGCTCTTTTTTCAGTGGCTGCTATTCTCTCTGTTGTTCCTGTCCCTCTATTGATTTTGAAGGAAAAGTCCTTTAAAGAGTTAAGCAAATGCAAAGAAATGTTTGTAGAGTAAAATGCTACAGTATATTAGGATGTAGGGACAAGCTGTCTGTAAGAAACACTTATACCTTCCCTCACTGGTGGCCAAGATTTGATCCACAGAGCTGTCTGAACTGGCATGCAGAGCTCTGGAAGCTGGTTGAAGAAAAAAGCAAAGCCCTGCTACATGCATGCAAAAGTTGGATAATGAAAAAGGAAGATATAAGAAGAACTGATGCATTCGAACAGTGGTATTGGTGAAGAATATTGAATATACAGTAGACTGCCAAAAGAACGAACAGATCAGTCTTAGAAAAAATACAACCAGAATGTTCCTTAGAAGTGAGAATGATGAGACTTCAACTCACTTACTTTGGACATATCATCAGGAAGGACCAATTGTTAGAAAAGGACATCCTATTTGGTAAAGTAGAGAGCCAGTGAAAACGAGGCAAACCCTCAGTGAGATGGATTGACACAATGGCCATAACAATGAACTCAAACATATCAACCAGTTGCTACTGAGTCAATCCCAATTCATGGGGACTCCATGTATGTCCAAGTTGAACTGTGCTCCTTAGGGTTTTCAATGGCTGATGTTTTTGGGAAGTAGATTGCCAGACCTTTACTCTGAGGCACCTCTGGGTGGACTAGAGCCGCCAACCTTTTGGTTAACAGCTGAGCATGTTAACTATTTGTACCACCCAGGGACTCCCCAACATATCAACGATCATGAAAATGGCACAGGACCAGGCAGTGTTTTGTTCTGCTGTACATATGGAAACCCTGGTGGTGTAGTGATTAAGAGCTATGGCTGCTAACCAAAAGGTTGGCAGTTTGAATCCACCAGGTGCTCCTTGTGAACTCTATGGGGCAGTTCTAGTCTGTCCTATAGGGTTGCTATGAGTCGCAATTGACTCGACGGCAATGGGTTTGGTTTTGGGGTTTTTTTTTTTTTTTTTGTACATAAGGTTGCTAAGAGTTGGAGCAGACTCCAGGGCAGCTACCAACAATAACTACGGATTCCACGTCAAGTCAGCACATGTCTATGGAAAGCCTATATATAAAATTTCCCTATATTAGCTTATACTATAACTTAGGAGGAAAGCAGATAAAAATCAAGTCAAAGTTATTATTGTTATAGTGATTAGCGTATATATATATTTAAATCCAGCTTCTCTTTTTTTTTTGTTGGTTTGATAATAAAACCAAAACTCAGTCATTAACACAAAACATTAATAAAACACCTGGATACTTTCCCTTCCGATTCAAAGACATACCAAGACAGTGAACTTTGGATTTTGGCATGTCTGTACCCCTAAAGTAGCTGAACTACAGATTTTTAAAGTATCTTTTGGAAATAATTGACTGCAAGCTAGAGATTTTGTTGGCTAAATTTTGTCCCAAAGCCATTTTTCAAACTGCCGAGTTTGTAACTACCAAAAACAAAGAGTAATAAGCAAAGTGCTGATGACAGTATCATTTACAAGAGTGGTGTTTGGGGGCCTTTTAAACTACAGCACCAAACTGGGAATTAGGAATCCTGGGTTCTCTCACTGGTCTTGCCACTGTCTCCCTTTGTAACCTTGGGTGAGTCACTTGACCTTCTTTGCGGCTTTGCTCTCCATTGGTGCACTCAGACAGAGAGAGAATGTGGCTTTAAAATAATGAGATGGAAGGTCTGACAGAGGTGCAGACTATCACAGCCTTTCCAGGACTCTCTGGTTTTGCTTTTCATGAAGATTATTAACATTTGGCAAAGAGTCATTACTTGACAATTTATTATCCTCTTCAAATCCAGGTAGGTTAAAAGTTCAAACTTCTTATACCAAAAGTCAAGTCTCTTGTGCTTTATAGAAACCCCCAGATACCACCTGGTTTAAAAAAAAAAAAAGATCATGAATTTCATTCGAAAGCCTCTTTTCTGGCACATAGGTTCTGCATTATAATGAAATATTCCATTGAAACGTCTGCTCTGGCGCCGTGAACGGAGAGAAGTCTTGTGTTTGTATACTCTGTGAAGTTGAACGACAATTTCCAAACTACGTTAGGAGAGGCTGCCCTCTTTGGAGATGGGAAAATGGATAGCTCCAGAGGGAAAAGAAAACCGAGCGCTGAAAAGGTTTTGTTAATCTTTTACTGGTGAAACAGAGCTGGGAACACAGCAGCCTGTTGGCTGCAGGGAAGGCTGGAGCCAAAAGGCCCAGCCCACAGGAAATGAACGTTGTCCTCCTCAGTGAGGCTACTTAAGCAGAGAGAAAACATTTACAGTACTTGTAATTACGATGGTTTTCGGCACCTAAATTGTCATAAATCACATTTATAAGAGCCATCTTCGCACCAGTCAAATTCTGAAAGCTGCAAAATATATCCAGCTGGGGGGTAGTTTGAAACGGTGGTACATATGTTTGGAATAAATACATGTTATAATTATGGTTTTTAATACTGGGAGGTTTCTTATGAGGATTTATACTCACATACTGATGATAATGGAGTACATTGTGAACATAATAAAGTGGGGATGGGTGGTATTTGTTCCGGCATTTCTACAAAATACTGCCTCCAACTCTAAGGGATATGTTCCTATGTAAATCCCCATACATCCAGATAAAAATATACTTCTCAGTGTATTTCCTGGAGCAAACTACCCAGAGAGAAAATACCTGCATTTTCACAACCAGTTCATGGATCTTAAAACATAATTATGTCTTATTGCGTTGTTGATCCCAGAGCAGTATTTGAATTAAGAAGGAGTGCCAATAGAATTGGTAGAAAGTAAAAGAGCTCTATTTTATAGCCAAGAGCATGGTAGAGTGAAATCTAGTTTTAATAAAAGACTAGTCATAATAAGCAGATGAGTCTAACTGGTAATTAGAGTTTTTATTACATATGCAATACCCAACACCAAAGCCAGGCTTACCAAGCTGAAAACGAAGGGAGAGGTGGTGATGAATTCTATAGCTTGGCAGAGTCAGGGAGGAACCTGAATTGACTTTTTATACAGTTCTGATACCTTGGACCAGTGTATTTTGGGCTGTGAGGACCTGGTCTGAGATCTCTCTCTCTCCCTAATAATCTTTCAATCAGTCATTCACTCATTAACAAATATGTACTGAGCACCTCCTAGAGCCTGGAGACAGAAATATGAGTAAGATGGCCCCAGCCCTTGAGGAATCCCTGCCTTTGAGAGAAAGAAAGAAATAATTACAACATGTTATGCACTGAAAGAAGTGTAAATAATAATCTTTGTCTTGACCTGCACTTCCATTGTAAACACTGCAATAAATGACATACTATAGTGCGGTATGAGTCGGAATCGACTCGAAGGCAATGGGTTTGGTTTGGTTTTGGTTTATACTATGGTTGTTGCCGCTGGGTACTGATCAGAGGTTACAGCAGCTGAGGCAAGGAACTTGTTTAAAACTGTGTTTGGTCAGCGAAATCAGAATGATATCCTATAGCTCTTGGTCTTGCTTCATTTCCACAAGCATTTAAAAAATGTGGATCTCTGTTCACTGCTAATACATGTATTCCACAGGGTCCCTTTCCTATTTTCAAAGTTTGTGTCTTAGACTGGAAAATGTGATTAGACTGCTGAGTTAACTCTGGGAATGCATGTCCTCATTACAGGTAAAATAGGCAGTGATAAGGCACAATATCAGGGTTTTGCGCTCTTTCCGAGTACTTATTTGTTTTCATCCCTACACCCCTGCCATGTCAGAAAATTCTGTTGTAGAGTTTTCGTTCCAATAGCTTACAGTTTTCGTTTGTGATTAGCTGTAAATCATGTATCTCTTAGTTCAATTGAACGTCTTTAGAGCAGATTTTGACTGGAAATGAGCATAAGAAACGTATGTAAGAAGGAAGAAGAGGGTGATGCATGAGGGGACTCCAGATCGGAGGTTCTGGAGACAAGCCCCACCTTCACGGTTGGCTTGGAGGTGGCTTATGGGTGGGTACACACCCTGTTCAGGTTGCTAGGGCCAAGATGCATGCTGTGATGTTGATGACATGTCATCTCTTTAGGATGATAGAACATCTTCCTCCTTGTTTTTTAAGAAAATGTACAAAGGTATGTTTTGGAGTAGCACGTCTCTTCAACATTCATGAAAGAAATATTTGAGAATCAGTGTGTGTCTGGCACTGTGCTAGGAGCTGGAAATAAAATGATGAGAAAACCAGTCTGTGCTCTCATGATGTTTATAATTTAGTGGAGAATTTGTTGTTTTCAGGGCATTTTCTCAGGGCACAGGATTTAACATGCTGACAGGAACACCAGGGGATGGAGCAAATTCATTCCTAGGGTGCCTCCTTGAAGCATGGGGAAAGTGATGGACAAGGCTGAGCGAAAGGAAAATACCTGAGTTTTCCCAGCAGATGATATAGGAAGGAATGAAGAATCTAGAGGAATTGGCCATTCTAGAATGGATGAATTATGTGAGGCTAAAATACTTTCTAGAGGATTATGTTCTACGAAAGGGCCCAGAGGACACAGCACTCACCAACACCATTTGGAATGGGCTGGTGAGAAGGGCACAAGTGTCACCAAATGTTCAGTGGTGTCATGCGCCACTGGGAGACTCAGTACAGGCCCCTGGGATTCTGAAGCAAGAATCTGCAATGGCATGATAAATATGATAAACAGCTCCTGATGTGTTACTGTGCCCTGGTAGAGATGAAATACTTGACATTGGGCATTGATCGACTGTGCATTCAGAACTGTTTATTATTGGCTGTGCTCTATCAGACCCATCAAGTCATGAAATCAGATGGATCTGGTAGCCACAGTGCATCTTAAGATGGAAATGGTGCTGCCCAGATAAGCTACCTGGGAAGGTAGCCCAGATCACCTTATCATCACTATAGTTGCACCATTACTGCTCCCCTACTCACACCTATAACTATATTGGGTGTAGGGGTCCTGTACAACCAGCTGAAGGAGGAGGAAAAAGCCTAAGTTTGATTCACTGTGTAAGTGCAAGCTAAAAATGAATAGTGTCCTTGAAAGATAGCAGAGAGGGAAAATTTACCCGATGGATAGAGCTGCAATCAGTGGACCTATTCATCTAGGTGCAGTAAATGCCTATTAGATGTTCAGTGAATGAATGAATGAATGAATGAATGAACAAACACACAGAGCATAGGAGAAATTGGGCTCTACAGATCATTCAAGGTAATGGTTTTATTGGCAAGCCAAGAATCAAATTGTTATAGAAGTTGAACTTGCTGCAATTTCTAGTCTGTAGTAGTCAGAATACTTGAGTAAGACAGAAAGGAAAATTTTGTCCAACCTCTATTTTGTTAATTCCAGAAAGAGAGGACTCAGTCTGGACTATCAAAATGTTTTTTTGAATATGAAGGTTTTTCTGTTAGAATAAGGTATTCAATGAGGTCTTTCTCTACTTCATATAACCAAGTTGTGGCAAAAATAAAGGTGACATTGAAAGCCAGAGTAGGGAATATACTTTGTAGAAATCTACTTCCCTATAACTCAGAGCACATATTGAAGGCAACAGTTGAAAGGAGATGAGAGTAGGGCCTTTGACTTAAAAATCTACCTGCCTCAGAAATATTTTGCAAAGCGAGTGCAGGTGTGCAGAGCTAACGGCACATTTATCTCAACAACAACTGGAAAGGGCAATGTTGGTAAATAGGCACCATTTAAAACCAGTTTTCACTCAACATTAGTCAAATTCTACCCTCTTCTTTAAAAATAAATGCTGCTATAAGGAGAATATTAACGAATGTGATACTGTTGGATTCATTTGTAAGATTACACATGCGATAAAGGCAGAGAAGTCTGTTTTTAAATAAACCAAACCAAGAAAAAAATACATTCAGACTTACGTATGCCACGTCATAAATCAGCATGCTGATATCTTTTATGTACTTTACCCACATATTAGGATAAGGAATATGCTGTCAAGGTATACTAAATAAGAGTAAAGTAGCATTATAAAATGTCTTTGGTCCTATAATAAAAACTGGTGACATTTCTGGTTGGATTATTGGCATAGATTAAAAAAAAAAAAAAACAATCAGTGGTTAGAGTATCCCAAGCTCTTAGAGCAAACAACATTCCATAGGAAGCCAAGAAATATCATTTTAGTTGCAATATAATTTTCCAGCTGTTGCAAGTAGGCATACTTTGGCATATTTCAGAACTAGTGAAATGTAAGGAAATATTAACCAGCTGAGGGTTGAATCAGTTTTTATTTTTAACGGCTGGGAGACAAGATTTACAAGCCACTGTTTCTTATCTTATTTCACAGTACCTTTAATAAAGCCAATAACTTTGGTGTCATAAAATCCTAATGACTCTCTAAGATCCTTGGGACATGTGCATATGAAAATGACTCTCAAGGACCTGCACACATCTCTTTGTTTCTCATTTTGCTTGTGAGATCAAGAAAAGATAAAATGTAAGGGTTGGCTTCCATTTTGCTTGTCAAGTAAAAATCCCATCAAATGGGCAACAGCTGACCGTTAGCCAAAATCAGCTGCATGTCCAAACCGATCATTTTTGCAGAAAACAGCCCAAATTAGATCCATCTGAAAAATGGTCACATCTATTCACAACACAACCCCAATCAACAGAACCTTTGTCCATTTCATGGTGGCTGAGGATAACACCACGAACAGAGTGGAGCAAATCCCTTTGGCAGTTTGGTGAAGCCGCTGGGCCTCTTCTCAGAATAAGGTTTTAAATTTTCACCTCAAGCATCTTTAAAGCATTTTTTAAAAGAAAATGAAAGTATTACAAAGGAAATCAATTACTGAAGTATGTCTATCAAAAGATTAAAAAACAATTTTGTGAGATAGTAATAAACGTGCTTCCTTATTTCTTTTTGTGCTTCCTTATTAATGCATTAAATAACAAGGTCTAACAACAGGTGTAGTAACTATCATGATTTCAAAGCAGTTACGAGTATAAACAATATTTTGAAATATCTGCAATAACTGTGTTATGTTACGAAACTGATTTCTTTTAGTGTCAACATCATAGGTACAGTATATACTAATGTTGCTCACAGGAATTATTTAAGATACGCTACATTTTCATTTAGAGGTTTTAGTGAGAATAATGATGTAATAGTCTCTTTGTCCGAATTCACTGGTGTCTTGAATCCTAGCCCTGCTGTAGAGAATGGACCTAACACTTAAATTGTTTTCTCCCTGTCAGGCATGTGCTGGGTACTTACACGCATTTGCTCATGTCATCTCACAGCAACTCTGAGGTGGGCTTGACCTTGGCCCTATGTTACAGATGAGGAATCCGAAGTTCAAAGGTCCAAGGCCTGGGGTTCAATCCCAGGTATGACTGATCCCAAAGCATATGATCTTTTTGCTTTACTAGCCAATTCCCCAGTAGAAAATCTTCTTCTGATTAATAATCTTGGGCAAAAAGCTTTAACTCCTCTACAGCGATTACCTAGCTCTTTGTTTTATTAAAATGAAGCATGTGTGTTTTCTAAATAAGTCCAAAACCTCTGTGGGAGTAGGTGGAGTATAAATGACAAACTAGTCATGTGTTTATCAATGTTCTAACTAAACTGAGTTCAGGCTCATTTGTGGGCTACAGCATTTTATCTCCCTCTTCTCTAGTTCTAGTCCCTATGTTATCTAAATAGAAATGAAGTTTGGCATTTACTCTTCCCCTAAATGATGAACTTCATTGCATTATACTTTCAGTATATTCTCCTTTAATAACCAGTTCCCCATTTGTGAATTAAGTGGGCAGCTTGGCCCTAATAAGACCTCCACCTTCTCCAAGTCAAAAGGGAGTTAACAGCTGCAGCCTGATCCTCCCATAGTTTCCAACCTCAGCCTCGCCTGAGAGAAACAACGCTTCTTCTAGTAAGAGGTCATTCAGTCTCCCTGGGCTTATTACGAGGCTCCTCCTGATCAGAGGTTGCCAGTTCTCAACAGTGCCAAATTATGTGAGGTGGTTTTCCTTACTATGTACTGCTACTGTCCACCAGGGACGGAAATGACATCACTAAAATAATTCTATGTGGTAGTCTGGGTCTAACTCATGTTTAAGAGAAACATTTAGATACTTGGTGTATTTCAACTTCAGGATAGAACCCTTAGCAATTCCCAGATGGAATAGTTTATGTAATTTAGAGGAATCCTAAACATGATAAACGCATTTACACATGTCTTGATGTCAAGGCTAGAATTTATCCAATATCAGATCAGACAAGTTTAATAAACCACTTGTGTTATAAGGCATGATTCGTAGTAGGATGAATTATGTCCCTATCTGTGGCTCAATGTATATGTTCTATCATTTTGAATATTAAATGAAAAAAACATGTTTAAATAATGTGAAAGTTCTGATTTAAAGCAACAAATGCTAATAAAATCAAATTGAAATCTGAAAGACCTTCTGTAACTCATGTAGATTGCTTAGGAAAGGTATAATAGGGAAAGTATTAAAGATGGAGTCCTGGAATTTTCTTTAATAAGTCTGTTTAAAATCATATTGAGTATCCTAAAATTTTCAAAGGCAACTCCATTAAGTGCGAAAGTTTTAAATACTGACAATTGCAATATTTAGTTGACAGAATCTTTTTTCATAACTAATTTTCCATCCCTATTTTCCTGAAAATGTGTATTTCTAAAAGAGGGACCCTTTAGTGGCGTTTTAGTATGCCAGCTCTAGCAACATTCCTTACACTTAAAATCAGTTGTATTTTTGCTAAAGTTCTTGTAAGGAAAAAGGATTTAGAACAAATCTGATTGTATTTTCATATTGAAATAATAGCACAGTAGTTTGTTACATTGGTTGAGAACCTGAAGTCTAGCTTTTGTTATTTTGTTATTTTGTCAGTTGTTGACAATACAGACAGCAAAACATATGCCAATTCAACCATTTCTATATGTATAATTCAGTGGCATTGATTCCATTCTTCAGTTGTGCAGCAATTCTTACCCTCCTTTTCAGAGTTGTTCCTCCCCAATTAACATGAACTCACTGCCCCCTAAAGTTCCTATCTAATCTTTGGAGTTGCTGTTGTCAGTTTGATCCCATATCCAAAATCCACTGCCACTGAGTTGATTCCAACTCATAGCAACCCTATAGGACAGAGTAGAACTGCCCCATAGAGTTTCCAAGACCATAAATCTTTATGGAAGCAGACTGCCACATCTTTCTCCCACCGAACGTCTTGTGGGTTCAAACCGCCAACCTTTTGGTTAGCAGCCCAGTGCTTAACCATTGCACTACCAGGGCTTCCTTTGATCCCATAAAGATAGTTCTCAAAAAAGCATAATGTTCACGGTAGACTTTTTTTTTTTTTACTAGTTAAGCTAAACTGTTGTTTGGTTTGAAGCCCAGCTTCTTATAGAAATGACCTTAAGTGAAGCTTCTTCATTATACTAGATTTAACAAACCCAGGAGTTAAGGCAACACTTAATCAGAGCTAAAGACTTGACAGGAAAGAAAATCTTTCCTTGTGAAGGTTATCATAAAAGGAAGACTTGTGCCTCATTTTCTGGGTGGAAACTGAGGAGGGTGCCTGTCCCCCACCATTTGCAACAGTGAGAAAGTAAAGATCGGTCCTTTGAAGATATTTTGGGGAGACCCAAGATCATGTGATGACTTTTAAAGAAATGGATTCAGCAATATCAGCTTTGTTGCTCTTTTATTCCTATCACAAATGACTCTGTGACTAGCACAAGTATTTGGGCACGAAGGGTCAGTCCTTCCGCTGCGTTCAAAACAGTCTTTCTGCTTTTGTGGAACTGCCCCCTCAGCACGTGCGGCTTCATCCTGCATCACACCTTTAAAATGTACGAACCAACCCTTATCTGCATGGAATTTTTCATCCTTGATCCTACATCACAATGTTGTTTCACCATGTCAAAAACTTCGAAGCTTTGACCTGAGTAATAGCCAAACTCAAAGCTAAATTAGATCCTGACTTCATAAAATCTTAATTCTTTTCCATCTTAGTCTCAAATGTAGTAACTTTATCTGAATTAATGGACAGTAGCCATCACCTAACTACATTCAGTGATTTTAAGGAGCGGGTCTGTACTGTGAATACAGGTTTGCGGCAATGAGACTAATGTTTTACAGAAATAGCAGAATGAGTACTTATAGAAAGGAGTGTTGCCCTACAAAGTAATCCCTTTGGGAAGGCATATACTTAGTCCAAAAATGATGTTATTTCTCAAAACATTTTTGGATCTTTCCCTCTGGCCTTCAGGGAGAGTGTGCTGGTTGCAAAGGTAAACAAGTTGATTCCTTTATAGCCTAGCAGGTACAAGTCTCAGGCTGCAAAAATCGCTGTGCAAAAACATGTGGCTTTATTTTCTCTTAACTTAATTTCAATCTTATTCAACTCATGCTAACCTCAGTCAATCATTTATTCAGGCAGTTGGGGATTTTTTTCCACCCTTTTCTCCCTGGGTTTCCTTCTAAGTTCTGGGGCTTTGAGTCACACCCTGGTGCCCATGGGGAGGGGGCAATTGTTCATAGGTATCTATTTCTGCTGATATCCTGGAGATGGCTTTGTTCTCCTCTGGGCTCATTCTTGCAAGACTGCTAGGCTGCTTGGGGTTCCCTAGGCCTCTCTTTTGCACCCTTCTTGAAGCTGAAAGAAAGAGAAGCACGGGAAATATTTGGTTGTCCTCCTGTGATACTGTGGAACTCTGGGAAACTTGGTGGAGCTGTCTGCTCTGACATGCCCACTAGGGCCCGTGTCACTTTCCCACTGTTGTGAATGTTGGAGAGCAGGCACCCTCCTCAAGTTCCACTCAGGAAATGAGGCACAAGTGTTCCTTTCCTCAGATCTCAACGTATTTGTAGAATTCAACATTTCTTTGGGGCAGGAAAATCTTCCCACTTAGATCATCATACATCGTTTTTCTATTGCTGATAGCATTAATTTTATGCTCAAAGTCTTTCAGAGTTTTGACTTTTGGTCTTTCCAAGTCTTTCCTTTCAAACTTGTCTCTGCCATGTGTCTCAAGGTGTCATAGAGTAGTGGTTAGGAGCATGGGCTCTGGAGTCAAACTTGCTAGGTTTGAATCCTGGCTCCCCACACACTAGCTTTGGGATTCTCTGTGTGCCTCAGTATCCTCATTTGTACAAAAAGTGTTCATAATGCTTATCTCATAGGCTTGTTATGGAGATTAAGGAGTTAATATTCATAAAACACTTAGAACAGTGTCTGCACATAGTAAGCATTATAGATGATTAATTACATTTGAAAAATAAATACATAAACCTTGAAAGCAGAATCTTAGTTCTTTCTTTGCTTTGGTGCCTCATGCTGTCTGAATGGGAAGAAGGACAAAGGTAAGAGGAAAACTTGGAGAGGAATGAATAGAATAATGTTTCCAAATATTACCCAGTCACAGTCATCACAAAATCCTCTTTTTCTCTTTTTCTCTCTCTTTTCATCTGTCGTTTTTCCCCCCAATTTGCTTCATTTCCTTCTTTGCTCAGCTGAGTTCAACCGACTCAAGCTAGGAGTGGTACTAGACGAAGAAAAACCTATGGGGCCAGACTGAAGTTGGGAGTTTGAGGTCACCTCATGACATTGGTATCTGGACATGGCCTGACAGAGTCTTGTCCCTAAAAAATGTAAATGTCATGATTTTATAACGTAGGATGCACATACACTATTCAGGGCTACTTCTCTACCTAGCATGCAAGAACTGTTTGTGTAAGGAATATATTAATTTTTGATTTTTGAATTACATTTTTTACTAGAAGATTTATTTTCAGCAGAGCTGTGATGTGTGATTTATTTAAATAAACATTTATTATTGGCAATTACAAAATTGCTTACATTAGGAGCTTCAAGTTCATGAGATCTATTTGTCAAAAAAATTCCATTATCATGTATTTTATCTTGAGTCTGTGATTAATAATGGGGATTGAAAATCACAATCTTCTGTGTCCTCATCTTCTTTCTAACACTTTGTCTTGTTGGGGTCTTCAGTCTGTCACTTAATCCTTTTTGGACTCAGATTCCCCATCAGTGAAATGAAGCCATCAAAGATATTTGCCTCCTACAGAACTGTTGTGAAGATTAGTCAGTTAATGTCTGTAAAAATTCTTTAACCGTGGAAAGAGCTGTATCACTATGTACTATGAGAATGGGTACTGCCCACATTTTCCTTTTATAGGATGGCCAGTCTTAAAACATCCTTCAAATGAGCTTTGCAGATCAACACATTTAGTGTTTGTGCACTATAAGTGGCCTATTTGAGAACTCAGGGCATTCTGGTATATAGTTATAATGAGTCTTCTTCTTAAGAATTTTGTAGTGGTGTTACATAAACACAAATGCGTGTTATCTGGGTGGATGGGTTTCTGACAGTATTTGTAAGGAATAATGTGGCTCTGTGTAGGTCAACCATTTTCATTATTCATCTTCTATGTATGGATGTGTAGTACCATATTTTACCAGAACCTAAGAAGGAATTATTAATGTGAACTCTCTTGCTTCTTTTTTTTTTTTTTTCACAAGCAGGTGTAAGAATCTGCTATGACCAGCCAGTCCTGGAAATTCTGCTCAGTCTCTTATTTGCCCAGCATAGGAGGAATCACCCACTTTGATCTGCAGAGGCAGTCTGACCCTGACTGAGGTTTTTTTTACTTATGTAATGTTTTAAATTGTGGTAAAGATATGCACACCAAAACATTCACCTATTCAACGATTTCTACATGCATAATTCAGTCACATTGGTTAAATCCTTCAGGTTGTGCAATCATCATCGGTATCCTTTTCCAAATCATTCTACCACCATTAACATAAATTCAATGCCTCCTGAGCAAAAATTCCCCTTTCCCTCTCCTGCCCACCCCGGTAACCACTAATAGTCTTATTTTCTATATATTTGCTTATTTCATACAAGTGAGATCATATGAGTTTGTCCTTTTTTGACTGTCTTGTTTCACTCAGCATAATGCTTTCTAGATTCATCCATATGGTGGCATACATCAGAACTTCATTTCTCTTTAGGGTTGAGGAATATTCCATTGCATGTATGTAGGACATTTTGTTTACCCCGTCATCTGTTGGTGGACATTTGGGTTGTTTCTACCTTTTGGCTATTGTGAAAAGTGTTGCAATGAACATTGGTATACAAGTCTAACTTTTTTTTGAGTTTTTATAGGTACATGTGGGAAGAAAGGGAAAATAAAATGAAATATATTTTTAGGGCTTTGACTTAGGAAAAAATGGTATAGGTGACTATTCTTCTATTCACCCTGGAGTCATTTTTAAATAATAATATGGATGAAATCCTCTAAGACGAGTTTTGTACTTCATTGGGTCCTATGAAAGATGTTGCTAGATTTCAGTGGGCAGTGTACAAGAGTATCAATTTTCTAATTCCACAGAGCCTTTTGAGTATCCAGAGGGAGACTGAAATGACAAATAGCACAATATTTTCTCTAATTCCATTATTTTTTGCTTTTCTAGTTCACTCCATCAGAGCATGCCATGTAGCATGCACTCATCTACTAATCACCTCAAATTACATCAGGGAGGCAACAGGGGTACATCATATTTTAAAGTGATAAATGTCATTGGAATTGTCCAGTGTTCATTGGAAGGAAAGATTTCAATCAAAAGTCAGATAAGATCAGCAAGTGATCACAATATCTTGAGTCTAGAGACAAGAAAATCTGGATTAAAAAAAAAAAAGACTTAGCACCCACTTAACTGCTAAACACATTTTTTCAAGGCAGGTAAGAAGGATTTGGACTTTATAAATGAATAATAGCAGGATTGGAAAACCACTGCTCTACACCCTCTGGTTGGGTGTGCATGTTGAAATGGAGAATGAGGGAAAGGAAGACTAAGCAGCTTGGAATATAGGTACAGGGAAGGGATGGGGTAAGTGATATTTTTTCTAGATGACCAGTCAAGTAAGAATTACTTACTTGAAGGCGAGAGTCTGCAGGGTTCCAAACCCCAAAACTTGATATGTTTCTAGGAAATTTTGACTGTTAAGGGATAACTGTATGAAATCCCTCATCCAACTACAAACCTTGGAGATACTGGGAGAGAATATGGAGAGGAAGGGAAGAAGATTTGGAGTTCTTTCTGGGAGACAACTGGTCACCCCTCTGGATCCCCTTGCTCCTTTCCTTTCTGAATCTCCACTGTTCAGGAAAAAGACTTGGTTACAGAGAATCATGCATATTGTTAGACTTGACTTTTCCAGCTGACTCACCTACTTTCCCCACAAGTTTTTTTTTAAATCATTATTATTATTTGGGACAGATGCATGCAAATATCCTGGGATCTGTCAAAATGCAGCTAAAAAGTTACCTGCATATCTTAGCTTGAAAGAGCTTTTAACCAATTGCCATAGAGTCAGTTCTGACTCATGGTGAACTCGCGTGTGTCAGAATAGAACTGTGCTCCTTAGAATTTTCAAGGACTGGTTTTTTGGAAGTAGATCACCAGGGTTTTTGTCCCAGGCATCTCTGGGTGGACTCAAAACACCAACCTTTTGGTTAGCAGCTGAGTGCACTAACTGTTTGTACCACCCAGGGACCCCTGAAAGAATGTTTCGAGAACTAATATACCATTAATGTTCATAGTATTTCTTAAGCTTGGCCTTTGAAATGCTGATTCACATGCTGCTTGAAATAAGGACTTTAAACTTAAAAAAACCCATGCTGAACATGTGAAACTTGTATGAGTTTGATTTTGTTCATCTATCTCTTCTACAATATAAAGAATTTTTAGGTAAAATACTTACAATGAGGGAGATGTTTCCATTTTTGGCGAGACTTTCAGTAAAAGGATGTATTTCCTGCATCATTGCGCATATACGCATGTCAAATATACACACGTGTACGTAGTCACTGAAATCTGTAAGAACAACTCTGAGAACAGAGTAGTCTTCCCTTCAACATGGTTTCTATCAACTGCTATTTCCTTTTTAGAGTTCAGTCTACTCTTCTTACCTGAAGTTTTAAAAACATAAAATAAACAGAAGACCACACTCCTTGAAAAGAGTTACCTGACACTGATTGTTGTTGCTTTTGTGAAACATAAGTCTGTAGAAAAAAACAAAACAAAACAAAAACCTCTCCTCAAAACTCAATTCGAAAGAAAAGTCTCTGAGTTGGCTAAGAATTCGGTAAGCTCAGTGTCCTCCAGGACAGATGGAAACACGAGGCTTCAAATGTTTCTAGAGCTGGCCTGGGTCTTACAGTCAAATAAGTCTCTCAGAAGCAGAATAATTAGGAGCAAGGACTTTGAGAGCACAGTCACATCTTTTATCACTTAGAGGTAACTGTTCCTTTACAGAGCCATCCGTTTTCTTCTCTTTAACATGTATCTGACATTCATTAGGACAAGAAGGCTTAAATGTATTCCTGAATGAATAGTGGTTCAGAACTCAGAAAAGGAGACAGGCTCTCACAGAAATATGCTGATTGTTTAGTTGTAAAATAACTAGTCAAGGGAACAGGGACATACACTGTTCAGTCCAGCTCATAGCGTGTGGCTGCCAGCTCACCAAAAGAGATCACATATTTTGGCCCAGCACAGGACCAGACCACAGCCAGGGGAGGTAGGGGTAGTGCGGAGGGCATGCGGCTGAAACACACCCAGCTCCGTCTCTGCGGAGCTCAGTGGCAGGGTCCAGTGGACTCTGCAGGATGAAGAGTGTTCATTTGGTTCCAGCCAAACCACTCTACACTCCTCGGAGCCAGCCCGCTTCTGACCAAAGCGCTTCACACCCCTCCTTGTTGAGATGCTCTGCTCTCGCTGGAATCTCTTGGCTTAGCACCTCTCCGGCCCCTCCCAACTGGACCACTCCTGGGACGGCATGTGCTATGCATGGAATAACAAGGTTAACTGGACAAGGTTGAACAGCCCTATGACGGGAGTTCTTTCAAGCCACATGACAGACATGAAACAGGAGTTAGAAGGGCCACAACTGGAGGAGAATCAGATTGTTTTCAGCAGTTCCAATACTGCCCTGATTGCCTGCGATGACTTGAACCACCCTTTTTCTCCTCCTAAAGGTAGGAATATAGAATAAAAACCAGTTGCCACTGAGTCAACTCCAACTCATGGCGACCCCATGTGTGGCAGAGTAAAACTGCACTCCATAGGGTTTTCAACAGCTGATTTTTCCGAAGTAGATTGCCAGGCCTTTCTTCTCAGGCACCTCTGGGTAGACTTGAACCTCCAACCTTTTGGTTAGACTAGGAGTGCATTAACCCTTTGCACCACCCAGGGGGACCAGAGATACAGAAGGTAGACTATCACCCCTTAAATGTAGCAAAGGAGAACGGAGAATGACGTGCAGGTGCCGTCAGCTTGGAGGTGGTTTATCTCTAAATCTACCCCTCTGCAAACGTTTTTAGAAAACCTAAACTGCTCAGTCCAAAGGAAGCCTGAGGACGCATAAAGAAGTCTTGGAAATCCCCTGGAAAAATGTGTCAGGGAGAGTTTGATTTTGCGTTTGTTGTCAAAATTTTGGCTCAGCCAGTTCTGGCCCTTAAGACATTCCAGGCAGAAAGTAACAGCAGGTGATGAGAAAATGGCATTTCGTATATGACAAATCGTTGTGTGAAGGTAGAAAAAGGAGTGCAGGCAGAACTCAGGAAGTACTCAGGCCAGGGCAGTCGAGGGGGAGCCCCTGGTGGGGAGATGATTCTGGAGTTCTCAGCAAGCATAGGAAGGGAAACAGGAGAGCAGGTGGGCGTGTGAAAGCAAGTGAGTACAATCAACCTGTGGGCGAGATGCCTTGGAGGTGTGACTGAACACTTTGGCTACTGGAGGGCAAGGTGAGGCAGTCAGACAAGGTAAACAGACAGCAGGAAGTTATAGATGCTGTTGGAATGCGACCAGTCAAAGATTCTGCTAACAGTGAGAACCCAAGTGATCTGCAGGAGCTAGGAGCCAGAACCAGGTGTCAGGTCCAGATACAGGGAGTGGCTGAGGGTGAGCCCTACAGCAAGCAGTCTAACCACTGCAGACTTGAGGTAGTTTCTGGCAACAGAAGATCTTGATCCTGAGGCAACTTTCCCTCCAGCCAGGAACCCTCTTGTACAAGGTAAGACTAATACTTTTTTATACCGCCATGCAAGACAAATGATACATTATTCCCTATCACCTCTCACCTGGACTGTTGTGCCAACTTCTTACCTTGTCTTCCTGCGTTTGTCTTCCTTCCTGACAATCTTTTTACTCCTCCTACAGTTGCCAAAGCAGTTCTCCTAAAATGCAAGTCTGGTCGCATTTCCCCTTTACCTAAATCCTTCCTCTGGTTGCCTATTGTTCAAGCACAAAGTGTTTTGGTGAATACTAATTCTAAGAATACTAGTTCTCTGAGGTCATCAGCCAAAAAAGTATCAGTCGTCAAAATGTTGGGAACCCTGCAGGCTATATTCCCCAAGATTTTCAATAGATAAAAAGCATTTTAAAGGCTCTGAGAAGGTTTGCAATAATTTGTCAAATATTGATGTAATCTTACACTTTCCAAACTTTTTAACCATGGAGTACCTTCTCTCACTCTCTCTTTTTTTTTTCTTCCATGAAATCTTTTGACACTGATGGTAAATGCTTTGAGAAAATCTGATCTGGGGAAAATTTTTCATGTCAGTTAGTATGAAGTATGTAAGGCTGGTTTTGGTCTGCCCACTCCCCGTCTGCCTCTGCTGCTCATCTTCCATCCGTCCTGCTTTTGGATTTTATGCTTTGGCAAAACAAAGCTGACCATTGTTCTCATGTTAATCACTGTGTTTCAGACATCTATTCTTTTTAACCAAAATGTTCTCCTTCTAACTTCCCTAAACTCTGTAACTTATTCTTCAAAATCCTGCTCAGATATCTTCTTGGTAAGAAGCCCCCTCTTTGCTTTAAAACAGGGCAGACAAATTTTTAGAAAAAATAATACCTTTATTGAGATATTAGTATATTTACAGATATGTATAACCACCACCACCACAATAAATTTTAAAACAGTTTTATTACCTCAAAAATAAACTCTGTTCATTTTAGCTATCACCACCCCTTATCCCTTCATCCCTTCCAGTCCTGAGCAACCACTAATCTACTGTCTCTTTGTCTATTCTGGACAATTCATATATATGGGGTCATATAATATGTGGTCCTTTTTGATTGGTTTCTTTCACTTAGCATGTGTCTTAGGCTGCAATCCCTACAGAAGCAAAACCAGTAAAGTGTATAAATACGTATATGGAGAGAGATTTATATCAAGGAAACAGCTCACGCAATTGTAGAGGCTAGAATGTCCCAAGTCCGTGGATCAAGGTGGAGGCCTCTCCCAATTCACGCAGCTGCAGAAACTGGCGAGCCCTACCTAGATCAGCAGATCAGAGAGCAGTGCTCCCACTCACAGGCTGTGAAGGTTGACAAATTCCAAGATCGGCAGGCAAGTCTGCAAGGTTTCTCCTGATTCATGTAGCCACAGGGGCTGGTGAACCCAAGATCGGCCAGTCAGAGAGCAGAACTTCGCTGACAGGTTGTGAAAATCAATGAATCCCAAGTTCGGCAGATAAGCTAACAGCTCAAGTCCCAAGTATGGGAGGTGAGATGCCAGGAGGCAGCTGCGGGATCCAGCGTGAGCAAAAAGCCAGCAGTCTTCTTATATTCAGATACAGGCCACACCCCCAAGGAAACGCCCTTTCATCTGATTGGCTACTCACAGCATATTCAATCATGGGAATGGTCACATATAAACTATGAGAACCATGACCCAGCCAAGTTGACACACAATCTTAACCATCACAGCATGTCTTCAAAGTTCAAAATTCAATATATATTTTTTTCTGTAAGGGACCAGATAGTAAATATTTTAAGCTTTATTGGTCACATGATCTGTGTCACAAACCCTCAAATCTGCTGACTCCCCTGTGCTGGCAAAATCTTCAGCCGAATTTATTCGAGTAGTTCAGAGAAAACTGCATGTTCTGACATTTCCAGGGTGTTTGCATTATGTTGGTGTGGAACCATGTTCTTTTACATTTAAACCTTCCTAGGAAATGCCTTGGAGAAATTGGTTTTGAATCTGCTTTGTCCTTGACACTGAATGAGTGCCAGTTAATGAAAGTTTCACAACCACTGGTCATTGCCTCGAAGCTCTGGTGGTGCAGTGGTTAAGAGCTCGGCTGCTAACCAAAAGGTCAGCAGTTTGAGTCCACCAGCCGCTCCTCGGAAACCCTATAGGGCAGTTCTACTCTTTCCTGTAGGGTTGCTATGAGTTGGGGTTTGGTTTTTTTGGTTTTGTCATTGTCTCCGTGTAACTGGTTATTGCAGATGTATTTCCAACTATATGTTTCCCCCTCCCTCAATATGTACCAAAATTTGTTGAATGACATACTTAATTTTTTATTATTTGACAAAGTATTTGGTTGATTTAATCAATAAAGACAACCTATTTGAATTGAAATTTGGACTATTTCTTTTATTCTCGCTCCTTTTCTTCTTCCTCCTCTTCCTTCCTCTTAATAAGAAACTTTTTTCTTGATTGCATGATAGGTTCAGGGTGACAAGCCTGGACCTCAGTCAGGCTGATGGAACTGGGTTGGAGTCCTGGTTTCACTGCTCATTCTTTGTGAGAGTTTTGAGAAGTTCTCTTCTTACCTCATAGGTAAATTGGAAATAGCAATCCCACCTAACTCAGAGTTTCTTGTTATAATTAAATTAGATAATTTGCATGAAGCAAGTATCAGAGTGTCCACTGCAGAAAAAAGTATCTAATAAATGATAGCTCTTACCATCACCTCCCTCCTTCGTAAATTAAAAAACGTTACATATTTTTGCCAGTTCCAGAGTGCTAAGATCCTCTTAATTGTTTATGAAGTATGCATTTCATAATTTAAAATAAAAACTCCTAAAAAGTACACTATTCTTCTGAAACTTCCCAAACAATTAAGTAACCTTGCCAATGCGTAAATAAACAGAATAGGTCATCCCACAAATTTGGAATTGGATGCTCACCCTGGATCTGCACCATCTTATCGATCTTCCCTCTGTTAGATATAAAGTCTGGGAAGGAAACTGCTTTGTGGCCCAACAGTCTGGCCAGATACACACAACCTTAATGATCACAGTCCACCCCTTGTCAACGTGGCACCTGTACACATCTCCTTAAACCATACATAATCAGCGAATAGAGACAATTATAAAGTCATACTTGCACCTAACATGATACAACTAACACGCGCACAACTGAAAATGCCCTAGCCCTGTTTACATCTTTTAAGTGAAGAAAAAAAAAATATTTGATGCATTTCTTGCCGAGGCAGAAGTTAGTCTCAAGATGTGACATTTCCACGACCTGGAGGTGACAGCAATAAATGGATGTATTTGGTTAGGCAGAACATTAGGACAGAGATAGGGCAAATCTAACTAACAAAGCTTAAGACACTGCTTAAAGTTGTTATTTCGGACTCTTAGCATGCCAGTTAACTTCAAGAACTTTCTGTGAAAGGTGATGTAAAATTAGAGCCTCTTCTATAATGTTGATTTAGGAATCAGTCTGTAAAAAATATTGCCAAAGGTAAAATGTCTATTATAAGATGGCTAAGATACTATTAAGGAGCCCTGGTGGTGCAATAGTTAAGAGCTCGGCTGCTAACTGAAAAGTTGGCAATTCGAACCCACCCAGCAGCTCATCAGGAGAAAGACCTGGCAATATGCTTTTGTAAAGATTGCTGCCTAGAAAATCCTATGGGGCAGTTTTACTCTGTCACATGGGGTCACTATGAGTCAGAACAGACTCAATGGCATCCAACAATAACAACAAAGATACTATTATAAGGGAACAGTTTATATCTAAAGTGCTAAGGACTTATTAGCTGCTTAAAAAGAATCTCTACTTCTTTTTTCACAATTTGAAATGATTTAATGCTATTTATAATTTCAAAGTTTATATCTAAATCGGTGCCATATAGACTATATTAAATTTCATTTATTCCCCTGACCGTTATCATTACATTTTATTTTCTTTATTGCTTAACACTGAGTTTTTTTTTTTAATTTATTTTGTTTTTGTTGTTGTTGAGAATATACTCAGCAAAACATGTACCAGCTCAACAGTTTCAACATGTACAATTCAATGACATTGATTACATTCTTTGAGTAGTGCAATCATTCTTACCCTTCTTTTCTGAGTTGTTCCTCCTCCATTAACATAAACTCACTGTCCCCTAAGGTTCCTAAGTCTGCCTTGAGCATTATACTCTTTTTTAAGAATTGTCTATAGGGGATCAAATTGAGAAGCTCTACTTTTCTCAATTGATTTTTGAAAAATGAATCCCCAAGTGCAAAATAAAGTGAACTAGTACACTAGCAAGAGAGAAATGCAGTGAGTCCAATGACCCTATATAGGCCGCATTGCAAGACTGGTTGATGGGGGACCCATCAGAGGGTGAAACGGGGAGCTGGAAGAGAGATGGAGAGGATGTAAACTTGCCCTGGAATGGGAATGATGAGAAGGGCATGGCCAGGGGCTATTCCTGGGGCAAATAATAGGCAGGAATCTCTGACTAGTTAGATGCAGGAGATGAAATTCATGGGCCCTCTGACATTACAAGTTGACAGGAAAAAATGTAACTTGGTTAGGGTTCAGATGGGGGGCTGCAAATAATTTCATTGGATAGTCTTTGTTTGACTCTCAACCCTTTTGAAGGACAAGAAGTCTAACTCCAGAGGAATGTCCCGTCCTGTCCTAAAGTCACAGCTTTCTGTGTCCAGTTGGTATTTGGAAAATTGTGAATGTAAGTGAGGCAGAGGTTGATGGCTAGCCATGAAAGATTCAGGCTCCCCATCCATGGTATAGAATTATCACAGAAACCACATTGACCAACCCTCCTTGCTTTTAGATGGAGTCTTGAGTTCTGGCCAATAGAATGTGGGTGGAAATCATGTATATAATTTCTGGGCCTAGCCTATAAAATATTCCGCTGTATCCTGTGCTTTTTCTCTACCCCCTCTGCTGACTAGATTTGGGCTACCTCGGTGCCATTTGATGAAGGCAGCAGAGCTTCTATCGGCTTAAATCTCTGAGGGACTCTGTAGAACAGAAACTACCTCCTCCCCACACCAGAAAAAAAGCAAACCAGTTGCCATCCAGTTGATTCCAATTCATGGTGACTCCATGTGTGTCAGAGTAGAATGTGCTCCATAGGGTTTTCAATGGCTGATTTTTTGGAAGTAGATCGCCACGCTCTTCTTCCAAGGCACCTCTAGGGGGACTTGCAACTACAACCTTTCAGTTAGCAGCTGAGTGCCTCAACCCTTTGCACCACCCAGGGACTCCCATCCCCATACAAACACACAATACTACCACCAGAAAGTTCTATTACATGAAGCCATTGAGATTTTAGAGTTTATCTATTATGAGACACAGCATTTACTTGACAAGTACAAGCAGAAAATGTACACTGGTATAATAATTAAAGGGGTTCCACTGTATGAAGCAATTCTAAACAAGAACATGGAGTTCATTGAATCAGAAAATATAGGAAAGATACTACAGTTTGCAAATAAGCTATGATTTTCAGTTTCAAAAAATGCTACTCCCTTTACAAATAATTTATTTTTGGAAATAAGTTTTTATGTGTGCCACCGTCTATATTGTCAAATGAATCAACTGAAAAATTCAACTTCTTCCAGGAGTTTTAAAAAAAAAAACACCCAGAGGAGTAAAAGTAAAAAATAATAAACCAAACAAACACGAGCGATATATAAGCTTCATTGTTTAATAACAAATCACAAAATAAATCCATTTCCAGGGGAAAAATGCGAGGAACAAGCGAACTGAACGACATGAGAACATAAATAGCCAGATCAATTCTGTTGTTTAAGTAGGCCATTATTGGCAGGTTGATACGGAAAACCACTCAGTTTGGCTGACTACCCCCCAAAAGTCATGGTGAAACCCATTTGAACTTTTTAGTTTTCATTTTTTGTTTTGTCTTCACAAAGGGTTCAAACAGTGTAATTTTTGAGGGAAGGTTGTCCCAGGTGAGATCATATTTGTATCTTTATGACCAAAAACCAGAGCACAGAATTGTTCATAGATGTTCTAGGTAACATAAAAATCCAGTATGGTCATTAAGACAATTTATTCAGTTACAACATAAGCAGTGTGGTTTACTAGACCACGGTGGAGAAATAAAACTTTGAAAGGTCAATTAAAGAGCAGGGTTCCTAAGATATCCATTATTATGATGACAGAAAAAATTTCCATCATTTTTCAGGATTGAAGCACTATGATGTGGTAGTTAAGAGGATACACATGTTCTGTTCATTAAAAGACACCGTTACCAAGAGTGAAAGGCACAACAGTGATAGATGATAATTGTAATATAGGTATATTTCTGACAAAGGATTATATTCAGAATACATAGGCTCCTAAAAAGCAGTAAGTGAAAGATGAACAACCCAATAGAAAAATGGGCAAAAGATTTGATCAAGTACTCAAATACATGTTGAACAACAAATTAGTTGTCAAAGAAATGCAGATTAAAACTATAATGAGACACCCTTATACATTTAGCAAAATTGCCAAAAATACGAAGCCGGACAATACCACGTGTTGTCGGGAAGGATGTGGCGTAACTAGAACTCTCAGCCCTGCTGGTGGGAGCGTATATTAGTTACAAATATGTTGGAAAATGTTTGATGGTTTCTAATAATGCCAAATACACACATACCCTATGACCCAGTAATTGCATCTCAAGATATATATTGTATACCAACAGAAAAGTGTACATATATGCACCAAAATACATAAATAAGAATCATCACAGTAGCATTCTTTTTAATAGCCCCTGATTGGAAATTATTCATATCTCCCTCAATAATAAAATGAATAAATACATTGTGGTATAACTATATATTAGAATACTTACAACAATAAATAAATAAACTATGGTACATACACCCAGTGGAGTATTATGCAATGATAAAGAACAATGATGAATCTGTGAGGTATCTAATAACATGGATCAAACTGGAGGACATTATGCTGAGTGAAATAAGTCAGTCACAAAAGGACAAATATTGTATGAGACCTCTACTGTAAAAACTCATGAAAAAGTTTACGCACAAAAACAATCTTTGTTGGTTACCAGGGATGGAAGGGGTGGTGGTGGGGAGTGCAGAAACTAAATAGACAATAGATAAGCGGTAACTTCAGTGAAGGGTAAAACAGTATGCAATAATGGGGAAGCCAGCACAACTTGTACAAGGAAAGGTCATGGAAGCTCCACAGACACCTCCAAACTCCCTGAGGGACTGAATTGCTGGGTAGAGGGCTGTGGGGACCATGGTCTAGCAGAACATCTAGCTCAACTGATAACAGTTTATAAAGACAATGTTCTACATTTTACCTTGGTGAATAGCATCCGGGGTCCTAAAAGCCTGTAAGCAGCCATCTAAGATATTCCACTGGTCTCACCCCTTCAGGAGCAAGGGAGAATGAAGAGAACAGGATACAAGGAAAAGATTAGTCCAACGGACTAATGGACCAACCTACCATGGCCTCCACCAGACTGAGTCCAGTACAACTAGATGGTGCCCGGCTACCACCACTGACTTCTCTGACTGGGATCACAACAGAGGGCCCCGGACAGAGCTGGAGAAGGATGTAGAACAAAATTCTAACTCACAAAAAGAAGACCAGATTTACTGGCCTGACAGACTGGAGAAACCCCGAGAGTATGGCCCCTGGACACCCTTTTAGCTCAGTGATGAAGTCACTCCTGAGGTTCACCATTCAGCCGGGGATTGGACAGCCCCATAAAACAGAATGGGACTAATGAGGTACAGCAGTCCAGGAACAAGGACTAGAAGGCAGGAGGGGACAGGAAAGCTGGTGATAGGGAACCCAAGGCTGAGAGGGGACAGTGTTGACATGTCGTGGGGTTGTTAACCACTGTCATAGGACAGTATGTGTACTAACTGTTTAACGAGAAGATATTTCTTCCGTAAACCTTCATCTAAGGTACAAAAAAAAAAAAAAAAGAATTATCTATGTGAGATCAAATTGACAACAGCAACTCAAAAGGTTTGCTGGGAAGCCTAGGGGGCAGTGAGCTGAGGATAATGGAATAATTTGGAAAAGGAATTACAACTGGAAGAATGTAATCAATGTCACTGAATTGTACATGTTAAAACTTTTGAAATGTGTAACTTTGGCTATGTATCTTTTCACAAAAAAAAAAAAAAAGTCCTCCAAAGTTGAGAAGGGAGAGTGTTGACATGCCATGGGGTTGTTAACCAATGTCATAAAACAATATGTATACTGACTGTTTAATGAGAAACTATTTGTTCTGTAAACCTTCATCTAAAGGACAATAAAAAAATAAAAAATAAATAAAATAAAAAGAACTACTATATCCGATGACATGGATGACTTTTACAATCCTAATGTTGAATGAAAAGAAGCCAGACCCAAAAGAGAAAATACTGTATCATTCCATTTATATGAAGTTCATAAAGATATTATTTACCACTGGGAGGGTAGTAATAACCAGCAAGATGGGCAAAGGAGGCTTCAAGGGTGCTAGTCATGCTCATTTCTTGATTTTGGCGGTGTTGCACATGTGGGTTTACTTTATGAAAGTTCGCTGAGCTGCTCACTGATGATTTCTGTGGTTTTCTGCATGTTACACTTCAGTACAAGGTTTACTAGCAAAGGAAGAAAGTGCATGAACTCTAATGTCAAATGACCGATTTCTTATTGCAGGTTTGCTCCTTACTAGTCAAAGTCTTTGGTAAAGTTACTTAACCTTTCTTTGTCTCTGGTTACTCATCTGTAAAATGGGGATTATACTATTACCTTCCTCATAGACCCTTAGGCGGAGAAATATGGCCATGCACGCACAGCTCGTGGAGCAGTGCTGGGCACATGCTTTGCGTTCAATAAATGTCAGCTGTTGTCATTGTTATCATTAACTCTCGGAAAGACCAACTGGTAAATATTATCTTACGATGTGACTTGATCCAAGATAAAAATAATTATCATAACACAGAAAACCATCTGATATTTTTATTTGTCTTTATTATTTTTTGACTGCTTGACCTTCAAACTAGGAAGTTTCTTAGAAAAAACAACATGGACAACTCTCAAAGCAAAAGGAAAATTCATTTGAAAACCATGGTGTAGGCCCAACTAATATAAATATTATTGCTACAAAGGACATCTGTAAGTAGGTAAAGTGCTTGAGAAGAAAAAAAAAATGATCAGGTTTCAATTATGTGAGGCAAGAATTCTTTATTTTATAAGGGTCAGTAATACAATGCTCACACCTCAAGATGAAAGGAATTAGTCCATTTATCCTTGTATGAAATGAGGCATGGTTTTTTTTTTTTTACAGTGTGGATTTTTAAAAATTCATTAATAACATTTAAAAATTTTACCCTTCTGGTATACTAGGTTTTCTACTTTAGTATATAATCTAATATATAATATGGTCTTAGCTATACTTTTGCCTTAATACTGTATCTCATCTATGCACAAATTCATCCTGTGTTTGCTTTATATCCAAAATTAGGTCAGAAAATTCAATCCCCAACTACCAATATTAGGTCAGGAAATTCAAACCAGAACTTGGCCCATTATCAACACTGGTACTCAGTTTAGTACTTTTAACTAGCAGAACCAACCATAGAGCTCTGGAAATACAGCTGTCCATATCAAAAGTAGGAAATCCAGCTTTACGCATTCACACTACCAACCAACACGTTACATCAATTCCAACTCATAGTGATCCTATAGGACAGAGCAGAACTGCCCCATAGGGTTTCCAAGGAGCAGCTGGTGGACTCAAACTGCTGACCTTTTGGTTAGCAGCTGTTAACTGTTAACCACTGCACTATCAGGGCTCCTGCATTCACACTAGCCATGATAATCTTAGAGTAGACAAACCTTTTAGGCTTTCTGAAGTTCCATCTTCCATCATTTGTGCTGTGTGATAACTGTGTTACCGTCAAGAGAACCTATTGCTATTATTTTTCTTTTCCAATCGATTCTCATTTTCTAAGCTGAAAACCTGAAGAGGGAGGCGTTGTGTCTGTCTTGTTAATTATATTACCAGTGTTTAGAACAGTATCTGGAACATAACAAGTGTTGAAAGAATATTTGTTGTATACATAAATGAGTCTGAGAACTTGAATAATTGGGCCAAAACTCTCAAACAGTATATGCCTGAAAAATAATCAATTAAAAATATAAAAGGAAAACAATTAGGATCTTGAGTTATTAAGATTGATTCATATGGTGTGGGGCTTTAATTGTACGAGAAACAAGCAAATTACTTCAAACGGTTCACTGATGTGGGATTTTCTTCATACACCGATCTCTTTAACATGACTCAAATGAGAGTCTTGATGTGAAACCATTTGCCAAAGATGACCTTGGCTTACCATAGAGAAGAACCAAGGGCTCTAGGGCTTCACAAAGAATAATTCTCTGAAGTGAGGATGAGCAGGGAGAGGCCAGGACCTCCTCAGCGAGGCTGCTTCAGAACCACACGTCACCACAGCAGGAAAATGTAGGCATGCATGTAGAACAATGTTCTGAACAAGGGTATAAGAAGAGGGTTTTCTGGTAAAATTAGAATGTCTTGATCATCTTAAGTTTGGGATATTTTGTTTAATCAAGACTTTCTTGTATTTGACATTGAAAAATGGTTTTGGAATTATATTATGATATAGGTGATTCTGATGCCCAGATTCCTAGTTTTCCAACACAATAAGCTTGCTAGCGCCTCCCTTCCCTTTCCCCATTTCCCACTTCGTTTTCGAAAGCGAATGAAGCATTTTTGACAAATACGCAAAAATTTAGTTCAAAGTAATGGCGCCTCTTTAAATTTGTTGACAGATAACTTTTTTTAAATTTATTTTTAATTTATTTATTTTTATTGTACTTCAGGTGAAGGTTTACAGAACAAATAGTTTCTCATTAAACAGTCAGTACACATATTGTTTTATGACATTGGTTAACAGCCCCACAACATGTCAACCCTCTTCCTTCTCAACCTGTTTTTTTTTTTTGGTGAAAATATACACAGCCAAAGATACATCATTTTAAAAATTTCTGCGTGCACAGTTCAGTGACATCGATTACGTTCTTCCAGTTGTGCTGCTATTCTCACTTTAGATGAAGGTTTACAGAACAAAATAGTTTCTCATTAAACAGTTGGTACACATGTTGCCCTATGACAATGGTTAACAACCCCACTACATGTCAACACTGTCCTTACTCAACCTTGGGTTCCCTATCACCAGCTTTCCTGTCCCCTTCTGCCTTCTAGTCCTTGTCCCTGGACTGCTGTGACGTATTAGTCCAGTTTTGGTTTTAGGGGGCTGTCCAATTCCTGGCTGAACGGTAAACCCTCGGAAGTGACTTCACCACTGAGCTAAAAGGGTGTCTGGGGGCCATACTCTCGGGGTTTCTCCAGTCTCTTTCAGGCCAGTAAGTCTGGTCTTTTTTTTGAGACACATAACTTTTTTATGGCAAGTTAGAACAATAGAACTGTGTTATCTAACAATTAAAATTTAAAAATAAATTTCTCAAATCATAAACGTAGTGCATACTTTTTTTTTTTTAAACAATTCTAATAATACAGAGGTGGGTAAAGAAATCTTAATAATTTCTCTTACACTTCTCTCATTCATCCACCTGAGATAGAGACATAAGGAGCCCTGGCAGCACGATGGTTAAAGCACTTGGCTGTGAACCAAAAGGTGGACAGTTTGAACCCCGCAGTGGCTCCGCGGGAGAAAGATGTGGCAGTCTGCTTCCTTAAAAATTACAGCCTTGGAAACCCTATGGGGCAGTTCTACTCTGTTCTATAGGGTTGCTATAAGTCGGAATCGACTCGATGAGACTAAGTTTGGGAGATAAACAAAGTTAACTCTTTAGCATGTATACATCCTTCTATATATTTCTCTGTGCTTATAGAAAATTGTTTATTGACTACATAGGAGTTTTCCTATTTTTTAAGAAAATGAGATAACCCTATTTACATTTCTCCACAACTTTATGTATTTGCTTAATATAACATAGAAATATGTCCAGGTCGATATGTAAAACTATAACTTAGTCTTATAATAGCTACATAATACTACGTAGTATGGAAATAACCATGATTTATTCAACCGTTCCCCGATTAGCAGACATCCAGGCTGATTTCAGATTTTGCGCACTGCTGATGATGCTGTAATAAACCTGCACATGTGCACCGCACACACATGCAACCTCATATGTTAATGCTTTCACTTCTGCAAGATAGATTCCCAACGCCACATTGCTGGATCAAAGGCTAGGTGCGTTTTGAACTTAATGGATGGTGCCAGATTACTTTGCAAAAAGGTTGTAACAGTCTACATGCCCATCAACAATTCATAAAAGTGTTACTAATCATTGAAGGGCAAAAAAATACCTCATTATTATTCATTTTTAAAATTTTGAAATATACCATACATTCAAAAGAGAATTTATGATACATATGTATCATTAAAAAAAAACAACTGTGTGTCCAGCACCCGACTTGATAAATAGTTCATTACTAATACTTTAAAATCCCAAATGTGGTTCAGCACCAGACTCCATCCTGTCCAGTAGAGGTAATGCTACTCTGATTTGTTTGTTTTCTATTCTCTTGTACTTCCTCATAATTTGACCACATGTGTATGTATCCGTACACAATATACTGTTTAATTTCCCATCGTTTTGAATTTTATATACACGGAATACTTTTATATGCATTGTATGCATTGCTTATTCTACTCAACTTTATGTTTGTGATATTCATTCATGTTGATGTGTGTAAGTATATTTCATTGCTTTTTACTGTTTTAGTCCATTGTTTGAATAAACCACAATGTATTTCTCCTTTCTCAAATCAGTGGACATTTTGGATGTTTGTACATTTTTGCCATTAAAAACAATGGCACCAAGAACCTTCTTGCCCATGTTTCCTGATGCACACGTGTACGAATTTTTCTACAGCAACAGTTTTCAAACTTTTTGGTTTTAGGACCCCTTTACACTTTTAAATTTTATTGTGTACTCCAAAGAACTTTTGTTTATGTCAGTTATATGTATAGTGATTTATTGTATTAGAAATTTAAAAAATATTATTTACATATTAAGTGTAAACATAAATATATTTTTAAAAAATCTGTATTTTCCAAAATAAAAAGAACTCGCTAGAACATTGTTGTAAATCTCTTTTATGTCAAGCCTGGTTGAAGACAGCTGGATTCTCTTCTCTGCTTCTGCATCAATCTTTTGCTATGTATCATTTTGGTTTAAGTATATGAAGAAAATCTGATCTCACCCAGCCATGAAGTTAGAAAAAGGACGATAACATTAATAGCCTTTCTGATATTTGTGGATCTTCTTGTTTGACAGTATACCGAAACTTGACAAGTGGGAGATTCTTAAAAGCTAGTTGCATTTTGTTGTTGTTAGTTGCCGTTGAGTTGATTCTGACTCATGGCGACCCCATGTGTGCAGAGTAGAACTCCTCCATAGAGTTATCAAGGCTGCGACCTTTTGAAGCAGATCGCCAGGCCTATTGTCCAACATGCCTCCGAGTGGGTTTGAACTGCCAATCTTTGGGCTAATAGTTGAGCTCTTAACTGTTTATGTCACCTAGGGACTTCAGTTGCATATAGAATCTAAAATCATATAATAAACATTTGATACTCTTTTACATTAAAATCCATTGGTCTGTCATATGCTTTGAATGGATAGTTTACCCATGCATGATTTTGTAACATCATACAGTGGTCAAAATACTGGTTCACTGGGGAGTCATGCAGGTCTCCTAAAAGTTGACATATGCATTATATGACATTTAAAAATTACATTCATTAACATCACTTCCAATCTCATCAGTAGGGCTGAGTCCAGGGTGAGGTAATTGAGGCACTGGGGTGCAGAATTTAAGGAGGCACTCGCATTTAGGGCCATGCAAGTGCCAACCCTGTATTTGTATGACCCTGAGAATGAGTACCTCCTTAAGAGTGAGCTGCCTCACTGAGAGTACCTCCGTAAATTTTGTGCCCTAGAAACCTCACTTGCCTCATCCTAATACTGGCCCTGATCATCAGAAAAGTCTGTAAGTATTGAGAAGCCATCAAAGTCACAGTGGCAGACCAATATTTCCAAAATTCTACAAATTCTTGAAGGCTGGAGTCTTATCATTGGCGACCAATACTGTCACTTGTTTACCTTGAAGTGACAGGCTCATTTTGTTCATTTTTGAGAAAATATCTATCAGATACCCAAGTCTGAATACCATAGTTTGCCTGTTTATTTTACTTTCAACTAAAAATGTTGAAATAGTCTTCCATGGTGGGGGACAAAGGTAGGGGAGGAGCAGCTAGTTTAGCTTGCAACTCAAACAACTGCCCAAGTGTTTTTCCTTGAGAAAGTCATCATGCTTTTTTATGCTGTGGAAGTGCTACGTGTGTATTTTCTACTTCGTCACAGACTATTAAGAAGACACGTACTGAAAGATCAAGTTTAATAACATTAATAATTTTTTACTTCTTCATCAAGGGCTTTCTTAAATGAAACCGATTCTTTTTTTTTTTTTTTTAACTGCAGATGTGTGGTGATAAAGAATACATTAACTACTAATACAGTTTGGTGCCGTTGCAAATGTCAACATAGTTGTTCCAAAGCTAAATCAAGAGATTAAAAAAGTATTCAACACTTTGATATTTCAGCACACCTTGTCTGTGCTGCCTAGCATTCATATAAAATAAGATTCTCAATGATTAGTTGGTGCTAACATTGGACAAATACAAGCAAAATAGCCGTATTTGTAGATTCGTCCACTTTTAAGACAAAAGTACAATTTTGCAAAAGAGACAGAAATTCAGTCTTCTGTATTTCCAGCTAAATTCTTAATTAAATGAGTTACTATATTTTTGGAAAATGGCAGTGTTATGAATTCGTTTACTGACTTATCACCCAGCAGGCATTCAGCAATTCTTCTGTACAAGGCTGTACTGTCTCTCAGCTACTGTATGTGCTTCTTTAGCATATGCAGTACTGTAACTCACCCTGTAAGAGGTCTCGGGACCTTTTCATTTCTGGTTTGAAAAGCTGTAACAAAAAATTTTTGACTTTTGAAATGTTTAATTTCTTTAAATTTTGAATGATTGTTTTCAAAATGAGGCTGCAACTTAATTGGCACCATAGTGCTATTCAAAAAATGTCTTGTTGCCTAAGACTCAATAAGGTACATTATTATCACCTGCGAAGCTGAGGGAACGATAACTTCCATCATATTTTCATTTCTTTTTCACAGTTTCTTTTAGTTTCTTTGGAGTATTTTCCCCCTTTCCGTGAGTCAGGAAACTCTCTTGTATGTCAGTTTCATCTTTTCCAGTATTTTTAGTCACAGACAGTGAAACTATGGGTTGAGTAAACAAGCTCTAATTTCCTCCTTTTAAGCCAATTATCCATTATGGATAAATTTCCTTTTATTCTTGAGTAAAATATTACAATTATGTAAAAATAATAATTTTTCATGAAATCTAAACTTCTAGGAAAGGTTTCAAAGACAATTTTACATGCTTTTGCAAAACAAAACAAGAAAATATCATTATTCTTGTGTGTCTATATAGGTATGGGGAAAACTGGAATTTCAAAATAATGATTTATTGGATAATAAAGGATAATAAGGTTTGTGAGCTTACAGCAGATGTAACTGAAGATAGCTAGTAAGAGTACAGTAGAAGTACTGAGAAGAAGTTGAGATTATCTCTGAAAATGCACATTTTTATACTCTACACCTACTACATTAGAAAATCTTAGAAAACACGTGAATACATAAGCATACATTCCATTAACCATCAGAGCAATGATGTCCTCTCATGTTATGAAGCCCCTCGAAAACGCCACCGTACACTCATGAGTTAACAACAGTGAAAATAACAGTACTATCATAAAAATATTTTTGACCTTACAGACCTGTGAAAGTGTCTCAGGAACCTGCAGTGTTCCCTGGAAAACACATTGAGGACCACTTTTCTAGGTTATCTACTTAGAAATGGAATCTCTTCATTGTATATAATGCACCTCTTCAGCTTTACTAGATGGTGCCATTTTACTACTTTACTAGTAGTCTTACCATTGCATACTCCCAATACCAGCATAAGAAAAAATTAATATGTCTCCACATCGATCATTGTTGTTTTTATGTTAGTTCAGGTCCTCTCAGAAGCAGATATTAAGATAGGATTATAAGTTCAAGAGATATCTTGGGTAAAGACCTGTGAATCATAAAGAGAGGGAGCAGGAGACGGCAGGGAGAGCCATTGGACCATGATTCTGGTCTGACACCTGTGAAGGAGAAACGGAGGGATAGAGAATTGGACACGAAGAGTCTCAGATCTCAGCAAAGTTATCAAATAGCTTCAGCCAGACTGATGGGGAATCCTCAAACCAGTTATCAGTCAAAAGAGTTCTTTATCTCACAGACATGAGCCTGCATCAGCACCGCTGTGTTCAGTCACTGTCTGGGAGCAGCATGGGAAACTTGGCCTTGATGGATCCAAGGGGTCAACAGCTGGGGCTATCAGTCAATTATGCTCTCCACAGCTGGAGATCTGACTTCTTCATGACCTCCAAACATTTTACTTACCCTTGGTCAGATGAAAGATCTTAGTATATGATATTATCTGCTTGCATTTCCTATTCTAAAAATGTTCTATTTATTTTTCCCCCCTCAGATTTCTATTAGATTTTTTTTTCTTAAAAATGCATGGGGTCTTTTAAAAATAATTAAATACAATTACTGTCATATATATTACACACATTTTCTCTCAGTTTAGCATTTATCTTTAGATTTGTATGTTGTTGTTGTTAGGTGCCGTCGAGTTGGCTCCAACTTACAGCGAACCTATGTAAAACACTGCCCAGTTCCGCGCCATCCTCACAATCCTTGTTATGCTTGAGCCCATTGTTGCAGCCACTGAGTCAGTCCATCTCCTTGAGGGTCTTCCTCTTTTTCACTTACCCTCTACTTTACTAAGCATGATGTACTTCACCAGGGACTGATCCCTCCTGATAACATGTCCAAAGTATGTGAGACGAAGTACCATTTGTGTATGGTATGCTTTTTCATTCAAATAGTTTTAATTTCTACATAGACAAATCTATTGATTTTTTAAAATAGCTCCTTAGCTCTGAGTTGCTTAAAATGCTTTCCTCAACTTCTGCATCATATAAAATACTCTCCTAAATTTTCTTCTAATGTTTTATAGTTTTGCTTACATTTACATCTGTAATTCATTTGGATTTTTTTTGGTGTATATATACAATGAAGTAGGAGTTTAAACTTCTTTCCTTCTAGCTGGATAGCCATTTAGACCAGTATTATTTGTTAAAGTATTACTGTTTTCACATGGCATTGGGAAACCATCTTTACTCTATTTAAGCTGAGATTCCTAGAAACATGTAATTCCAATATTCCTAGGTACAAATATTCACTTTAGTACCTGGAATGGAACAAAACAATTAGACCATTCTGAGAAAATAAATGATATCAGGTTGATACTGTGTATGAAGTGTCAGTTCACCAAAGGTTAGTATGAGATTAGCAAGGGCTTAATGTATACTGTTTCTTTTCTATAGAATAAGAAACAGAAAAGAAAAAAAAAGCTGTTTCCTAGTGGTGTCACAAACAATGATGATTTACATGTCAACTTTGACTTTTCAGAAAGGAAGGGAAGAACTACAGTGAAAACATACGAAATAGTATAAATTCTCAGCCAAGTAGGATTTTTAACCCACTTGATACTTCAAAAATGAAAATATTACAGTAGCTTGTTATATGAAGATTTGATTTATATACTGAGTTGCTTAAGTATATACATTGTATACACATACACACACACACATATACATACATACACACACATATTTATATATAATTTTCCCCAACTGAAACAGATCTGGGTTAATATGCTGGGTCCATTATTTACCACTCATGTATCTTTATGGAAATTTCTTAGGTTTTCTGAAACTCAAATTCTAATAGCCAGTTGTGGTGAACGCCAATTGTAATATCATCAATCAAACTACCCTGTACCAAATCTTTTTTTTTTTAAAAAATATTTTGTTGTGTTTTTGGTGAAAGTTTACACAGAAAATTAGGTTCTCATTTAACAATTTCTATACATATTGTTCAGTGACATTAGATACATTTTTCACAATATATCAGATTTCTCATTATTTCCTTTCTGGTTGTTCTGTTTCCCTTAATCTAACTTCCCTGTCCCCCTTTACGTTCTCATCTTTGGTCTAGGGAAAATGTTTACCATTTGGTTTAATTTAGATGATTATTTAGAGGGACACAATACTCACAGGTGATATTATTTATTTTATGGGTCAATCTGACATTTGGCTGAACAGTGACTTCTGCGAGCCGGTTTAGTTCCAACTTAAAATGATATCCCAGGGTGATAACCTTGGGAGTTCATCTAGTCTTTACCAGTCCTTTTTTTTTTTTTTAAGGAATTTGAGATTTGTTACACATTTTTCTCCCATTCTATCTGGGACCATCTATTCATCTTTTGAGTGCCTGGTGGGAACAGCCAGTAGTGGTAGCCAGGAACCATCCAGTTTGTCTGGCTGGTCTCAAGGTAGGTGAGCCCGTTGTTTGTGTAGACTATTAGTTCCGTAGACTAGTTTCTACTTTGCATCTTTGGTTTCCTTCTTTCTCTTTTGCTCCAGAGGAATAGAGATTAATCATATCTTATGTACTAAATCTTGTGATCGTAAGTGTTAAGTGATGGACTTCATGTTGCCATTCTTTATAAATCCTCACCATCAGGTCTTCTGACCCAATAATGAGTTGACTATGCTACTTCTTACACCAACGTGCAGAGGGAAGTAAGTGCTGACAGTGCTTCCTACTCAAACTAAGGACAGGAAATTAGTTTCCACATTTCTCCCCCCACCCAAATTATTGGGCTACTACTAGAGAAGCAATTGTCTCACGAGTGGAGTGATTACTCTTGAAAGCGATGCACACTTAATTGACCCAGTATGAAGGAGCAACCCTTTCAAGGAAATTCCTAAGGAAGGTTTATTTTCCTAACAAGTAGAGACCAATTCGTGGTGGTTTCTCAATGACGAGGAGACATTTGGCAGAACAAAAAGTTGGACGTTGTTTGTGGCTTGCAAGGGTGTGTGCAAATCTCAGCATAACAGGTTTTAGCCGAGGTATCTGAAAGTAGTGTGACTGCAAGTATAATTGTTTTGTGAGTGAAAATACAAAGATCTATATCTTAGCAACAAATAGGAGCTCGGGGGGAAAAATCAGGCTAAACCCTGAAATGGCACAACCCTGAATGTTGATGTCATGCCTAAAGAACACTTTGGTACTCACTCTAAAAATACACACAAATGCTCGCAGGAAAGTTATGTGTCTGCTCTTCTCTCTCATTTGCTCCTGGCATGTTTTTAAACTAACTCCATAGTTTAGGAGCCTAAGTATCTTTAAATGTCTGAGGAAAATAGGGATTTTCAAGTATTAGGAAGAAGAACTTAGCCCTTTGAAAGTGGTAATGATCATTGTTTTAAACTTAATTATTTCCATGCTTTATTCACTGTTAATAAGTTTCAGTATAAACCTTGTGGTAGTAAATGGAAAATGAAATTCAAAATCAGACTCTTTTTAAGACTATGTTTTTCTGTGGTCTAATGAAAAATGATATTTACATGTTGTATTATGCCAATGTCATACATTGTCTCACATGGATCATTTTCCAGGGCTATTCTTTTCATTTTTGGTGTTACTTACAAAAATTGGGGGAAAAAATCATTTGTGTATGGAAACTTGACTTTGTTTACATAGCTTCTTCAATTTTAGGTAGAGTACATGTATATTCCCGCCAATCATAACATTCTCTTCTCATCACTTAAATACTTTGCAATTTTCTATAAGCAGCTTCATATGTACCCTCACTTTGTGATCTAGCAAATTCTGCACATAGCAATTAGACCTGGCAGGCCATCTTTATGTAATAAAGAGTTACTTAGCACTTACAATAATATCAGACAGTAAGAGAGAGGAGGAGTGTTAAACTAACCTCTGAAAAAAATGGGGTTGGCAAAATATTTGAGAATTTTATTGTTAATATGTTTGGCTTGTCCAATATTTGTAATAAAGGTTCCATTTGAGCTCCTATTTTTCCTACAATTTAAGGAAAGCACAGAGAGCTCCAGGCATTCTCCCCTCTGCTGGAATTTTATTGAGAGGGGTCGCTGAAGTCAGGGAAGGGCCACTGCCCTTGGCCCTGTACAGTTTAGAAGACAATGCACAGAAATTATTTCATATGGTTTCTCCTTTATGCATATCTGCTTCCAATCACCACCTCTGCTTTCAACATGGAAAATTTCTTCTCTGGCCTTAGAAAAGAAGACAAGCTCAGGTGTGGACTATCATTATTCCACAGGTTTATTAAACCCAGCATAGAGGATAACTCTTCCAAAACGACATCAGAAAATGGACAGAAGAATCATGAGGTTATATGTGTGTTAAAAAAATAAACCAGTTGCCATCAAATCCATTCCAACTCATGGCAACCCCATGTGTTTCAGAGTAGAACTATGCTCCATAGGGTTTTCAATGGCTGTGATCTCTTGGAAGTAGATAGATCACCAGGCCTTTCTTCCAAGGTGCCTCTGGGTGGGTTTGAATTGCCAGCCTTTTGGTTAGTAGTCAAGCACTTAACCATTTGTGTCACCCAGGAACTCCTATGTGTATGTCATTGTCATCATCATCATCGTTGTTGTTAGGTGCCCTCGAGTTGATTCCGACTCAGAGCAACCCTGTGTACAACAGAACAAAACACTGCCCGGTCCTGTGCCATCCTCACAATCGTTGTCATGCTTGAGCCCATTGTTGCAGCCACTGTGTCAATTCATCTTCCTCTTTTTGCTGACCCTCTACTCTACCAAGCATGATGTCCTTCTCCAGGGACTGGTCCCTCCTGATAACATGTCCAAAGTATGTGAGTATGTAACTAACATAAATAAGGACCTGCTACCTTTTGCCCTAAAGTTTTTTTTTTTTTTTAGCAAAGCATCCTTTTCTATGGAAATATAAATCTGAATCCCCAAAGTCTTGAAAAAGATTGTCTTTACTAAAGTATTTTTTAAAGCATCAGCAAAGGGAAGAAATTACATCTCATGATACTGAATATCTGCTGCAAAAGAACTCTTTAAAGTGTTAAAAAGTAAAAATGTCACTTTGAGGACTGAGGTGTGCCTGACCCAAGCCAAGGTATTTTCAGTCACCTCCTGTGCATGCGAAAGCTGGACAATGAATACGGAAGACTGAAGAAGAACTGATGCCTTTGCATTATGGTGTTGGCGAAGACTATTGAATACACCATGGACTGCCAGAAGAATGAATAAATCTGTCTTGGTAGAAGTACAGCCGGAATGCTCCTTAGAAGGGAGGATGGTGAGGCTTCATCTCAAGTACTTTGAACATGTTATCAGGAGGGACCAGTCCTTGGAGAAGGACATCATGCTTGGTAAAGTATAAAATAGTGAAGTCCCTGGTGGTGAAAACGGTTAAAGTGCTTGGTTGCTAACTGAAAGGCTGGAGGTTCCATCCAGACACATCCATCTAGACATGTTTTGGAAGTAACACCTACCTATCTACTTCTGAAAAATCAACTCTTAAAAACCCTATGGAGAAGAGTTCTACTATGACACACATGGGGTCTCCATGAGTTGGGATTGACTCCACGACAACTTTTGGTTTTGTCTTAGCAGCTTGTGTTAGCTCTTTTCTGCATCATCCTCAAAATGCTGGCCATATCCTTCCCTATGTACATTAATCTCCTCCTTGCTTCTGGTGGTTTCAATTCTGCAGCTCTCCCCGCTACTTCTTGGCTGTAGGGAGGGGGCAAATGCTTCTATTTTAATAGTTTTGTCCTTGTCACATGTACCACTGGGTATATATAATTGCTGTGCAATTAATACTTTTGTGTGTGCCTTTTCTAGCCATCGTCTTGTAACTCCCACCCAGGTGATTGGGCGGGACTGTAAGGTAAGGTAATTGTGGCCCACCAAGGGGATTGGTCACCTTTGCCTTAAAAGAGAGCCAATTCCAGAGCAGGGAGGAGGAGCTCACCACCACCAAGGAAGGAGAGACCAACAGCAGAGATCGGCAGCAGAGACCCAGAAGAAGACAGTGCAGTGGGCTTCCTGGCCCACGGAGTGAGAAAGCTGAGTGCCTTTGGGCAGAGACTGAGGGCCAGGGAGAAGCCTATGCCTTAACCACGATTTTGGGACTTGCCAGCCTCCACAACCACATAAGCCATTTCCTTTATATGGTTTGCGAGTTTTGTGAGAACTTATAGCGAATTAGGGAACCCAAAGACAGGAGGAAGAGCACTGAGAGGAGAGGGAGTAGGTGATGTTAGAGATGATGGAGTGGTACAGCAGCTTGGAAAAGTTGGACATTTGGGCCATCTTTAACCTCCACCTCATAGGAACCAGCTTTGTGCTGATCCTTATAAAACAAAATTATTTGTTTAATAATGAAACTCACAGTAGATGCCTCCTAGAAGGTGGCTCTTTTGCATTAAAGATAACCTAGTAGATCATGAATAAACCAGCACTAGGAAAGTCATTACCTAAAGTTTGCCAACCATGATCAAAAGTTATACAAAAGTATAGTAAGTTAACAGAAAGTCCTGATGTTATTTGGCAACACCTAAATCTACACCAGCTTTTCAGATATATAATGAATGTATTACAATTAAGGGGAAGCCAGAGAAAAACGCACAGTTTAGGTAGAAATGAGGCAATAATTGGAATTTTGCAGTTGGTTTTGTTAGCTGCCAGCAATTCGAATGGTGAACAATGAAATCCATAAAATGTGCTGCCAAATCTCTGGTCAATTGAAACTCCTGTGTTTCATTCTTCGGTGAAAATGTCTTAATTTAGTCTTGTGATGTTATTTGTCTCATCTGGTTTCTTGGAGACGGAAGGTCTCTTGTTAACTACACTAGTAAACGGAGGAGGCAGCAAAGCCACAGGAGGAAACAGTCCAGAAACAACATCCACTGAAGTCACCCCCATGGTGATGACCGACATCTACAGGCCCCACTGAAAGGTTCAAATTCAAGGGACTGGGGAGCCATTTTCAGGTAACAACTAACCTGCAGGTTTGCTGGGATTCTGAGAAGGAGAGGCAGTATTATGTAGTAGAGGATGCTATGGACTCACCCAGAATGATGGGACATTAGGGAAATTATCTGTTCTCTCTCAGCCAGTTTCTCCTCTTTAAACAGTAAATACTCCTGTGCTTGTGAACTTGAAAAAAAATTTTTCACATTTTAACATCTCAGAAATGGGGTTGTTTTATCATCAGTGGTGACTTAAAGTAACTATTGTCTCAATGTAGTTGTCATTGCCTGTGTGTGTGAAAGCATCCAAAATGCCAGTATCGAAACTGCGGAATGGGTATGAGTCTTCAAAGAAAATCCCAAATGTAGACAAGAATGGACTATTCTTTTAACCAGTAGGAACTAAATGGTGATAGGGAGGGGGTAAGGAGGCAGTGAATCACATGTGTGTAGGAATACTGTCAAAGCTGAAGTCAAAAGCCAACTAGCTCTACATAATTGCAAAGCAGATTTAAGAACCCAAGACCAATGGTTTAATTCTGGAATGGATTCTATGAAGAAATGGTGCATGACTAACGCTATTGATGCACAGAGGACAGTGCTGTGTTGAAAAACATGGACAGCAGCAATTCTGAACGGGAAACTGACTCAACCTCTGAATGTGCCACAGATTTTGGAAAACTTAAACCAATCTGTTTCACTTGCATATTCCTTTTTATGCATGCAGGAGAGGGATATATGATAAAAAGAAAAGTTGTCTAAGTCTGAAAGAACTCTTTCAATAAGTATAAAATAAGCATTGTAAGTGATAAGATGGCATTATGGTACTACATATTTAATTGGAAATATTTCTTGCTTTCTTATTCTTAAAATATTGGTATGTTAAAATCTCAGATTTAACAAATTGAGGTATATCAACACAAATCCATCCATTAAATCAAAAGCCTGTTAACACTGAGCAACACCAAAAGATGTTGTTAATAGACACTTGAAGAATGATTCTTCTGGCTTTACGAACAAGAAAGACTGAAAAACACCCTTGTGGAACCTATCCATAATTAGAAGTGCTTTATAGCTACTTCACAGGGTTACTGTGAGAATTATAAACAGTTCATGAAAAGATACTATTCTAGTTTCTGGCACAAAATAGGTCCTCAATAGATACCAGTCATTATTATTAATAATAAAAGGTATACATTATATGCATGCAACTAGGACAAAGTGACTTAGGGTAAGTAAACTAATTACACGATTTTATAGATCAATAAATTAAGTTAGAGTAAGGTATAGGGTTGCTATGAGTCAGAATCACTTGAGGGCTATGTTTTTGTTTTTGTTTTTAAGGTAAATTGACATTCCCAAACCACACAGTTTGCTATGCTAGAGCCAGGACTAGAATTCAGCTCTCCTGATTCAATGGATTTCCAAGCTCCTTCATTTGTTGAGTGTCTACTTCATGCAGGCTCCATTGGTGGGTCTGTACGTGATACAAAAATGGCTACAGTGTAATCACAACACATGTGTATTTAATTTGCCCCCAATTCAGCTAAACCAAAAACTAAACCAAACCTGTTGCTGTCAAGTTGATTCCGACTCATAGCAACCCTATAAGACAGAGTAACTGCCCCATATGGTTTTCAAGGAGCAGCTGGTAGATTCTAACTGCCGATCTTTTGGTTAATAGCCAAACAATCACTGTGTGACCAGGGCTCCAATTGAAATATAAGAGCAAGCAAGAGAGAACTTTACATAGAATACTTAGCTCTGCCTACCTTTCTCCTCAATGAACACATCCCAGAGTGAGTGTGCCATGGGAGTTGTGAGTATTTCTTTCCCTCGTAGTCTCAGTTCTCAAATGCTTCTCCTGGTGTCCACATCTCACCTCACTGAGAGTGATCACTGTTTTTAAAGACGGACTTTTTCATACAAGATGATCCATAAACATTTGATAGTGAAATAGAGTTTATTATTTTAGTGTAACACCCACGTGTCCTAATTTCCTTTTAGGAAAAAAACAAAAACAAAATGAGTTGCAGTAGAGTCCATACTGTGCTACGAAGGGTTTTCACGATTAGGCCTTTCTTTCCACGCACCTCTAGGTGGGTCTGAACTGCCAGCCTTTTGGTTAGTAGTCAGGTACTTCACCGGTTGCGACACCCAGGACTCTGCTTGTAGAAAAGAGGGATCTAATATCTAGAGAGGGAGAAGGTGATCAGTAGGAGTCTAATATCACTGAGCTTGAGTTGGTACAATTCTCTCAGGTACAGAAAATGTCCCTCAGGTGGTGTCTCTTGGGGTAAATGCCATCAAAGAAAGGTTAAGAAGCAACACAGCACCCGTCAGAGACTGAGGAAGCCTTTGGAGACAACAACGATGAGCAAATTTTCACTCTCATTCTGTGCCATTTCCGATTTCCCACAAAATGGCAGGAAGGGACTTACTCTCTTGCCAACCTCCTTCCCCTCCTCCCGCCTCATTGTCTGAGCCCAGTTATTATGCTACATTTTCTGTGCCTTTGGATAGAAAAGCCAGCTCTTCAAACCATAACATTGGCAGCAGTTTTCTTCCCACAGTTTGTAAAAATTAAATCACAAATCAAAAGAATATGAGCCAAACATGCCACAGCCATTTGGATTTACATGAAAGGGAAACCATCAACACCTCCCTATCTTGGCTGATGAATGTATCTGAGATTTCAGACTTCTTTCTTGGTTGTTTCATGACCACAAGACCAAAACTAATCAGTCCAATTAGACAAACTTCCAGATTATAGCTCTGAAGTCAACTCAACAAGTAACATATCCAACAACTTAATTTGCCAAGTATAGTTCGAGGGAGGTAGGAGAGGTTCCTGATTTATCACAGCAGCTAAAGATATATTCCAGTCTGAATACAAAGCAGACCGCGAATGGGAACTGAAGCCAGACTGGGGACACTGTACTGATCACCATGTTTTCCTGATGTCAAAACAAACAAACAACCTGAGTTTAAGAACATCATAGCGGTAAAGGCCTTCAAAATAGTGGCAAAATATACAAAACACATTCCAAAAGAATTAAATAATAGTTAAATGTAAAAACAAAAACAAAAACAAAAAACCCAAAGAGAACTAGAAGAATGTATAGAGATAAATAGTTACCTGATTATGATGGTAGAATGGTCCTTCTTAGCATGGAATGGAAAAACATAAAGAGAAAGATGAAGAAACTTTACTGTATGAATACTTAATTTTTCTGTACTTCACAAAAAGCACCACAAACAAAATCAAGATCCAAGACAAATAGAAAAATATGTTTACAACACATATGATGTAGTCAAATGGTTTATATCCTTAATTTTATTTCTAACAGCTGTATTGGAATATGATTTACATACCGTATAATTCACCCATTTAAAGTATTACAAGTAATGGTTTTTAGTATATCCACAGAGTTGTATAACCATTGCCACAATCAATTTTAGGACATTTTCATCACCTCAAAAAGAAACCTTGTACCTATTAACAGTCACTGCTCATTTCTTTCCACTTCCACATCCCCAACCCTAGGCAACCACTAATCTACTTTCTGTCTCTATATATTTGCCTCTTCTGGACATTTCATATAAATGGAATCACACATAAGTGGTCCCTTGTGACTGGCTTCTTTCACTCAGCATAATGTTTTCAAGGTTCATTCATGTCATAGCATGTATCAACACTTTGTTTTTTTTTTTTTTAAATATAAGATATAATTGACATGCCATAAATTCACCCTTTTAAAGATTACAATTCAGTGAATATAATATATTCACAAAGTTATGCAACCATAACCACTAATTCTAGAACATTTTCATCACTCCAAAAATAAATTCCATAGCCATTAGCAGTCACTCCCCCACCCCTTCCTCTGCCCCCTGGAAACCATGGTTCTAATTTCTGTCTTTATGGGTTTGGCTATTCTGGATATTTCATATCAATGGAATCATATAATATGTGGCCCTTGCAATAGGCTTTTTTTCACTTAGTATAATATTTTCAGGGTTCATACATGTTGTAGCATGAATCAGTACTTCATTCATTTTTATGGCTGAATAATATTCTATTATGTGGATATACCGCATTTTATTTATTCATTCATCAGTTAATGGATATTTGGGTTGTTTCCACTTTCTAGGTATTAGGAATAAGGCTGCTATAAACATTCATGTACAAGTTTTTGTGACATATGTTTTCATTTCTCTTGGATATATTCCTAGGAGTGGAATTGCTGGGTCATGTGGTAACTCTAGCTTTAGCATTTGAGGAACTGCCAGATTGCTTACTAAACTGACCAGCATTTTACATTTCCACCAATAAAGTATGAGGTTTCCTGTGTCTCCGCCTCCCTGCTAACACTTGTTATGATTTCTCTTTGGGATTATAGTGCCTAGAGTGTGAAGTGGTATCTCATTGTGGTTTAGATTTGCATTTTCCTAATGGCTAATAAGGTTGAACATTTTATCATGTGCTTATTGGCCATTTGTGTATCTTTGGAGAAATGTCTATTCAAATCCTTTGCCTATTTTCAAATTGGATTATTTGTCTTTTTCCTGTTGAGTTGCAAGAGTTCTTTATGTATTCTTGATACAAGTCCTTTATCAGGTATATAATTTGAAAATATTTTCTCTCATTGCACGGTTTGTCTTTTCATTTTTTAGATGATATCTGTTGAAGCACAAAAGTTTTTAATTTTGATGAAGTTCAGTTTATCTATTTTTTTTTCCTTCTGTTGTGTTTTTGATGTCATAGCTTAGAAACCATTATCTAATCCAAGGTCAAGAAAATTTACCTCTGTTTTCTTTTAAGAGATTTTAAACTATAGATCGTCCATTTAGGGCTTTGATCCATTTTGAGTTATTTTTTTATACATGCTATAAAGAAGGGGTCCAACTTCGTTCTTTTCATGTGGATATCCAGTTGTGCCAGCACCATTTGTTGAAAAGACTATTTTTTCCCTATTGAATGGACTTGATACCCTTGTCAAAAATCAATTGCCTGTAAATGCATGGGTTTATTTCTGGACTCTTAATTTTATTCCATTAATCTAGATATCTACCCCTATACAAGTCCCACACTGGTAGACTCACAAGGTAGATTACTGTAGCTTTGTAATAAGTTTTCAAAATTGGGACTAAGAGCCCTCCAACTTTGTTCTTTTTTTCAAGATTAGTTTGGCTATTCTGGGTCCCCTGTATTTCCATATAAATTTTAGGATAAGCTTGTCAGTTTCTCCCAAAAATCCAGCTGAAATTTTCATAGGGTTTACATTGAACCCGTAGATCAGTTTGGGGAATATTGCCATCTGAACAACATACGTCTTCCAAACCATGATCATGAGATGTCTTTCCATTTGTTTAGGTCTTCTTTAATTTCTTTCAAAAACTTTTCGTAGTTTCCAGAGTACAAGTCTTGCGTTTCTTTTGTTAACTTTATGCCTAAATATTTTATTCTTTTTTTGAAGCTATTATTATAAATAGAATTGTCAATTCTTAACTTCATTTTTGGATTGTTCATTGCTAGTTTATAAAAATACAATATTTATATATTGATCTTTTACCCCACAAACTTAGTGAACTTGTTTATTAGTTTAAATAGCTTTTTTTAGTGGATTCCTTAGGCTTTTCTATATACATTATCATGTTATCTGTGAACAGAGATACCTGACTTTTCAATCCTTAAATTTAAATGAATTCTTACATATCAATAAGAAAAAAAATAAACAAACACCCCAATAAAAAACTGGTAATAAATGTGAACAGGGGTTCACCAATGAACTCTACATGGCCAATAAAATATGCTTAGCCTCACTAGGAATTAAAACAATGCAAATTTAATGAATATGATACTATATATTGCCCATCAAAATGACAAGGCATTAAAAAAAAACCAAATAATATCCATTATTGGCCAGAATCCCACACTGGGGAGAGCATACAACTGTCCTGTAAGGTAATTTCGGAATGTGTATTAATAGTTTTAAAGATGTTTACACTGTTTATCTAGTTATTTTTGTTCACGTAATTCTTGTTCAAGGAATTTATCCTAAGGAAATAATCAGAGATGCGCACAACGATTTATGTACAAAGAGGTTCATAAAGCATTGTCTGTAATAGAGAAAAATGGAAAGAACCCAAATGCTTGACAACTTCAAACAGATAATCCATATCATACAATGGAATATGATACCACCATAGAAAATTAATTGCTAAAGAAAATGCAAGGTGATAGGCACGTGCTCATGATATACTATTAAGTGAAATAAGCATATACGATATGATTATAATTTTGTTCAAAGTTATATATATGTATGTATATACAGATAGATATATCTGTATATACCTATATATGTCTATATATTTCTATGTAGATATCTATAAGGAGCTCTGGTGGTGCAGTGGTTAAAGAACTTGGCTGCTAACCAAAACGTTGGCAGTTTGAACCTACAAGCCACTTTGCGGAAGAAAGATGCGGCAGTCTTCTTCAATAAAGATTACAGCCTTGGAAACCATATGGGGCAATTCTACTCTGTCCTACAGGGTTGTTACGAGTCTGAATCAACTTGATGGCAGTGAGTTTGGTTTGGTTTATCTATACATTCACAGTGGTTTACTGTAGGATGAGGAAATGTTATTTTGTGTGATTTGTTTTCTTCTTTATACTGCTTTTTAGTTTTCAAGTTTTAAAAATTAATAAACCTTTATTGTTTTTATATTAATGTAAAACCAGAAAAAAATTTTAAAAAATGGATTGAGTCTTGTATCCTGTTCCATAGAGACTCTAGAGCTAGGAAGCTTGAGTCCATGTCTGAAATTCGATTCCTGCATGTGCGAGGAAGGCTGTGCTGTGCAGGTGCTGGTAGTTGGCGGTGAATGTCGCCACAGCTGGCAAGAGGGCGAGCTAAGCAGAACTGAGGGTCTTCTGTGCTCTGTTGACAGACTAGAACATTGGACCTCTCTCTCTCTTTCTTCCTTTTTTTTTTTAAACTGGAAACTACTGAGAGAATGATGTGGTTATTAGAGAGAGCTGAAGCTGAAGGGCCACAAGGTAGAGAAATGCTGGAAGGTCCAGGATTTGGGCCACCAGAGCTTAAATTACGAGAAAGCCACTGAGTAGAGTTCAGAAAGCCTTGTCAGTGAGTAGGAAGGTGGGAGGGTGGGGGGGATGGTGGATGCACAGAGCAGCTGAATCATGTTAATGCCTGAGCACTTGAGTCAAATTCCATGAGCTCCTAGTTAAGCCATCACCTGCCCAGGATGCAAACCCTCCCTTCAGGTTCTGCTCTTCCGAGGCTGCTTCTCCCTGTTTCCCGGATTTCCACAGCCTTGTTTATCAACACTAAAGACGTCATTTCTGAAGGTAACATAAATGAACTTATGTTTCTTGCAAGTAAGATCCTTCCTAAAGTTTGCAGTGGGTGACAGAGAGGAGGATAGAGTCAATTCTGCTTGCAAAGCTCTCCAAAGCGCTCCGTGGAAGAAGAAGTTGGAGAGGCAGGGCCAGGCCTTGGAAGGCTTTGAAATTCAAGAACTTTGTGTTAGCCTGCAGTTTGATCAGTGCTGTGTTCTAGTCTGGGATCTGTCACTAACTTATTGTCTGACCTTAGACCATTTACCTTCTCTGGCCATTATTTGCTCATTAATAAAACCTAGATATTGGTTTTAAAACCAAAGAAACCAAATCCATTGCCGTCCGGTCGACACTGACTCCTAGCAACCCTACAGGACAGGCTAGAACTGCCCTACAGGGTTTCCAAGGAGTGGCTGGTGGATTTGAACAGCTGACTTTTCGGTTAGCAGCCAAACGCTTAACCACTGTACTACCAGGGCTTTGCGATACTGGTTTAGGTAACTATTAAAATTATCCCCAGCTCTGAAAGTATGAATCTACTGTTCTACATCATACCAAGTGGGTAGCTACTTGCCACTTCTTCCCAAGATTCCTAGTCTCAGGAGTATGGGGACACTAGACATACCTACCCACTCCAGGGGTCTTTTCTCAAACTTGCCTAGCATTTGGAGAACATGGTCTCAATTCTAAGTCATGAAGGCTAGGGGAGCCAGGAGATCCTGGTTCACTTCAGCTTGGATGAGGTTTCACATTAAGACTTTATACCCAGACTGTACATTTGATGAGGGCAGGAGCTATGTCTTCCGTGTGCACCACTATATCTAGCCCTAGAACTGGACAGTCATGTGGCACTTAATAAATGTCTGCTAAATAAATGAATGGACAAATGTGCAAGTGAGAAAATACACATGAAAACACTGGGTATTGTAAAACACAGTACAAGTCATCTATTATAGCTATACCCAATGTGAGGGTCATTTGAAAATAGTTATTTTTTTGCCATATATAGGCAAAATGATTGTTTTTCCAGAACAGATACTGATGACTGTAAAATGATTGTGAGTTAGGACTTCAAGGTGGTTCAGGAAACCTAAACTCTAAACTTCCTCCTTCCCAAATCCCACTGAGATTATGAAAAAAAGAAACATAAAGACGTTCTAGGGCATTTGAAAAACTTGTGTGTTTATCACTAAGCCTTAACTAGGTTAACTAGGTTCATCTGAGAGTTCCTGAAGACCTAGAAACAAAGGTCACTAAGTAAGAGGAGCCGGGAAGACACAAGGAAGCCCAATTTATAGAACTATATTGTGGACTTCAGAGGCAGGCAGGGTGGGGACAACCAATGTTCAAACTTTCTCACCTTCTCCAGTCCGTTGTCTGACATTTTAACAACCTCCATATCAATTAGACTCTCTTGGTTATTATGGACAGACATCGACCTCAAACTAGCTTAAGAAAATAAAGAGAACTGACTGATATTCATACCTAAAAATTTCTGTGCCAGTTGTGGTTTCAGGCACAGTAGGATCCAGGGGCTAAAAAAATGGTTATCAGAACTCGATCTCTCTCTTCTAGCCCTTGGTTTTGTTTTCCTCTGTTTTGGCTTTATTCTCAGACGGAGTCTTTTCATGTGGTAGTTAAACTGCGTAAGAGGAAAAAAAATTTCTATCCCTAGTAAGTTAGCACAAGTTCCAGGATTTAATTGAATTGGACCAGTTTGGGTCATGTGCTTATCCTGGTACCACTATTGTGCCCAGTAAAAGAGATGTCCTGACTAACTCCACATGGATTATCTATTAATCCTCAATGAACAGTACCACCTTAACTTAATGCACTGAGAATGGGGGAAGGGTGGTTCTTCAAAAGAAAACAAAAATGCTGTCACCAGAAGACAGAATGAATGCTTAATAGACAAAAACAACCAAACCATACCAAAAGCAAATCCATTGCCGTTGAGTCAATTCTAACTCATGGCAACCTTATGTGTTACAGAGTTGAATTGCTCCATGGAGTTTGCTTGCTTGTAATCTTTATAGAAGTGGATTGTCAGGCCTTTCTTGCGTGGTGCTACTGGCTGGGTTTAAACTGCCAACCTTTGGGTTAGTAGTCAAGCGTAAACTCCCCCTAGACCAGCTTCAATACATGGTCTCCCCACTTGTGTTTGTATGTTTCCAGTGTCTGAGGCATTTAGCTTCATTGAGCTTGGCTGAGTTTATTAGAATTTTTCATTCTGCCAGTCTCAAATGTACCTCCTGCTACCATTCTCAGCAGTTTCTTTGGTCCATATGAATAAAAAAGATGTATTCCCCACCCCTTCCTGGAAATTAAAGTCCCTAGGTGGTACAAACTGTTTGCACTCAACCACTAACCAAAAGGTTGGCAGTTCGAATCCACCAAGTGGCACCATAGAAGAAAGGCCTGGTGATCTACTTTTGTAAGATTAGAGCCATTAAAAACTCTCTGGAGCACAGTTCTACTCTGAAACACTTGGGGTTGCCATGAGTCAGAATTGCCTCAATGATAACAGGTTTCCTGGAAGTTAATAAACTGATATTGGGTTTTGGTTGCTTTACGTCCACCCATCAAGGTCTGAACATCACTCTTAATGAATCCAACCAGTCTCCTTTAGTCCTCAAAACAGAGGCCCCTGTTCTGAAATGACCTGAGAGCCTGATCCTGCCCACAGTCTGTGGGAAATGAGAGCGGGAGCCTCTAAGATGATGTAATGTGGAAGTGGGGTGAAGGTGTTGCATCTTGGGGAAGCAGGGTGTCAAGCCTGGGCAAGAGGCTGAGCAGGAGCTTGGCTGTGCAGGCCCAGCACCTGGAGGAAATGGCCCACCAGCACCTCCAGCTGGTGGAAGGGAAATGAGAGGTGAAGGAAACTAGCAGCTTACTTGACCCCCCACCCCTACCCCGCCCCCTGTGCATTGTTTCTCAAGTACTCTCCTCAGCCCCATGGCAGTCTCAGGGGCTCTGAACTAATTTCAAAAAAGAAAGTTGTGTCTCAAAACCCTTAACATTTCCACAAACTTTTATTTCTACTTATAAATAGAGGTTGCTTACTGGTGAATTCTAATTAAGGATTACTAAAATATGGTATGGGACATTGGTGGTTCAGTGGTAGGATTCTCACCTTCCACGTGGGAGTTGCTTCAGTTCCGGGCCAATGCAGCTCATGTGCAGTCACTGCCCTCTGTCAATGGAGGCTTGTGTGTTGCTGTGATGCTGAACAGTGGAGTGTCCAGACTAAGTCAGACTCAGAAGAAAGGCCTGGAGATCTACTTCTGAAAATCAGCCTATCTGCAGCTGGTCACGGGGGTGACGCAGGACCAGGCAGCGTTTCAGGCCATTGTGCGTGGGGTCGCTATGACTTGGGGGCTGACTGGATGGCAGCTAATAACAACAGCAACAAAATACGATAAGAGAATGCGCTTTCAAGGAAAAAAACACACACGCATTTTTTCTTTTCGTTGTTGTTGCTGTGGACTAACCCAAGATAAAGAAAGGCCCTTCCTCCCTCGCCCTCCACCCCAGGTAAAAGGGACCATCAATGAGATTGTAAGGTTCCCAGCACCCTACACCCTTCTTGAGTCCTACAGGTAAACATATTTTGCATTTTGGGACCATTGAAGAGCTTTAGATGGTCTTCTGGGAGTTGGAAAAGCTGACTTGACTAAACGCAGAAGGCAGAGGCTGAGAAAGGAACAGCCTTGGGGTTCTGAGCCCAGCCAAAGCTCAGGGTGAATTTGTTCTCTGGGGAGGCTACAAAACAGGCTTGGCAGCCTGGAAACTGCATGAGGTCTGGGGAGCTAAGTCTGGCCTGAAGGACAGGAGAAAAAACCTTTGTTCAAAATGGACTGGCTGGTTTAGCGTACATCTCGGCAATGACAGTGATGGACCAATGACTGAAGACCTTTGCCAAATGTTCTGGAATGTATACGTTCCAGAGACTCTTTGGGCCCCACAAATGGGGTGAGCCCTGCCCTCCTGTAATGATATTGGGGTCTCATCAACCTGTCAAGTATGGATTTAGAATTAGAATTTAAAAGTAATGTAACTTTTCTTGCATGCGAGTTTGGTGGATTGGACTCACAGCTCCTCATTTGGTGTCATAAACGAATATTAGCAAATGTAGAGTTTGCTGAAGACCAGTTCAGTATTTTACTAAGTCTGGCGGACACACAGTCATTTGGCTTCCACTCTGTGAGATATTAGGAATTCCTACCAATCTCATAAAGGATGCTTAGTTATCGATGTACCATCAGTGTTGATTGGAGCTTTCCATGGTTTTCAACCGCTACTCTAGCTTTTTAATGACAAGTTACTGTTAGTTTTCCTTCCACCTTATCATTCTAGTTTCATGTAGATTGTTCTGTTAACCCTATGATGTACGGTGATGCGTATTTGCATCAACAGTTTTGCCCACTGATTTCCCTATGTATAAAGAGATTTTTAGATATCCCCTGGTATTCAAATATCAAACACCCATTTCCCTATTGCTAAAGCAGTTTGTATAATCCTCTCCCTCGAATTGGCTTGTACAGTGGCATTTTGCTACGATCTTCAAGTGTTTTTTTTGTTTTTTGTTTTTTTGATATTTAAAATGGGTGGGTAGGTTAAGAGATCTTCTGCCTAGCTTAGTGGGCTTTGATCAGTAAGTCTGGGTACTGGTACCCAGGGGTCAACACCTTCCTCCAATCGCTGAGGCACATGGCTTCTTCCCCAGTTTATTGTTGTCTTTTATCCCCAAAAGATTCAGGAAGAAGAGGTAACAATTCTAGTTTATCAGTTTCAGTGTTGGAAGCACATACTTCGCATTTGTCAGTAAACTGAATTATTTCGTTATCACCTCTTGCAGGAAGCTTTTTCTAACCCTCTCCCTCTCCCATCACCAGGCTGTGTTGGATGTGTGTTCCAGTTTTCAGAATCCCTTCTGATATCTATTTTTAGATTATTTAGATAAACTACAAAAAGTGGTTTGTGTCAGCAGCAAAAATAGTGTGAACCGAATTACTTTTCATGGTAGTTTATATAAGATATGATTTCTACCTTGTAAGTGAGCTGGTTATAGCATTGATGCTAAATTTGATTTTGGGCGGCGATGTTTGGAAATTAGGAAAAATTGCTTTTTAATACTTAAAGTCAGTAAATGATATAACAAATGTCAGTGTAGCAACTACTCACAATGAATATGTGTTCACATTTTCTAAGTCCCTGGTGGTGTAAATGGCTAGGGCATTCCATTGCTAACCAGAAAGTTGGAACTTTGAGTCCACCCAGAGGTGCCTTGGAAGAAAGGCCCTTACTTCCAAAAAATCAGTCCTTGAAAACCCTATGGAGTACAGTTCTTCTCTGACACATATGGGTTCACCATGAGTTGGAGTCGACTCGAAGACAACTGATTCTGGTTTTTTTTAACAGTTTATAATATTCCCTTCAATTATATATATTTTTAAAACTGAAACATTACTGATAAAGCTGGAGTCTCTTTGTATCCCGTCCCATTCCGTTCTTTCCCCAGAGATAAATAAGCATGTGGTCTTGGTAAGTATCTAACTTCTAGTACAAGTTTCCATATTTTTACTACATGAGTATGTACCCCTACACTAAAGTGTTATAGTTGTGTGTATGTTTTAAATTTACTTAAATGACATCATAGCATATACGTCACCCTATAATGTTGCCTTTTTGTTCAGTATTGTTTTTAAGATTTATCTGCATGTACAGGTCTAGTTCATTCAATTGTCTGCTTGTAGAGTCATTCTCTGTATGAGCATACCACACTTTGTCCATTTCTATACTTATGGATCAAAGTACATGGTATTCTGTAAGGTATCGGCTTAGTTATCACCTCTTATAGGAAGCTTTTTCTAATCCTGTCCTCCTCCCATCACCTGGCTGTGCTAGATGTGTGTTCCTCTGACTCTCCTGGCCCCTGTGCTTACCCATATTATAAACTTCATCACATATTTCCAAAAGAATTCTGCCTTTGCCCCAGACTGTGGACTCCTTAGAATCAGGGGCCTGTAATCTACTCACGGTAGCCCGCGGTCCGGCACTTTGCGTGGTATGTGGTTGACACTTACTGATGAAAGAATTGAGGATTCTGCGCCATGGAGTACCTATATCAATAATTTACTGACTTAGCTTAAAATCAAAGCCTCAAACTAAGCACTCCTGAAGCCACTGTTCTACCAGCCAGACTTGGTTGGTCCCTCTAGTTGAATGAGTAATGGCAGTCTTTCACCATTCGAGGTTACAACAAATTAAGCTAATGGATATAATGTTCTCAATTTTAAGTTTGTTAAACCTTTGCCACCTAGTACCACTTGCTTATATAGAATCAAATACTAAATGGTATCTGCTTTAGTTCTAAATTATACATTTATTTTAAATTAAATAAATCATAGTTTTCTGGTATTTTATAATAAGCACCTGGACTTCCAGGTGCCTTGCCACTTGAATAAGTATGGGAACCACTGTGCTATGTAAAAATGTAGGCATTCAAGTAGCGTACTGCTTTCATAAATCATACTTTTCCAAAAGTAGAAAGCTAGTCTTACACGTTATAAAGGGGAATTCCCTTTTCAGACAGTAAAACCTTATAAGGTTTGAAATTATTATTACTACACATTCCAACTCCCTCAGCCCTGCCAACCTGGTAGTCACAAGAGTTCCTTCAGAGGCTTAGTGGGAAGGAGGCAGCTGCGGGCATAACCTACCAGTCATCCCTCTGTTGCCATGGAGACTGGGGGAAGTCACAACTTTATTATGGGCTGCCACCTTGTCCCTGATTCCTGTCCAGATATTTGGAAGGAACGAACTTTAAAATCTCCTGTATGAATAAGGATAGGAGCAAGGAGTCATGCTTCCCCCACCACCATTAGAGTGCTCTGACCCCCACCTGTATGTGTGACCCCCCCCCCCAGTAAGGTGACAGTCCAGCTCTCTATTTCTAAACCACCTGGTGTTCTGTGCCTGGACTCCTCACCCACGGAAGCAGAGGAAGGACGGGGTGGGAAAGAAGAACATAAACCCCAAAGGATTGTGCGGAAATCTTGCAGAGGGTATTGAACTTTCCATAGTGTTGAGCAGAGCTTCAAGCCAATGTTCTCTAGGTCTTATGGGACAGGGTGACCCCAGCTGGCATGCGGATTGCACATACATTAGCTTCTAAAAACCAAAACCAAACCCGTTGCCACTGAGTTGATTCCAACTCAATAGTGATCCTATAGGACAGAGTGGAACTTCCCTGTAGTGTTTCCAATGAGCGACTAGTGGATTTGAACTGCCGGCATTTTGGTTAGCAGCCAAGCTCTTAACTGCTGCGCCACCAGAGCTCCTTATTCCTCATTTCTCTTGCCTTTGAGTCAATTCTGACTCATAGCAGTCCTACAGGACAGAGTAGAACTGCCCCATAGGGTTTCCAAAGAGTGGGTGGTAGATTCAAACTGCTGACCTTTTGGTTAGCAGCCAAGTTCCTAGCCACTATGCCACCAGGGCTCCTATTCCTCATAGTTATCCTAAAATATAGGTATTATTATCATCCCTGTTTTACAGATGAGGAACCTAAAGTGTGGAAAAGTTAAGTAGTTTTCCCAAAGTCGCAAAGCTAATTAGAGACAGAATTGGGATTCAAACCAGGGTTGGTTCAAGAGTCCAAATTCTTACATTTTACATAATAACTACCTCCCTTTAGGCACACATTTCATTCATTATTAGCAAGATGTCCTTGCTGTAGATCCCTCTAGAAGTCTAGAAAGATAGTAGACTAATAAGTGGGAATTAACCCATGCGAAAGGGTTGCAGAAAGGGTCATCACTTTTCCTTTGACGGGTCATCTATTAATTTGTTCAACCAACAGTTACTGAACATTTATTATGTTTAAAGCACTGGATGCAAAATAGACAAAACAAAACAAAACAAAACAAACCCTCAAGAAACACATGGCCTATGCCCCTGAGTGGTATGCAGTTCAGGATGCAAACAGTTATGGGGTTGAGTCTTACAGGTGTCCCAGTAAAGAAATGTACAAAGTGTATGGGAGTCAAGGGAGTGAGTGACAGCCTTAGGGAGTACAAGTCTTCACAGAAGAGATGACATTTTAGCTGAATCTATGAAATTGTAGAATGGAGAAAACAGAGATCCTGGTTCTAATCTCAGTTCTATATCCTGTGTGACGATTGGCAACTGTCTTAGTTTCTTAGTGTTGCTATAACAAATACCTCTAGTGGGAGGCTTTAACAAATAGAAATTTATTTTCTCACAGTTTAGGAGGCTAGAAGCCCAAATTCAGGGTACTGGCATAGGCTCTCTGTCCACGCTGAGGGAAGATCCTTATCTTGGCTTCTCTAGCCAGCCATCCTTGGAATTCTGGTCTAATTCCACCATCTTCAGATAGTGTTGGTCTTCCACTGTGTCTTCCTTCTTCTGTGCCTGATCTGCTCTTTTATATCTCAAAAGTATGCTCTTTTATATTCCAAAAATTGTGCATCAGGCACATACTACACTGATATGGCCTCATTAACTACCAAAGAAAACTCTGTTCCCAAATGGGATTACATCCACAGGTATAGGGGTTAGGATTTACAATACATATTTTGGGGAGGGACACAATTCAATCCATAACAGTAACTAAATATTTCTCAGTACTTAGGATGGAGGCAACAATAGTACACTCCTCATAGGGTTGATAGGAAGTTCAGCAGCCATTGTTCATTGTAGTTCTTAACCACTGCGCCACCGTGGCGCTGATGGGAAGATTAAAGAAATAAAGTGCATGGAGTATACAGAAGAATGGGAGTGACTATCATTATTATTACTATTATAGACAGCAGAGAAGAGGGTCATGAGCAGGGTAGCTTCCTTCCCTGACAAAGCCCTGATCAGAATTAGTGATGCTACAAGTCCATAATAGGTCACTGCTTTCAGTCATACTGTTGTTGTTAGGTGCTGTTGTTGGGTGTTCTGTGACCTCATGTGACAGAGTAGAACTGCCCATAGGATTTTTCAGGCTATAATCTTTATAGAAGCAGATTGCCAGGTCTTTCTCCCTCAGAGCTGCTGGGTGGGTTGAGTTCAAATAACCAACCTTCCAGTTATTGCTGAGCGCTTAACCATTGTGCTACCAGCACTCCTTCCATACTGATCCTAGGCCTTAGGATATTGCTTTATACTTATGTCTTCAAATGACTGCTCTCTAGACTCCTGTCGAGATTTATCCATAGACACGAAACTGGGGAGATGGACTTGTGGCTTCTAGTCTGTAAGAGTCCTGTCCTGCTTCGGGGCCCAGACAATTGGCAGTGACACAGAGAGGGAGAAGGAAATGGTCTCTCAGGGGAGGGTAAAAAGATTTGAGATTACAGGCATTTGATTCCTGTTTATCCCTCCCCTCCCAGCCAAGGAACTCCACTTAGACCTCCCCGTTTTACTCACTTCAACCCCTTCTCAGGTCTGGACTAGTTTTCCAGTTTTTCTCCTTACCAGTCTGTTGAGCATTTTCCCCACAAATAAAAACCATCGTAAGTGGTTCCGGCAAAATGGCGCTCTAGGCAGAAGCACCATGCCGTACCTCCACAGCACAGATCCGAAAAAGTAAGCCGAACAGAGAATACAACAATCCTGAAACCCTAAAACATCAAATGAAGAGATAAAGAACTCAGCCAAGCACCAAATGGAGTGACAAAACTGACAGAGAACGGAGAGCGAGGAGAGATTCATGCAGAGGTCCCCTACCAGCTAACGTAGCGTAGATCCGCCATCTTGGACTCCTAT